>NC_047515.1:26655364-27855364 GCF_902827115.2 Pseudochaenichthys georgianus
TAAAGTGAATAGTCATATTATGTACGATATTATTATGTTTTATTAACTAGACCACTGGTCTAAACCGCACCTCCTAGTGGTTAAAGCACGTTATTGAATGTAGTTGTTGAATAAGTTATATTTGATGAAAACATTTAAATATTAAGAGTAGCCTACATACAAAATAGGGGTCAATGATAGAAATATAGAATAGAAAATATCAAGAAGATACTGTAGTGATCTCTACAATAAAACAGTTTAGTGCAGGACGTCCAAAGATATTAACAGGAGGATGTGCAAAACAGACAAACTGATAAGGCTGAATTGTACTCAGGTGTAACTAAAGTCTGATTTAAGGGTTGTTTATATTTCACATAATTAATCAGAATCTGCAAAGTAACAAAAATAAATGTAGTAGAGTAAAAATACCATGTTAACCTCTGAATTGTAGTGGAGTAGAACAAAGTAGTACATGCTGCTGTAACAAAAACATTTCCCAACTTGGGATCAATAAAGTATCTTATCTTAAGATGATCGATGGCTACTGCCATATTTGCTAAATGTGCATCTGAACCTTGACAAGTGCATGTTTCAGGCTTATCAATTAACAACAGGAGGGGTCACAGACATAAGACCAGCTGTCATGTGGTATTAATGCTGCCCATTATGGACACAAGCAATTTTCACCCATGTATTAATTATATGTTTTAAATTTGATAACACCAATGTGTTTCGTATCCCCTAAACCTCCAGGGATGTATACAGTTTAATACTGGCAACTTCTAATTGTGGGAAATACGAAAACGTCTTTTAAAACTACATTTCCCAGTAGAGACGTGACATAGAACATGTTGCGAAACACACAATAGCCAGCAAGTGTAATTCTGGGGGGAGGGCCGGGCTGGACCCGTCCAAGTAGTCTGGCATGGTTCCATTCCATTTCAAAGAGCTGTTTGACAGCGTAACCTTGTCGCACTGCCACTCCAATATCCAATCACAGAGCTTGAGGGCTAATCACGGGGTTTGTAAAGCAAGGCGGATGTTGTAGTCCAAAACGATAGCTGGGGATTATGGGTAGTGTAGTGTCTTCGGAAACTCTGTAGTGTCTAAACTCCGAAAAAACTATTTGTTTCTCCGAATCGAAGGTTAAAAACACAAAAGCATTGTACACAATTTAAACCAATCAATATTGTGTAATTAACAAGGATAAACTGATGTTTTTTAGTGGATGAGTAATGGAGATATCACTGTGTAATCATTTGACAGTGTAGGGAATACTTCTGGTTTTATTATGAAAACTTCGAGCCGGAAATACTGTTTTCACCCACGCTAACTTTACATGGAAGTTGCCCCATATACAGTACACGTTCTCCTGGCGAGACCTCAAATCATCTTCGTATATCTATCAAACTGTAGATCCTACACATCCACTGGACGTGGATTATAAAAGTACAATATACACTTCTCGCTAGAAATCTAATAAAAAAGCATTTTAATGGCCAAACTATTCCACAATTTAGGATTTTCCAGAGAGGGTTATTTGTGAATAAACGACCCTCCGGAGCGTTTGCAATCGACAGGAGCATGTTGTTTCTTACATGACCACTAGAGGGGCTACACTTTAAAACGTGACTGGGTCGTATTTAGCTGCTGAACAATCGACCTATATGGTCGTTTTTTGTAGGAGGACAGGCTGAGATATTCTGAACAATATGTGCTGTTGTATTTGCTGTAAAGTGTCTCTACTGTAGGCTATTTTTATTATATGTACAGCACTTTGGCTCGACCAAAAATCGTTTATAAATGTGCTATATAAATAAAACTTGATTTGATTTGATAAACGTAACCATGTTGTAGCCTGAGAAAGGCTAAACCATATCAAATAATTCATTTATTAACTACATTATCTCATTTAGCTGTAACTTTTATAAACAACAAAAAATACGTAGGCCTATTGACCAGTTGTTGAACCAGGGACCCTGCGGTCGTGAGTCAACTGCTTTCCAGCTGAGCCACAGCCCCACACTGAATCTCCCTGAAAACACTGCACAATATTTATTCCTGTATTTATTCATTTATTTATTCATGTTTTTATTCCTACATTTATTTATGCTTGTATGTATTTATACTTATGACATGTTCCGACCTCTATATAAGTGAGGGTCTGAGCTCTCTTAATTCCATCGTGTCACCGGGCCCGGGTACAGGAGGGGTTATATTGTTCTTATTATACATCCATGGGTAATATGAGCGTTGTGGTTCAACCGATCTGAATCGCTTCCTGAAGCAGTCACGTGGTATCGACAGGCAGCGAGGCTTCGTTTGTCATCGATGACGTCACTGGCCCAAAATGATACAAGCCTCGATACATGCTTCACAAAAAGCTTCGGGGATTACTTGACACACGCTCCGAAGCCTCGGCGCAATACGTAACATCACCAGTCATCGGCTTTTTTTTTGTAAATTAAAGCTCGCTTTTTGTTAATATTGCATTTGGGTCCTACCTTTTCCACGCACCCTGACAAAGATGTGTCATTGGCCTTGTAAGTAAGTATTTCTTCTGATTGTTTTTTTTAAGTCCGTATTATGCTTTGTGGGCTGTTATAATAAACACAGGTTTCTAACTTAAACCTAACTGCTTTTTTCATTAGGGTTTAAACTTCGGGTTTTTGCTAATGTTTGTATATCATGCAGTCGTCAACGATTTTGCCAATAGATGTAATTCCTTTAAGCATATTTCTTAGAGGTAGTATATTTACATTTATAATTCTGGAACATCTAGATGCTATCAATTACGACATGTGTGCTCTTTTATATAACTCAATAGATGACATTATAGGGTGTTTTGCATTGTGCACAATTGCGGCCTTTTTTCAGATTATAGCTGTGTGGGCTCTGATGGCAATGTGCTTAAAGATTTCCATTGAAGCTCCGTACAGAAAGCATGACAGACAGGCCTTAATAATCAGTGCAGCGGTGAACTCACCGATCAATGCTGATGGCACAGAGATTGAAGATGCTGGCTGTACACATCATCACATCCAGAGTGACAAAGATGTCACAGTGGATCTTGCTAAAGCGCCACTCTCCCACTACCTGTAAGAAAAAACATCAACAAATAGCAGTTTACAAAAACAGTCAACAGAACAAAGCCACTGCACCGTAAGAGGTAACACCTGTGATGATGCGTTATACTCCAACAAAAAGCAATCCTGACAGTCAAGCCTTCTTGTATTTTTTTCCGTATTATTTCCTCACCAGTAACATCAGAAATAAAGGGCAAAACTGAATCATAGGAAGAAAGAATAAATGAGGTAAAAATGAAAAAGCATAAAAAAAGATCTGAATGCACCGAGTTGTGAGTGGCATCTGATGGGAAAACAAATTAAACAGACATACTGTAAGCAATCTGATAAACTGCAGGAGAAAAACAGCTGGCATATATATATTTTGCAGATACAGACTCCAAATGTTCTGTTACGTTTATTTTACCAAAAGAATCCTGACATCCTGGATATTGACTGATTATCTGATTTGACTATGCAGTGACTTACTGACATATTTTCAATGACACCAGGTGGCTTTTATTTTTGATTTGTTCGTGTTCGTATCTTGGTTTCACTCTGATCCAGGATCAAACCCCAATATAAACCAACATGAGTGATGCTTTGAAAGGTCTAAGCCCACTCTGCACTACATCACACCTGTTTCCCCCTAAAAGGGTAAGAGAGATGAATGTGTCGGGGGAACGACCCCGACCTCATGTGGCAGATTAATCTTTGTCACTAGGCAATGTGTTCATGAAATTAAACGCCACGTTACATTTCCTATGTCATTGCTGGTGTCTACAACACAAGTGGTGATAGCAGAAATATCTGACAGCCTAATGAGCGCCCTTCTCCCTGTTGCAACCTCTCCTCTCTTTTTACATTCTTCCTGACCTTTTGCTCCTGACATTTGTCTTCTTAGTATCTCTACACTACCTTCTATTTCTAGCTGCCCCTGCCATCACTCAATTTCTTGTTCTTGATCTTTATAGGACGATCTGCTGGTTCCTCCTCTCATCAGCTCCATGAAAACAACCATACTTTTTAACCTCATCAGTGCTGCAACCCATAACAATTTAAATGCCTCATAAGAGATGAAAACCATTTCAGCGCCTCACAGTTGAAACACCACTCGTTTTCTATCAGCATGGAAAAAGCATTCAGTGGATATTAACTTGCTTGTCTCAGGCAATAAAATCACAACAAATATATGCTAAAATAGGATAATTATTATGAAATGTTTACTGTGGGTTTACAACTCCAACGTCATTTATAATTTGATACTCTGTATGTGCATCGCAAATCATAATTTACAATGTAACTGTGGTATGATTTAATTTTTCAAAGGTAAGGTTTGAGGAAATTGAAAATCCAGTGATGGGTGCTGGGGAACTCAGTAGAGGCTTATCAATTCTTAAATTTCCCCTCCTCGACTCCTACCCTCGAGACTTAGTCCCGCCCACAGGAGATGCGAGCGGAGGACTGAGGAGGGGAACCGAGGAGAGAGAAGGGGAAGCAGCAGGCGGTTAGAGAAATGAGAACTCCTCTCCTCTGAGCAGTGATTTTAAAGAGACGTCCATCAATGATGACAGGAGGCACAGCAGCCCTCTGTCTGATGGACAGATGTGTTCATGACGACATCATTTACTTTGATTCATTCACAGTGCGGTATAATGAGACAATAACAGGCTACAGATGCGGACATACACACACATATATTTATATAAATATATACAATTTAAAGTATGAGAGCACTCTCATAATAACGTAACACAATCAGAGACTGGATATATTACTTAAAAGTAAGCAGAGGACACCAAACCAACTGAGACCCATCTACGCACTGTACAACACACACACACACACACACACACACACACACACACACACACACACACACACACACACACACACACACACACACACACACACACACACACACACACACACACACACACACACACACACACACACACACACACACACACACACACACACACACACACACACACACACACACACACACACACACACACACACACACACACACACACACACACACACACACACACACACACACACACACACACACACACACACACACACACACACAGCTCCTAAAGCATAATCAGGATACAGCCGTTGTGTATTTTATTATGTGAAGCACTAAATGGTCTTAGAAAAATATCGACTCTTTGTTTGTAGTTATCTACTAAACTAAAGCAAATAAAGAGAGTAGGCCTGTTATACTGAGTGATATATATTATACACACTGCTCTGCTTTCTGCAGGGACCTCACAGCTGTTCTCACTGTAAACGATGAGAGCAGTTTCGAAAACAATATCCAGGGGATGCATGCAGAGCTGTCATTGGCTGAGATAAATCCGGCCGTGCGTCACGCCTCCACCGTTCCCGGAAATGCATCCGCGGAGGATGCATTTCAAATAACCGTAGACAACCCTGTCTCCTAAAAATTACGTTCCCACAGAACTAAACTGCATTCTCAATTACGTTTAGCTAGAAACGTATTTTCTCCCACGTTACGTTAGTTATGAACGTATCTCAAATACGTTTATTTTCTACATATCTTCTAGAAACGTATTTTCTCCCACGTTACGTTTGTTATGAACGTATCTCAAATACGTTTATTTTCTACATATCTTCTAGAAGCATATTTTCTTCCACGTTACGTTAGTTATGAATGTAACTTAAATACGTTTATTTTCTACATATCTTTGCCATTTATTGTCTTGCTTATAATAATGATAATTCGTTATTTATAAATATCATTTTAG
Organism: Pseudochaenichthys georgianus; assembly: GCF_902827115.2. Taxonomy (NCBI): domain Eukaryota; kingdom Metazoa; phylum Chordata; class Actinopteri; order Perciformes; family Channichthyidae; genus Pseudochaenichthys; species Pseudochaenichthys georgianus. Next base: position 26,661,186 of record NC_047515.1, read on the forward strand.
AGCACACCTTTGAAATCGACAATCGGGCTCGATATATATAGTTAAATTAAAATCAGTAGGCGAGGCTGTAATTTCGCTAGCTGTTACTCTCATGAGCGAGGCAGAACATAATAGTTTTAACATGCCAAAAAGCTGCTGTGTCGTTTATTGCACCTCAAACATTAAAACAAATCCAGAGTTACGTGTTTCTGTACTTCCTCTAAGAAGAAAGGACAGTATCAGAACAGAAGAGCTCTGTGACTTCAGGCTTGATCGCCGTTCAAATGACAGCGCTGGTTTCCCCAAAAGTGGGCGGGGCTGTAAAGTGAAGTAGATTTACTCTCATCTATTATTCAAAACCATTCTATTTATTCTAACGTAAATTACATGCCAGTGTTTTATCTTTTATTTATTTGTTTTTATTTTAAATCGTATAATGTCTGACTTTTTTTCCGTCTGTGAGGAAAAGAAATGGGGCTCAGAGCCTCAAAATACTGAAATCTGTATTTTTTAAAATCTTTTCCTTCTAATTTATTATTCTTTTCTAAATAACACACTGTTATTTACTCAACAATAACACACAATTATCCTTGTTTTTATTTATTCATTTAATTCTATAATCTTGGGCTTTTTAGCCGTAAATAAAGTCACCGGAAACAGACGGGACATTTTGAGCGATACACACCACAAACCCACTAAACTGATTACCCAAGATCCTCAGCTTGAAGCTTGTTGATTGGATGTTTTAGCCGCAATGCACGCTGGGATATGGTGTTGATATTATATGGAGATATGATATCCGACAACGAAAAATAAAATAATACCTAATTCAGAGTGTGCTTGCTTTTCTCTTTGGAAGTCATCACATAACGGCATTGTAATACACGGTTCGGCTGCATTAAATATTACACATCTGCCGTAATTCTTTATTTATAGAGAGAGACAAACAGGAGAACTGCTGCCAAAACTGAATACTTGACGTGGATCATAAATATATCAACAATTAAACAACATCTTCAATTTCTTTTCACAAAATACGCCTCCTTGCAGTATCAATAGTAATTCGGCTGACTTTTATATTTGATCCAATTGGTATATTGGTTATATTTACACCATAACGGTGCACAGCTGATAAAAAAGGACTTGTAGTTTTTAAAGATATTACTGATTTTCTTTGAATATAAGAATCTAAATACTGAGTTGAGAGAATAGTCAGGGGATTTGGGTGATGGGAGACACACCTATGGAATCACAATTTCAATAGCTTACTATTAAATGAAGGATAGCCTATGCCTTTCTGTCTGTGATGTTTTACAAATCAGATATTAATGTGAAGAAGTAAAACAAGAGAAATAGTATAGCAATATCCTGTAAAATTATGTAAAAACATGAATAAAATTACACATCTTCAGATGTTATACATAAGTGTCTACACTAATAATACAAAGTTATTATTAGTATGCTGTGTGTACCTTGTGTGCACCGCCTAGTGGTTAAAGCATGTTATTGAATTATTTTTGTTGAATAATCTTATTTGATCAAAACAATATTAAGAGTACATACTTTCATAGGGGGAAAGTAGAAGGTCAATGATAGAAATATAGAATATAAAAAGTCAAGAAGATACTAAGTGATCTCTACAATAAAACAGTTTAGTGCTGGATGTTCAAAGATATTAATAGGAGGATGTGCAAAACAGAAAAACGAATTAACCTTTATTAACACATTAAAAAATACTTTAGGTTAAGGTCTTCTTTTAAACAAGAAAAAAGCTCTGGGGGTATCTATCTACAGATGAATATTAAGCCTGACAAAGTACTTAACGTCTAAAATATTGCTTTCCTGCAATGTTAACTATGTTGAAACACTTATTTTAAATGATATTATACACATTAATTATACTCTTATGTATGTAGATAGAATAAGAAATGTGCAGAATATGACAGTTTAATGGTGGAGGTATACAGTACACACATATTGATAGATGTCTGTTGAGGAACCTGCGACCCAAGTTGTGTATAAGATCAATACACCTTAGAAAACCTTGAAATCTTGAAAGGGATATGCAAAATAGCCATTATACAGTTTTTAATTAACTATTAGTAGAGAATAACGAGTAATGAATATACTTTATAAAGATCTGCAGATAAATGTTTAGTCTTCTCAAGCACCAACTATCAAATATCTCTCCTGATTGTTGGCACTTGACAATCACCTTCCCTGAATTGTATTCAGGTGTAACTAAAGTCTGCTTTAAGGGTTGTTTATATTCCACATCATTAATCAGAATCTGCAAAGTAACTAAACTAAATGTAGTGGAGTAAAAATACCAGGTTAACCTCTGAATTGTAGTGGAGTAGAATAACAAAGTAACAATGAGCTGTCGTGTGGGTATATATTAATGCTGCCCATTATGGATACAAGCGATTTTCACCCATTTAGTAATTACATGTTTTAAATGTGTACACACCAATGTGTTTCCTATCGCCTAAACCTCCAGGGCTGTACACAGTTTAATACTGTCAACTTCTACATTTGGGAAAAAACGTCTTTTAAAACTACAATTCCCAGTAGAGACGTGCCATAGAGAACATGTTGCGAAACACAATAGCCAGCATGTGTAGTTCTGGGGGGGGCGTTCGAGTCCAGTTTTGAATAGTCTGCCGTGGTTTCGTTCCATTTCAAAGAGCTTGACGCTCGGCGTAACCTTGGCGCAACATCACGGGGTTTGTCAACGGGACTGTAGTCCCAAACGATAGCTGGGGATTATGGGTAGTGTAGTGTCTTGGGCCATCCTAAATCTCGAAATGTCCCGTCTGTTTCTGGTGACTTTATTTACGGCTAAAAAGCATGCTAAAATGCCCAAGATTATAGAATTAAACGAATAAATAAAAACAAGGATAATTGTGTGCTATTGTTGAGTAAATAACAGTGTGTTATTTAGAAAAGAATAACAAATTAGAAGGAAGAGATTTTAAAAAATACAGATTTCAGTATTTTGAATCTCTAAACCCCATTTCTTTTCCTCAAAGACGACAAAAAAAGTCCGACATTATACGATTTAAAATAAAAACAAATAAATAAAAAGATAAAACACTGGCATGTAATACGTTAGAATAAATAGAATGGTTTTGAATAATAGATGACAGTAAAATCTACTTCACTTTACAGCCCCGCCCACTTTTGGGGAAACCAACGCTGTCATTTGAACGGCGATCAAGCCTGAAGCCACAGAGATCTTCTGTTACTGTCCTTTCTTCTTAGAGGAAGTACAGAAACACGTAACTCTGGATTTGTTTTAATGTTTGAGGTGCAATAAACGACACAGCAGCTTTTTGGCATGTTAAAACTATTATGTTCTGCCTCGCACATGAGAGTAACAGCTGGCGAAATTACAGCCTCGCCTACTGATTTTAATTTAACCATATATCGAGCCCGATTGTCGATTTCAAAGGTGTGCTCTAAAATGATATTTATAAATGACTATTATCATTATTATAAGCAAGACAATAAATGGCAAAGATATGTAGAAAATAAACGTATTTCAGATACGTTCATAAGGAACGTAACCTGGGAGAAAACATGTTTCTAGAAGATATGTAGAAAATAAACGTATTTGAGATACGTTCATAACAAACGTAACGTGGGAGTAAATACGTTTCTAGCTAAACGTAATTGAGAATGCAGTTTAGTTCTGTGGGAACGTAATTTTTAGGAGACAGGGTTGCCGTAGAGGCTGTTGTCACTAGGCTTGTTTTTGAGACACATTGCGGCTCGTCTCGAAAGTAGACGAGAGTAGCCGATCGCAGCCGGGGGAGGTGTCAAAAAGCTCGCCTGAAGTCGGACAGCTCCGAGTCGGCTTCTTCTTCTTCATCTTCTTCTTCGCATTCTTCTTCTTCTTCTCTCGGTTTTTTTGGCGGATTGCAAACAACTTTAAGGTGCATACCGCCAGCTCCGGAGTCGGCTTGACTCGGTTTGCATTTATAAAGAATGCACACATGTGTTTAATCGTTAATGTCAGATATGTACTAAGTAAATACATTTGTTCCTGCTCAAGATTAGATTCAACTTTATTGTTATTGCACAGATTACAGGTACTGAGACAACGAAATGCAGTTTAGCTTCTAACCAGGTGCAACAAGCAGTAAAGTGAAAAGTAATGTACACCATCTACAGAATAAAATATAGAATGAATTGAATGATGAATAAACAGTGAGGGGTATGCATACACTAGATATCAGCCTGTGAGCAGTATGAACAGTGTGTATGAATATGCTAAGATATATAAAGTATGAAAACGGTAAGCAGTATAGTATAAAATATATAGATATTAATTTCATGATGATAAACATTGTGGAACAATGATGAAAAATGGGAATGGATGTGGCGACATAAAACTGACACAAAACAACAACACACTTTTGCCAGCCAATTGGAGAGTTTCATCAGCAGCACGTGGTAAAAACCACCAATGAGCGCTCAGCTCGAGATACCAGCGAGCCGTTTCCCATCAAGCATTTCGCTTCCGCAGCTCGTGGAGAGCAACTGCGCCAACTCGCCTCGCCTCGCTCTCAAGGCTGCGGGCGTCTTTGTCCCGCGAGATTTCAAAGTCTCATGTGGGCGAGCCTCCAGAGCAAGTCGGACAAAATGACTAACCATCATGCAACGCACTAGCAAGACGTTGATCGCAACTGCGCAGGTCTGCGCAGGTCTTGCTTGTCTCAAACAAGCCTACTGTCACTACCAGATCCGTCCCCCTGCCCGATCCATGTATGTATAATAAGAACTGGATACAGCGTGGGAGGCGGGGCCTCATTCATTCCTATGAGAGTTGCTCCATAGCCGCGTTCACACTGCGGTACTTTTCCCACAAAGGTTCATGCGAACTTAGTTCATGCAAACTCTTTAGTTCGCATGAACTACAGTACAGATCGCGTTCACACCAGAAAAAGTCCCTGGGGGAGGATTAGGCAAATGAAGCCGCTGACGTCACTTCTTCTTCTTCTGCTTTGGGTTTACTGGCAGGCCGCAAACCACTTCACGGCGTATACTGCCGCCCAAAGTCCCCGGCCGGAAGTCCCCGGAGTTGGGGACTGGCTTCAGTAGAAGCTGCTGGGAGTCCCAGCAGCTTCTACTGAAGCCTTCCGAGTAAATCGCCAGAACGCCGACACCTCCTCATCTCCACCGCTCCCATGTCTTATTTTGTGTTGCCATAAGTTAGTCTCTCTGCATTTCTGCGCTGGGCTAATGCTAATGTTAATAATGCTAATGCGAGGATAATAAAATGGCGGCTTCACAAAACTTTTTGGGAGTTTTACGGGGCGTGGTTTGCAATCCGCCCAGCCAATCAGAAATATAGCTCTTTTCTCACAAAAGAGCCGCTCGAAAGTCCCTGCTAGAGAGCAGGGACTTTCGAGGGGGTAAAAAGGTTCGCATGAACTACTTTTAGTAGGCTACCGGCTCTTTTTGGTGTGAACGCGATCATGAACCTTTGTGGGGAAAAAAAGTACCGCCGTGTGAACGCGGCTAATGGCGCATGATGACAAAATGGCCCAACTTTTGAGAGAGCGAAACGTCACAGATTACCCGGCATGCCTGAGAAGTACCCATATGTGCACTCATAGAGCATGCGCAACTTTAACCACGCCGCCCAAAAGGCTTGTTCACATTAAGCACGTGAATTTGCGTACACGTAACAGCACCGCGCTTTCATGACAGCATGGTACTGGATTTATATTAACGAGGCGGCAGTTAGCAGCTAGCGGCTAGCTAGTAAATTATGCTAAATTACACATCAATCGTTATGTACTTTTATATTACGCTGACGTCAGGATCTAGTGATATCCAAGCAACAGAGCTTCATTTAGCATGATACTTGTGTGGGTTGTACATGAAACCACTTGGTCATATATAAAAATGTATATGTTGAAGCCTGTTATGATCAATTGTGAGTTCAAACTTTATCTAAAAAGTAAAGCTGATGATGGATTACTGTGGTGGAGTTAAAATAACAATAGCCTATTTCTTTTTGAAATGTGATGGAGTAAAAGGATAGTAACTGTGATTATTCATGTTAAGTAGCCCACAAGTAACTAAAACAATTGCAAGTGCAATAAGAAGCTACAGGAACGTTAATCTACGTCGGTAATATTAACTTTATTTAATACAACATTTACGGTACAAGATTTACATCATACAGCCATGTAGTATAATATTTTACAAATGATGAATTACAGCAAACATGTGCAATATATCCATTATTACAGCTCTGTGGGCTGGCAGTAAGGCGATATGGTCCGTTGTTATTGTGCATCCATGGGTAAAGAGAAACTCATGTAGTACTGAACACGTAACATGAACGTGCCGGGCGGCGCGGTCCCGTGGGTTTGATGCGCGTTCATAATGCCGAGGGAAATAACTCTCAGAATAACGTTATTAGCACATTTTTACAACTTGAGGAACGAATATTTTTAACAAAGGCTATACAAGTTGTCATACTGGGTAGTTAATTTAGTTTAAAAAAAAATTATCCAACGAGTTACAGACCACTCTTTCCCAATGTAAGTCAATGGGAAAAAGTGTTTCCGGGCCCAGCAACCTAAAAGAAGTGTAGTACCGCCGTTTGACCAGCACGAATATTCTCATCAGACTCCGGCGCACTTCCTGGGGGCTTGGCCCGATCGGTACTGCGCATGTGCGAGATGGTCCGCCATATTGGACAACTCCCGACGGCAACTCAAGATGGACACTTGACACAGTGGCTTTTAGCAAAGCTCAAAAAGAAAACTCGAGAGAGATGAGTTATTGTTATTACAATGTGACTTCACTATTATTTAACAACTCTTTTTATTGGGTTGTTTTATTTGGGGTTAAGTACATTGTCAGAATAAGTGAGAAATAAATGTAACTTCTTTTAGACAGCTATATGCCGTATATATATATATACAGTAAATATGTATTCAGTATGATAGCTGTCTAACAGAAGTTAAATCAATTTCTCACTTATTCTGACAATGTACTTAACCCCAAATAAAACAACCCAATAAAAAGAGTTGTTAAATAATAGTGTAGTCACGTTGTAATAACAATAACTCATCTCTCTCTCGTTTTATTTTTGAGCTTTGCCAAAAGGGCGCGGGGCTGCGCTTGGAGGACGTGGTGTTCGGCGACGCGGGCATTACCCTCCTGTGTGACATTTTCACGGGCCTGACGCGGCGTGTCGTCCCTGCCAGCTGGAGGCGCTCTGTGTTCGAGGTGGTGCACGGCCTATCACACCCCGGCGTTAAGCCTTCGGTGCGCTTGGTGGCCGCGAAGTTCGTCTGGTATGGGCTAAAACAGGACTTGAGCACTTGGGCTGGTGAGTGCGTGGCTGGTGAGAGCGTGGCTTGTCAGCGCGCTAAGATGCACCGCCACACGAAGGCCCCTTTGGAGCGTTTCCTGGTGCCTGAGAGGAGGTTTGACCACGTCAACATCGACCTGGTTGGTCCATTGCCCTCCTCTCAAGGTTTTTCCTACCTCCTCACCATGGTGGACAGGACGACCCGTTGGCCGGAGGCGGTTCCTCTCGTGTCAACGTCAGCTGCAGACATTGCCCGAGCTTTCATTGCGACGTGGGTGTGTCGTTTTGGCACCCCGTCAGACATTTCCTCGGACAGAGGCTCACAGTTCACGTCCGAGCTCTGGAACGCCGTGGCGAGTGGTCTGGGGGTTAAGCTGCACAGGACTACCGCTTATCACCCTCAGGCTAACGGCCTCTGTGAGCGGTTCCATCGCTCCATGAAGGCGGCCCTCAAGGCCGGCCTTACGGACGGGAATTGGGTCGACAAGCTGCCCTGGGTGATGCTGGGCCTGAGGACTGTGCCTAAAGAAGACCTGCAGTGCTCTACGGCTGAGATGGTATACGGTCAGCCGCTGACGGTTCCTGGGGATTTCCTCCCTAACGCATCGGCTCCCTGGTCGGCGTCGGCCCAGCGAGCTTTCCTGCAGGACGCCGCTGAGCCCTTTGCTCCGATCCCTACTACTCAGCACGGTACTCAGGTGTCCCGGGTTCCCGCAGAGCTCCGGCGGATTTAGGACCTGTTGTTTCGGTCGCTCCTCTTCCGGGATGTTGCTTCTCCGGCTCCCGTGCTCAGGAGTCGTGGGGGTCGGCGCGTCGTTCCTCCCCGCCGCACAGACTTTCTTTACATGTGAATTCTGGGGGAGGCTTGTGTGGTGCCACGTGATGGGACATAATTCACCTCTGGTTATTGTGTTGCAACACGGACCTGTTAGAGAGGGCACCAGAAGCCAGGTTCATTCATGCTAGCTTCACAACAAGTAATAAGCTAATGTCTTAACCTGTCTGAATGTTCTTTGATAATAAAGTGTAGAGTTCCATACTGAACACACCGCCTCCGACCCTCATTCATCGGCTCTACAGTATCCACATTTTAACTACACCCAATCCTGCTACAGCATGCTATGATGTTTAAAAGGGCAAACGTTTATTTATTTTTAAGAGTATTAAATCAACACGAACTTTGTTTAGCATTCAGCACTATCATTTGGGCTATGTTGTTATATAGACTAGAATCAATTGCTCATTACAGAGTCAGTAAATCTTCCAACAGTTTTAAGCTACACCTTTTTACCTTGTCTTTTCACAGGGACAGAGGAGGAAACACTGACCCTTATTAAAGTGAGGGTCGAGAATAACGAGCTTTTCACAGGCCGAAGGCACACTGCCAAGAAAGCCTGGGAGTGAGTGACATTTTCCTGGTTGGGAACATATGATCCTTAGCATTTACATATTGGTGGTTACAATTTGTATTTTCATATTGTCTGCTGAACCTGTGAGTTTAAATATCGATTGCTTTGATAGATGCACCTGTTGCTGCAGACCTTATTAATTGCTGAAACATCTCTTTTATCACTCAGGGAAATTCTAAAGGCCCTTGGGCTATTCGGTTCTGTAAGCCCCACACAGATCGGCAAAAAGTGGGAAAACTTGAAACGAAAATACAAGGTAATTATGTTGTCATTTTTTCATTTACTCTTGTGTGTCTGTAACCATGGTTGTGTCTGCTCAGCATGCTGATGTATAACTTTACCTCTTGTTTGTGTTTTTGTAGGAGTTGAAATGCCCCCCAACCGGGACAGGGACCGACAGGGGAGAGGCCACAGCAGCCACATGGCCATATTTTACGGCCATGCATGACGCCATCGGTGGGAGGCCATCCATCGACCCTCCCACCCTGATGGACTCGGCCATTGCTGCTTTTGCTGGCAGTGGCTCAACATCCACTGAGGCTGTCCAGAGCCAGGCCACAGTGGAGGATGAGGAGGCCGCCAAGTCTGGCTCGGACAGCCAGGAGGATGTTGAGCCATCCACCTCTGCCGGTCCCCCTCCCCGAAAAGAAAATGCCGTTTATTGCAGTTCCTGGAGGCGGAGGCGGCCAAGGAGGAGGACCGCTTCAACCGCCAGCAGGCAGCCAGTGAGGAAACCTCCAAAAGATTCCTCGACTTATTTGAAGCGTTAGTTCGAAAAGAATAATTTCCGTTCTTTGTTTTTCGTTTGGTTTGGATTTGTTATATTGTTTTGTGTGAAGTTTATGAAAATATTTAAGTTTGGAATACAAATTAAGTTTGTCGTTAAATCAGTAGCCTTCTTTACAGTTCGAAATACAGAACAAAAACCAACACATGTTTACTGAAAATATACAAGGACATCCTTATTTTATACAAAGCTCAATATGTTATGATTGTGACATGACTAAAAAGCCAACGTTTTTAAACTCATTGTGCAACCCAAGGTATACTAAAACTCATAATGACCACTTTAATTTCTGAATTGTAAATCTCCTCCTCATATTCTGCGCCTAAACCAACCGTGTGTAAATTATCCAAATGCAATATCAGGGATGTTTTATTAATAAATCAATACAAATTGAGTCAAGTTACAGCATCGCTCAAGCCCTATAAGTAGCTACAATTACTAACACATGTATCTTCTTTCTTTTAAAGTTCAGTCAAAGCATACCAATATTTTATGACTGAACATGACTCGAGCTTCCTATTCACGTAATCCTGGCCAGTGGGTCCGGATGGGGTCCTGATGCATATGTGGCACCCGTCTATTGCACCCACACAGGAACTGAATGCCGGGCTGTTGGCCAATTGCTGGAAGCCCTGCCCAACCTCCTCCAGCTCTGGACCAGCAGGCAGCTTGATGAAGGAATGCCGGAGAGCAGCGATGTCCTCCACTCCCTGGTGGACCAGTCTGTGGACCGTGGAGAGGGGTACCTGAAAGGCCCGGGACACCACACTGTATGACAAACCGTGTGCCAGCCAGTACACGGTCGTCAAGACAGTCATGTGGTGTCCCCAGGCCTGTCTCCTCTCAGGCCCCAGACACCGCATCAAGGCCTCCAGGGAGTCTCTGCGGATCCTGAAGTCCTTCAGCAGGCACCCATCACCCTCGAAGTACAGTTTAAGCAGTGGGACACTGTTCAAACGTTTGTACATGCTGGGAGAGTGTGGTGCTGAACCTACAGGAAGAATAACATGTACAGAGGTCAATACCTTTATCCAGCAAACTAAACTCCTTTATCCCGCAATTTAAACTGCACATAAATATTCTGTCATAAGGAATAAAGCCATGGCTAAATCTGGCACATTTGATGGTCTCAAGTGCTCGTGTTAACTAATGTGCATGGTCCCTTCTTGAATAAATAATCCAAAACACAACTGTCTCTTTGACAAACATGCTTTTTCTCTGACTCTCTGGCTTAGGCCTATATGTGTCATGATTGTCTTGCTACAAGTAGTTGGTAATTGTTGTATTCCAATTAAAAAAGCCAGCTATATTTCAAACATTTGTAAACAAACACTCATAAATACCTCAAGATGAAGCAGGATGGCATTGCGCATTCTCGCTTTCCAGCGCTGGGAACGGCGTCTTTCCTCACGGGATTTTGCTTTCTGTAGCTCGTGCCACTGCCATATGGCACACACTATTGTGGTCTTCATTCTCAATATTGAGAATATAAATCAGAGGTGTGCCTGGAATTGATTAGAAATTCGGTGCAGGTGTTTTGTCAAAGAGGTGTGACTTGATGACTTATCATGTCATTAAGCCTATAGTTTAAAAAGGTAAACATACTGTGTATAGTGTATAGACAGTCATTGGGTTTTTTAGGCATTTGTGTGTGTGCATGTGTGAATATATCAAACGTATATAGCACTTTATTGGGTATTTTCATACTAATATTTTAGTGCGCCACAATACAGAAGAGATGCAGGCCTATGTGTTACATTATACATATTCATACATTCTTGACATACTATGCCTTGTTGCAAATTGAATTAAAAGTAAATATGTGGGGGAACAATGTTCAGCTGATCTAACAGAGATTATAAAATACAGCGCTGTGACAAAACACTCGACAGCTGATGCAGCTGTTGTCACGTAATAATGAACGGACGTCGCTTTAATATGACCGCTCAGAGGAGAGGAGTTCTCATTTCTTTAAAAGTCTGCTGCTTCCCCTCCTCTCTCCTCGGTTCCCCTCCTCGGTCCTCCGCTCGCATGTCCTGTGGGCGGGACTAAGTCTCGAGGAGGAGAGTCGAGGAGGGGAGTCGAGGAGGGGAAATTTGAGTATTGAGAAGCCTCTCATCAGTGTATCCTCGGTTATAGCTCCTCCAGAGAGCCTCCTCGACGCTCGATCCTCGGTGTGCATTTAGAGAAATTAGATGTCCTTCAAAATGGCGTGCTGAAATTCATTTCCGGTGGTAGGAAACTGCAGTTTGAGATGTCAGATGAAATTTGGGTGAAATTAAACTAACTTACTCTGCTGTTTCATCTAAAACTCAGCTGTCTTTATGGCATTCATAATAAAAACAATAAATGCCAAACTCTATAACTACTCGACCTTTTATATCTAAAATGCAGGAGCATTCATAAACAATTTATTATGTACGGTGAAGACAAGTATGCTGTTAACAGCATTCCAACTATCTGTTATTCTACTCACGAAAAGTTTATTATTATTCCGAAGGTATTTTTCCACGCTTCTCCTCCCGCATTGAACATCGCATAAACTCCGTTCAAACATCAAAACATTCAGCTCGGTCGGGAATCGATGGCTATTACCTTTCTCATTCATAACTTTCATAATTCCAGAGATACATCCCATAATTCATCACATTTTTAACATTGAAGTCAATGGAGGAAATCTTCAGACTTCAACAAATCTTCATGCTACTTCAACTGCTAACTTTTCATTCATACTTTCACTCAGAAACCTCATTCCAACTTTAAAATGTTACACATCTTTCTGACAATATTCGTGTAAGACAACTTTTAAATCTGATTCTTACTTTTAGAGATATTAAACATTGTTCAGACCTTGTTAAAGAGGATTTCTTCAGATGTTAACATTAACTAGAGTGCGTCACAGGGTAAAACATCTTGAAATTGGCCTTCATATATTTTTTTAAAACTGCCATAATTCCCAAACCCTACATTCCTGAGACATCATTTTAAATGAAAAAAGTAGGAAAACATCTCATAGCTTGAAAAATGACAAATAATTAAGCAAAAAATAATTAAACCAAATGTCTCTTGAGGGCATGAGGTGACAAAAACGTTCAACATTCCTCCATTAAAGCCCATTGTAATTTAAGGCAGATATTTATATTTCAGCAGCCGCACACCTTTAGTTAAACTGCCTAAAAGGCCACATTATTAACCCGAAACTACACAAAAATTACACTTCAGATACTCAACTTCCTTGACATGCTTCACGTTTTGAAATTTCACAGATATCTGTTACGGTTGTTCCACAAAACGTTCACATGTAAGAGGTTTATCTCTCGTTCAGAACAATAGAAACCTTTGATCTCTGCATACCTCATTAGCTCAAATATAAACACCTGTGTCATGGAACACGATGATGTCATCACTCCAACTGACATGCTCAGAGCAGCAGACTTCAGATAAAGGTTAATGGTGCTGCCCTCAACAGCTCTACGTCAATTATGGGGTGTCATCATCATATGCCGAAGAGGGAGAGAAGAGAGAGAGAAGAGAGAGAGTAATGTAAACACGGTTTTCTCATAACTTCAGCGAAAATACTCCAAAACAACCTTCACAGGTTTGGTAACAATGCATATTATGGGGTATCATCAAACTGCCGTTGCCATGGCGACAGACAACTCGCCATGAAACAGGATGCCGCTGTAAGTCCAATTGACACGGTCCAATCGTCCCCCAATCTTCACTTGTATATCACCGGTCCATACCTCAACAGCTCTACGCCAGTGCTTCTCAAAGTGTGGTCCGCGGACCACTGGTGGTCCGTGAGCGCCCCCTAGTGGTCCGTGAGTATATTGAAATTAATTAAAGTTTTCCGCACTCTCGCGGGGATATCTCCGCAATGGAGGGAGCTTAAGTTTCACTTTCGATTGCAAGATATAGCCCAGATAAACACCTTCATCACACATGTGGCCACTTGTTTGTACCATTTGCAGGCGATTTGTAAAAAACGATGTATTTTTAGATATTTGTGGAGTTAGGTGGTCCGCGAGTGTTTTTTTTATTGGTTAACTGGTCCTTGGTATGAAAAAGTTTGAGAAACACTGCTCTACGCCAAATCTGAGATCTCACCATATGCCGTTTCGCCATAAAACATGATGTCGCTCCTATGAAAATATTTAAAAAGTGCTCAAACTTCACATTTGTGCTAACAGTCCAGCCGTGAAGACATCTACGGGACAGTTTTGAGATTTCTTCAAATGTCGTTGCCATGGCAACACAATGCTCGCCATGAAACACGGTTTTCTCATAACTTCAGTGAAACTGCTCCAAACGTCCCAAAACTTCACAGGTTTGGTAACGATGCAGCCATCAACGCATCTACGCGTATTATGGGGTGTCATCAAATGTCGTTGCCATGGCGACAGATAATTCGCCATCAAGTTAGTTCAGAAGTTTGCAGTTCAAATATTCTGCTGCTTTTCCAAGCCTTACTTTCTTTTCTTCTCTATACACATTCAAGCCCCTAGTGTTCATGTATCATTTCAATCTAAATTATTCACTTTCTTCTTACACATTACATTTCAGCATAGCAGTTTAGTGTCAGCTTTTCAGCATAAAGCATTCCCACTAGCAATTTCTTCAGGAATCGCATTCTCTAGTTGTAAACTGCACTTAAACTGGATTTACTGTCTGATGTTTAAAAGACTCGTAATTATTTGCAATAATTCAGTTTTTTAGCCTGGCTTATGTTCCTTCAATATGCTCTCTCTTCTCCCACTTGGCAGAAAGCAAAAGCTGCAATAATGAATGCTAAGTCAGCTTTTGATAATAAAGGGCGAGTTAAATGCCCTTTTCCACACTGTGTGACTAAGCTCTAACTAAAGTTCATTATGATACATTATTAACAAGATGAAACTAAGTCATTGCCAAAATCAACGAGGCTAAGATTAAGGAAGTGAAATATCTGCACATGGATATAGAAGAAAACAGTTTTTCTGTATGCAGTTAGAATTGGTGTGTTATTTGTAGTAGGGAGACAAACCATAGACACATTTGTATCCCACGCTGAACACTAAATTGTTTGATTGTTATTATTTGAAGATGTACATCACTCTGATGGAAGAAGAATATACAGTATGAACTCTGTCAGAGGCAAAACAAAATTATATTCAAGCACATGCTGTCTTGAGCTCTGCACAATTTGTACACATAATTAACAGTGAACTGTCATTATGAGCAGCTCAACCTGTCAAAAGGGGTTGACTAATGTCAATTTAGGCTATATACTGTAGACCGTTCTCTAAAGTCTGAGAAAATAAACCTGAACCTAAAATGTTGTACAATGGAGTTTGAATGACGTGAGCTTTTACAAAGGGTCAAAGTAAATGATCATTTTGATTTCCATTGTGGTAAATGTAGGATTCTTGAGCTGGATTACATTTCAACATATTGCAGTCTCTGTCCCTTTGATTTTTTTCTGACTCGTGATGCCTCTAGCCTTATGAACTAAATCCCTGAACCACTTCTTTAATCCACAATTTCTGATGCTTGCCCTGCCCTGGTTATGGTTATAAAACATTGGGTTTCCACGAAACACAAACAGATCACAAATCAGCAATATAAAGTTACAGGATGTAGAAGTTTTAAATTAGTGTCTGAAAACATGCTGTGTCAGAGGAATTCCAAGGCTCACTCAAATTGAAAGTCCACCTAATGCCATTAAAACACTTATGCTTTCATGGACACGCTTTCTTTTGCTATAATATTTAATTAAAAAGGTTTTATGGTAGAATTTTGGAGCATTGATACGATGCTGCACTGAGACATTGCAATTCCACTTGATCGTTAACGAAATACTTTAAAGTGGTCCTATCATGCTATATTTGAAAAATATATTGTAGGGCCATACCTATATAAAAATTGTTTTCAAAATACCAAACAGATCACCCATTGTAGCCATGCCTCTTACTGCTCAAACCCCTCTTTTGAAGCCCTGTTAGAGAAACGCGGATCTTGGGTCCTTAGCTTGAAAAAAGAAGAAGAAGAGGAGGCGGAGCTAATGCCTGATCAGAGTTCTACCGGAGATAAAGTTAAATTTGGTTGTGATAAAACGCCATCCTGTTTAAACCACGTCAAGGATTATTTCTGAAATAGTATAGAGCTCAAATGCCTTTTCTCTTGCAGGTTTATCACAAGGTGAGTTCTTTTTTTATTTCCTGCTTTTTAAACACATGTGCTCGACAGTACAGGTTAGCTCTGAGTGTTAGCGAGGCTTGCTAATGTAAACAAAAACCAGATTACGTCCAAAACACGTCAGGCATTGATTCTGATAGCAACTTTCTGTGGGTCCGCCGGCACCGACGTCCCAGCGGATGGAAATCGTCACAGCGGATGGAAATCTGTATCCGCTCGTTGTACACCAGTTTTTAAAAGATTTGGGTACGGAGGAAAAGAGAGAGAGTTTTATTTCCTGACGCTGCATTAGTTCCCCGACGCACCGGGGATACATATTTATGTATAAAAGACATCACAAAGTGCATTTTGCATGATAGGTCCCCTTTAATGTAGGCACCTTACTCTGCCCACATCAAAAGAGTAAATGTTTGTGATAAAAAACAAACACAGCAGGTTTCTTACTTTATGGATTAACAAGCTTTAGGCTAATAATTGGTCCTAATGATCACACACATAAAAGCAATGAAAAGGTGACTTATTACACTTAAAAAAGTAATAATATCTCTGAAAGATTACTGTTAAAGAGTGACACATTTCCACTTTCCACTGTGCTGTAATAAACATACATGGAGTCAGGAGTTTTTTACTTGCACTGGATTTATATATAAATCCATGCTGTATGCATAATTTGCTTTGTTATTTTCTAACCACAATATTCCCAACTGAAATCTGTCTTAAGGTAACTTTCTTGGTATCAAATGAGCCTCTCTGTTTTGTTGACAGTATTCACATCTGTTATATAGGAGATAGTATAGAAACAAGAACTGCTTATTATACAACAAGTCTGCACACCACTTTGCTTTGTCTTTGGTATAGTATGTACACAGTATACTTGTGTAAATGTTGTGTGGGTGTTTGTATCTGGTATCCTACCTCCAAGTAGACGACCCATGGCATAACCAGCGTGGCCACCAGAAGGTCGGCGACCGCCAGGCTGACGATCAGGTAGTTGGTGGTGGTCTGAAGGGCCTTCTCTCTGGACACAGCAATGCATACCAGCACGTTGCCGAAGACGATGACGAAGATGAGCAGAGTAAGCAGCATGGCATAGTAGTTGTAAGGGTGCTTGTGCTCTTGATCTGTTTCGTTGAAGCTCCATGTTCCATTATCATTGAAACTGTCATTGTAGGCATACTGGGTTAAGACATCCATTAGCTGTGAGTGACGAAGGCCAAGAACGGGCCCTGCAAAACATGCAGAAACACAGAGAGAAAACAGCATTTAAATGTAGCTGCATTCATGTGAATGTTCACAGTAACAGTTTATGAAGAAAGCACACATTTGTTGGGACAATCTGTATTCCTGCAGTATTTTTGTCTTAATCTCTAAAACCCCGGTGGACCAAGTTCATTTTAGAATATTCGGGATAATCCAAAGGTGTACAACACAAAGTAGAAGGTATTTACCATATTTCCATAAAACTACAGCCCTGAAAAAGCCCTGACTTCAAGAAAAGCATTAAGTTAACTGGCAGAATTTTAAATGCATCCTGTAGTTTCTGTGGCCTTTAGAGAAAAACATATTGTGATTTCCAATGGGTATATTTCCCCAGTGCATAACGTAGCACCAATGCTGAATATTAATGTGCTGGTAAATGTGCTTTTCCTTCTTTTTGTAAGGAAAGAGGTGCTGCAAAAGGAATGATACTCAAAAAGAGATTTCAGAACATTTTAGAAAAGATACACTATAGAGTTTTCTTGTATGCAAATACAGTTGCTACAGTTATTTGCACTTTTTGGTTATATTTCATAACTTTTGAGATACAGTACAACAATATGGGGAAATGTTCCATAGCACTACAAAAAGTGATAGTGTTACTTAGGACATGTACAGTAGTTGAATATCAGGAACAGGTTTGCATCCAAAAACAGCAATTAGTGCTGCCAAAGTGTTCAGTCTTTAAAACAAACAAACAAACCCACAAAAAAGGGGAAAGATGTGTTGTTGTCTCCCCTTGACAGACATATCACCCGAATATCGGAAACCCTCATTAGCAGAATTGGTCCGGAAAAACACAACACAAGAGCTTCTGTGTTATCAAAGGAATCATAGTCAGCGCACCCGTGATATACATCCATTTGAAATGACTAGAAAAGCATGACTTTGAAACGGCAGTTAATTTTCTTATGACTTGCATTTTCAGACAGGAATACCATTATAAGAACTTCTGCTTAGCCAATATGTTACAAAACAGCCATATTGCATCAATATGCACCATTACTGTAAACACTCGAAGGACCTTGTGACAGTCAGTAAAACAATGCGTCATTGCGACAAGAGATTCTGATTAACATATTTACTGAGCTTCTGCAGCCATCAATCTGCATTTTGCTTACAACATCAAATACAATGTGAGGAATGTGATTACAGCCTGGATATTCCTGCGTCTGTTTATTTAATCATTTGTCAGTGTCATCAAAATGAAATTTTAAATTGTAAATTGTGTGTCAACCTCACAAAGTATATAGTTCATTAATATGATCCTGCTCTCTTTTTGCCACAATACTGTGAAGCTAAAATGAAAGCAACTTAATAAAGCTGTACGTATAATCTCTGTGTACGTCAGAAATACACAAACACATTCTATTTTGGAAACTATTGGCAGTGCCGTTCCCTCATAACTGTATAGATTCATGTTTATGTAATCCTCCACTTTCCCAAATACATTTGTGTTCTCCATTGGTGCTGCAGCAATGTCTCCACTCTTGGTCAAATAAGTTTTCACACAGAAGGTGGCCTGTAAAGCTATAAAGTCCTGGTACGATTTTGACAACACTTTCAGTTCTCCCATTTAGCTAATTATCTTCAATTAAGGCCCTTAATTGTTGACTTTCAAAACATAAATAAATGACACTAAAATACACACTGCTTTTGGCTGCTATCATACAGTAGTTCCTCCTCTTCATACCGGCAGCGTATGTGGCAAAGACAGAACCTTTTAGTTCAACCTTTTTTAGTTGTTAGTGTGTTATTATTTATTAGCTCAACCACAAAACAGAACAACAAAGTACTGTCAAAAAGAAGAGGACATTTTTTAAATAAAGTTGCGACTTTGGGAGATATCATTGATTTTCTACATATCTCCTTTACCATTAAGATAAGGAAAAACAACAGAAAAAACTGTTTTAATGTAAATGGTTTTTTTTTAAGAACACATGACATTTTAAGCCATGTTTTGGTTTAAGTCTTTGAGGCAGTGGATTTCTCCATGGTGACCTCAATGAAGAACATATATATCCCTCAGGGTTTTTTTTATATTGTAGATGTTTAGAAACACACTCTGCCCTTCGGCTTTGTTTCACATTCTTTATCTTAATATGGAACTCTTTAACTGAATGTCGTAGCGACATTTATTATCATTTTTAACATGAATCGCTTCGCAGTAACTGTGAAATGTATAAGGCTTCATTTTTTCAAAATGCTTTTGTGCCCTTTCCATCATTACATAATGATGTGTATTTGTCCAGAGGTATATGAAAATCTTGAATTTGAAGGACCTCGAAAATGTTCAGGTCACGTTTTACTGGTGAAGGACGGACACTTAGCTATCTGTGATTTTTTTAATAGGGTCAGGTACATGCAACTTACAATACATCTGAATGTCACTGCACTGATTAAATTATCTTTGACTTTCAAAAAGGTTTGCACACTAATTCTAACATTGAATGTGAATTTTCATTTTAGAGAATCGATACAAAAAAGTGAGTAATAGAGGGAAATACACAAATAAATACATACAATACATTACAACACTAAACATCTACTATTCAGCCCAGAACACGGCTGAATTCATTACAAACGTTACAAAAGGAGGCTAGAGGAGAGCCTCAGTGCCGAGAGAAGGATTCAGAGAGTAAAAGTGAAAGAAGAAATAGAGGGTGCGGGTGAGCAGAGAGATCTCCTGTTGGGACTCATAAGCATTGCTCTGGGGCAGCAGTCTCTGTGTGTACCCTGCAGATGCCCTGTGCTGTCTAATCTCATTTATTTGCCCGCAATACTTCCTCACTTACAGTACATGAGACTGTTCTCATTGCTGTCCTAACAGCGCGTGCTAGCTTGTATAAAGCAACCTCTGCTCTCTCACTGCTGCCTTCAATATCTTCCATTATTTAAATGGCTCCTCTGTGACATGGACATGATTATCATAATAACAATGTCCTCCTCAGTTGAGGTCAGATAGAGGTCAGGGTGCATCCCCCTAAACAGATTCAGTGTCTTTCACTAGGAATCCCCATCAGAGCCCATACTTGCTGAATGCTAAAACCTGAACCGTTGTCCATTATTTAAATGAAGTGTCGATATTGTAATAGGCAACTGGACATTCAAAGAGTCTAACACCAACAAAGATCAAACCCAGGGTCATACCATTCATTAGGAGCAGCTAATGTTGAGGGCACCTGGCCAAGCCACAGGATAGACTTTTCTTGTGACATTGGCGCCCCATGAATGCCTTTTTCTTGGTGTCATCCATATTTTGATATTTGAAGCAAGCAGACAACCCAGCCTTGCGAGCTGCACTGCAATACTGACAGTGCTTATGCAAATATACATAAATGATTTGGTCTAACCCAAATGATTGTCAAGCCAGCCTGTGTTTATACCACAGTGCTGTTGATTATAGTCCCTGATAAAAACAAATGTATCACGTTGTGAGGAATGTTAGCACACATTTTGTTCCAAATGATCCACAATGATAACCAACTGGGTGTGTAATTATGTTCAGTCTCTTTCTTCAGAACAATTATATAGAAATAATCAGATCTCTCAAGGAAAAAGTAAAGATGCTAGGCTGCAAAATCATTAAATAACAAAGAATGTGAAAGTGAGTGTCGTCATTTTTTGTCTGGTTTTGGAAAATCATTCTTGAATTGTCTTTTACAATATTATAAATGGGAAATATGTGTGGTTTAGTATCCCTCTATACAAATGTATTTCAACTTCAATGTCTGTCAATATCTAGTTTAAGGTGGGATCTTTTTAAAAAGGCAATGCCTGTCAAATGTGGGGTTCCCCAGGGTAAAATGCAGGGTTATCTGTTGTTTTTGTTTTAAAATGACATCAAATGTAATTGCAATAATTATTCTTTTGGGTATTTGTTCCATCATAATAAGGCCACTTAAGTGTCACACAAACAGAAATAAATCAAACAAGAAAGACTAGTTACAGTGAGTGAGATATATAAAGACCAGATTACAGAATCAGAAGACAGGATTATGTTTTGTTTGGATAAAAGTTGAGAACATCCCCAAACTGTAACAGAGCCAGAATGCTAACAACAAACATAGTGACAGCGCAGCGTCATACTTCATGAATGAAAAGTAAACTATAAAATATTAGACAAATATGAAGAAGTTAAACTTTAAACATCCATGACTTAACCAGGATAAAAGCCACATAGTCTGCACCTGCAAGGTGAATACAGCTGGTAAAAGAAAAAGTGTTTGAATGCGTTCATTAACAGTTTATGATATCACTGCCCCGTCTAAGACACGAGTGGATCTGACTTTAATTGCATTTGAGTGTTTCTTCAACTTAACGTGTTGCTTAAAATAATACTTTGGCATTCAGTATGTGACAATGTAAGTGTTGCATGTCCAGATACGGCTCAAGAAGCTGACTCAGATAAGGAAATATATGATATGTAATATGTAATATGAATGATAATGGGACACATCGATGTCTGCACTCAGTGTCGCGGACTGCTCCGGAGCATAAGTTACCATGGAGATCTACCCCGGTAAGAAGTGAACCAGCGTCGTAGGACCGGAAACCCAGAGTTAACCCTGAAGTTACCTCGCTAACCGAAAATCCGGCTTCGTAGTACAGGGCACAGGAGATGCTTAATCTACTAGATGAAAAAGATTTGGATCAAAAACATCTGAAGAAACACAGACAGCCAGGAGAGAAAGAGAGGTCCCAGGACAACAGATGGTCCAGTTCAGAGAGGTTTAGAAACAGAACAAAGAGGAGAAACTATGGAGCACACAGATTGGATGCTTGTGTGCTTGTGGAACAACAAACAAACTAGGTTTAGAGGTAAACAGCCACCAATCTGCCAAAATGTGATGTTAGCAAGAGAGGAAGTAATCGGAAATAACCGAGATACTTTTTTAATTTAAAGCCTTAACCTGTTGAACCCCACCCCAGCATTAAAAAAATATTATTACAGCAAACAGCTACAGTTACCATGGTGATTTATCCAGGTACAAAGAGCGCCCCCTTCGCAACATCGGAAACTCTGGCTTTAGGATCAATATAATTGGCTTAACCACTATTCATACTTCTTAGTAGTACTTTAATATTTTACATTAGACTTAAAGATAAAATACAATTCTAAGGTTAACCTAGGTGAAATGTAAATTATACACCAATTATAAAGCAACAATAACAGTGAACAATGTAGTGATTTTGATCAAATAGTCAGGTGCAATTAATAGAAAGTTTACTCTCAGAGTACAAATTGTCTTTTACTTCGAGAAGGTTTACGTGTTGTTGATCAGCAGTTTATCTAATAATTTTTTTCTAGGTGCTGCAATTTCCTGCTGTGAAAAGACACCTTTCCCTCCCGGCTTTAGAACAAGCATGCACTTCTGAAACAAATAATATGGGGCTAAAGCAGTAGCGTAGGCAAAAATGTACTTTAGGGTGGGCCTGTAAAAAATAGGGTGGGCCAGATTTTTCTTCTGCGCATCAGAAGCTAACAACAATCCCCACCGGTACCGGTGGCAGATTACTTTTAGAATACTTTTGGAATACCTTCTTTTTCTATAACAGATGGGTATGTTTTGGGGAACAGGAGACACGTATTTTACTGTTTTAATGGCTTATCAAGAGCACAAACAACATCTTGGTGTCATTCTGGACAGCTCTCTCATCTGCACCACACATAAAAAACATCACCCGGACTGCATTCTTGTACTGTCTTAAAACCTTTCCTTAGAATATGTTATGAATTGTAAGGTGTCCTTGGGTGCTTTGAAAGGCGCCCCTAAATAGAATGAATCATCCTTATTATTTATTATTATTATCTGAAATGATGTAATAACTTTTAAAACTTTTTCCAGTCACTTGCCCCATGCATTCAGCAGCAGCAGGCCATTCACTTTGATTTTATCCCGTTATAAATGTCATCATTTTGACAATAAAGAAATGCTACATAAAGTTATCTTGCACATTTTATCTAACCATCTCCGTTTCTAACTTTCAATATATTTTAAAAGAGATCTCTCCCTCTAATCTGCGTGCGGGGGCGGGGCCTCACAGACATGCTGCAGCGCTGTGCAGTGTGCACACAGTTCTGCCGGTAATGAATATTACATTTTGTGAGGTAACTTTTCCACCAATAATTCCAATAAGTATTCCAAAATGTATTCACTTCAGGTTTACGAAAGTAAATGTAATCAGATTACTTGTTTTTCAAATGTAACGCCAGCTGAATACACTTGATTTTTGTATTCTGATTACGTAACGCCGTTACATGTATTCTGTTACAACCAACCCAACCCTGTGTAGATCTCTCCGGACTGTCCACCAGCAGATGAAAAACACCCACCTCTCCGCCTCTTCCCAGGGACGAGGGAACCGTGCGGCAGAGTTTCCGTTAACATTTTTTTTTCTTCTGACAGCCCAGCAGCAGGAAAGGTGGGGAGAGAGAGGCGGGGCTATTTCATCGTTATCAGAAAATGATCGTATAGATCGCTGCTAGATGAGGGCAGTGGGAGCTCTTCTTGGAGTCTGGCTTTTAAAAAGAAAACAAAGTTCATTAGTGAACTTTGAGACATCATTTATTTTGCAGGCAGCTCTCTGCCTGTCTCACGTTATTATGGCGTGCGCTGGAACCAACAATCAGTTTTTACCGTAAACGAGTTCGGTTCAGTGGACAAAGCACATACAACATTAATTAAACTCGATATTTGTTCACTTGAATTTCACTTTGAATTATTGGATATTCTCAATGGGTGAATTCATTTTTTTATTATAATAATTAAATAATTAAAAAAAAATTAAAATTAAAACATTTAAAAAAAATTAAATGACACCGAAGCTTTCTCAGGGTGGGCCAATGAGTAAACTGGGTGGGCCTGGGCCAAGACATTATTGATAATAATTAACATTATTTTTGGAGTCTCTTGATGTGTATTGTTCTTTGAAGCTCCCAGTAACAAGCCATAATTTCCTCTTTTTTTTTAAGGCCAGACACTTCCATCCTGTCATCTAAGAAGCTGCATGTGTCGTCTATAATAGCAAAACCGTTAATAGACCACTGGTAGGAAATCTCTCACACACAAACCCAGAATTCAAATGGGAGCTTTAATGTGGAGTGCAAAATCACAGATAGAAGCAAAGTGGGTGTTCTTCCTCTTCATGTCCTAATGAAATAAATCTGCAAAGCAAAAAATGTGCGGCCTAGCGCCCCCCAGGCGCCAAGCCTCAGATGATTTGAGGCCAAATCTCATATTTAGACTTTTTTTTTTTTTTACTTAGAATTGTAACGCAATACATGATTGTCACTAAAAGCCTTGTCTCTACATTACAATAAAATATAAAAAATAATTGATTAATTAGAATACAAATTCAAGTTAGTAGCTATTAAAGGCATAAAAAGACAGAAATGTATAATTCTTTCTTTAATAGAAATGTTTCTTCTGCCCGTAAAGTGTTTACTTCTGACAGAACCAAACAGCATGAGCTTCAGAACTAACGATAGTTACGGCTGTAACTACGGTTCTATGAGTCCCGGATGACCGCCAGAGGCGGTGCTTTAGCACTGGATATGTCCATCGCGCGCATGCGCAGCTCGAGTACCAATAACAACAAAGTAACCTGTGACCCACGTGACACCGGCTATATCAGCCGGCATCGTCAGAGGATCTGTTCCCCGAATCTTCTCGCGAGCACACAATCATTCTGAGTGACAGGGAACTCTGGCGGTCATCCGGGACTCATAGAACCGTAGTTACAGCCGTAACTATCTTTCTATTTCGTCCCTACTGACCGCCAGAGGCGGTGCTTTAGCACTGGATGACTTATACCAACAATGTCATGAAGAATTTTGATATACTTTATTAATCCCTGTGGGGAAATTGTTGCTCACCCTTGCTCACCACTGGAAGCAGCGGAGCTCGGCAAAAGGACCACGCCCAAAGAATGGGGAGTGGCGACATTGACCTGATGACAACTGGAGAATGTGCCAGAAGACTCCCACTACGCCGTTGCGCAGATGGTCTCCAGGGGCACCCCTCACAGGGCAGCCCAATATGTTGAGATGCTCCTTGTAGTGGCATCTCAGCCTGTGGGGCAGCCACTGGTTAGAGGGCCTAACCTCCTTTAGTGCCGCCAGGGCAAACTCAAGAGTTGCTCCTCCTGCCGTATACAGGCAGTAGCCTTGATATACACCCTTTGGGCACCCCCAGGGCACAGCAACTTCGATGTGCCGTACTCCTGAATGTCAAAGCGTGCCAGCTGGGCAGGCTGATTGAAGTGGGTTTGTGGAAGGACCCCGGGCGGGAATGCCACATTTGCCCAAAGGGCAACGCCTGAGAGTCTCACCTCGGGCATGTATTGTTTATGGAGAGGACATGCAACTCCCCGACTCGCTTCCCTGAGGCTATGGCAAGCAGAAATGCTGCCTTCGTGGGCAGCCACCTAAGCCCCACCTGGGCCAGGGGCTCGAAGGGAGGAGATGATAGGGCATCCGGCAGCAAGGGCAGGTCCCAAACCGGAGCCCTCGGGGTGCAAGGGGGACGCTGCCGTAAAGCCCCTGTCATAAAGAGGGACACCGACCTGTGGCACCCCGCCGTGGCGCCGTCGACCCGAACATGTCGGGCAGAATCGCAGCCACATAAATTCAGAGTGGAGTGAGAACGTCCACCATCTAGAAGGGACTGTTGTCTAAGCAACAATGTACATGCTGTCCCCAAGGAACACGCACATTCTTGCCCCCCAGTTGGGGTAGAAAGTGCGTGAGTGCAAGCTGCACGGCCCGAAGCTCTAGCAGGTTGACCTGGCGCGCACTCTGCTGGGCAGACTGCTGACCCTGAACGGTCCTGCCCTGCCGCACTGCACCCCACCCTGAGAGACATGCACCTATGGTGATGGTCTCCTGGCGGGATGGGATGGCGCCCATGGGCACGCCTACCAGGAGATAGGCCCTGCCCCTCCAGCGTGACGGAGAGTGGAGCAATGCTGCGACACCCTGACTTCACTGTGCCTGTGCCACTTGGCGTCCAAGTGAAGGCTGTTCAGCCACATCTGCATGGGGCGCAACGACAGCGGGCCTAAGGGCCCAGCGGCCGAGGCAGCTGCCAGTCTGCCCAAGGGCCGGAGGAACTGAATATAAGGCACCCTCTTGCCCGGCCCACGTGGAAGTAGGCATCCCTCGGTTGAGAACCACTCCACCTGTGCGTATGCAGTAGTCAGCATATAGAATGGCAGCACCTTCAGGAATCTGTTGATTCCTCTGAGGTCCAAGATCGGGCGAAATCAGCCGACTTTCTTGCTCACGAGAAAGTATGCCGAGTAGAACCCCCTGGTTAAGCAGAGGGTCTTACTGGGTTGATTGCGTCCTTGGACAAAAGGACGGACAACTCTTGGCCCAGAGGTAGGGCCCCTGCCGGATCGCTGACGACTGTTTAGACCCAGCTGAAGGCTAGGGGCCGGAGCTGCGGTCCGTACCCCTGGGTTAAGGTGAAAACCACCCAAGGGACGGAAGTACAGACTTCCCAGAAACTGAGCTGCTGCTGGGAAAGCAGCCGCCGACCACCCCCGGGATTTTAGGGCCCAGCCTCCCGGACCCTGGAGCCTCTTGGGGGGCTCCGGTAAGGCTCTGGGGCACAACAGCCCGCATAGAACCGTGCCTGGTTACAGTAGTAACCGCACATGCCGAGCACACAGCACCCGCCGTGAAGATGTTCTCTGCATATCATCCTAGTGCTAGGAGTCTAGTACTAGGAGCAGTAATACAACGATCTAGCGCTACTGCAATCAAACCCTACCGGGAGCGGGAGCACTGCCCTGAGTTAATAGTTAAGCTCAACAGCAAGGTGTTAGCCAAGCGGCTGCTGCTAACAACCAAGCGACCAAGTCAGAACACAAATGTTAAGACCAGATAATAGCTTCTAAGAAATAGAAAGTACTTACCTTACTTTCTGCATCTAAACGAAACACGGGTTTAAAGTATGACCCTCTGGGATTCCATACTTGATTGAATGAGGGACGCAGCCAAGCTGGGACTCAAATGCTAATGATAGCTCGGGCACAACGCCACAAGCAGAACTTTCAAAAGAGCATAAGGGCAACTTTATGGGAGAGGAAGCGGGAACACTGTCGTCACCAGAAAGTCTAAGCCACAAACAATAAGACGGTAATCAGGACAACTTGGCTGGGAGAGGGTGCGGAAACACAGCCATCACCAGCAACAAGCTGACACCAACCTGTCTGTCGAGGCTCTGCACAGCCGGCCACAGCTCCTGGAGGACGCGTTTAACGACCCGTAGCTCCGACTGTCAGTCGCGAAGCTGCACGCGGCCAGCTGTTTGCAGAGAAATCCCTCAGATCAAACGTTCAAACCTGAATGCTGTAGGCTACAAAAACGTAGCCACGGTACCCTCACGCAGCGAGAAGATGAAAGGAACAGATCCTCTGACGATACCGGCTGATATAGCCGGTGTCACGTGGGTCACAGGTGACTTTGTTGTTATTGGTACTCGAGCTGCGCATGCGCGCGATGGACATATCCAGTGCTAAAGCACCGCCTCTGGCGGTCAGTAGGGACGAAATAGAACCCAAGTTCCCATCAGCAAAAACACGTGGGTTTGCTATCCTGGCTCCAAAATAATGAGCTCCCCATTGACATCAGGACGGCAGAAAGCTTACACACCTTCCGGCGCAGACTGAAAACTCATCTCTTTCGTCTCCACCTCGAGCGATAGAATTACTAACAAATAACTACTAACAAAGCACTTATATACCAATAAAGGACTGGCTTATCTATAGCCAGTTGAGTAGCACTTGAAATACTTGGCTCTGTGAAACCTGATGTACTTATATGATTCTGTTTTCTTCAAGGTTGTGTCTTCCTGGTCGAATGTACTTATTGTAAGTCGCTTTGGATAAAAGCGTCAGCTAAATGCAATGTAATGTAATGTAACTACTACCACAACTTAGTCACAAGAAAGGCTGGTCAAAACCAGAAAGGCAATTCAAACAGGTCATCTACCTATACTATATGTCCAGCAGGCTATACGTTCAGCAAACAAAGGCACAAACCCATGAGGCACAATTTAGAATGGAATTGAGACAAAACGACTGCATGGCTGATAAGGAAATGATGTGCAAATGGGTGGGGAAATGGACGAGGAAGCTCAGGTGAGGGGGATGAGGTGATTGCAGGGCAGAGGGGAGAGACTACTCCTGGGATGAATGGAGGAATATCTGAGGGAATCTGGTCAAGAATAACACTAATTGGGTCATTGTGATGATTGTAAACCACATATGTCCAGTTGCAGAATGGAAGCTTGACAGTCATCGAAACAGTTATTATTAATTACACCACCAGAATTATTTGTGGTAAAAGATACAAAAGCTACTGTATCATGAGGCTAACATCAATGAGAGACTGCATGCAATCACTGTGCACAGCTGGTCCTTAAAATTATTGATCACAAGGCATAACATAATTCCAACCGTCCAATTATTTAAGAATTGGGAGTTAATTCAATCATTGTGTAAGCTGGGAGCTCTATAACTGAGAATGCTTTCTCTTACAACACAGATCAAATACACAGAGATATAACAAGTAAACTGTGAGCAATTTTAGCTACAAAAGAGTATTTCCCACGTTATTCTACAGTATTAATGTGAACGTTTAATTGCAAACAGCTGGATTACGAGCAGCAGCTACAGTGTTTCCATCATCATTAAACAGATTGTATAGTGCTTGAGCCTACCAAGTGACCTCTTAATTGTGAACAGTTGACCTGTGTTGCATACAATCCTTAAATAACCTCACTTTCTACCCACAATCCCTCAGTCTCACATCCAACCGCATCCTCTTATTCCCATGTGACCCCATCACTGATCTATGAAAGCAGGAGGCATTATCTGGCTATCCTGGATTTCCACAGAAGTGACAAGGATTTTCTCTGCAGACAGGCGAGGACCCCGGCTTCAATTGCCCGAAACAACAGATAAATAACAGAACAACAGATAAAAAAGCACTAGTGAGGGTGTTTGCTTTGTTCTTGTTACACAGATGCAATGTAGCATATGTCTTTTTTCTCTCTTTCATCAGATAAAGTGTACAATTACGTTCCAAGACCAAATAGAAAATGTTATTTACAAAAAGATTGACAAAAGCAGAGACATGTTTGAATAAATAAAGAGATTAAATGTTTTCATTTGTAAACATAGATATTAATGTTTCTATTTTTATATTATATTATAAGATTATAACTGTTACTTTATCTTTAACAGTATGCATATATGAGTGATGTTAGTTCTAGTGTGTTTCATAGTTTACTTTATGTTATTGATGGAGATTGCAGGCAACACATTATGGTGTAATTATTTTTGTAATAATGGGGCAATTACAAAATAATAAGAAGGTACAATTATGATATCATTGGGGAGCAAAATGGTCATGACAGTTTCTTATAAAAATCCAACCATAATTACTTTTTAATTCCTCCATAAATACACCCATTGTTGTCTATATTATTGTACCCTAAAATAATAGTACTTCTAGCATTATTTATGGTTAGCAACATTAGGCTGCTTCTTACAGAGCAACTGTTTTGAAATAATAATAATTGAATCTCCTATAAAATATTGAACGTCTCTGAACAGGCATCAGTCTGTGAAAAACGAATTGCTGTTGAGTGCTAATCTCCTCCAATCACCAGCGATTCAGTCATCAGTTTATTAAACCTTGTAGTAAACCGCACTGTTAATCTTACAATAAGCCCCATTTAATCAACAATTTGGTTGTGTTGAATCACTGCTATTCTAGAGCCCTGAAATATGATTGTCACACACACACACACACACACACACACACACACACACACACACACACACACACACACACACACACACACACACACACACACACACACACACACACACACACACACACACACACACACACACACACACACACACACACACACACACACACACACACACACACACACACACACACACACACACACACACACACACACACACACACACACACACACACACACACACACACACACACACACACACACACACACACACACACACACACACACACACACACACACACACACACACACACACACACACACACACACACACACACACACACACACACACACACACACACACACACACACACACACAACAACAGAACTGAAACACACCATTTACAATAGTGCCTTGAATACCACAAAACACATTTCAAAGTTACTATACTATTGTTTGAAACGCTCCGTTAACAATGTTTTCTGGGTTTGGAATGCGAGACATTTTCATTTAACACCTGTTTTAAGGGCAATTAAAGATACATTATTCCAACTGGAACCAAATAATCTATTAATAAATGTAATTTGTGTAGATAATATGGCGGTGCTAATGTTCTCTTTTCATTTCTAAATTATTGCCAGTTATGTATACCTGAATTCTTATAGATTTGTTTGTGTGACACGGTTAAACGGACATCCAGTTCTAATGGTACAGATAGGACATTTAGATTTTGCTAACCATGTCCACATGCATCATTTAATCCTTTACAAATCCCAGTACCTGCATATGCAAAGGGAAAGTAAAACCTCAATCTGATATCTCTTGGTCAATACTGTCAAAGTGTTTGATTCCACCCTGCGATAGCCTTCAACCTAATTCGTTTTCTATCTACCACATCCCCTCTTAGAAGGGGGCCAGAATCATCAATGCTGAATAAGTCAATGGCTATCTTGTGAATTCCCTTTCTCGTAAAATAGCTTTTGTTACTGTTTGAGTGAAGAGGCAACTCCTAACAATTTCCAAGCCTCTTTCTACAGGCTTGCTATGTATGAAGCTGCTATGTCTTTAAGTGTGCTGAAAATAAACCTGCTCATTCAGAGTAGCAATTACAGTGTCATTATCCTGGAGTTCCAATTATCCCTCTTTTCTCGCTGCACATACCAATACGAAATATTTTCTGGTAAAATCCTTCTTAAGTAAAGGTTCAATCAGTTTTGTTTGTCACCCTTTTGAGATGGGGCAAGACAAAATGGATAAGATGGTGAATGATTCAAAAGACATATATTGAAGACGTATTTGTCCTTTCTATATGAAACATAAAAAAGCACTCTTGCAGCCTCACTGTTGTGCCCTTAGTGGTACACCGATATGTTCATCAAACAGCTATAGTAGTAGAAGAGTTACAGTTTCAAAGACAGTGTTTGTAAAGATGATAAATCAATTCTATTTTTCAGGCAGTGTGCATCTCCCTAAGAAGAGGAAGAGAAATAAGAAGAGACAGCAGTTTATTCTGTCAGGATGCTGAGCTACAGCACTTGACATATACAAAAGTACAAAGGGACCGGTCGGTAATTTATTTGACTGACGTATGCAATAACCTGTATCACTGAAAATGGCATTCAGAGCAGAAATTGTAACTCTGACAAGGGACTTGGAATTTGGAGATCCTGTCAGAAAGAGGTGAAAATAAATCTAATATGAGGAACCAAACAGGAAGTTACAAGTCACATTGAGAGAAAGGAAGGAAGATATAAAGGGCTAAATAAAAGGCACTGAGACCAAATCCCTCTGGGCACAAATTCCACCTATACATCAATGTTATTGATACAGTACGACATAAAGGTTATTGTAGTGGCAATTCCAGCCATTACCTTCTCAAATCAAGCCATAAGGGTAAAAATGGTAGAGCATCCGCCCACTGGAAAGAGAGGAGAGGGAGGTTGGTAACAAGCCTCCATTGTCCTCATTAGGTTGTAGGGAAGCTCTAACCTAACAACCGGTCTTGTCTCTTGTGAGACACATGCACACACATACGTGCATGTACACACACATACAAAAAGAACACACACCTAGCTACTTTTCCATTACAGGCCAACAAACATGTAGGAACGGATGCAGGTGTACACAGACATCCATACACAGCTTCCCTCGACAGAGGCTTGTAAACCCCGAGTAAATCAAGTGCTTCTGTGAGCCCCACTGTACCTGTCTGCAACAACGGTGCTGTTTATAGTAAAACATAAAAGGTGAGGTTAATAAAACTGGGTTGTTCATGTCCGATGCTTGTCTGAACTTATTGCACAGTCATCTCAGTCATCTCCATAATCCTGTATATCCCTACACTATCCTGGAAGGTGCTGTTGGCTGTGGAGTGAACACAGATGCACTGAAGCAGGCAGATTATTTGCACTTGTGATTAGCAGATCAATGTGAAACCGTGCCAACATGTATCTTTTTGTATTTCTCCCTCCTCCCTCTGTGTTTGGCAAAGAGATACAGTCGTTTTTTTGTCATTATCAGTTTGAGGCTACATAACAGCATTGTTATCACCCACTGTGAAATAGGATATTATCCGTTGCCAGGTGAAAATGTTTCATAATTTTGACCTTTAATAAAACCGTTGTCAGCTTAAAAATGTGAAGCAGAGCCATTTACTTTAATTAATGGCCATGCAAGGGAACATTAATCGGAAGAGGAACAGTATGACCCAAACATTATTGATAGAGCTGTTATTTGTCACGATCTGTCTGTGTTGTATTTAGTCTAGATCTGTCTTTGGTTTTCTGTCTGCGTTGTGTTTTGTCTTGTTTAGATCTGTCTTTGGTTTCCTGTCTGTGGTTGCGTTCCAATAGTCCATTTAGCTTAGGAACCTTCCTAACCAAGTGAAATGACCCGGAAGTACGTCACTGGCAGCCATGATAAGTGCCGTTCCAATTCTCTAAATGAAAGGAAAGGAGGTTTCAAACTTCCTTTATAACCTCCTTTAGTTTAGGAACCACTGGACCTCTCTTGACGAAAGGAGAGGAGAAAATTCTGCCCCACAATGCATTGCAGCCGCAGCATTTGCCGTCAGTCGGCCGTTCACGGAAACAACCGATTATGACCGAGAAATGATATCATGAACGTTACGGTGCTTATTAAGCACTTTAAAACTTATGTGGTAAGTTGCCAAAGTGCTTTTTTCTGAACGTTCATCAGTATTATAATCAAAAAGAGAAATATGAACGTTAGTTTTTACTGAAATGATCAAATAGTCAACATTTCACAGTCTTTACTGAGCTGTGTGGAGTTTGGTCAACTTTTAAAAGATGTTTGAATGGTGATATACACAGTGATAGATGTTAAGGACTAACGTTTATAATAAATACATTTGTATTGATTTTAAGATATTTGCATAGTTCATATAATCATACGTATTGGGATCATTTGTATTAATGTGGACCGGAGGGGGTGACGAGCATAAGTTTCACTTTCCTTTTTTATTTCAATTCCAACTTTGGTCATGAAGAATATGTTTCTCTGTTGTCCACGTTCATAAAGTATAAAGCAACAGCATCAGAGCACGGTGCAGAGTCTCTAGATGAGTCCGTCGTTCTTATTAAACATCCATGTTGTAGTCCGCTGTATAGAAAACTGTAGTTTCCATAGTTTCCCCAGAGCAGCAGACGCACATTCATGACGTCCGCTGGCGCATCATAAACACGTCGGATAGTGAAAGTGCATTCGGATTCTCTAAAGTACCGCAGTCTCTTCTCCTAAGTCCTTTTGAATTATCCTATCCACTATCCCTTAACCCCGTGACGTTTCACTCAGAGGTCAAGGAATAGGAGATAGGGTTAGAATTTAGGAGCTGATTTTTGGATTATCGGAACGCAACCTGTGTGTGTGTGTTCCCTACCTGTTCCCTCCTACCTGTTTTCTTGATTGTGTTCACCTGGTGCCCCTGTGTTTTCTCCTCCCTCCTCACCTGTCTCTTGTTTCCTTGATTAGTCCTGTGTGCATTTAAGTTCTGTTTTTTCTGTCTGTCATTGTTGGTTCGTCGTTTGTCTGTGACTGTGTTCACAGGGGAGTGTTCTGTTTATCCGTGTTATCCTTGAAATAAAGGTATTTTCAGTGTCATCTGCATTTGGGTCCTGCCTGTTTCGCTCACCCGTAACAGAACCAACCAACCAAGGATGGGCCCAGCAGATCCATTTGAGCAGGAATTACTGAGTTTTTCCTTTTCTTTGGATTACTGCTCTGATCGGTGGAGGGGAACGTCCGGTGTTCAGCAGCGAGAGGCTGCTCTGGCAGAGGCGCACCAGATGGCTATTGAGAAACCAGGCTTAGTGAAATTCTTACCTGGCTGGATTTTGGACTTCCTCTCGGTG
The DNA here is from genome assembly GCF_902827115.2 of Pseudochaenichthys georgianus. Taxonomy (NCBI): domain Eukaryota; kingdom Metazoa; phylum Chordata; class Actinopteri; order Perciformes; family Channichthyidae; genus Pseudochaenichthys; species Pseudochaenichthys georgianus. The sequence goes on from NC_047515.1 coordinate 26,695,293, forward strand.
TGTGATTCCCGGCCTGCTGGCCCCAGGCGTGCTGTCCCCCTGCCTCCCGGTTCCCAGCCGGACACCATACGTCTCTGTGTGTTCCGTCTGGAGTCAACCCCTGCTTCTTCCCCATGTCCTGCTCCTGTCCAGGAGCCGTTCTCTGGAACTCGTCTGGCTTTCGGAAGTCCAGGCTAGCAGCCCGAGCCCCAAGAGCCATGGTTCAGGCCCCAGTTCTGGCCCCAGCAGCCATGGTTCCAGCCTCAGTCCTGGCCCCAGCAGCCATGGTTCCGGCCCCAGTTCTGGCCCCAGCAGCCATGGTTCCGGCCCCGGTTCTGGTCCCGGCAGCCATGGTTCCGGCCCCAGCAGCCATGGTTCCAGCCCCAGTTCTGGCCCCAGCAGCCATGGTTCCAACCCCGGTTCTGGTCCCAGCAGCCATGGTTCCGGCCCCGGTTCTGGTCCCAGCAGCCATGGTTCCGGCCCCAGTTCTGGCCCCAGCAGCCATGGTCCCGGCCCCGGTTCTGGTCCCAGCTGCCATGGTCCCGGCCCCGGTTCTGGTCCCAGCAGCCATGGTTCCAGAACCCGGTTCTGGCCCCAGCAGCCATGGTTCCGGCCCTGGTTCCGGCCCCAGCAGCCATGGTCCCTCCTCTAGTCCCAACTCAAGTCCCTTCTCTAGTCCCTTCTCCAGTCCCTTCTCTAGTCCCTTCTCTAGTCCCTTCTCTAGTCCCTTCTCCAGTTCCTCCTCTAGTCCCTTCCCAAGTCCCTTCTTTAGTCCCCTCTTTAGTTCCTTCTCTAGTCCCCTTTCAAGTTCCCTCTCGAGTCCCCTCTCCAGTTTCCTCTCCAGTTTCCTCTCAAGTCTCCTCTCCAGTTTCCTCTCCAGTCTCCTCTCAAGTCTCCTCTCGAGTTCCCTCTCGAGTCACCTCTCGAGTACCCTTTCTAGTCACCTCTCGAGTCCCCTCTCGAGTCCCCACTCAAATCCCCACTCAAGTCCCTACTGAAGTGCCGTTGGAGGTTCCGCTGGGGGTCCTGCCAACTCCATTTCCTGTCCCGTTGGGGGTCCCGTCCACTACTCTTCTGCCAGGGGTCCTGCCAACCCTATGTCCTGTCCCGTTGGTGGTCCCGCCGACTGCTCTTCTGCCGGGAGTCCTGCCAACCCTATGTCCCGTGCCGTTGGAGGCCCTGCCGACGATTCTTCTGCCGGGGGTCCTGCCAACCCTATGTCCTGTGCCGTTGGAGGTTCCGCTGGGGGTCCTGCCAGCTCCATGTCCTGTCCCGTTGGGGGTCCTGCCGACTACTCTTCCGCTAGGGGTCCTGCCAACTCCATGTCCTGTCTCGTTGGGGGTCCCGCCGACTACTCTGCTGCCGGGGGTCCTGCCAACCCTATGTCCTGTCCCGCCGACTACTCTTCTGCTGGGGGTCCTGCCAACTCCATGTCCTGTTCCGTTGGAGGTCCCGCTGAGAGTCCTGCCAATCCCATTTCTTGTTCCATTGGAGGTCCCGCCGTTACCTGTCTCGCCGGGGGTCCTGCCAACTCCTGGTCCTCTTCCATGGGGGATCCTGCCGAAGCCTGTCCCACCGGCTCAGGTTCCTGTCCGGCCGACACCGGGTCCTGCCCGGCCTCCGGAGCTGTCCCGTCGCCGCCTGCTTCGTCCCCTCGAGCCAGGCCCCCTGAGAGCCGCGGACTTCGCCTTCAAGCCCGGCCCCCTGAGTGCCGCGGTCTTCGCCCTCGAGCCCGGCCCCCTGAGTGCCGCGGCCTTTGCCCTCATGCTCGGCCCCCTGAGTTTGCCCGCTGTGGCCTTCGCCCCTCCATGGACTCTGCCTTGCCCCCGGGCCGTCCGCCCGAGACCCCCTCCATGGACTCTGCCTTGCCCCCGGGCCGTCCGCCCGAGACCCCCTTCATGGTCTCTGCCTTGCCTCCGGGCCGTCCGCCCGAGACCCCCTCCATGGTCTCTGCCTTGCCCCCGGGCCGTCCGCCCGAGATCCCTTCCGGATCCTCCGCTGTGCTCCTGGGTTGTCAGCCCAAACCCGTCCTCCTGACCCCCTCCACCCACCCTGGTGGCCCTAGTTTTGTATCACTATTTGCACATGCAGATGAAGGGGCCTGTTATAGCATGCTACAAACGAATGAGACTGGAAATGTATAATTGACACATATTAGTACACTTTAAAATCTGATTTTGAGCTGCTTCCACCAGTTCTGCAAGCATAAAGAAACGGACCACAGAGGATAGGATGCAACAAGTAAGCCTGGAAAAAGGTCACAAGGCCTGATGGATTGGTAGTGACAAAATATCTTGTGGTGGTCATTTTTACCAGGCAATTGAAAGGAATTCGTGTTTTCTCATTTGCTTTCAAGCTGCTCTGTGATCGCTGAGAGGTGGTCAAGACGGGAAATCTATCTACAATTGGAAGAAAATAAATATTACATTGGTGATTTAAGAGGAGAAGATGGAATATAAAAGAATGTATTCAATCACTGCTTCCAGTAAAAAAGCGGTAAGAAGTGGTGGGTGTGTAGGGTCTATTACTGTAAGTGGAAGCTTTCACTAAAACGCTCAAATGATTGGTATTGAAAATTGTAATCTACCTAACTATGAAGCAAGAAATGTCTGTGTGTGTGTGTGTGTGTGTGTGTGTGTGTGTGTGTGTGTGTGTGTGTGTGTGTGTGTGTGTGTGTGTGTGTGTGTGTGTGTATCTCTCCATCTCCTCCTTTCAATGGACTTCACCCATGGCAGGTAATGCTTGGAACCGAAAGACGAGCAGTGTTCAAGCTGTTCAAATTTGAATGTTCAACACATACTTTTAGGAGTCAAGCAACCGGCCGTCCCGAACAGGCACGCAATCCTAACAGGCACCCCCCCACAACACTATAAGCAACAATACAGGGAGCTTGGCAAACGTCCCTTCCAAACGGCCCACACTAGAAACTGTTGATACTGATTTAATATCAATCCCATGCTGACTCAAAAATCTGGATGTATTGTTGACAATGCGCCAACAAGCTATTAGACTCAATTATTTTAATATAAAACCCTTCACATTTATATATATATATATATATATATATTGATTTATAGAGCAATGTTTGAGTCACACCTGCTGTTGTCTGACACCTTTAAGAACTATCCTGCTCACTTACACTCATGTATACAACGTGTAAATAAAAAGGTTTAATTGGTTTATCACAACATTCAATTGGTGGCCCTAACATTTAAATGAGAGAGTCCCTTATACTGCCAGATGCTGTATACTTCAATTATATGTATCCTATACACTGTGAGCACAGTATTATAAAAACAGTCAACATATTAGATCGGAGATGACTTATCACCTATTAAGTATTACCCACTCATCTTTTGAAAAACCTTACTGTCAGTTTTTTCAAATACGGGGTGCCTGGAGGCTTTGCTATTTTCAGAGATTAGCAGTTCCTCGTTCCTCGTCTTGTGTTGGACAATAATTTATCAAAGCTACGACCAAAAGGTCATACAGACAGGAGAATCTATGCTTGCTTTGTTCACCCAACAAAACACTAAGACTCTTGAGGAAAATGTCAAGGAAGCTGCCACTGAGGGGCTGTTTAGTAAAACCCAGCTTTCATTTGGTACTTGACACAAGAGCTTGAACAATATAGTTCAAAGTGATGCGTGATTCGTGTCACGGCACGCTTGTATCTTACACATCACCCCACTCCATCTCACTTTCACCTTTTTAATGTTTGTCCTTTTAAAGACTGATTTTCAGAGTGTTTGAGTGAGCTGTGTAAATATGTTTTCTTTGTACACCACGATGGTCTTAGTGTTTCAGGCACCATCTGGTGGAGTTCAAATTATCTGGTCTTAGTACCACTAAATTAAAGTCCACAGGGAGAAACTCTTAAATGGACCACACTTTCAAATTTCAGCGTATTCAGACCAAACACACTCTATATTGAAATAATTGGGAAGACATTTCCTTTCTCTAGGGACAAGCTGTTGCTTCTTTCTACTTTTGCTTATAATCCTCATTGCTTCCCCTCTCCTCTAATAGACACCCTGTCAATTGCTGCACATAGTTATTTCAAACATTTTACCTTTGATGTTATATCAAGCTCTACAGGAGCCATAACTAATTAAGAAATGTCCAATCCAATTATATTCATTGTGTGTATGTATGCAATGCACATGTGTCTTTAATGCACCAATTGTGACTGCTCGAGAGGGTGTCTTATATCCTCTGATAATGCAGCCTTACTGTAGCTAAAGCACGTTCACACCTCTCAGTGCATATATTGTGTGTGTATAACTTATTTTTGTCTGCTTTTTACGGCAATGTAATTATAAATGTGATGATGCATTTGTTAAGGTGTTAGTTATTGTCAAGTGTAACTGCACCATAAAGGCAAATAATACAGTGCTGTGTGAGTGCACCTCTCCATGAGGATGATATAATATATATATAATAATTACTGTTAAGAAAGAATTTTCTATGAAACACACACACAAAGAGAGCACACTTATGGCAACATAATACAAACCCCTCATTTAGGTTACAATCGTAACTCGAACACAATGCAACATACTGTATATATACACAATCTGTAGTAATGTGTTTATATCATGGACGCATCATTAATGCACACACCAACCTGCCACCATAACTTTGAGAATATAACTGTAACATGGAGCATTATCAGATCCTGATGGATTTCTTATTGGCTTTAGGACCTAATTGACTCCTCCATCCTTTCAGTGATGGTGCCAGTCCCTAGTGTGTGTGGACGTATTTGACATGCTGGGGAATGGGTTTCAGGAGAGAAGAGAATGTAGGCCAGTCAGATACATTCACATAGATCCAATACCATTACATTATTAACTGCTCAAAACACAATGGGGCTGCTGAGCCACATACAAATACAGGAGGAGATGCACTGGTGTTTTGGTGCTACGTGTGCATTATGCCAGATTATTGTGAAACCGCTGCGAGTCGGAGGAGTCTGCTGTGCGGTTACACTGGTTGTTATTTTGAGGTCATTTTGGGTTTTAGTGCATCAGTTTCCGCTGAAAATGTAAACTATTTATATTTCATGTTAACTCACTTATGTTCTAGACAGAACCGAACAAAAAGGTCACCAAAGCTCTCTTATCCACCATTTCTTAGCCTTTTTTGTTTATCATGGTCCAAACAATGTTCCCTCTTAGTTTTTTGTATTCCTCTTCAGGTTACATTGACATAATTACGGTTAACATCTACTGCTTTTAAAACTCTGAGACTGCTGTAAGAGCGGGGCTTTCCGGGATTTAGTGTATACTAACATTACTATATTACATAATACCAGGGGCGGCGGGTACTGTAGGCTAGGGAAGGCTAACGGCCCGTCTACACTACAGGCATCAAACAAATCTTGAAGCTGGGCGTGTCTGAGGCTTGGCGATTTCTCGCGCCCAAGGCGACAAACAACCAATCAGGAATCTCCCGCCCGCCCCCGGCATACAAAGCAATAGCAATATTAAAACGAAGTAAACTGGATATAAAATCCCCAAACAGGTGAAAACCTACCAGTTTCATCCACTGTCTCTGCCACCTCCCTCCATGCCTCGCTCCTCCGGTTTGTATCCCGGTAGATCAGGGGTGGGGAACCTCCGGCCTCCGGGCCGTATACGGCCCGCGAGACAATTTGGTACGGCCCTCGAGGTAATTTATAAACACACGCAAAAAATAAAAAAATGAAAGAAATCTAGACCGCAAAAAAATTAAACAAGCGAGTGCCTGTTTTTCCTAGCCAAGGTCAGGGTCCTTGAACACAACACGAGCCTAACGTGTCATCACGTGGTATATGTCTCGACTGACAGGGGTGCAGTTCTGACGGAGAGCACCAGAACGCCACTCCAGCACTTCAGAAATTGCAGTACCGATAAGTCCATACTCATGCCGCAGTTTCTGCGTGTCTGTGTCTTTAGTTGAAAGCCCAGTGGCGATCTGCTCATCTCTCATACTGATCAGACAGTCAATAACTGTGTTGTTATCATTAGCATCTGGTTAGTTAGCTATGCTAACGAATATAAGAAGCTTTGTCTACAACCAGTGAGGTAAAGGCACATCTTTATATGATCATTATAGTTATAAAAAAAATAAGAGAATAAAGTAAACAGGTATAAAATACTATATGACAGTTATTAATAAAGAAGAATACAGTTTGAAAGGGCAGTGATTTGTCAAATATCCATAAATTAAAAGAAAATCTGCTTACAGTTGTGTTTGGGTGTTGAGAGATGTGTCCATAGATCTCCTAATGTTGCTCTCAAAGTGCACCAGATTGATGCTTTTAACTTCAACATTTAAAAACAAATCTTCCCAGGGGAGCACGCCACACCCTGCACGTGCATGCATACGCGAGTCATGGTGAGATATCTGGATTAAGAGGTTGCTTTTTCTTTGCACAGAATGAAATGAATGGGCTGTGATTTTAGTTTTTTTAAGCAGAGGTCAATAACTTGTACGGCCCTCTGAGGATATTGTAAAAATTGAAATGGCCCTTGAGAGGAAAAAGGTTCCCCACCCCTGCGGTAGATGAACAGAGACTGATCATACAGCACCGGGTGATTCACTACCGCTCCATTTTTTTGAATATGAGGAAATGACCTGCGTAGTCTCTCCCAGCATACACGCGGTTTGATTGGCTAGCGCTTGTACTGTCAGATTTGCATACGCGGGATTTGATTGGCTGATGCCAAGCATCGAGCCGATAGATGCTCGTGATGCTTGCAAAGCCATGCCATGCTCCCCACAATGCAGTTCGGCGAAGATTCAAAATCTTCTACGTCACCCCATTCAAATGAATGTGCGAAGCGTTGAAAGCATTTTTCGATGCCTGTAGTGTAGACGGGGCGTAAGCCTTCCCAAATATTTGTGTCACTGCATCCTGGTAAAATAAAAATATATAATGTAGCCTATAATGTTTGTGTCTTTGACATTAGCGCTGCTATGCAGCCAGTTCAACAGACCCTGGATATGTTTGAGTTATCTTAACTAACCCTAACAAACGAGATCTCGCTAAGCGGTCCTTCGACGTGGTTATCAACTCGGTAAATCAAGCCAGGGTTTCTCTCTCCAGCTGAGAGCGCGTTCACGTGAAAGGGGCGGGGTTAGCTACATTTTACCAATCACAAACAGGGACAAGTGTATTGACAGCGCAGCGTCATACTTCATTAATGAAAAGTAAACTAATATTAGACAAATATGAACTTTAAACATCCATGATTTAAACATATAATCCAGGATACAAGCCACATAGTTGCACCTGCAAGGAGAATACAGAACAACTGGTTAAAAAATAAATAATCTGCAGTGTTTGAATTATAGGTTTGAATGCGTACAACAGTTGTATGATCACTGCCCCACACATGAGTGGATCTGACTTTAATTACATTTGAGTGTTTCGTCAACTTAATGTGTTGCTTAAAAGAATACTTCTGCATACAGTATATGTGACAATGTAAGTGTTGCACGGCCAGATACGGCTCGAGAAGCTGACTCAGATAAGGAAATATTGTGATATTATATGATCGATGATCTGATTGATGATGTGATATGAATGACAAGCGACACTTCGGCGTCTTCTCTGCATAGGTTACGGCAGTTTAAACTGTATTTCCTTTATCCTGTAATATGACTTGATAGATTTAAACTCCGCACACTGAGCTCTGATTGGTCAGCAGGCGGTGCTGTCATTGAGTTGATCTCTTTTCTATAGACGCCGGAGGCGGGCAGCGTCAGGTAAAAAAAAAGTTATTTAGCCTTCCCAAACCGGAGCCTCACGCGCCGCCTATGCATAATACCCTGACATTTCTGAAAGCACCACATATAATCATCTCAAATCATAAAGCATCAAAGTATGCAAGATGCCAATTAACTTCATGGCATCATCATGGCATAGAGGACTTTATTATTAAACATTGGCTTTACTTTCCCAAATGGGTAATGCCAGAAGAATGCTTCTACAAATAATAACATTACGAACAAAAAATATGTTACGTTTTGACATTGCAGAGCTTTTTGTAGCATCTTGTAAACATAAACTAATGCTTCAATTTGAAATGATTTGTTACTTTATTCTAATGGCTTGACCCCTGTAGCACATATGGAGAATGGCTTTTTTTGTGAGTGTCTGTTTATTAAATGAGGTTTTTATTTTCAGAGACAAATTTGGGCGATACAAGCCTGTAAACAAACAGGTTTGTAATTAAATGTAATCACGGGCCCAGGCTGAAACACGGTGTTGTTTTTGTTGAGTACATGTCATCTCTCTTGGGAGCAGTGTGCTGAATTGAAATGTCACTATTGACTGACCAGCTGCATCAAGTGATTTGGCTTTAAATCCCTTAACTATTGTGCTAATAATGTGCCTTATCCACTTAAGACTGTACCACTATGATGTAAATATCCTCATGTAGGCTTATCTCTCACAACGTAAAGCTATAGCAACGTCCTAATGGGTGTTGTCTTTTCCTGATACTAATCCATCTAAATCATGACGAGATAAATATCAGTTTTTTTTAATTAATAGTTGTCTGGAGGCAATCAGGAGATTTGATTCAATTGTAGCTGTCTGGCTTAAACAGCTGGACTTGACAAGCGCTACTTCAGGCAGCCCTTTCGTCGCTGTTTACTTCACAAGGTGTGACACATCACAGTCAGGAAGACGTAGAATCCATATGAATGAACATTGTGTCTGGAAAACTGTCACTGGACAGACAGCAAATTGACACTACATTCAGTCTCAGGAGTTCCCTTGGTATTTGAAAGATGCAAACACTTGGAGCAAGCATTTCACATTTCTCCTTTAAGAAACCATTCCAATTGTTAATTGTGGCCATGTTGAGCTAACAAACCCAACTGTCCCTGTCCACTGGTGGTCCTTTTTGGTGAAAGCACAAATTCGGTTAACAGAATTGAGCTATCCAAAAGACCATACCTTAGTTGCTGACCACATGCCAAAACAGTTTGACATGAGCCATCTTGTTCCCAATCACATTTTTCCTTTTTTCAAATGTTGTCTTCAGTTACTGACTGAATATCAATATCTGCATCATCATTATCACCATTCTCTTCCATCTGTTTGGGAAATGGCAAACTAAGCATATTTCAACAAAAATAAAACAATGCAACAACATCATGCTACATGTTTTATTATACATGCAATTAAATACATACATTACTTAAAGGCCACTATCAACTCTGTGACAGTATGACTGATAGGTTGTTAGCCCACAGGTTTCAGACAGCTGCAGATAAACCACCCAGGTCTGTTCACCTAATTTATATTGCCTGTTAACTTGTGAAAGCTGCTCAGCGAGGGTTGATAGGATACATGACGGGTTGTTCAGCCAGAACAGCACACACCTGCCCTGCACCGAGCCCTGTGTCGAGGACGCGCTGCCCCTGGAGAACCTAGCACTAATTACAAACTGGAAGGCACAAACAGATCTCAAATCAGCTCCGTGGGTTGGAAAGGAGAGCTTGACACATTGTCACATCTCAATAATTAAACGACAACTCACTTAGAGCACTTTTGCTGGGCTCCTAATACGGCGGAGAGCAAATGTTTGCTTTCAGTTGTTTTACACCGGAGACCAACCCGGATCAATACTGACAACAACATACCTGCTATACAAATAAATCTTCCCGATAATGCGTCTGTGACACAAACACTGTTGATGTGCTTTCGCCCTCACACTCGCTCATTCACAGAAACGGTCTTAAAGTGTTAATTTGCAAATAGACAAATATTTCGAGTTTGGATTCATCTTAAAATAGTCCCACAACAGCAAATTCATTCTGAAAGTTAATAGTTTAGGGAATCACACCCAATAAATCACTTTATATCACCCCATATATCTCAGTAGGTATAGGTTTCACTGGACCACCGAACCCTGCTGGATAGAATATGTTTCACATATATTCACAGATCCAAGCAAGATAATCTTATTTTTGCAAATTTGGCGCATTACACAGGGAAACAAATGTGTCTTACCTTCACGCCATAAGTTTGACTGAATCTTTGTTTTTACGGGTTAGATCCAAGCGCACCCCAGTTAGCTCCTACTGAATCCGTCATTTGCTTTACACATGGTTTACTCTTTGAAATGGAAACGAATCGGTGCGGCGGTTTGGGTCCGAGGCATTAGTACAGGCTGTTGGGGGACAACTACACTGGCGATGAGAGCCTGAACATAGGATGCATACAAAACATAAATAAATAAAACTGCTTTAAATATTTAACTGTTTCCCGGTTATTTGGCGAAAACCTCGAGGAAAGCGTTTCTTCCCTCTCGATCTCTAGAGAAGCACGCTGAAACCGTACGGTGTCCGTATGATGTCCAGGAGCTTTACGCACGGAGTTACCTTCGGCACTGACTGAGGAAGGCGAAGACCCACAGACTGTGGAAAATAAAGGCGGGGTTACATCTGTTTAAACCCTGGAAGGGACGTATATTTCCTTTACGGTCACCGTCCTTGGGGGCAGACCTTGTCACCTTATGTTTTCCTGACATTTTCAGTACTGCGTGCCAATTTACGCCACAAGCTGGATCCAAAGGATTCCATCCACTGGCGGACGAGAGTGGACGAGATTTGAAAAATAAATAGTTTGCTACTAATTTAGTACAAATTCATTTTAGGCGGTGAATCGTGATAGACTTAGTGCATGACGTGCATGCATGGAAAATGGCAATGGAGTGGGAATAACACTACATTTGTACCCATATACACATATTAACAAATCTCTCTCTCTCTCTCTCTCTCTCTCTCTCTCTCTCTCTCTCGCTCTCTCTCTCTCTCTCTCTCTCTCTCTCTCGTTATAAGAATAATACATATTATATTGAGGATAGTAATAATCATCATCATTATAATGATAATTAATAATCATTATTATTATTATTAATAATAATATGATATACTCGTATACCAGTAATCATTTAAAAACCCTTGTCATTATTTAATAACTGGCCTCTCAGTACCCAGCACTCTGCTTGGGTTTTGTATTTAGTTTACATGTGGTCATTTTTAAATGCAATTAACTAATTGTTAAAATAGAATAAAGTTACTGTAGGTGCCAATCGGAACAATATTCTCAGTCCTCAGTCTCTGCACATACTCTATACAGTACAAGTGGAGAAGAGTTTGATTTTAAATGCAATACTCTTGTGTCAGGACACACTCTTGACTTTGTTCCCGATCAAAAAGGTAATCTGAGTGTCAATATGATTGCTCTCCACACTACAGCCCAGGTATTTGAGAACAGATACAAGAACATATGATGCAGAATTGTTTATTTATGTAGTATGTCAGAAGTAGCACAAGAGCATTTTCAATAGCAGCACACATTTCTCACATTTCATAAACTGTATAATAGCAAATGTAAGAAAACCATTGCTGAGTGATGAAACATTTATGTAGAACCACTGGCAGAATTGTTAAGTGTATTAACTCACATTCATTGTGTTTGAATACATTGTCTTCATTTACTGCAAACAATCAAAACCAAAGGCATTTTGAGAAAGGAAACAAAGTAATTATAGCATGATTAACTAAGACAGCCACAGGGAGATAGCAAAAAGCTCAATTGCAACCCCCCAAAATCCTCACAATGAATGAAATATTAGACACTAGTGATACTACCTGACTGTGGCATATTCCTGTGTGAAGCTTTGCAAAGTGGATTTCCTCAATTCTGTGCTCTTGTGGTGACATCTGCTCTCAAGCAGATAGCAATATCACAGTTTAGATTTCTGATTCGCACATGAATATATACACACTAGGATTCATACACCATTACAGTAACAGTACACATACAAACTTGCACCGTCCCTGGGCTTGTTGTGGGAGGCACAAACACATATAACTGCTGACTGCCATAAGGCAACATTGTAGCCTGGTGCTGCCTGATATGGCCTCTATCAACTTCAGTTGATGAGTGTATCTTGGCAGCATGCTAAATAAATCAGAGCAACTTAGATGATGGTGTTTAGTTCATGCTATTTCACACTAAGGCTTCACCCTTGTGTCATGCCAATAACTGTTGAAATCCACCAAGGAGAGATCCACAATATTGCGTATAATCTGAATGTCTGAGGGTAAATTCACTTCAGCGATGGAATTCTTTTTCATCCTTATGTCGAACAGTACTTGTCGAGACAGATTAGATAGACACGCTCCTCTCTCAGCCTGGCCCAGGCACAGAGCCTCCACTGGTAAGCGGATGCCGACTTGAGGTGAGCCGGGGAAAGGCACACACCTGGCAAGAAGGAGGACACGACTGTGACATAAAGGGTTCTCGCTCCCTCTTACACTCACACACAGCACACACAGCCTGTGCCCTACATTGACTAATCCTGAAAATGAATTACAGTTTATGCACCAGGCATCATCACTTTAAAGTTCACCTCACCTATATAAAGAATTGATGATGTTATTACTGGTTAGCACTATAAGTATGGTTGACATCCTCCACTCATAACACTGAGACTCATTCCCTGGCTGGCACTCGCTCCAGACATACTGAAGTTTTGGCCCAGCTGCCAGTTTGGATGAGGACATGGACACCACAGGTACCACAGAGATGAGTTAAGGAGTGATGAGGACACTTTTTGTTATTGAAAGCATATAAGCATAAACATAAACCAACAATGGATTGATGCTATTAGCAAAGAATGTGCAGCCAAGGTCTGATAGTGCTTATTCCTCTGTGCCATATATAATAGCTCTATTGTTGTCCAAAAACACTACGAAACAGTGAGCAACATCATTGCACTGGGTATTGTGACATACGCATTAGTCATGTAGTTTATATAGAGCCTGTCCCTGCACAGAATATATGTTCTTCCCCAACTAAAATCGGTCCACAAAAGAAATACAGTAAACACATGTGCTAAATGCTACAGTTCCCAGGGGTTTTAGGAAAGTGTACTTTATGTGTAGCCAGTGGCTTGACTCAGATGTAATTTTCATTTTTCCACTCAGTCACCTGACAACTCTGCCCAACCTGATCTCACCAGAATGCGTGACTCCACCACGACTCCTTAACACCGCATTGCGTGGTAGCACCATGCATGCTACATTTACGTGTCGGCACCACGCAAACAACCCAATGTAAAGTGAATGAGGCTCTTTTGTCGTGGTGCACACACGCATTTCTACCCGCAGTGAGCTTTTATTCTATAAAACGTTTTTAAAATCTACTTTATAGCTTGTAGTAACTCACGGGAGGCTTCTTTTATTTTATTTGTATTCATAATAATTTTAATTTTTCGTCAGAATGTAAAAATTACATTAGTTACGTATTTTTGTTCTCAAAAAACAGTGCATTGTGTGTAATACAACTGTGATTTTTACTAAATTAGTTAGTTTTTAAGGAAGGCCAGAGCTTCAGCTGTGTCAAATAGATTGTTCCCTTTAGTTAACGTTATTTAAAAGATAATGATCATGTCCCCTTTATTGTATTACGAGCGTCCATTCCCATTGGATAACGGAGGATTTTTCACCCGGAAGTAAGTATTCTCCTTACTGTCGATTGATTTTACAGTGATATCTGAACTACTCATCAACTCAAAAACACCAAATTATCCTTGTTAATTACACAACATTGATTGGTTTAAATTGTGTACAATGCTTTTGTATTTTTCCCCTTCGATTCGGAGAAACGAATATTTTTTCTGAGCTTTTGGATGGCAGAAGATCCATAATCCTCAGCTATCGTTTGGGACTACACCATGTGCTTAGCTTGACAAACCCCGTGATCAGTCCTCAAGCTCTGTGATTGTATGTTGGAGTGGCAGTGCGCAAAGTTTACACGGAGCGTCAAAAAGCACCTTGAAATGGAATGAAACCCATCGACAGCACACTATTCAAAACAGGAATCGAACGTGTCCTATCCCCCCCCCCCCCCTTAGGTCGCAGGGTGCTCCAATAGTGCAACACAATAAAACAGATACACAGAAAAAATAGTGAAATAGTGCAATAAGAGTCTATAAGTGATTGGAATCTTTTTATTTTTTTTATTTAACCTTTATTTAACAAGATAAAAGCATTGAGATACAATCTCATTTTCAATGCTGACCTGGCCAAGAAGGCAGCAACGTTACACACAACCAGTGGCGTTTCTATATGTACAAAAGTGGTGGGGCACAAAAAACTCAGATGTCTATATATAAGCTTCTGCAGAGAGGTTCATGGCTGGTGAGGCACTGGCACTGACTCTTCAGGTTTACAAATATATTAAATCAAAATATAATATTATTTTCAAAAGCTTTTTTTGTCTGATGCTTCAATTAATTTTAAACAGACAGTTCAACAGAAGGATACCCAAAAAAATGTAATGTTATCATTTAAATATTGAATTGTTCTCTCTTAGTAAAATCCCATTTTCAATAAAATTGCAGTCTTACCTTGACTTGAAGATTAAGTCATAATGCCTATCCTTCTGGACAAAAATCTCTATTACTTTTTTGTAAAAGTCCTCCTTATCTTCTTGTAGTTTCAAAAGTCTATCATAAATCTAATCTAATCAATAGATTTTTGATTCGAAAATGATAAAAGTAGGGTAGACATGTGGATATTATCCGGCTGAATAAAACGTACATTTATCTAACAGCTACGTTTCCCACAGATCTTATTTTGAGCTATTTTCTAAAATCCTATGGAGAAATCTCGTTGCTTTTTTGTGGAGGGAAGCCATGCGCAGCTTACTTCCTGGTTTTAGGACGCCTCACTGCAGCTCTCTCGTCTCCTCTTCACACACCACACTTTTCGCGGCACACGTACTTACAGCCAATCAGCTCTGAGTGATGTGAGATGACGTATGGTGGGGATGGCAGCACTTTGCCCCTATGGTCATTATTTTTTGCCACACACATTAAATAGGAAAATACTCTGAGCATGCGCAGTGTAGTTTTTGCAGTCACCGTTCACTTAGACCAGGGGTGTCAAACTCAAGGCCCGGAGGCCACATTCGGCCCGCGACTTCATTTTATGTGGCCCCACAAGAGCTTGCAAAGAATATAATATGTTTATTATACGGTTACATGCTGCAGAAGCACGTTGCCCATAAACTACATGTCCCACAATGCATCTCAAATATGACTTTTTTCTCAGAATTTGCCTTTTTTTCTTCAAAATATGCATTTTTTCATAGAATTCCTTTTTCTCAGAATTAGATTTTTATTTCAAAATGTCACTTCTATTTCTTTTTTCTCCAGAATTTGGCTTTTCTTTTTAAATCATTTTGGGACATACGCACAGAAAAGACTTGCAATCTTTTGCCCTAGACTTCTGCTTTCAGACGTAGTTAATTATGAAGTTATTACCCTATCCGATGATAATCCAATGCAGAGGCAATGATGTAATATAATACATTATTTTATATATATGATATATTTATATATGTATTTTTATATAGTCTTAAAGTTACAACCGGCCCTTTGAGTGCAACCATAATGCTGATGTGGCCCGCGATGAAATTGAGTTTGACACCCCTGACTAATGCCCCTTTCACACCAGCGCCTTTTCAGCTCCGGCTCGGAGCTAGAGCCTGAAAAGCGCTGGGTTTTCCAGTTCACACCGGAGCTGCGCCGGCTCTTAGCTCCGGAATCCGCTTCATTTCCAGCTCCAAAAAATTGTCGGTCCAGAGGCAAGAGCTTTGGAGCTAAGAGGTGACGTCGCTTACGTCTCTCTTACGTCGAGGCGTGCAGGAAACTAAACCCACCTCCCATTGGTCGACTGTTATGCCTGCCTACAAGCAGTAGTGCCTATAAACACACTTTATAAAGTCAGGCAACACTAACCAGGCTTCGTGTGATTCTGTTTATTTGTGCCTTACTTTGACCATCCGTTCACTGTTATCGATCATTGTGGAGAGAGGCAGACGTGTTGTTTTGTATTATTGCAGCTATCGGATGCAAGTAGTCAGTTTAGCTTCGGTTGCTATGCTAACATCACCCGTTTTATACCAGAGAAACTTTCATAACAGCGTTGTGATACCAAACAGTGTCAATTCAGACTGACACACATTCACTTAGGCTAAGGGGAACTGGGGATATGCATCAGCTGCTTGTGTGAGTCGGACAGTGAATACTTTAGAGCGGCCGCTGCAGTGTGAGCTACCCGGGAGCTAACGGGAGAATAAACTCCTGTGGAAGAGCAGCCAGCACTGCAGCGGTCGGTAAATGCTGCAGAAACACATGAATAAACAATGAACCACGGCACTCTGGAGAAAAGTATAAGGTTGGAGAAGTCGTTATTCAATTTATTCTGGCTTCGTGTGATTAAAAGCAACACGATCATCGACCCGACGCAGTTGTTGTTGTGAGCTGCCGTTGGGGGGCAAATCAGCGATGTAAACGGTGATGTCATGACGCAGCAAGGGCAGCTCTGGGGCGGCAGTGGGCGGTGTGCACAGAGCGGGAGCTGAAAAGGGAAAATGGAGCTGAACCAGAAAAGCTCCCGCTCGGAGCTAGAAACTGAAAAGCGCTGGTGTGAAAGCCGCATTAGACAGTCAGAGGGAGGGGCAGGATCAGGTTTTGTCCCACATGGCTCTAAACAGCTCAATAGGCACACACTGTAGACACTAATTAGAAGAACACATACTAAAACAGCAATGTACAGACGAATCAGATGATTAAACATGATCTTAAAATATATTTTATATATGTTTTAATTTATTTTTTGCATTTTGTTGTAATCATTATTTTAATACTTTCTGCTGACACTAGGTGGGGCTGCCCCTAATGACCAGTCGCCACTGCACACAACACATAACACACACATATAAAAGAGAACAAAACTAAGAAAACAAAAGACAAAAAAGCAGTCACTACATTGTGAATATGATATATTAGATACATAATTTCTAAGTAGCAGCCAGATGAATGTTATGGATGTTGTTTCTAAATTCAGGTGTTTAATAGTCTTATGGCCTGGGGGGTGAAGCTGTCCCTGAGTCTGGTGGTTTTAGTCCGGATGCTGCGGTTCAGTTTGTGGCTGGGGTGATGGGGGTCTTTTATAATCCTGAGGGCTTTCTTTAAGGTTAATGTGGTGTTTTTACTCCACTACATTTATTTTAGTTACTTTACAGATTTGGATTAATGATGTGAAATATAAACAACCCTTAAATCAGACTTTAGTTACACCTGAGTAAAATTCAGTGAAGGTGATCGTCAAGTGCCAACAATCAGGAGAGATATTTGATGGTGCTTGAGAAGACTAAACATTTATCTGCAGATCCGTATAAAGCATATTCATTACTCGTTATTCTCTAATCGTTCATTAAAGACTGTATATAATTGATATTTTGCACATCCCTTTCAAGATTTCAAGATTTTCTAAGGTTTATTGACATAATTATCATATACACAACTACGGTGTAGTTATGCAATGAATGCAAAACTTGGGTCACAGGTTCCTCAACAGTGCATTACAAGACATCTATCAATATGTGTATACCTCCACCATTAAACTGTCATATTCTGCACATTTCTTATTCTATCTAACATCTTATAAGAGTATAATAAATATATATAATATCGGTTAAAATAAGTGCTTCAACATAGTTAACATTGCAGGAAAGTTGATTGTCAAGTTCCAAAACAAACCATGCAATATATTAGATGTTAAGTACTTTGTCAGGCTTAATCTGTAGATAGATACCCCAAAGCTTTTTTCTTATTTAAAAGAAAACCTTAGCCTAAAGTATTCTTTAATGTTTAAATAAAGCCTTATTAGTTTGTCTGTTTTGCACATCCTCCTATCAGGCACTAAACTGTTTTATTGTAGATATTATTTACAGTATCTTCTTGATATTTTCTATTCTATATTTATATCATTGACCTTCTACTTTCCCACTATTTTGTATGTACTCTTAATATTTAAATGTTTTCATCAAATATAACACATTCAAAAGTGCTTTACAAAAATGAAAGACATTAAGAAAAAGGCATTTTAAACAGTCATTAAAAAGCAACACAATCTACCTGCATTGCATTACTCTAAACGTGAAATAACGTGCTTTAACCAGTAGGAGGTGCGAGTTAAAAAGCTGTCAAGTTTACAGTGTTAACAAAATAAAATATACTGCTGTTTTTGGTTTAGTTTACGACGGATATATTTAGTTATTGTTTTGATATTTGTAACACAAAAGCGATGGAAAAAACCCACAGCAACACAGCAAATATGGTCTTAACATGACCCAGAGGTCTAGTAGTTAATAAAAAACAATAATATCAAAACAGATTATTACTACTAACTTTATTGTGAACTACGATAGATGTGTAATATTTAATGCAGCCAAACCATTTATTACAATGCATTCATGTGATGACTTTCAAAGAGTAAAGCAAGCACTGCTGAATAAAGTATAATTTTATCTTTTACGAAACGTTTTTTTTTCATACATACATGGAATGCAGTTGGAGGTCAACCAATCACAGAGCTTGAGGACTGATCACGGGGTTTGTCAAGCTAAGCACATGGTGTAGTCCCAAATGATAGCTGAGGATTCTGGGTAGTGTAGTGTCTTCTGCCATCCAAAAACTCAGAAAAAATATTCGTTTCTCCGAATCGAAGGGGGAAAATACAAAAGCATTGTACACAATTTAAACCAATCAATGTTGTGTAATTAACAAGGATAATCTGGTGTGTTTGAGTTGATGAGTAGTTCAGATATCACTGTAAAATCAATCGACAGTAAGGAGAATACTTACTTCCCGGTGTAAAACTCTCCGTTATCCAATGGGAATGGACGCTCGTAATACAATAAAGGGGACATGATCATTATCTTTTAAATAACGTTAACTAAAGGGAACAATCTATTTGACACAGCTGAAGCTCTGGCCTTCCTTAAAAACTAACTAATTTAATAAAAATCACAGTTGTATTACACACAATGCACTGTTTTTTGAGAACAAAAATTCGTAACTAATGTAATTTTTACATTCTGACGAAAAATAAAAATTATTATAAATACAAATAAAATAAAAGAAGCCTCCCGTGAGTTACTACAAGCTATAAAGTAGATTTTAAAAATGTTTTATAGAATAAAAGCTCACTGCGGGACGTTGTAGAAATGCGTGTGTGCACCACGACAAAAGAGCCTCATTCACTTTACATTGGGGTTGTTTGCGTGGTGCCGACACGTAAATGTAGCAGAATGCGTGACTCCACCACGCAATGCAGTGTTAAGGAGTCGTGGTGGAGTCACGCATTCTGGTGAGATCAGTTGACTCTGCCAGACTCTCAATAACTAGTCGATGGACTGCCAAAGAAAATTGTGCAGACGTCATAGTTCCTCATTTAGTTTATCTTGCGGTCTATTAAAGGGGACATATCATGCTTCTTTGAACAATATATTGTATCGCCATACCTATATAAAGTATATAAATATAGTTTTTTTTCAAAATACCAAACAGATCCTGCATTTTAGCCATGCCTCATTTCGCTCTATTTGCTCTTTCCAGCGCTGTTTTTGCAGGGGGCTGATTCTGTGAGCTGCAGCTGACCACGCCCCCCTGCAGGAGAGGGGAGTGTGCTTTGAGATCAGCTGCTGGGCTGTCAGAAGAGGGGGAGAAAAAGAGATCTCCGTCCTCCGTTTTTTATTCTTATAGAAGTAAGAAGATAAGTGATGGGGCAGAAACCCTCCTTTTGACGCAGCGGTCCAGACATAGACATCAAACGGCGACACATATTCAGTTGCCAGTTACTTTGGCATTAGTGCAGGGATATCTAGATACTTTCCAAGGTTTGACATAATGAATTGTGCTACTTTTAAAGCAAGCAACGATGTTTTCAAATCTGTAATCAAAAAGCTCTTCAAAAACTCTATCGAAGCAGTTCCTGCCGTTGCTACGTTAGTTCAAACAGTAACAACGGACTATTTTTCTTAGCGGATGCATGTCAATTTAAATCAATACAACAATTTTTTAAATCAATAAAATCATTTTCTAAATCCATAAAAGCATTTCAATTAATATTGGGAGTCATATCGTTACTTTGTTGAGAATGTGGCCATGTAGTAAGCGGGATAATGTGCAGCGACGCGGTCATTATGGGGAAAAGAACACCGAAAGGCTGATCAGGAGCCCGACGCGAAGCGGAGGGATCTAGATCGGCATGAAGGCAGAGAAACCAATATGAACCAAAACATAGAATAATGCACTACGTTGTTGTTTCACTGCAGGTTGTGGATCATCTCCTCCTTGGCAATAAGATGTGTGGTCTAGATCTAGATCCCTCCGCTTCGCGTCGGGCTCCTGATCAGCCTGTCAGTGTTCTTTTCCCCATAATGACCGCGTCGCTGCACATTATCCCTTACATATGATTATATAGAGTCATTATTCATTTGTTTTAAAGCAGGAGGCGCAAACGCTTGCCTCGAGGAGGGAGAAAAAGTGCCACAGCAGAGAACAAACAGAAGGGCAACCATGGCAACCATGTGCGGGAAGTCTTCTTCGCTGCTTTTGTGGCAGACTACAGCGCCACTTACAGGCCTGGCATATGTACTACAGCGTCTCCAGCGCTTTCAAGCTGCAATGGCCGGCCGTGGCCCAACCTCTCATTCCCCTGATAGGTGGAGAATTGACCACTAAGTGGAGCACCCCTTTTATGACGTAGAAAAGAATTCAAATCTGGATCAGTCTGTATCAGATCCGTTACAGCCCCTTTTTTTTTTAGAGATTTGGGTATGGAGGAAAAGTGAGAGGGTTGTATTTTCATCATAGTGTAAAACAGTGTAAAACTGCTGCCTTTTCTCACTTGTTCCTTTTAGTAGGCTTTTAGTGCTTTGCTACAACTGGAAAACTTACCACAATCCTTCATTAGTTGAAGAAGCTACTTGGCCTAGAAAAACATAAACAACAGATAGATATACTGTGGGTGGTTAAGAGAATCACAAAGTGAGAGCGAAGAGAGAATACAATTAAACTAAACTATAACATGTTGATAGGTAATTTACTAGAATATAAATGACAAATTTATTATTATTATTACATCGATTCATTCAAGAAAAAGCATAGGACATTAAGGGCAAGCTGCGTAACAAAAAAATCAAGATGTGTATCGTGTCAGAGAAAAATAAGTGTGATGCTAATGTGGAAGTAAAAATCTAAATTAAATAAAGGGAAAACCACTGCGAGACTGAGAGACGAGAGAAGCTTAACTTTTTCATTACTTTCACGGATACTTGTTTTGCTTGTACACTCAGGCAAAGTAATTATGCATTTTTTGTTTCGATTATAGAGGAAAGTGGTATCCAATGTCCACACAAGAAATTAGCTGCTGTCTGCTTCCAGGATTCATGTTTATTTCATAGGCCTGTTTAATTGTACATCTTCCTGTGCAATGAGTGATTGTATTTTGCTCATTACAGTTGAGATAGGATTTACAGCATTCATGGCAACCTTCCATCTATTTTAATTGTCACATTTTAATCAGATGGTACAGTACAGCAGTTTTGGGGAGGAAGGACGAAGCGTGAGGCCAAGATGGTCTGAATATACAGTAGGAGGAGGGGGAAGAGATGTAAGATACATAACTTTTTCCGGAAATCTATAATTATATAGTTTCCAGTTTCTTCGCAGATACTTCCTTAATGAAAAGGATCTCATGCAAGGCTTTGTGAGAACCGGGAGCTAGAGAGGAGTTAAGACGGAGAGAACAGAAAGCAGTCTGAGAATTGTGAAGCTCAAGGTCACCCATTGCTGGACCTGCCAAGCCGAGCAGCATGTTGACAGTATGACAGGGCACTGTGGAGCTGCCTGTGCATTCTCAAACAAGTGTTTGTCTGTAATTCATTCTTTTAGAAGTTTTCATTTATCCCGTTCCCTGTGTTTGAAATGATTGCAGACTGATTTAAAATTGAAAAAGCTTTTCCTTTGGTGTGTTGGAGTGATTACACACAATGCAGAGGCCAAATGGAGAAGTAGCTGTTTACAGTTTGATTTAATCTAAAATCAATTCTTGTTTACGCTCTTTCTTTGTACTTGCCCGTTGTTGGATTGCTTTTTATTACATTTTTGCTCAAATAATGTGTTGCATATTTGATATAACTATCTGTTTCCCTGTTTTAAAAAAAAATAATGGGTCATAGATGGAACACCCAGAGAGATATGGCGGTATCCTGGCTGATACAAGGGAAGATTTAATCATATAGTTGAACTTCGAGATAGAGCAGACAGCCTATTCTCGAGATTAACAGCAGATACAAATAAAACTATTACAGTCCTGCAGAACATAAACAAGCCAACTTCATGTGCCATGTTGTTGTTGATGGCAGCCACAGTGTTGCATGTGACTTACTGGCTAGATTGTGCTGCAGATTGAAGACTTCCTGCCCTTCAGAGCCCTCACTGCTGGTTTAATCGGTTATGTGTTTCACTTAAAGATCACGTATCATGCTATTTTTAGGCATATGTTATGGGTATCAGATATATATACCAAACAGATCCTGCATTTTAGACATCCCTCATATCCCTCTATTTCAGCCCTGGCCCCGCCCCCTTTTGAGCATGCAGGCACACTGTGAGTTCTGTGAGAGCAGGCTGTCTGATCTGCTCATATGCAGCTAGATGCTGCCATGATTAAACGCCATATCATGTTCAAAACCACTTCAAGGATTATTTCAGAAACAGTATAGAGCTCAAATGCTTCTTTTCTTGCGGGTTTACCACAGGGTGAGTTCCTTTTTTTATTTCCTGCTTTTTTACACATGCTCTCTCCAGTACAGATTAGCTCTGAGTGTTAGCGATGCTTGCTAATGTAAACAAAGACCAAATTACGTCCAAAACACATCACGCATTGTTTCTGATAGCGATGTTTCTGATAGGGCTGTGGGTGTAAAGCGAGTCCACATTTACGACATTACGTCATATCGGACACAATTCTGGTTCAGCTCCGTTGGACCCCCATTTTTAGAGATATGGGTACAGAGGAAAAGAGAGAGGGTTTTATTTTCTGACACTTTGTGAGTTCCCTGGCACACCGGGGATAAAATACATTAAAAAGTGCATTTAGCATGATAGGACACCTTTAAACTCAGATGGTTGCCTGGCAACCTCACAGCGACAACAAGACTCAATAATTGCACAATTAGACATACAAGATACAACATGTTAATTAGTGAGCATGAGATGAGCTGGAAGGTGGATTTTGTTATCTTTGGAAAGGGTCAATGTTTTCAGTCTGTATGCCAAGCTCAGCTAACTGTGTCCGCTTATCTGTAAAGAACAGATGTGGAGAAGCATTGATCCTCTCATCGAACTCTGAAGGAAGTTATTATGTTTCTTTCCCAACATGTCAAACTATTAATTTAACAGGTAAACATGCTAATGTAGTCACATTGGGATGTATATACCAGCATTTGTGGCAGGGTAAAGATAATACACTCAAAGTATGCTCCTAGTTGCAACGAATAGTACATGTATGGACTGTTATGAGGTTAAAATAGGGTTTAAAAGATCATAGTTTACATAGGCCTACATACTATTGACTAAACTAAACAATGTCGTTAAAATCTGTAACATGTTAGAGAATTGCCTGTTCTTACTTGTTCAGTTAGTATATAAAACAATGTGAATGTATGTGACTTTCTGTTCCTTTTAGTGCAAAGCAATTCATCGTGAACATCTGCGCTGGATTTACAGGATTTGCTGGATTTAACGCTCTAAGGCAGGGGGGTCAAACTCAATTTCATCGCGGGCCACATTTGAATTATGGTTGCACTCAAAGGGCCGGTGGTAACTTTGAGACTATATAAATATATATAGATAATAAATATAAAATAATGTATAATTTTACAATATTTCCTCTGCATTGGATTATTATCGGATAGGGTAATAACTTAATAATTAACTACGTCTGAAAGCAGAAGTCTAGGGCAAATCATTGCAAGTCTCTTCATTGCGTATGTCACAAAATGAGATGCATTGTGGGACATGTAGTTTATGGGCAACATTCTCCTGTAAAGCGGCACGTAACATTATAATAAACTTATTATATTCTTTGCAAGCTCTTGTGGGCCACATAAAATGAAGTGGCGGGCCGGATTTGGCCCCCGGGCCTTGAGTTTGACACCCCTGCTCTAAGGGTTCTAGTGAAAAGGAATCTAACTTCGATACAACCAACGTTAATATTTAGGCCGTCTCCGATACCGACCTCCGGTGCTGATAAGGCTTCGGTGAACGGCCGTCCAATCTTTTTAGGACTAAACCCCCCAGAATCTACACGCAAGATCAACGTAATCTGTTTAGGGGGGCGTTTACAGCCTGGCCTCTAACACCAAACTGCCCGTCGTATCCCTATTTTAGGCACTCCAGCCACGGATGCAGTGGCGTAGCCACCATAGGGCCAGTTTACTCATTGGCCCACCCTGAGAAAGCCTCGGTCTCATTTAAAAAAAATATATATATTATTTTTTTTATTATCATTATTAAAAAATGTATTCACCCATTGAGAATATCCAAGAATTCAAAGTGAAATTCAAGTGAACAAATATCGAGTTTAATTAATGTTGTATGTGCTTTATCCTCTGAACCGAACTCATTTACGGTAAAAACTGATTGTTGGTTCCGGCGCGTGCCATAATAACGTGAGAGAGGCAGAGAGCTGCCTGCAAAATAAATGATGGCTCGAAGTTCACTAATGAACTTTTTTTTAAAAAGCCAGACTCCAAGAAGAGCCCCCACTGCCCTCATCTAGCAGCGATCTATATGATCATTTTCTGATAATGATGAAATAGCCCCGCTTCCCTCTCCCCAGAAGAAAAAAAATGTTAACAGAAACTGCCGCACGGTTCCCTCGTCCCTTGGAAGAGGCAGAGAGGTGGGTGTTTTTCATCTGCTGGTGGACAGTCCGGAGAGATATACAGAGGGTTGGGTTGTAACGGAATACATGTAACGGCGTTACGTAATCAGAATACAAAAATCAAGTGTATTCTATGGGCTCAGAACAGTCTCATAATACACACATGCGCACAGAAGGATTCACACTTGTATTTCATGATCCGCAAAAGGATTCACACTTGTATTTCCGGGTCCACACTTGTGTTTTTCAATGCACACACAAATGTATTCCGTTTCATATACATGTAAATAAAATCCAAATACAGAAAATGTATTTTTGATCCTCACATATTTGTTTTCCGTTTAAATCCTCTGAACCTGCAAACACAAACCGCTTTCTGTGCACGGATCGCTGTGCATTCGTGTGTGGGTTTTTTGAGACTCCCCTGACGGTCAGCCAATTCGTACTTGTAATTATTTCTATCTATAGCCAATCAGATGTCTCCTCAATTCTAAGCCAATCACATGAGCGCGCCCCCACGAGGGTAGATTTCTTGCGTTCATGACGTAGCGCTTCATGTACGCATTTTGCGCAGTCCGGGGCTGACAGCTCCATGGAGCCTGCCTGCAGGCGCTAATCTCAGGACACCCTCCACTCTCAGTACAGCGCCACTTTCCGAACAGGAAATGCACGCAAATACAAGCCTTTATATTATTAAGGTACAGCGCCACTTTCCAAACCATTGATGAATGCTTGTGTACACAAAAACGGCAGGCAAAACCGTTTTAAATGTGTGTTTCCTGTATGGCGAATACAGCTGCTTTATTTATGTCTGTATGAAGTTGTTGTGAGTGTGGAGGGAGCAGCTACAGGTTAGCTTAGCCTAATCGATCAGTGCACTACGAAGCCAGTGCTCGACATTGACCTGTTAACGGGGGAGCCCTGCCGGTCATTATCGGCCGATATTCACTCTTAATAGTTTGATCGGTGCTCTCTATAAAGGCCGATCAGGAGAGCTAGATCTGATCGATATGGACATAAACGCGAGTGAAGTGTAACCGGACGCGAGAGAGAGATCAGATCAGACAGCTGCTGAGTCTGATGGAGACACGCTGCTCTGCATGATCACCTGATGCTCCGCCCTCTGTTTAGCGAGCTGACCGGACTGCGCAAAATGCGTATATGAAGTAATCTTACCCTCGTGGGGGCGCGCTCATGTGATTGGCTTAGAATGAAGGAGACATCTGATTGGCTATAGATAGAAACAATTACAAGTACGAATCGGCTGACCGTCAGGGGAGTCTCAAAAAACCCACACACGAATGCACAGCGATCCGTGCACAGAAAGCTGTTTGTGTTTGCAGGTTCAGGGGATTTAAACGGGAAACTAATAAGTGAGGATCAAAAATACATATGTAAAACTTTTTTCTGTATTTGGATTTTATTTACATGTATATGAAACGGAATACATTTGTGTGTGCATTGAAAAACACAAGTATGGATCCGGAAATACAAGTTTGAATCCTTCTGTGTGCATGTGTGTATTATGAGACTGTTCTGAGCCCATAGTATTCAGCTGGCGTTACATTTGAAAAACGAATAATCTGATTACAGTTACTTTCGTAAACCTGAAGGGAATACATGTTGGAATACTTATTGGAATTGTTGGTGGAAAAGTTTCCTCACAAAATGTAATATTCCCGGCAGAACTGTGTGCACACTGCACGGCGCTGCAGCATGTCTGTGAGCAAGAGAGATGCAGCGTGTCTGTCAGGCCCCGCCCCCGCACGCAGATGAGAGAGAGAGATCTCTTTTAAAATATATTGAAAGTTAGAAACTATAGGTTACTTACGTAACTCCAGCCTCAGAGTAACATGAAGTGAGATGTCTCACTATGGGATGCGCCTCATCGCGGAGCAAACAGAAGCATCAATCTCATTACGCCAAAACTTTTTTTTTTTCTTTTTCGTCAGGCACAATGAGTTTACATTTATACAGTCAATATTTTTATTTATTTTTCCCCTTTCCCTCCCTCCCGGTCCTAGCTAGTAAAATAAATAACTAACTAAATAAATAAGATAGATACCTGTATAGGTAAAAGTAATATAGAAGATAATATTAAAAGAAAATGTATAGATAAGGGAATAAAGAATAGTAACAGTAATACTTGTACCCATATACTCATATGTATACCCACATGTACACATACACATACATACACGTACCTACCTACCTACATACATACATGTATACAAAGACAGAACAAATAAATACAAATAAATAAATAATATAAAAAGAGACACAAGAAAAAAAAAACAGAAAAAAAAAACATACATTCGTAGTTCCCCCTCTTTCTCCTTAATGTAGTGTCTTAAGTTCAGCTATGTAGGCTATCATAGAGCCCCAGACAGATTCAAATAGTTTTGAGGAGCCCCTCAGGTTATATTTAATCTTCTCCAAGTTCAGGTACAACATTAGATCTTTAAGCCATTAAGATGCTTTAGGTGGTATAAAAGATTTCCATTCTAGGAGTATTCTTCTTCGTGCTAAAAGAGATGCAAAGGCTATACTGTCCTTAGTTTTCCTCTTCAACATTCGGTGGCCAGGTATTACTCCAAAAATTGCAGTTTCTGCACATGGTGTCAATACCACGTCCAAGGCCTCAGTAAGGTGATTGAAAATGCTTGTCCAGTATCCTTGTAGGCGAGGACAAGACCAAAACATATGAGTCATGTTTGCTGGTGACATGTGGCATCTGTTACAGGTGTCCGTAACATTTGGATATATTTTGGAGAGTTTAGAGTTGGTGTAATAGATACGGTGGACAACTTTTAGTTGTATAAGATTGAGCCTGGCACAGGACGTACTATTGTTCACTCTCGCTAATGCGCCATCCCAGACCTCATCATCTATGGCTTGGACTAGATCCTCTTCCCAATGTTGTTTGATTTTACCTCTGGACAGTAATTCTGTCCCGAGGTGCATAACTCCCGGTACCTGTGTCGCTCTCAGAGAGAGGAGACGTCTGCCGCTCCAAGGGATCAGTTTGTGTGCCAGTGTGTGTGACTGGAGACAACGCAACCTCCCCTGGCGGTTCATACACGATATCGTGTTGTCTGTCCTCACGAGGACATGGTGTCCTCTGAGAGAAGGCAGGAAGCGTTTTAGGGTGGGGAACACCGCTAAAAGCTCCGGGTAGTTTACGTGTGCCCGCTGGAGGTCTCTGCTCTAGGGACCTCTCACCGGGCGACCTTCGTAAATACCCTATCAGCCTGTCTGACCTGCGTCCGTGGTGACCACCTTCCGTGAAAGGACAGCACCCGTAGGCGCGTCCCGCACTAGAAAAGTCGGGTGTAGTGCCACTACGCATTACATAATAACCAAAACTAATAGTTTTATTATGAGGCCCATGTTGAGTGGGTGCTTTACGAGGACATTTTTCCCCGTAATCTGACTCCGCTCGGTGGGCATTATAGATTAAACCCTTCTTTCTAGTCAACCCAGAATATGGGTTGACTCTCTCTGGGTTTGTGAAAACAGATAAAGTATAACTGTTTTGAGAAGCCCAGGCAGATGTCGTGAGTATCTCCTGCTGTATGCTCCTTAGAGCCAGCTGAGATGTCACGCTTACGGCTCCGGCCGGCACTGCGCATGCGCGTGACGGAGGTGCCCTTACAGCTCCAGCCGGCACTGCGCATACGTGTGACGGTGGTGCCTTCACAGCTCCAGTCGGCACTGCGCCTGCGCGTGCCGGTGGTGCCCTGACAGCTCTAGCCGGCACTGCGCATGCGCGAGACGGTGGCTTCACGGACCTGTCAATAATCCGCCTTTTGAGAGGTGCCGTAGCTGCTCTCAAAAGGGGAAGAATTAGCGGGCTGTCCTTTACAGCTCTAGCCGGCACTGTGCATGCGTTGTGACGGTGGAGCCTTCACGACCCCAGCCGGCACTGCGCATGTGCGTGACGGTAGTGCCCTTAAAGCCCCAACCGGTACTGCGCATGCGAGTGGCGGTGGTGCCTTCACAGACCCGTTTATTATCTGCCTTTTGAGAGAGGCCGTAGCTGCTCTCAGAAGGGGATTTATAGTTAACGGACTGTTTATTGTTTTTCTTTTCATTTTTTTTGAGCTGCGCCCTTGGCCGAAGCCTGGATGCGTCAGTGGAAAATGGTTTATTTAAACAACAAAGATGTGACATGTGTTTTATGCGGACTTGAGGATGACGTTGAGGCATCTCTCGAGGCAGCGGGGACACGTTTAGAGCCGGGGAAAGAACTTCCAGCTCTGTCACAGAGGGGAGAAGGAGGGGCTGTCAGGCCGCTCACTTCTTCTTCCTCGACTGCTGGCCGAAATTCTGGGTTGGCTGCGCCTGGGCTGCAGCCGGAACCGGAGATTTTCTAAGCCAACTCGCCCTCGTCTCCTGCCTGGGCTGGGGACTCGGGGCGGGCTGCGACCTCTGCTGTCCTGGTACTTTAAACCTAGCAGGGTTCGGTGCATTTTGGGTGAAGGGCCGCTGTTGCGAAGGGCCGCTGTTGCGAAGGCAGCGGCTGGACCCTTCGAGGGAGACAGAGGTGGAGGGTCTCGTCTTCCTTCTTTTTCGACTCGCACTTCCTCTGCATGGAAGCGAGAGTGGAGCCGAAAATCCCCTCGGGAACGATGGGCATGTCAAGCACATCTTCCTTTTCCCGGTCTGGGAGGTTGGTGAGGTTGAGCCATCTAGCTCTTTCCTGCACCACCATGATCCCCATTACCTTGCCCGTGGCCTGGACGGCGCAGCGTTGGACACGGAGACAAATGTCTGTGACCGCGGCTATCTCGTCCAGAGTGGCCGGTCCAGGATTGCTCGACAGATCCTCACAGAGCTCCGCTTGGTACGCGGTTAGCATCGAGGAAACGTTCAGAGCCCTGGCGGACAATGCTGCGGCTCTGTAGGCCCGTTCAGTCATGGTCGACTGGAATCGGTCCATTTTGCTGGCAGCGTGGGGTTCCTGCTTGGTGACGGGCCCATCCTCGGTAGGAGGTGGGCTGCCACCAGCGGTTCCATAGGTGGTATGCGGAGCAGGCCGAGCCTCTCCATACCGTCACAGTCAAGGAAGGAGGCACCCTGGATTGAGGCCTTGTTGCTAAAGGGCCGGTCTCTCCACGAGACCGACACCTCATCCAACATCTCCGGGAAGACCAGAAGGAGCTGCCTCTTCGTCCTCGTTGTTTGGGGAAAATGTTTCCCCTCGTAACGGGACCTGGAGGTCTCCTTGGCCATTTCAGGCCACGGGATGTCTAGCCTGGACGCAGTGCGCTGACACACGGCCTGCAGGTCCATGCTTAGACAGGGCGAAGCTGGTGTGCTATCGCCCGGGAGAGCAGCCATCGCTCCCGGCTTTGCAGCCTGAGCCGATGACATGAAGATGTCGTCTTCCTGCTCATCCCATGGCCTGAAGCGGCCAAGGAGACCTCCAGATCTCGCTACAAGGGGAAGAACTTGCCCCAAGCAGCAAGGACGAAGAGGCAGCTCCTTCCAGTCTTTCCGGAGATGCTGGACGAGGTGTCGGTCTCGTGGAGAGACCGTCCCTTCAGCAACAAGGCCCCAATCCAGGGTGCCTCCTACCTGGACTGTGACGGTATGGAGAGGCTCGGCCTGCTCCGCATGCCGCCCATGGAACCGCTGGTGGCAGCCCACCTCTAACCGAGGCTGACTTCGACACCAAGTAGGAACCCCATGCTACCGACAAAGGCAGACCGGTTCCAGTCAGCGATGACCGAACGGGCCTATAAAGCCGCAGCTTTGTCCGCCAGGGCTCTCAACGTCTCCTCGCTGCTGACCGCCTACCAGGCGGAGCTTTGCGAGGACATGTCGAGCAGACCTGAGCCTGCCGTGTGGGACGAGAACGCAGCGATCACGGACATTTGCCTCCGTGTGCAGCGCTGTGCAGTCCAAGCCACGGGAAAAGCACTGGGAATGACTGGGAATTCTGGACATGCCTATTGTTCCCGAGGGCATATTTGGCTCCGCTCTAGATTCAATGCAGCTGAGGTGCGAGTCAAAAAGGAAGGGAGACGGGGCTCTCCAGCTCTGTCTTCCCCGAAGGGTCCAGCCGCCACCTCCAATGGTCCCGCGGCAGGCACCCAAGCTGTCTCACGTCCTGCTCGGTTCAAAATACCGAAGCAGCTGAGACCGCAGCCCGTCCCGGGTCCCCAGCCCAGGCACGAGGTAAGAGGGAGCTGGCCAAGAAAATCTCCGGTCCCGGCAGCGGCCGCTCAGGCGCAGCCGACCCAGGTTTTCAGCCACCAGGCGAGGAAGAAGAAGCGGGCGGCCTGACAGCCTCCTCTCCTCTCCTCGATGAAGGAGCTGGAAGTTCCCTGTTCCCCAGCTCCAGAGCACGTTCCAGTGTTGGATGCTCATGTGTTTTCGGGGTGCCGCCATGCCCCCATCTTCCCGCCGCCTCGAGTGATGCCAAAACGTCATCTTCAAGTTCGCGCCATCAGGGAAATGGACTTAACATCAAAGACAGCAAGTTCCGCTGCCTGTTTGAGTCACACAAACACATGTCATCATTGTTGTTTCAAAATAAATCATTTTCCACTGTCGTTTCCAGGCTTGAAGCCAAGGGCGCAGTCAATACAATTGAAAAGAAAAACAATAAAAACAATAAACAGTCTGTCGTCTCCCCCTCTTTTGAGAGCGGCTACGGCCTCTCTCAAAAGGCGGACAATGGACGGGATTGTGAAGGCACCACTGCCACGCGCATGCGCAGTGTCGGTCGGGGTTGTCAACCTGGGGTACCACCGTGTTCAGACACTAGAGGGACCCATAACACAACAAATAGAGACACTGAGGGCAGACGACAGAGCTGTGACATCTCCGCTCGCTTTGAGAAGCGATAAGTGGAGGATGCTCACAGATTCTGCTTGGGTTTTCAAGACAGTAACATGGGGCTACAGGCTCCAATTCACTGTCACCCCCCCTCACTTCTCGGGCATTCTGTATTCACAGGCCCGGGGAGAGTCGGCCCATATTCTAGAGCGAGAGATTTTCTTGTTGCTAGAAAAGAAGGCTATATCGATAATACCCGCCGAACAGGCTTTTATTCCAAGTATTTCCTCGTTCCCAAACGGGGAGGGAATGGAATTCGGCCTATACTAGATTTGAGAGCTCTGAACAAATATCTCAAAAGATACAAATTCAGAATGCTCACTCACACATCTCTGTTGCGTCTCGTGCGCCAAAACGACTGGTTCACATCAGTCGACCTGAAAGGTATATATTACAGTATATTACCCACACAGGAAATATCTGAGGTTCGCCTTTCAGGGTGTCTGTTACGAGTACAGAGTACTTCCCTTCGGTCTGTCTCTCAGCCCGCGAGTGTTTGTACGGTGTACGGAAGCCGCGATAGCCCCGTTGAGACAACAGGGTATTCGCCTGGCAACTTATCTGGACGATTGGCTCCTTCTCGCACAGTCGGAGCAAGAGGCTATTACGCAGACGAATGTCTCGTAAAACACCTGCTCGACCTGGGTTTTGTAATAAACACAGAAAAGAGCATGTTTTCTCCAGCCCAGACTGTACTATTCCTGGGCCTACGCCTAAATTTGGTGCACTTTACAGCCCGCTTGTCAGCAGAGAGAGTCAAAGCCTTCAGGGCTTGCCTCGCTCATTTCCAGCCACGCAAATATGTTCTCTTCAGATCATGTCTGCGGTTGCTGGGGCTCATGGCGTCAGCCATTCTGGTGGTACGACCAGTGGCGACTGGTCATTAGGGGCAGGTGTGGCACAGCCCCACCTAGTGTCAGCAGAAAGTATTAAAATAATGATTACAACAAAATGCAAAAAATAAATAAAAAAATATATAAAATATATTTTAAGATCATGTTTAATCATCTGATTCGTATGTACATTGCTGTTTTAGTATGTGTTCTTCTAATTAGTGTCTACAGTGTGTGCCTATTGAGCTGTTTAGAGCCATGTGGGACAAAACCTGATCCTGCCCCTCCCTCTGACTGTCTAAGTGAACGGTGACTGCAAAAACTACACTGCGCATGCTCAAGAGTATTTTCCTATTTAATGTGTGTGGCAAAAAATAATGACCATAGGGGCAAAGTGCTGCCATCCCCACCATACGTCATCTCACATAATTCAGAGCTGATTGGCTGTAAGTACGTGTGCCGCGAAAAGTGTGGTGTGTGAAGAGGAGACGAGAGAGCTGCAGTGAGGCGTCCTAAAACCCGGAAGTAAACTGCGCATGGCTTCCCTCGACCTAAAAGCAATGAGATTTCTCCATAGGATTTTAGAAAATAGCTCAAAATAAGATCTGTGGGAAACGTAGCTGTTAGATAAATGTACGTTTTGTTCAGCTGGATAATATCCACATGTCTACCCTACTTTTATCATTTTCGAATCAAAAATCTATTGATTAGATTAGATTTATGATAGACTTTTGAAACTACAAGAAGATAAGGAGGACTTTTACAAAAAAGTAATAGCGATTTTTGTCCAGAAGGATAGGCAAATGGACTTCATCTTCAAGTCAAGGTAAGACTGCAATTTTATTGAAAATGGGATCTTACTAAGAGAGAACAATTCAATATTTAAATGATAAAATTACATTTGTTTGGGTATCCTTCTGTTGAACTGTCTGTTTAAAAGTAATTGAAGCATCAGACAAAAAAAGCTTTTGAAAATAATATTATATTTTGATTTAATATATTTGTAAACCTGAAGAGTCAGTGCCAGTGCCTCACCAGCCATGAACCTCTCTGCAGAAGCTTATATATAGACATCTGAGTTTTTTGTGCCCCACCACTTTTGTACATATAGAAACGCCACTGGGTACGACTGGGACGCTTACACATGAGGGAGTTTCAGCGCTGGGTAGCTGCCCTCAGATTGGACCCCGCGCGTCATGGCGCGCGGAGAGTGATGGTCACTATGAAATGCGTAATGGCTCTGCGCCACTGGCTACACCCGACTTTTCTAGTACGGGGCATACCTATGGGTGCTGTCCTATCGCGGAAGGTGGTCACCACAGACGCATGTCTGACAGGCTGGGGGGGTACGAACGTCGACCTGTGAGGGGTCTCTGGAGCAGAGACCTCCAACGGTCAAACATAAATTATCTGGAGCTTTTAGCGGTGTTCCTCACCCTGAAACGCTTTCTGCCTTTTCTCAGAGGACATCATGTCCTCGTGAGGACAGACAACACAACCACAATATCGTATATAAACCGCCAAGGGGGTTTGCGTTCTCTCCAGTTACACATGCTGGCACGCAAACTGATCTTATGGAGCTGCGGACGTCTCCTCTCTCTGAGAGCGACGCACGTACCAGGAGTGATGAACCTCGGGGCGGATCTGCTGTCCAGAGGTGCACCACTATATGCAGACTGGACTCTACATCCAATGATTGTGAGTCAGCTGTGGGTGCGTTACGGCCGAGCCGCGGTAGATCTGCTCGCATCAAAAGAAAATGCTCAATGTTCTTTTCAATGTGCGATTTAAACGCACCCTTCAGGCGTGGACGCGCTCGCGCACGTTTGGCCTCCGGTCCTTCTGTACGCGTTCCCACCCCTGGCTTTGATACCCCCAACTCTGGCCAGAGTGAGAGAACAACGCCACACACTTATCCTGATAGCTCCGCACTGGCCTGCAATGTACTGGCTGACGGAGATATATCAGCTGCTGTGCGGGCAGCCGTGGCAGCTCCCACTACGCAGGGACATACTGTCTCAGGCAGGAGGGGGGGTTTTTCACCCACACCCAGAGCCTGGCCCGTGAGCGGTACAATCTGAATACAGTGGGTCTCCCTCAGAAGGTGATAAACACTATTCAGAGTGCAAGAGCTTCCTCCACCAGGTCTCTCTATGACTGTAAGTGGAGGGTGTTTGAGGAGTGGTGCCTTCAAAAAGGACACATCTCTTTTCAATGTCCTGTCGGGGTGATTTTATCATTTCTACAGGACTTAATTGATAAACACAGAGCTTTCTCTACGATTAAAGTGTACCTGGCTGCTATTGCTGCATGCCATGTGGGCTTTGAGGGAAAGACGGCTAGCCAACATCCTTTGGTCTGCCATTTTATGAAAGGGGCTCGCAGGCTCCTCCCGGTTTCCAGGTCACTGGTGCCCTTATGGGACTTGGCAGTGGTTTTAGATGGGCTCACTCGACCTCCATTTGAACCCCTGGAAGAAGCTGACATGAAACAACTGTCACTGAAGACAGTGCTGTTACTGGCTCTGGCATCTGCCAAGCGAGTCAGTGACATTCATGCGCAGAGAGTACATCCTTTGTGCACTCAGTTTGCCCGGGGCAAACGAGAGTGTTGCTGAAGCCCAACCCTGCCTTTATACCTAAGGTGGTTGGCTCATGTACCCCAATTGACATTGTGGCATTTCCTCCGCCGCTGTGTTCCTCTGAGGAACAGCGGCCGAATTTGCTGTGTCCAGTTTGTGCAGTTTGTGCTTTACGCATCTTTATGGACAGGTCAAAAGAGTTTGGTTGTAATGACCAACTCTTTATATCCTGGGCTAACCCTCAGAAGGGCAAGCCCGTTACCAGGCAACGGCTCTCCCACTGGATTGTGGAAGCAATTGCTCTGGCTTATGAGTCAGGGTTTGCAGGCACCAACGGGCCTGCGTGCTCATTCTACTCGTGGACTGGGCATCCTGGGCTTTGTTCAAGGGTGTTTCCATCCAAGACATCTGTGCAGCAGCGAGCTGGTCCTCGCCGCTCACTTTTGTCCGCTTTTACAGGCTAGATGTCTCTGCTCCAAGTGTGGCCCGCGCAGTGCTGGGTCCCGTGTTGAGCCAGAGTTCTGCCTGTTAAGTTCTGGTTGTTTTTGGTGATTTTTGAGATAAGCATGTCTAGCAATACGGGAGTTTCAATATCCCATAGTGAGACATCGAACAGAGTGTTATGAATGAGAACTATAGGTTACTTACGTAACACCAGTACTCAGAGTAACATGAAGTGAGATGTCTTACCAGACGGCCCTTCTTGCTAAGGCGAAGCGAGAAGAGGTGCTTATTTTGAATGACGCTGCGTCGTAGCGCAAGCTACTTAAAGGGTGGGTGGATTCCCTGACGTTGACGTCAAGATCACCAGCCAATCAGGATTGGCGTAATGAGATTGATGCTTCTGTTTGCATACGCGTTGAGGCGCATCCCATAGTGAGACATCTCACTTCATGTTACTCTCAGGCTGGGGTTAGGTAAATAACCTATAGTTTCAGTCAGTCCTTACATTTTGTTAAAATAAATCACATGAATGTTTTTGGCTGAGTCTTTGATCTGAACGTATTTTGCCCCCAGTACTGTGCTGCATGCAACTGCCCAGATTCACCATTTTGTACCTCTTTCTGAACAAGTTAAATGTTACTTCAGCTGCAGTGGATGAAGACAATTAGCTGGTGAGTCTTTTGCAACAGTCTACACAGAATGATGCACTTCAGCAAACATGATGACAACAATGATTAAACTAAAAAGCATCAATTAAAAAAGGGTGTTCCGAATTCCTTAGTTTCCAGCTGTGGCCATGTTTTGGTTCACACATTTTTCATCACATTTAGTCAGTAAGTCCTGTTCCATTATAAACTGTACATGGTGAAAAGCAAAAGCAAAATAAACATTTTTAAAGGTAGTAATTTTTCTTCTGTTCAGCAAGAACATGCTATCTAACCGACCGTACTCAATGCGTCAGGTTGGTTAGTACTGTCTCTGAGCATGTCACCTTGGAGAAGGGAGTTCCACAGGGCTCTATTTTGGGGCCCTTGCTCTTTTTATTCTATGTAAACAATATTTGTAATGAGATGCAATTTGCTACCTATCATATGTATGCTGATGACACTATTGTATATTCATGTGCTCCTTCTCTGCATATGGCCGTTTCCAATTTAAAAACTGATGTTATCACTCGACAGCATGCACTTCTTGATTCCAAACTGCTATTGAACAGTAAGAAAACCAAAGCAATGCTTTTTATTCCCAAGTCAGCGTCCTCTTGCCTCTCCATTGACACCCTTGATGGTGTCTCTGTTGAGTTGGTCAATACCTACAAATATCTGGGCTTTTGGTTGGACAGTAATCTGAACTTCAAATACCATATTGTAGTTCTAAGAAAGACATTGAAATTCACTCTTGGCTTCCTTTTCAGACTTAAATGTTGTTTTTCAACTTCATCCCGTAAAAGGTTGGTCTCTGGCTTATTCCTGTCCCAGCTGGACTACAGTGATACCATTTATAGATTTGCCTGTCCCACTGTTTTGGCCAAACCTGACCCACTCTACCATGCTGCACTGCGTTATATATCAAATGCACCCTATAGGACTCATCATTGCAAACTGTATAGCCTAACTGAATGGTCCTCACTTACTATGCGTAGGATGCAGTATTGGTTTTTATTAATGTATCCATTGTAGGTAAGCTTCCACTGTACATATGTGCCAGATTTGCTCCAGTTTGTGACTCTTACAACCTCAGATCCGATGCCTGGATACGGTTCCAGGTACCTGCTGTGTGGACTGGGGCTGGAACAAGGAGTCTTTTTTATTATGGTCCTTGGTCTTGGAATGACCTTCAATCAAGCCTCAAACTGAGGGCACTTGTCTCAATAGCATGTTTTAAATTGAAGTTGTCTGAGGTCCTTACCACCAGCTGCTCTTGCAGTAATAAGTAGTGTACCTTTCTTACTGCCCTAATTGTTAGAGAATATTTTAATGATATCTGTGCAGGGGAGAATTTTAGTGTTTTCCTATGTGTCCTGCCTGTAACTTAGAACAGGGCACAGGTCAAAGGTCCTGCCTTCCTGTGGGGGAGTGTGGCCAATTGCGCAGATGACTTTAACAGACTTTCTTTGTCTCTAAACATGTGTGTGATCGATTAGGATGGAAAGAGCGCGAATATAGGCCACTCCTATATTCTCTGTGTAGATTTGCGCTGTGTTTCTGTGTAACCTTTAGTGTTGACTTGGGATTCTCATGATGCAAGTTGTGTGAATATCTTGTGAATGCTCCCGGCCGTTGGATCTCTCAATAAATCCCAGTGTTTGACATTCAGAATTCCTGCTCCTCCCGTGTCTCTCTGAGTCCTGATTTCCATTGCAACAGAAGTTTCCCTTACACTAATGTGTACAATGTAGTGACTGCTTTTTCGTCTATTGTTTTCTTAGTTATGTTCTCTGTATTTTATATGTTTGTGTAATGTGTTATGTGTAACGTTGCTGCCTTCTTGGCCAGGTCAGCATTGTAAATGAGATTTTATCTCAATGCTTTTTTATCTGGTTGAATAAAGGTTAAATAAAAAAATAAAAATGAGCAATTACTGACATGTTGCTGATTATTTGAATACATTCAGGTGAGTTGGTTCCTGTGCTTGGCATCACTTAATGAAGATGCCAAGGTTTGGACTCTTCTACTTTTGGGAAAACTTTAGTCCATAAAATAAAAGGAGAAACAAACAAAAAACAATAAAGGAAGGAAGGAAAGCAAAAGACGAGCCGATGGATGAGAGCCTGATGGTGCGGAAAGACTGGAGGACGAACAGACAAACAGAGAACCTCTGGTAATGAAGGCAGTAGGAGTTGAAGTACCCTCAGAAGCAGGATGAGGATCTTTATTTTTAAGAAGCCAACTCTTGACTATAATTGGGAGATAGTGAGTGCAGAGAAGTGAGTCTCAGATGTGATCATTAGCCCAAGTGGGGAGGTTTCTCTCCTGAGTAAGAGAGGGGAGGAGAAAGAACAATGAGCATAGATGGAAAGACAAGTATGGCCAGAGGGAGAGACTATTTTAGATCAACATGAAGTTACCAAAGTGCAAAATCACGAGTGGAGAGGTGGAGGAAGAAGGAAGATAACGGTCAGACTTGACAGAGATAGGAAATACCCAAGACTAATCGGATTCATCCAGGACACCTACTGACTCCATCCACTACACTGTGAGGAGAAAATATAGAGTACCACCATTCATCTATGTCAGAAAGCGCTGTTGGGAGCATATGGTGCTCCTTCTGCAGGATTGTATGGCAAAATGAGAAATGGGGCCATCTGTGCTTCATTGCTATACCTGCTGGCCGCAGATTGGTGAATGCAGCGACTGGATACAGTTTGAGAGATGGATGCTCAAGTGTAGATCAAAGGGATGTGCTTTCACAGTGTGCCAACTTCATTTGTTGGATGAGTGGTATCGGCTTTGACACCAAAACAAAAGAACAAAACCACTGCCAATCGCTGTCTCAATTACCGCTTGTTGAATTAAATACCTTTTTCTCATGGGGAATTGGCATGCGGCACGGCACTCTCAAGCAGACGTCTGAAACAGTAATTACTGTCTGAAAACGTTTGTGTTACAGGTTTCCCTTGATGGAACAGACATCAGCCTGGTAGTGGATACTGAGAAAGGTAGGCCTACTGTAGAAATTGAGACTTTTTAATTTGCTGGGAGTTGCTACTGTTCTTCTGTTGATGTTAGTAAAGACCTCTTAATGTAGACTCATTTTCTATTTCCGCACATGTTAAACACAGAAGATTTCACATGTAAGTATAGAGGCTTTGAGGTTATCTAACAGCCCCTTTCACAGAGCAAGTAACATACTGTATGTATTTTTCTTTTGAGTAATTAAAAACGTTTTTTAATTGATTAATAAAAAGACTAGTCATCAATTCTTTAGATTTTATATGGTAAAAAGAAGGTACTTGCCCAACACTAAATATGTGATACCAAAGCACAACAGTCAGAAAAAAGATTCTTCTCTTAATCTACTTGATTCGTTGCCATCTATTGCTCAAAGGAAAAGCCTTAACCGCTGGGCAGAGTCTCAGACTGTCACATCTACCCCCTGACCACATGGCCTTCTTTAATTAGCTACAAGTAGATCCACCGCTCCGGCTAAATATTTTATTCGGAAGTAAAGGTCACAGTCGAGCTTCGAATAGGATGTTATTTGTGAAAATGTTTTTAATTTATGCCTGCAATTATCAAAGCCAGGCACTGTAACCAAAATATATACAATTCTGCATTACTCAAGGAAAACTGATGGAGAGAATTTCTGGGAGCACAGACCTCTGTGAATGTGTCAGCAAACAACAAGCACATGAGAAATGGACAAATGATCCGCGTCTAAAACACAGCAGCCCATTCCACCTACATTACTGGCAGTGTAACTGAAGCATGCACAGTCGGTGTCAAAGGCCACACATTGATTTCCATGATAGGGTAATGGCTGCACCTGCTGGTTTAGACTTACCTGCTTACATTACAATGTTGCTCTTCTCAGCCTCGGCCCTTTCATGTGCTGGCTTGAGACCGTTCATTTGCCGCCTTTCAGCAGCAAGAATGTACGGTGCAATCGCCCTCCTCATCTGCATTTTTTTTTGTTATTCATCACCCTAAAATACTGAGAAGCTGTGATCTGCATTTACATAAGGAGTCTGAACCAGGCAAATGGTCTCCTTGCCGAGGGTGTGTTGGTGTTCCCAAGCACTGTCTCCTCAGACTCTACATACGCATCCTCAGGCAGCCTATGTACTGCTTGCTTTCGTCAATGGAGCCTGTCATCTTCAAAACTGTCACACCGTCTTTCTCTTTCTCACTCTACGTCTCTTTCTTTTCTTTTTTGATCTCTCTTTCCCCTCTCTCACATCACCATGTGCTACCTCCACTGTCACTGTTTGGTATATTTTTGTGTCTTGTCTTTATCTCCCTTGCACTCTTCTGTGTTCCTCTATGTGCCATCTCTACAGCACTGCACTATCTTTTCATATTGAGTCTATAACAGTGTGTCTTCTCAGATACGCTGATACTGTTTGTGAAGTTTAACGTTGCACCATCGAGTAAACACAGCCATTGGGAGATTTCAGAGTAGTATCCTATCAAGAGCGTGGTGTTAATGAGTCCTACAGTAAGTGTCTTGTTTGATTGCTATACAAAGCATTGAACTATCACTGCCCTACCGCTGCCATATGAACGATGTGAGGCAGGAGAAGATGGGGAACGATGCAGAAAGGAGTCAAAGAGACAGGAGGAGAAGAGAATGGAGAGATAAGAAGCTGGGATGGGCAAGGGGACAAGTCAGGAATGAAAAGAACCACATATGGAGGATGGGGGAATCCATGAATAATATGATATGGCACCAGAAAGGAAAGATCTGAAGTACCCTGCTGTCTCAAGAGCTACAGGGAATACAGTTTTCTTTTTAAGTTGCTTTGGATTTAAACAAGCATTTTTTATTCAGTTGTAATCAAGCACCATGACACTCCACAGAGATTTTATACCACAATCATTGCTGATCCAAAACATTATACCACGTTTGTTTTGTGTTTTTGTGGCAGGTAAAATAAGTACATCTGGACAACCAGTGCCTTTGAAATATTTAGTGATGTAGTACAAAGGGAGTATGCATGTAGTAGAGTACCGCAGCCTTGCAGCCCTGCAGGGCGCAACAGGATTTGGACTTTGTTTGTTGCATCGCCTGGTTTTCAAACTCTCTGTGATGCTGCCATTTGATCCGCACATATGTGTGTGTGTCTGTGGCCATGTTTATAAATGTATGAGAGTGAGCTGTATCTGTGCGTATGCAGGTC
Organism: Pseudochaenichthys georgianus; assembly: GCF_902827115.2. Taxonomy (NCBI): domain Eukaryota; kingdom Metazoa; phylum Chordata; class Actinopteri; order Perciformes; family Channichthyidae; genus Pseudochaenichthys; species Pseudochaenichthys georgianus. The sequence goes on from NC_047515.1 coordinate 26,736,637, forward strand.
TACATCTGCTGAAAATGACAGCAGTCCTCTGCATTTAATGTGTTATTGACTGTCACTCAGTAGGACCTTCACACCCATCACAATCAATTAATGTCTTATCATATAGCCAAGAAGTGGACAGGGGCGTGTGCGTGCGTGCGTGTGTGTGTGTGTGTGTGTGTGTGTGTGTGTGTGTGTGTGTGTGTGTGTGTGTGTGTGTGTGTGTGTGTGTGTGTGTGTGTGTGTGTGTGTGTGTGTGTGTGTGTGTGTGTGTGCGTGCGTGTGCGTGTGTGCATGTGTGCGTGCGTGTATGAGCATATCCAGTTAACAGGTTTTTTGGGTGACTGATCAGAATAAAAAGCAAATATGAGAGACCCGAAGGTGGAAGTATAACTATTGCTGCAAAAATATAGTACAATCATATAATCAAGCGCAACAGCCAACCTGAGCAGCAGAAATAATCAGTTTCAACATCTAGTATTTTATAATATAAAATACTAGATGTTGAAACTTGTGTGGTACAGATTCAGAGAGTGAGTAACAGGGACCTAATTCACAAACAGAATAAAAAAGCTTTAAGGACATTGAACAGTAGGACAGTAGTGTATACCTCGAAATACCTTCCATAATGAATGCTCATTAGGACTATATGCTTCTCTTCTCATGCCTCCAAGTTCTCCAACTAATGAGTTTAGATGTCATCAAGGTGCTGGCCAAATATAAAGTTACACTGAATTAGATAAGAAGTGTTAGTGATAAATGTCTCTCTTTGTAGTTTTCTCTGCAAACATATTTGTAAAACTCTGTGCGAGGGGAAAATATTATAAAGGACTTTGAGGGAGTTTCAGCAAAGAGCTGTTCTGCATGTGTTTGACTGCAAAGTTAACTTTTAGATATGAGATGCTCTCCTGAAAATAATACTTATTTAAAATGCTGACCTACAGTACTAAATTGCTTTATTTTCTCTTACTGCAGTACTCTTTACATAGGTTTGGTTTAAAGGTCCCATGTCATGGCCATTTCTACTGATCATAATTCCATCCACAGCAAGACACAGCGAAACCCAGCCCGAAACCAGCCCGAACACATACCCACCCGCAGCCTGGATGGGAGTTTGTGGATGGGACTCAATTGGTCCATTTGGACCAATCCACGGACTTAACCTAACGGCTCCGCGGACGTAACGTAACGGCTCCACGGATTGGTCCATTTGGACAAATGGGTCCATTTGGGCATGGGTACGTCACTGTACCCAGGAAGTAAACAATGGCTGGGGCAGCATAGACAGGTATTTTCTGTGTTAGAGTTTTACTCGCTACAGGGTGTACTTTGAGGGTTTGTGACTCTGCAGACCGTTTACATGCATAAAACCCTTCATAACACACAAGGGGACGGGTAATAACCGGAAAAGCATGACATGGGACCTTTAAGTCATACTGTTAAAAATACATGAAAATACTGTATTATGCTGGGATCAGACTAGGCAATTTCAGACATTGGGTACCAGGTGGAACAAACTGACTTGCAATTATAATATTATATATATATATATATATATTTTAGATTAAATAAAAAAACAATGTAAATATTTAGCGCTAAAAGTAGATCAGCATATTTGATGGTGAAGTTATTTGCATCCTTCTTGCATATGGGTGTTGTTTCAAGTGGTAACGTCCGGGGATGAGCAGTAAGGTAATACAAATTCAGTTTTTGGCCACTTGAGACAAGTTCCAAAAGGAGGTATTCTCATTAGACTCCCCTTTTAAAAAAGCCCAACTTTACAAAAAAGGAAACTGCATGGTGCAAATACAGTTCAGTCTCTATTTGTATTATTTATTATATTAAGGCATAAAGTTAGGCATTATTTGGGGCATGTTCACTTTGAGTGAACATGCTGTTAGTCGTTTGAGGTCTGCTCTGCTGCTTCTCCTCCACTTTCAAAGCACAACCAATGAGATGACAGCTGTACTGGACAAAGCCAGAAGCAACCTAAACAAACAGGGGAGGTAACCATTGAAACAAAACTCACCTTACTTCTGCAATGCTCTGCGCCTTATCATATGAAGACAACTTTAGGCGGAACTGTAAAGATGGTAACGGCTGGAGCCCAACACTTTGAGCTTCACAACTACCCTTTAATAAACTATGGGTGTAGTCACAGAGACTACATCCATATTTTATACAGTCTATTGATTCCATCCACATGGTTGAATGAACTTTTTGTAAGTCACTTTTGATAAAACTGTCAGTTTGCTAAAAAAATGTAATGGGATGTTAAAAAAAACAACACGGTCCTGACCCAGACTGGCGTATCTGAATCATATAGCTTAAAGGCTTCTATGAAGTGTTTCATGACAGTGGACCGCAGGAGAAGAGAGCACTCCCACATGCACACGTTTTTTATTTGAATCAGAATAGGTCATGAACTGGAAGAATATATATAGAATTTGTATTTATTGGGATAAACCCCTTGAGATGCACCATCTCGTTTTCAAGGGGGTCCCGAGAACTGGAAGAATATACACTGTTAAGCTAGCAAAACCTTACTGCTAACATAACTATTTACTTCAAACTTGCTTTGGAAAATCAGCAGTTCATGTTGAGTTATTTTATTTAGCTTTCTACAGGTTTGTCATTCATGACCCATTCTGATCAATTATATCCAATTGATACCCTTCACTTGTTACAAGCCAAAACACTGACCTCAACAGAAGTTTCATTTAGCTAACAATGTAATTGACCAGCTGAAGGAAGTCTCTTTGAGCTAATAAACCAACACAGCTGGATTTAGTCTAGTGTGCAAACCCAGTTACGGGTGTGAAGATTGTGTTGTCTGATCAGGGGATTACAGTGTGGGTGAGATATATCCTTAGCAGATGTAAGGAAAAAATAATAGACAGCACAACAATTGCAGGTGACATGTCTTTTTTCTGTGGGGAGGCAGGTTGAAGACAATGTCTCTGCTGTGCAAAACTGCAGTTTGACTGATGAATGAGTCCAATTAAGCAGCTGGATTTGGATGTGAGATGCTTTGCTCAAGGGCTCATTGGTTGCTTGGCGACTGCAGAATCGTATGCATCACCTGACCCCCTCCCAACCCATTTCCTCTCAAGCATCAGTGATTTTGAACCCATGCACTGCTTCTCTGCTTCCTTTTCCAACGTTGAGGCTACCACCAACCCCCACAGTTGTTTCTACCGAGCTGTTAGCAATCAGACAGATCTATTAAGATCCCCCTCGATAAGCCTAGTGGTTTCTCACCAAGCTTTACCATGCTTTAAATCCAGCCATTCCTGAAGGTTTATCTGAAAACATCAGGGCTACATACTGTCTGGACCCTGATAGTGATATATCAGTGATATATTGGTATTTTTGCCATCTCAAGCATCCTACAATTTCCACACTGAACCTGCTTTTCAATTCAGCATTTGTATGAATTTGCACAAACTATTAGAAGATACATTTCCCTGGAAGCTGTTCATCTTCAAAACTGATTTAAACACCATATTTAGAAAATAAATGGTTCAGCAAATGTGAAAATGTTTCAAGTGTGAATGGAAAAATAGATATACACAGTCACAGCAGGCCCTGTAAGGCTGTGTGAGATTTTAAAGAGCAGCTACACTCGTTGATTGAACCCCCCCCCTTCCTTTATGAATATAAATAAGACTGAAATGCCAAGTGGTAAGCACACAGAACCGACACAGTTTTATTGGAAAGTGATTCTGTGGTGTCAATACCTTTACTCCTGATGAGCAAGAAATTGCTGGAACAACATTGTTTTGTTTCCAAATAGTTTGTTTTCTGAAAGGTATTTCATTAAGATCAGTGACATCCATATCTACTTCTTCAGTTTTGCTTGGATTTTTTAAATGTATCCTGTTGCTTCCCCAGTAAAAATAGAAAAGAACACAGTGTAACTCATTATGTGGCTGAGACTAAAATATTCAGTATGCATGAAACGAGCAGGTTGAAACAAGACAAGCTTCCACGTAACTCGTTTTTTTCTCAGGAAGTGAATTGACTGTGACTGTGTGTGACTGTGTGTGTGTGTGTGTGTGTGTGTGTGTGTGTGTGTGTGTGTGTGTGTGTGTGTGTGTGTGTGTGTGTGTGTGTGTGTGTGTGTGTGTGTGTGTGTGTGTGTGTGTGTGTGTGTGTGTGTGTGTGTGTGTGTGTGTGTGTGTGTGTGTGTGTGTGTGTGTGTGTGTGTGTGTGTGTGTGTGTGTGTGTGTGTGTGTGTGTGTGTGTGTGTGTGTCTTTCCATCAGCCTTAATCAAGACAGGCTTTTACAAGGACCCGTTTTATTTGAAGAAAAATGTACCAGTAAGTAACCAAAGAAACAACTATAATACATTGAACACGAAAGTGCCTTGTCTATCTTCTACTTTCTTTATCTCTCTCTCTTTCTCTCTCTTTTGTACTGATATTTCCTAATCCAGGGTCAAGTGAAAAATCAGCTAAATCTATTTTATTTTCCTAATCACCAAGCTGAATCAATATGAGCAATATTATTTATTTGTTAAAAAAACAACTTGAAGTCAAAAGAAGCAAGTGATCCCATCTATCCCGACCGAAAGTCCTGATCCCAGATTTCACAATTAGCTATACAGTTAGTATTTAAATGTTTCAAAAGATGTATTCATGTTTGCCTTATGGGTAAATATGCAGGCATTGCTTTCATGTAATCAATTTAAATAGTCAATTTTAGTATAAAATTCATGCCTGAAGTGTCTACAGGTTAATTGGTTCTGGACAGCTGCCGAGAAGCAATTTGTCCACTATTATCGGAAAAGCCTCGGCTCAGTCAAGGTCTATTCTAGCACACAATCACACCTTTTCTTTGCTGGTTTCCACAGTTCCACAACACGTAACCCAATCCAATTCAACCGAGATCAAATTCACTTGGTTAAGGGATTTTTATGGTGCAGGGTAGGTCAAATTTACAAGGGTGAAGTACATTTGATCTGCACTGCTGTAAAGTGCAACTGGAACGTGCTGCAAGGCAAACTGTTTGTTGTGAGGAGGGTCCGTGGTAATGATGCTGTCTGTTGTCTCTTTTCCCCCAAAGTCTTTCATATTGAATCTGGCATGTTTTACTTTCTGTAAATCCCTACATTTAGTCTCGCTGTAATTTACTTTTGTTTTGAGGGAGAGGTCTTGAGTTGTTAATGTTTCCCTAATTTGAATAACATTTGTAATCAAAATGAATGACATTCCCTTCATGGTCACCTGTATTTTGTGTATAGTGCTAATTAGAAAAATGTTGGCTAAGGTGGTTAACATTTGACCTGATAAAGGGTAGCATATAAGCAATTCTACATGCTCATGTTAGCATTAAGCCCATTCATGTTGTGACTTTAGGCAATTGTAGACAGACAAATACAATTCTGGTCATTTCATTGTACAACAGAATATGCCTATAATTAACACAATTACTTTCAGGATTTGACTGGGCACAAAACAAGGAAATACTGACTGGGAAAACTGGGAAACAGCTATCCACACGTTCTTTTGCAATAAACTATAACACTGATGATCACACCATCAGAAGAACCATTTTCTAACTCAGAAAATGGGAGCCTTCTAAGGAGCCAGTGATTGCACCATTTGTCTACAGCAAAATAAACATTAAAAAACAAAAATCAAAAGTATGAAGAAAACTCAATTCCATTGCCACCTCACACCAACATAGTGTATTTTCACTTTGCAGCCCTGTGAGAATTTATTTTTGGATGTTATCTTAATGTAACAAAAAGGTGTTGGACCTTCGGTTTAAAATTCTCTTCAATGTGCCACGTCCCAGTATAGTTTTTTAAGTATTCAGGATTTTGACAAAGTTGTTTTAGATAAGGTCAGCTGTTTCCACTGGAAGTCAACTGCTATGTGGAGGGGAAAGGAATGATCTAGTAATAGGCAATGCTGTGTGGTTTTGCTATTGATCCTATGTATTCATTAGTTTCTGCTCCAAATTACAAGTTAAGTCACAGAGGATGCTCACATTCATCTCTGCCAGATACGCTTAAAGACTTGATCAAAGTACAGAGCCATGCTGTAAATAGAGAGAGTTATTCTAAATCTCACAGAAAATAATCTGCCATTAAAAATAGGTTATAGCTGTGGATAATTCGTCCCATGTACTGTGTACCCTGTGTTAATTGATCCCAGAGGATTTGTGGAAAGGGGCTTTAAGTATCTTCCTAGACCTGAGATTTATGTTGAAATAAGGGTCTCCCACCTTACATAAGGAAGCAGCAAAAATTAGCAACTGTTATTTGCTCATCAATACTGTGTTTTGCAACTGAAACTGCTGCTGTGAGGGGGAATTGAAGAGTTTAATTAATGGGTTTTCTCCAGGAATACTGATAAGTTAAGATTCATAATGATTACCCAAGACTAAGGCATGCATGTGAGTGTACTTGGGGGAAGAGAGTGCATTTAAAATCCTGTTTCTGGAGGAAACAAGGCAACTGGGGGCTGTATCTCACTAATGGTGTCAAGAAGCACAACAGCCTTGCTTGGCTACAGCACAAAGGTATTAAACATCAAGCTACAGTAAGAGGTCTGGCAATGTTTTAAAGATTTTCATTCTCCTATTCCAAATGTGAGAGCACACAGCACAATTAAAACGTTTTTGTTGGATAATGTTTGGCAATGCCACATTTTCGGTGCTTCTTTTCCCTGGAGAAAAGTAATATCGTAGCAAGCAGTACATGTTATGTTCTAATCCATCACACAGTTAATGTTATGCTCTAATTGATTGACTAGTTATTTATTGATTATATTAATATCTCAGGCACAGTTGCCTTTGAAACAAGCCAGCCTGCGTTGTAATGTTCTGCTTTGTGTAATTTTATGTCGAGCGCCTCAGGTGTTGCTGAACACACAGCCATGATTTAACACTTCTCTGGCAGCCAGGTGTTCATTTCACTAACAATAGAGCTGCGACGTCATTGTGCGACGGGCCAGCTCCATCCTCTCATCACAAATTAGAAAACAGGGCCCAGTTACTGCCTCGCTTCCGAGTCTGACTTGTAAATGGTGTTTTTATTTAAGGCACCCTCTTTGTCTCGCTAATCAAAGATGCCTCCTTTGTTTGAAATGCGGGTGAATGAAATAGAGGATGGGATGATGGATGGGAGAAATGGATGGGAGAGAGGAAAGGTGAAGGTATACTGTGAAAGGGGTCCTGTTTAATTCATGAATTCAGTTTTGATCAGGCGTATAAACAGCTGGGGGTTTGGATATGTTTTCTTTCTTTTGTTTCCATCTGAGTGTCAGACCTAAGTGGTAAAAATAAAGACAAAGAAAGAGACTTGAGTTCAGTCATTTGTTGGGAAACATGCACAACAGATGAAGGAAACATCCCATATGCACAGCGGGAGAGCCGAAATACTATCCATATGTTCAATTGTATATTATTTTTGATTCTATATTCATGATGCAGGTTCGCTGCATCTGTTGCTGAATCTAAGTTTGCATAGGATTCAAATCAAATAAACAAGCAACCTTTCTGTCTATTTGAGGAAAAGAATAACCAGAATAAAAAGGTCATGGCAGGTTTGAGGATTGCACAACACATATCCCCCATCTGTGTGTAATAGCAAGTGTATTTAAGTGAGACATGTCCACAATAAAAAGGTACGGCTGGAGACAGAAGGTGAAGAAAGTGAAATACCCAAAAGACCAATTTTGTTAAAAAGGAGCTTTGATGGATGGCATGACAGTAAATGAATATTCCAGATAATATATTCTCATTTAGTAGTCAGGAGATGTTTTGAATGTATCAAACACACCTATAGTACCTCTTTGCTCTTCTTTATGCCAATGACACCACAGGGGGATGATAACAGCTCTGTAACAAAAAGGTTGATATAATTATGAAGACACTCAGGAATAATTCAAAGGGACTGTACATTGTGCCCTGCCAGACTATATTTAAATGGAAATGTTCTCTAGAGTTTCTTTAAAGTTGTTTCGGATGCAATTTAACAGCTGACAAAGACACTACAAACACTTGAGGGATGTGTTGTGGCAGCAGGTTTCTAGTTCCATAATAAGCATTGACTTTGAAGAATATATGAGTCAGAGGGGAAAGGTAAATCTCTAATCCAATATTGACTTATTAATAGTGTGCTGTTGCCAATTGAAAACACAACCTGGCCTCAGTCGAACTGGGCTGGGAATAAAAACGTGATCAGATGATTTACGTTTTCATTATTAGAGAGCAGTCTTAAGCTAGAGGCGTGTCCCTTCATGACCTTACAGAAGTTGTTGGGCAATTTAGTTATATATTCAAGGTATTCTTTAACATTTTGAGAAATACACTTTCTGCTGCTCATAGAGTTGAATGCAGCGAATACATTTCAATGTGTGTATAGCCTCATTTCCATTGTCTATTTGTATTCTCTACAAAGAAGGGATTCCTCTCTAATGCTTTTTAAGGCATAAGAATGTTGGCAATTAACTTGTCTTGGAATAAAGACTGGAATCAGGTGAAAACAGCTAGCTTGTGGTGACACTAAATGTGATAAGCCAATTATGAACGTACAAAATAAACCTGTTTACTGCCATGGCTAATCCAAGTTGGTGTGATGTAACTTAAAATGGCAGACCCCAGAGGCAGATGGGCCTAGCGGTTTAATTGAAGTGTACTAACTTCAATTAGCTAGCTGTTTTCCAATTAAATGTTTACTTATTGTGGATTTCCTTTGCTCAGAGAAAATATATCTTAGATAAACACTTGTGCCTTTTTATGTCTAAGTCAACAGCCCTGACAAGGTCCAGAAGTATTCAGCACAAAATGGTGGGAGACATATTAGAGAATTATGAGAAATAATTCAATTTCGGTTCCTCTGTTTGAAATTTCTGCATTCGTCCTCAGCCACCAAAGGAAATGGAAATTTGCACGCAGGGGAATAACTGCAGAAACACCTTCTCATCTTCAGCGTGGTCTAGTACAATGCTTTGAATAATCCTTTAGAGAGTTATGCCACAGTGGACCTAGGAGGGGGGAGGAGGGAAGTGGAGAGGAGAGGAGGGTAGTAGGGGAAAAGAAGGCTTCATGGTTAACAGGTTACATACTAGCTGCATCATAGCTGCAAAACCAAAGCATAATAATTACTCAATTATTGTATTTCATCAATATGTCCCCATCAATCATAACTCTTTAATGTTCACACAGATAGAACTCAGCTCTAGCATATAGTGACTATTGATCAACACAAATCGATGACCTGTGTTCTGGGTGACTGCCGTGTCTGGCAGCAAACTGCATATTGCATTATCACTGCTTTGGACACAGCCTGATCAACTGATCAACACCCCGATCCAACAGATGGCGTCCATAAATCAATAGCAATCAATACGTTTGTTGCAAGTCAGAAATTGCTCTCCTCATCGAATAAATGTACGACAGCATGTTTTTATTTTGGGTTGACTTGCTTGACCAGGGGCTTGACATTTATGGTTGTCTTTGATTTCATGTCAACGATTGATGACAGGAAATGCTTTACACTAGGGGGAGACAAAGACCCTTCATAGATGGACAAGCACTGTGAATTGAAGATGACATGAGTGATGATTTAATGTCAAGTTTTATGATAGCAGAATGACAAATAGCTGCAACTCTTGAAGTCATTCTCAGGTAAAAGGCGGGGAATTGGAGGCTTCACGAATACAGGCCAACATGGACTAAAAACAAACAGAAAAAGTGCTGTGTGTGCAGAATGATGTTTCAGGGGGGATATAGAGCTACTAAATCCCCTTCTGTCATTGGTGACACTAAATGTGATAAGCCAATTATGAGCATGAAAAATAAGCTTTAAATAAAGAGCGTTTGCAGTCATGCCAAGCCTTTTGAGGGGTGATACATAAAATGCTTACCAGACCACAGAGGCAGTGGGGCCTGGTGGCTTAATTGAAACCTACATTAGTAGAATGTGGGCCATTTTACTGGGTTGTATCCTCTGGGAGGCACATTGTAACAATAGAGAGAGAGAGAGGAAGGAAAGAGAGCGAGAGGAGGGGGAGGGTTACGGAATGGCTCTTCACAATGCATTTCAGAGCAATAATGCCATATTGTTGCTTATGGGATGTGTCTCACAATCAATAACCAATCTATGTAAAGTTGATGGATGGATAAAGGTTGCACTTGTTACATTACTTATTTGCTATTCAGACAAAATACCATTCCTCAGTGGGGTTGTAGCATTTCTATGACATCCAGCTTGGTGTAGTAAAGCATGCTGGGGGACTAGTGGCTACTTTATGATTTGTCCATAGTAAGAAATAAAGCTGTACATTTTTTTATGGCTGTGAATAAATGAATGTGTCTGAACTATCGCAAGGCAATATCTCTGCAAGGCATTCTGCCTTGCTACAGGCAAGCCTGGGTTGCTATAACAACAGCTGCTGCTATATCTGTCACTGCTGTGGGTCACGGCTAGTTGGAATAGCAACATACATCACATCTGCCGATAACTGCCAGTCTTTTCCCCCTTTATCTCTTCTTGATTTCACCTTTTGTCACCTTTCTTTGTTGTCTATAGCATTTCTGGCTTTGCTTATCAGGACCTGCTCTGCTCACACTGAATATAACTCTCAGCTATACAATACTTGATCTCAGATCAGTAATACTGACTTTTACTTTCAGTACTCAAAGTATTTTTTCGTTAGCTGCTTTTCTGTGCTGTTAATGAGAGCTAAACAACAGTGATCCATACTGTGGTTAATTAAAGCCCACGCTTTCCTTTCAACAGTATACCGCAGTCACAAACAATACAGAGCACGTATTACAGTAAAGTCAAAACTGCATTTTCTTCTCAACATCAGAATGGACTCATCCAGTTCTACAATTTCAAAAGGCATCGGCACATAAACAGAAGTACAAACTTGTCAATAAACATAAGAGATTGAACACAGGATGTGAAATGCATTGAATTTAATCGTTCAATAGCAGCTCATACACACATATCTGTAATGGACAAAGTACAGCGTGGTGTGATTGAATCATAAGCATTTAAAAACACTTCTTCAGTGTTGTACTATAAAAGTAGGCACACATTCAGTCTCAATAGCAATGATTTGTAGACCACCAGCAACAGTCAAAGCTTTTAGAGAAATTGCTTGCAATAACTTGTGCTGAACATGCATACAAGATTTATTCAGAGGAAGAAAACTACAGGAAAGATCTCCTGATTCATTCAAATGAACTGAAATAAGAGTCAATTCAACGTCTTTCATTTTTCAGTTTTTCCATTACACACACACAGCAAAACAGGGAAGATGCACAGCCATACAGTATAAAAGCTATGCAAACCATTTTCCTTAAAAAAAAACATGAGAAAGATATTGGCCAATAAAAATACTGTGACTTAAAACCTAAGCGTGGTCTATAAAATTGTAACAAAACAAAATGAGCTAAACAGAGTCAGTACTGTATATGAGTTGTATAGCCTTTCGACCAGTAGGACAGTTTCTTTACTGGATCTTTTCTGTTATAGGTTAGAAATCACGGAGGCGCCACTAACTACTAAGAAAATATTCCCTAATTCTACGCACTGGCTGATATTTATTTGATGATAAGTGCAGGACACATTTTTGTTCCTTAACCTTCTGTTTTTGTGAAAGCACTTATTTTCAGAAACCTGGCACAAAGGTAAACCAAAAGAAAGTGGAACAGAAGGAGAACAATGAAGCACTTGGACATTATTCACTCTTAGCATAACACAGTCGATACACAGGGGCGGTCGGCTGGCAGGATTCCTGTCTGAGAAAGTCGTACTTTCATAGTGGCAAAGATGAGGTTGTGGTATATATTTTCAGTCACATGACACCGAAGCCCATCATGATTAATATCTGGAAAAGAGCAGAGAACGGGTTCAATCTTATTCAACATAGAATGATTTATATGCTAAATAACCTGTCTGAAATAATAAACAGCATACAAACTCGCCATAATCAAATTCAAATCAACAACTAGGTCCATCTGGATTATTGTAATTCAGCAGTTCTATTTCATAAACATGCAAATGTCATACACTTTAGATTGCTATAATTGACTATCTTCACTATGCAGGTCAGTGCCCGAGGGGACTGTGTTTGAATTGCCTGCATTTGAAATAGTCATGCTCATATATAATTGTTAAATGAAACACTGTACATTGAATGGAGATTGCATGTGAATGGAGGGCTTGTGATCAGGTGACGTTTCTAAAAATGGCAAAAATGAAAGCCCTTTTGAATGGAACAAGCAAGAGGGGGTGTTAAAGCAACAGGACTCCACTACGGATCGGCACACTTATGAGGACTAAAGGCACACACAATAGGTTGAAAGAGAAGGGGATGGTTTCACTGATCGGGATCAGGTTGAGAGAGTCACATGTAAAATACCGTGTCATTGACAACTGCTTTTATTTGGTAACAGCAGCGTCTGGGTTGTCTTTCTGCTCAGAGGGAATGGCTAGGTAGTTTGTCCTGCAGGCAAATTGGTAGAAAAACAGAGGAGTGTCTAAGACCTGGTGGTAGGCCCTTATGCAAAAATAGTAGTGTGAATTTAGGTTTAAACAGCATTGACTGGGAACAACATGACCCTTCACCCTTCGAGTGTTGGGCTTTTGTTCATTCATATTGTAGCTTATTCATGATGCAATAACAATGTACACTCCCAGAGGAAATGAATGTAAAAGATAAAAACCATCAGTGTGATGTGAGCAGTGGGAGCTATTGTGCGGGTTGTGCATCAGGAAGACTGACGGCCTCATTTAGTATTAACAGCAACTTTCATATTGTTGAAAATCACAACACCATCAACAAATATGCACCCTATTTCTGCACAGAAACGGTGTAGAGGAAGCACAATTCATAAAAGTGAAATAATGCACATTTCAAACAGAGCCTCGTTTTATATCTTGTGTTCCATCTGTCCCTTGGTAACATGACTTATATGATCTGAGTCACTCATTCATCACACGATGTAACCCTAAAAATGGTCTAGCTATGGTACGTATCCATTACGTAGGGACGGCTGAGATGCCAACAACAAAACACTGTGGGATGTGCTGTGATGCAGGTCAATAACAGCTGAGATCCGGACACATCCCATTAACCCTTTCAGTGCAGGAACTGAGGAATTATATAGATTTACGAACATTCGTTTATTTAATGCTTAAAATAATGTTCCTATCTGTTTTCGGATCAATAAATACTGAGGGCTGAATTATACTTTAAAATACATTAGTCAGCAGCCCCTCACGGACTTGATCTGCCACAACATGATTACCTTCCAAAGCTTTTATTTATTATTTAAAAATCGCATACATTTTTTCGGCTTAACTTAATTTCAACTTGCTCTAAACAAATAATTGAGGAATTATTACAATTATATTACAAATAATTCATAAAACTACCGTTAACATAATATTGGGACAAATTAATCCATACCGCTTACAAATGAATGAAAAACGCAGTAAGACCCAATCTTCATGAAAAGCTGGTTCAGTTAATTCTTCAGTTTCATTGGTTCAGGTCTAGAGCTGCAACTTAGATATTATCATTGATACATTTATTGATTTTTCTTTAATGATCATTGGCTTTGTCTTCATATGTCAAAAATGACTGAAACATGCTCGCCACAGAGCCGTGGGGAAAACACTTATTTTGACTGATGACCAAAAAGTTAAATATTTTCAATTAATATTATATTTCATTCAATTATCAAATACACAAATGTTTTCAATTGTGTTGTTTTTTGTCCTCGCCTGTATAATGGAATTGAATCAATCACTGCCAAACCATAATAACTGCGTCAGCACATGTGCTCTGTGTTATCCTTGATTGGTTTTGTTTGGGACATAAATTGCCTGTTTAAAAAGTTGTCAACGTGGATTGACTGCCCTCATCAACCACAAGGCAGTCCAGTGGGAGATGACTTCACAGAGGCATTCGGGTCTTTCTCAGTTCATTCAAGGTGACACAGAAAGTGGCTTTCTGATGAAGCTGCAAATCCACCGCTGATGTAAAAAGGTTGTTAGAAACAGCAGTCAGCAGTTCTTACACTTCTTCACACTGACACAACTCAGATTACTCTACAGGAGGGTTAAAAACGGATTTATTTTCCTGATTGTCTGACTTGTATCTTTCCTCTGTTCTACACTCTCTGCCTGGTAGTTGCCTCACAAATCACTCATTCAGATATTTTTTATAAATTACGTAACGTTATGTAACAACCAGACACCCAGACACTTATTTGTCACACACTGTCTTGGTGACACATAATGTGAACTCACCGCCTAGCTGTGCTGAGCGTCATTGAGAACTTGGTACAGATATTTATTTGGACATTTTTACAATAGGTTTGCTTTTAAGGACATGCAGTCTTTCAATTAGCTGCTTTCAGTGGTACCCCGACTTACACTTTACTGACTGGCTGCATCACGGCCTGGTGCGGCAGCTGCACCGCCCTCAATCGTAAGGCTTTACAGAGGGTGGTGAAAACTGCACAGAACATCACCAGGACGGAGCTGCTATCCATGGACGACCTTTAGTCCCAGCGGCTCAGGAAGAAATCCCTCCGGATTATAAAAGACCCCCATCACCCCAGCCACAAACTGTTCAGTCTGCTGCCGTCTGGCAGGCGTTACCGCAGCATCCGGACAAAAACCACCAGCCTCTGGGACAGCTTCATCCCACAGGCCATAAGACTACTAAACACCTGAACTTTGAAACAACATCCATAACATTCATCTGGCTGCAATTTAGAAATTATTTATCTAATATATCATATTCCAATCACTTACCTATTTCACTATTTTCACTTACTTTATTTTTTCTGTTTTATTGTGTTGCACTGTTGGAGGAGCCTGTGACCTAAGATGTTCATCGTCATAACTAAACAGTAGCTATGTACGTACTGTATGACCAATAAAAGCCTTGAACCTTGAATGCTTTTGTGTCTGTGTGAGACTCACGCTGTGTCCTGTGCCTGCTCATCAGACTTGGAGATCTTCCTGTAACAGTAGACCATCTCTACCAGCAGCCAGCAGGTCAAGAAAACAAGCAGCAAATACATCATGATCTCAGAGTAGATCGCTGCGGAGTCTCCAAGGGCTGTGGGGAGCACAAACAATACGAGAAAGTAAGATGTATTATTCAGGGCGCATCATTCCTATGAATGTCTTTGTGTTAAAGGTAGCAGGGGAGATGATTATGCAATTACTGGATTGGGAAAGTGCTAAGCTTGTTTGTGTATTTGCAACACTGCAGCCCCCTCCACTGTCAATTATAAAAGAAAAGGCCATATTTATAACAGTCAAATTCCAACTCAATATGTGCAAAAGTTCCTACTTTGCATCTGACCTTTAATCAAAGCAAGGTCGAGTTTTCTGGGGTGCATCCTGTTTGAAGAGAATCTATGTTGCACACAGAACATTATGACCATACCTGTACCACAATGATAATAGCATCTGGAGGGAGATAAAGCTGCCCTGTGGAGTTTTCTAGTAAACAACTAAATGTATGTTTACATTGTGTGTTTCTTATCGGGATACAATGTGTGTTTCCTTAAGTTGTACCAGATCGTTTTTTGTTTGTCTCCCTGTTAAAGAAACTTTGAGAGGCCAATTTATAAAAATGCTTTAAACCATGCGTTGTTTGTCTGATTGTTAGCAGTTATGTACTGCTGTTGTTGCTGTATTTCTTACTATTGGTGTCACCAACTGTCAGTCAGTAGAATGGCGTGACACCAACATCAGGGTGCATTAGCATCATTATGCACGTGCACAAACACAAAAGGGACCCACTCGCAAAGGCATTGCCCCAAAGAGCTGCCGATAGTCAAAACTCCACAGGGCACCCTTACATATGAACTGAGATTGATATGTCAAGTCAGAATGGTTCTCAGTGCATTACACATTTTATATTAAAGCTCATCATTTGGTTTTATGTAAACAAATGTATGACTTATTAAAACATATCTTTACATTGTATTCAATTAGTCCACATTATTTCAATTGTGTCTTCGAACAATGCTCATATCAATTTATAAACATTGGAACAGTGCGGGGGGAAAAAATCCACTTTTTGCCTGCCAAGTTACACTCTTTTTAGGACTAAATTAGTTTTTTGGTTCCACAAAGATGTAGTGAAAAAATAGTATAAGAGGGAATTAAAGACCAATTTTAGAAGAAGGCTTAAGCTTTCTTACTTTGTATAAACTTTTAAATGTTTTTTTGCAAAAGTAGGCTGTGGATCTTTTCGATCACTATTATTTTAAATGGCCCGTACGTGCAAGAGAAATGAAAACAGTAAGCCAAAACAATGTTTCAATAAAACAATGTGAGCATGACTTGTACAAAAATGTAACCTATCCTTCAAAATCTTTCATTTCTCGGTCATTATATTTCAC
Source organism: Pseudochaenichthys georgianus (assembly GCF_902827115.2). NCBI lineage: Eukaryota > Metazoa > Chordata > Actinopteri > Perciformes > Channichthyidae > Pseudochaenichthys > Pseudochaenichthys georgianus. The sequence goes on from NC_047515.1 coordinate 26,753,018, forward strand.
TGTGAACCACTATGCCAGTGCGTGCACCGAATTCCAGAAAGCCTGCTGATCCGACTGTTTACAGCTTTCACTGATTTGATTCTGCAGTCTCTGCAAATAGAGGCTATTAGTGTAATATAATCCTTTTAAGTGTAATGTAGATGGGAAAGCGCTGATACGTTTTCCGTAAGCTAATCCATTCTACCACTATGGACAGTAATATGATTCCCAAGCTTTAATGTACAGTACACTGGCTCAAGGCTTTGTGAAATGTGGTGCTACAGTTGTTTGAGATTTGAAGGAGAGGCTTTTTGATATGTATAAAAGACCAAATATAAGTATATTTTTGAAAGTTGCACTTCAGAGGATAATCACATCAAATGTGCACCCATCTTTTTCCAGTTTAAAGCAAACACTGGGATAACTATAGTCGGCCTATATTCCAATGCCTCTGATAGTGAACTATACTGTATACCACATGCAAGAAGGTATCATTTTTGAAAAGTAGTTCCAAATATACATGTTGTATTGTATATTTAATCAATGTGGTAAATGAAACATTCAGCAAGCCAAGTATTTGGGAAGCAGAATACATTACCCCTTAAAATAGATAGCAAAGTAGTTGGCTTTGAATTAACCCCTTCACTGACAACAGAGGAAAGCTTTCATGATCAATGAAGGCAGACAAAACAAGACACACAATTATTCCTTTTACAGCAGCAACAAAGGGTAGAGAAGTGGTGTTGTTAGTTGCCTCACATCAATGCATCAGTGAAAACAATGAGTTGCAAATATATAAAAAAATCAGAAAAACAACTATGTAACCTCGAAGGAGGGGCGTGTACATGATAAAGAGAACACTCAGTACATTTGAGTTTCTCCCAGGAGGGATTTTGAATCAACACGCTTGAGTCGAACCTCTCCAGCATACAGTATACTGGTACAGTATAAATAATTACTGAAACAGTCTTACATCTGCAAAGAAAACTAATTTAATTAAATGCATCAGAGCAAAAATCAGTTAAAATATCTATTGTACACAGATTAATTACACATTTCCCAGTACAACTACTGAAACACTGCTGGGCCTCCTCTGGTTTGGGTTTATTTTAAGGCCAAATATGAATTATACATTTACTTGAAGGCTGTTGGTAAGTTTCTTGCATTTTTTATTTTAAAATAGTAGAATAAGACTTATTTGTGATGCATTACATTGGGGAAAAAGCTTCCACAACTTGTGTGTCAGATTTATCTTGTACACCTCTTGGGACAAATGTGTATTTTTAGTATCACCACGGGGGCATGCCACTGACTGAGAATCACTAAACGGCAAACACAAGTCTGAGGTCTGAAAAACATCACGTGCCGCTCTGAAATAACCCTGATGAACTAATATGTCTCAACACAGAACCCCAGCTAGACCGAACACTCAGTTGTACTGAAATGGCAAACACGCATAAGGCTAAACCTGAGCACAGAACAGGGCGGAAGAATGTGGGAAAAAGTAGGAAACTGTTAGCCGCACCTTCTGCTTTCACCGTCAGCTTGATTTCCTTGATGATTGAGACCGAGGGATTGAAGGAGTCAAACACAAACTCTCGTATTACGTTGCACTCAAAGACACCACTGTCATTAAAGGTGACGTTGATGATGGAAATGGAGAGATCTTGCAAGTCCTGGGTCCCATCCCATCTCAGACGGCCCTTATATGGTCCATCCAAATCTACCGGACTGTCAATATCAAACTTGTATATCTTAGGAGAGAGGAAAGACAAGTAGTCATGCAATAAATACATCGAAAATGATATGACATACTAGTATAAACGTATACATTACATCACATTATAAAAAATAATGTAGCAACAACTTACATGAGTCTTCTCAGGAGGGATGTCATTTTCTTCATATGGCTTGTAGTACCAATTTACCCATGTCTTCGACTTTAGCTCGTCCCTCTTTAAACAGTAGATGCAAGTCAACTTCATGGGTTTCCCCACGACTGCATTAGTCTCCGACGGGATGTCGACACATACTGGCTGGCTCAGATGGACTGATGGAGCATAAACATATCACACGTGTTAAACTCAGTCGCGACTCTGAGGAAAGCTCAGTCAAATATTTCAAGTGCCTCTTAGCTGTTTTGCTTATTGTTACTTTATGTTTCAGCTTTACTGTGCAGAACGATGTATTCACAGTGTCTGACACTAGAGGATGTTTGCATACGTGTTTGCTGAAGGGAGAAGTGTATCTGTTCTCAACCTAAATGTGAGATAGGAGCCATCCTAATACACTTGGAATCCTGGAGATAAAACAAATATTGACATATTCAAAGATGTTATATTTATCAGTGTGGGGAAAGCAATGCATGCCACCATTTTTAACAAGTTAACATAACGATGTTGTAGATAAAACCTTACGAAATTGAGTCAGTGTATGTTTATGGGTCTCTGGAGGGAAGCTTTAAAAGGAAGGTTTAGTTTTTCAGTAAATACAAATGGAAAATAAAAAGTATAAACAACTTATTGCAGTAGTTTTCCTGTTGAGCTTTCATTACTCACTAAACCAAACAGGTCGCCTCAGAGTGGGCATTTTGTAAATACAAGAGAATTTCAAGTGTGCTATAGACAAAGCTATAAGTCCCCATGTCCCTTCTTGGTAGGACTAAAACATGTTGTTACATAACAAACTGCCAGTGAAATTGGCTTAATTTAATGACTGTGAAAATACAACCATGCACACTGACAGGCACATTTCTAACTGTTTAGATTTGGCCTCTTTCTTGAGATGATCAGCACTTGAACTCTGTGCTTACAACAAATCCAACCTGTGGCGAGCTGCAAAACTCAGTAAGCGTTAAAAAGCAACACATTTAATTATACAGCTTCCTGAGCACTGGAGAGACCTGAGTCACAATACTGATGGAAAATCCAAGATCATCCAGACCAGTAAGCACTAATGATGGCCTCTGCCCATTAGTATTATCTAGCCGAAGGAGTGCATGGAGGGAGGGAGTGTTGGATGAAGAACACTGGGCAGTGTAGAAGGAGGACACTGTTGTGTGCAAGCAGGGATAAGGGAAATAAATGATTGATGAATAAATGCATTACATGAGAAATAATAACTAGAGGGAGGCAGGAAGTGGATGATAAAAGGGAGGGACAGAATTGAGAGGATAATAAACATAAACATTTGCTGTTAAGTGAAGTGAGGCAGTAATCTGAGTGATCTCGCCACATGGTTGTGTGACTGATGCCGTGCTGGGTCCCGTGCTCTTATATAACCTAAAGCCCCCCCGGGCGGACAGTGACAACATCGATTCCATCTCATCTTTTTTTTCTCTTTTTTCAGTGGGGGCTCACACAAACACATGAAAAGAGGGTAAATAAGCATCAAGACAGATGGGGAGGAGAGTAGAGAGAGGAAAAAGACAAGGGGAAAAGGTTAACCCTTGTGTCCTCTGGATACGGTTCCAGGTTCCTGCTGTGCGGACTGAGGCTGGGAAAAGGAGTCTTTTTTATTATGGTCCTTGGTCTTGGAATGACCTTCAATCACGCCTCAAACTGAGGGCACTTGTCTCAATAGCATGTTTTAAATTAAAGTTGTCTGAAGTCCTTACCACTAGCTGCTCTTGCAGTAATAAGTAGTGCACCTTTCTTACTGTCCTAATGTGCACAATGTAGTGACTGCTTTTTTATCTTTTGTTTTCTTAGTTATGTTCTCTGTATTTTATATGTTTGTGTTATGTGTTATGTGTAACGTTGCTGCCTTCTTGGCCAGGTCAGCATTGCAAATGAGATTCTATCTCAATGCTTTTATCTGGTTAAATAAAGGTTATAATAATAAAAAATGCATCGGTTTATTTCGCTTGTATGCTGACGTGTTGCACTGTGCAGACGGCAGTGGGACTGCTTTGGAAGTGGGTTTAGAGTTCAGGGTCACTTGGAGAGTTCACAAACCATCAACCAGGCCCAGGATTATTATCCTACGCATCTGTGTAAGTGAAATCCGATGCAATAGGGCATGCAATGTCACATTTCAAAAAGTTATTGGAACATTGGGGAGAGTTATACTTACCAACAAACAACAAAAGTACCAACGTGTGCAGATGAACTTTGGTTTGAGTTACCATATTAAACTCTTTTTGATGCTGCTGGTGGACAGTGTCACCTTTAACTGTTCAGTTGTCGTCACACGAGCCAAGATAACAGGAGTTGTTGAAATGACTTCAGGACCAGGGACAGCGCCTCTCCTCGGCAGGCGAGCGCGCAGGAAACTTCCCTCTTCGAGACGGAAAATCCAAACCCAACTGTCTCTTCAAAGGCAGGATTTAAAACGACAAAAGTTGTTGTAAAATGTCTCTGAAATCCCTACATGCTCATTCGAAATAAAGTCTTCATATAACCCCCTGACTCGCAATTCATCATCTATCTAGAAAGCACTAACTTCATTATTCACTCCACTGGGTGCAATAAACAAGTCCGTGATGCGAGACGGTTACTGGCGATACAACACCCGTGCCGCTGTCGTTCCGTCCAGATCCATCCAGAAACACAGAAGAAAAAAAGAAAACAAGCAACGTGGAGGAACCTGTGGATCCTCAAATGCCGATTTAGTCACTTACTGTTGCGAGAGTCTTCAAAGAAACAGCAAGAGCAGTGATAACACTTCGCTTATTTCACCCTTCCAAGAACCACACCATTGATTGTTTGAAGTCCATTTCGGACTGATGACATTTCGCAGCCTCGACTCGCTGCCTTTGTTTTTCAGCAGTCACTTAGCGGTAGCTGAGCAGAGGCTATGATACGCATGCGTGAGTCACTCCCTCCTACACTACAATGTGCATGATGACCATGTTACTGTGATTAGCGATGGCCTAACCAACTCATTATGCAAGCCTGTTTGCATTTGCCTTTCTTTTGACTGCTGGAGCTAAACAAACACAGGGTTTCATTATATAACATGTAAACCAAATTCAAATTAGTTTGATTAAATCTTTAGAAGAACACAGGACACTCGCTTGGCCCTGTGTAATATAATCGTGTTGAGCAGATAATAGCAGAGCTCTTTCAATCCATTCAGAATATTAATTTGCTAAGCATCATTAATCATACTGAATCAAGTGCAATATCTCCTTCATTCAAAAAAGAGGATTGGACAAGTGTTTATGGGGTCAGTTCAGTCTCAAAAATAAATAAAGGCACACAAAAGGATACACAAATATAATTCCGGATTTATATATAAATGTCTCCGTCCACACACATATTTTTCAATGCACACACACACAAACTTATCATTTTATAAATGTAAAACAGTTTCACAAACATATTTCTGATCCACACACAAATAGTTACATCAAAAACACATTTGAGTGTTGTTACATGTATATAAAAAACGCTTTCTGTGTGTGAATCTCTCAGCATTTGTGTGTGGATTTTTGAGACTCCCCTGACGCAGCTAGATTCACACACACACTTTTTTTAAGAGGCGAGTGTCTTCGGCCAATCAGATGTCTGCTTAATTTTAAGCCAATCACATGCGTGTGCCCGCACGAGGGTGTGCCCATCTCTAGGGCTCTGGGTGTGCCTAATGCGTTTCCAACGTAGTGTAACCATAAGAGGCTTCTCAATACTCAAATTTCCCCTCCTCGACTCCTCGACTCCTCGGTCCTCCGGTAGTGACCCGGAAATGAATTTCAGCGCGCCATTTTGAAGGACGTCTCATTTCTCTAAATGCACACCGAGGACCGAGGATCGAGCATCGAGGAGGCTCTCTGGGGGAGCTATAACCGAGGATACACTGATGGTTCCTCCACGGCTCCTCCGCGGATGCATTTCCGGGAACGGTGGAGGCGTGACGCACGGCCGGACTTATCTCAGCCAATGACAGCTCTGCATGCATCCCCTGGATATTATTTGAGAACCTGCTCTCATCGCAACGCGATGTTTACAGTGAGAACAGCTGTGAGGTCCTGCAGAAAGCAGAGCAGTGTGTAAAATATATATCACTCAGTATAACAGGCCTACTCTCTTTATTTGCTTTAGTTTAGTAGATATCTACAAAGAGTCCATATTTTTCTAAAACCATTTAGTGCTTCACATAATAAAATACACAACGGCTGTAGCCTGATTATGCTTTAGCAGCTGTAGGTGTGTGTGGTACAGTATGTAGGTGTGTGTTGTACAGTGTGTAGGTGTGTGTTGTACAGTGTGTAGGTGTGTGTTGTACAGTGTGTAGGTGCGTGTGTTGTACAGTGTGTTGTACAGTGTGTAGGTGCGTGTGTTGTACAGTGTGTAGGTGCGTGTGTTGTACAGTGTGTAGGTGCGTGTGTTGTACAGTGTGTAGGTGTGTGTGTTGTACAGTGTGTAGGTGTGTGTTGTACAGTGCGCAGATGCCGCGGACAGACGGGTCTCAGTTGGTTTGATGTCCTTACTTTTAATACTTGCAAATACAACTTTTGGCCCGTAATTTCAATTCCCCATTTCAGCGACCAGAGAGAGAGGGGGGGGGGGGGGTATATCCAGTCTCTGATTGTGTTACGTTATTATGAGAGTGCTCTCATACTTTAAATTGTATATATTTATATAAATATATTTGTGTGTGTGTGTCCGCATCTGTAGCCTGTTATTGTCTCATTATACCGCACTCTCAATGAATTCAAATAAAATATGTGGGGGAACAATGTTCAGCTGATCTAACAGAGATTATAAAATATGACAAAACACTCGACAGCTGATGCAGCTGTTGCCACGTCATAATGAACGGACGTCGCTTTAATATGACCGCTCAGAGGAGAGGAGTTCTCATTTCTTTAAACGTCTGCTGCTTCCCCTCCTCGGTCCTCCGCTCGCATCTCCTGTGGGCGGGTCTAAGTCTCGAGGAGGGGAGTCGAGGAGGGGAAATTTGAGTATTGAGAAGCCTCTATAGACTGAGTGTAACATCTACGCGGTTTGCGGAGTCTGGGGGTGTGAAAGTTCAGAGTTCATCTCCATCAACATGGCTTCTGGAAGTGGCGCTCCCGCTAACAGTGTAAGTGAAGTATAATACTTTCACATCTTGTCGTTAGTCATGCAATAATCTCGAACTATACAATATTACGTTTGCTTAATTATGAAGCAATATTTGGAACTTGTTTAGTAGGTTTAATTGTGATGTAGCTAATAAGCTAACATTAGCTAGCGCTGTTAAGTCTGTCTAAAGTTTCTGTATGCTAAATTGGTTGTACTGCTATCAAGTATTATCTTTAAATGAAGTTGACGTTATTGAAAATAACTGTTTGACAGGGTCTATCGCCTCAAGTCGAAGTATATTGCCGTTCATGATTAAGTATGTTTAAGCTATGAATGGTTGCTTTGTTACTATGTATGTATTATGTGTGGCATTTAATACTAGCATGTGCGAACAAGTAAGCTAAATAATGCTAATGGTATACCTAGGATGAGTAGGATCATAAAGTCACTTGGCTAACGTTAGTTGGCCCGCAGAACACTAGTGGGCAAAATCAACGTTCTAATCACAGTAAATACTGTGGTAGCAAAGTAGCGGTGGGCACCAGATTGGAGATAATTATAGAGATAATCTTGTAGTAGCTTGTTTACCGACCATTTTCAAACAGTATTGCTGTTGGCGCTGCCCTTCTGTTGTCCACCAGTGTTCCACCACCAGTGAAGTCCGCTGTTTACTCCTATATAACCCAGCTGTTGACTGCTTTAATGACTATATGAGATGGCTAATGGTTTTAGCCATCTACAATCTAAGCCTTAGCTAGTGGGTGAATAAAATGGCCTTTTAAAAAAATGCAGAACTTGTCATTTATGGAGCAGCTAACAAACAATAATTTTCAGATCAATGTTTGTCATCTCTAATCGCTTAATTTATCCCCTAGGAATCACTGAAGCGTGACATCTTTCAACGACTGCATGATCGACTAACACACATCCTGGAGAGGACACCTGTAGACATCGAAGGGTTAGAGTTTGCGTGTCGTCAGGATTGTGTTCTATTAAGTGCTCTGGGCGACATAGTTGATGTAAGAGAGAACATTCTGTCTGCACTTGCAGACCTTAATACTCTCATCCAGCAGGAGAGAGAGAATGAACAGACATTTGTAACCCTGGAGTTGCAAAGAGGTTCTGGACGTGGGCGTCCACGATTTACATTGTCAGTAGACTCTGACAAATCTTATAGAACTAGGACTGTCATCACATTGCATTGCCAGACTTCTGGGTGTGTCTAGAGCAACACTATTTAGGCTGATGGCCGAAAATAATGTATCTATATCAGCTTCATATAGTGGCTGCAGTGACGATGAATTAGATTTATTGATCACAAACATTAAAAGCACCATGCCAGATGCTGGCTACAGTATAGTCCGAGGTGCTCTACTTGCAAAGGGACACAGAGTGCAATGGGACCGAGTGTATGCATCGTGTGGACAGTGTTGGTGTGCTCTCCAGGATGACCCGGATGGGATGTGTGGTGAGGAGAACATACACAGTTCCTTACCCTAAGTACATGGTGCACATCGACACCAATCACAAGCTAATCAGGTGTGTTTGCATGCTATCTGTATGTGAAGTGTTCATTATATTATTTTTCATTTCTAGTTTTATATATCTTGTGTTTTTAATAATACTTAAAAATGACGATTGACAAAACATAGCATAACGTAGCATGAACAAATTTGGTTTTGCTTTCATCCACTTAAATATTCTATGTGAGATCTATGCTTCTATGGATGTATTGTGTTTGGGAGTTACTTTTTTCTTTCTTATTTGTTTAAACTTAGATACAACTTTGTTATCTTTGGAGGAATAGATGGCTCTTCAAGAAAGGTAAGACTTTATACTGTCAAAAAGTAACAACTGCAAAATGAGACAAGACTGCTGTTTCTTTATTTGTTGTATTAGGCTTCAGATTATTTTCTGTACAAATAGGGGGTAGTAACCTACCCATCATATGTTAACTTTGTATTAATGTAAAGTATTCAGTCCTTTCTATTGAGCTTTGACTTGATTTCTCATGTCAAGAGGCTTCATGATATAACATCAAATCATTCTAAGGTGTCTAGTTTTCTTACCTTTTCATGTCATTCGTCAGTTGATTTATGTTGCAATGAATACTAATTGATCAAGTTGATAATGTGTATATTATATATGTACTTGTATGTAGATTATGTACTTGAAGGTAGCAGACAACAACCGGTCTGACACCCACTTGGTCTTCTTCAATGAAGCTGTGAACGAGCATGGGTATCCACTGAGGTATTCATATCATTCCAAATGTAATTTTTACTGTGATTGTGGACCTATCCATAGTATGTAGATGCTCCCCTCAAATAGCTGCACATTGTTTCTTAGTTAAAAGAGGCATATTTTGAACATATGTTTGAACCGACAAGATAAAACAATAGCCATCACATACCTTTCCAGGCCTCTAAAGTGCGCTCGGAAACATGTATTAGCTTTGCTGACACAACTATACTTGTTAAAGATGACAACACAATTGTGTACAGTAGGGGTTTAAAACTGTGGGCCTCTCCTCAATTGTTATGGCACTACATTATTGGGAGTATACTCATACTGTAGTGTCATATATTTTATATACCACATATATTTTTATTGTGTAATTTTCCTGAAGCATATAATTGATTTGTTTTTCAGAGTGAGAGGAGATCATGGAGGGGAAAATGTTCGAGTAGCAGAATTAATGTTCTCAGTTCGTGGAACTGACATTAACAGCTTTATTGCAGGGAAAAGCGTGCACAACCAACGGTGAGTCAAACCTAATTTTGGAAGCTTTTGAGACTATTCATTCTTAACATCCCCTTTAACAAACTTTCAGAAGAAAATTCTAATTTTAAAAGGAATTTAAAGGCCAAGATCATGAACATTTTCAAGCAAAAATGTACTTTATGATGGTGCACTGACTCTTGTGTCATTCAATGGATTATTGCCAAATTATAACAATTTTACGTTTCAACTTTGAAAATTGAACAGTTTGTTCAAATCATCTGTAACTACAACTTATGACCATTTTTTTTTTTCAAATACAGAATTGAACGTCTCTGGCGTGATGTGTTCAAGTGTTACGGGTGTGTTTTACAACACCTTGCACTCTCTTGAGGAACAACACTGCTTGACATCAGCAGCATCCTGCACATATTCTGCTGCCACTATGTTTTCCTGCCACGCATCCAGGCCAACCTTGATGTCTTCACTGAGGCATGGGCCAACCATCCAATCAGGACAGAGCAAAACATGACTCCAAACCAGTTGTGGCAGGTGGGCCAAGCCCTGTATCCGGTGGCAGATCCTGATCCTGAGGTTAATTCCAAATGTGTTAAAAAGATCTTATCAAAATCTCTTGTTGATCCTCAATCAATAAAAAAACAAACATCCTTACATTTAGGTTCTTATTCTCTACACACAACTATAATCACACTACCCTTGCATTCAAAAAGCCTTTGCTTGGTGCAATCAAGACTAGGGTTCTTTTTCACCACATGTGTAAAGTCAAGTCTTTTCCATAATAACCTTCACATATTCCACAATCATTACTTGTAATTATAGAAAATTGCATAACCTTTTCTTCATCTTATTTTGTATTAATTTGTGATAATGACGGTGCTTGTTTAATGTATTAATGCATATGAAAGGTTATTCATATATATACACACAATTTGTCTTTGTCAGGGTATTCTCATACCAGAGATCCAGTGGGAAGAGAGTGGATTTTCAAATCAGCATCATCCTGGGTCAATGTCCCTACACTGGAAAGTCCTCTCTCAGATCCTGAAATGATGCTGCTGCTGCAGGACACAATCGATCCACTACAAGAATCGGATTGTTTTGGAGTTGACATTTATCTCAAGACTGTCCAATACGTTGAGAACCTCATTGAAGCCAGATAATGAGGATCAACATTTATTGTCCTTAATTGTACTTGCAACTTAAAATTAAAATTGTTTAACTCAAATTGCAGTTGCTGGATTGGAATTGTAAAAGAGAAATGTAAGAGTTCACTTTTCAGTGAGGTGTTGGCGGTAATAGGAGACGCTAAACGAGTCCCTCAGATTTGTAGGTTGATAAACAAAAGGTGGTAATTAGCAAGCTGTCATGTGAGAAGACAGGATAATATCAAGTGTACTGTTAAGGAAATGGCAGGTGCTGCATCAGGAGTACATGGTTATGAATGATTTATACATTTCTAATGTAATAATTCTCCAAAAATCCCCTTTCAGTATAGAATACAATAATTGGTCAGTGTCCCTTTAAAATATAATAATTAGCTATCAACCTTTTTTAACCTCATCGTGAAAAGGAAAGCGGTGTTGTTTCAATCTGGGGAACAAAATAATGTGTTTACCAAAGGCTACTTTAAATATTTAATTGTCAAATACAGTTTTTTTAGCAAATGAATAATAAAGAACCATTATTGAATGTACTGCTTGTGTTCAAGGGAGTGGCAAGTGTAAAAGTGTAACAATGATAATAACTACGTTGGAAACGCATTAGGCACACGCATGTGATTGGCTTAAAATTAAGCAGACATCTGATTGGCCGAAGACACTCGCCCTTAAAAAAGGTGTGTGTGTGTGTGAATCTAGCTGCGTCAGGGGAGTCTCAAAAATCCACACACAAATGCAGAGAGATTCACACACAGAAAGCGCTTTTTATATAAATGTAACAACACTCAAATGTGTTTTTGATGTAACTATTTGTGTGTGGATCAGAAATATGTTTGTGAAACTTTTTTACATTTATAAAATGATAAGTTTGTGTGTGCATTGAAAAATATGTGTGTGTGGACGGAGACATTTATATATAAATCCGGAATTACATTTGTGTATCCTTTTGTGTTCCTTTATTTATTTTTGAGACTGCACTGACCCCATAAGTGTTAGGCCTACAGCTCTATTGAAGTATTTAAGTCATATAATAGTCTGGCTGCAGGTATACACAGCATATACTTTTCATTTACATGCATCAACACACACATGCAAATTAGAATAAGACATGCAAGGATTTCTACCCTGGATTACAGTCGATTGGTCCCCCTCTGTAAGTATGCATTTTTTAATGTAGACTATTTTTATCTTATAGTACTGTACCGTCTTATTTTTAAGCTTTTTTATTCTTAATACACTTTATTTTATTATGTACCTGCTCCCCTTTACCTCTGATTACATCTAGCTCTACAAGTAGCAGCCCAGCATCTTTGATCCTGGCCAACTTACCATCATCAAATCTACTGATTCTTGTAGCATGAAGGCTTGATCTTGAATACATCGATAAACCCTCCCTGCTGCTCGTTGTAAGCACTTGGATCCGAACCCTGTTGTCTTGTGGGACCAACCGTGACAGATCTTTGGCTCACTGCAGCTGATCAAATACTGTGCACAACCCACTAATCAAATCTGGGAGTTTAGCTTTGAAAGGGCCTGACCTTTTCTATGATATTTAATCTATATCATTGAATATATTTCGGATGGAGCTCAAGCAAAATGTCCCTTTCTTTTTCTTTAATCTTTTGAAGGATAAAACCTAATTCCAAAAAAATATTACTTTTACAAATATAGTTACAATGAGTCACAAGCTCACTTGAAAAAAGTTAATACATATTCCTGCCCATCACGCCAACACAGTGGAGGAGAGACGTCACTGCCGAACAGTTTAATTATATGCTATTTTTTGTGTCTTGCTGAAACTGCAGTGATTCGCCTCTTTTGTAAAGGCTAAACGATGTGATAAGGCTAAAATACAAATGTCAACAGATTGAAATGACGGGGTACATCTTGCTCTTTTTCCTGTTTCTCTCTGTTCTGTAGACCTGCAGAACATCTGAAACAATATTGATCTACTTCCAGTTTATTATAGACACTATAACGATCTTCAACCATCTTTAATAACTATGCTTCTGTATGAAACACTAGAGAGAACTGCTTCTTTACAAAGAAAACCTCTTACACGTCAATAATTATATGGACCTATATTTGGCGTTTACATTTGAGTATCTCAAGTGTAAATGTATAATTATTATAATGTATAGAACCACATTTAACAATGATGTTTGCTTTCTTTAAATTATATTTGCCCATTTCTTTGGCTTGCTTGTTATCACTGATCGAAACAACTGGATTACTGCAGCATTGTTTAATGTTATTTGTCAACATGCTGAGATTAACCCTTGATACGTCATCCTCAAGCCTGAACGATCCACAATAATCTCACAGTTACATCACGTGATCACATATTTAATCTCGGAGTCATTGTCTTTGTTATTATGAAAGGATTACTCTCACGAAGCATAGAAATGTATGGTTTGTGAATTTCAGGCTTTTTTGTTTTTTTAAATACCACATGTTGGGGAAATACCCTGCACATTTCTCTTTGAATTAGTTAAACATCAACATGAAAATGAGGACACGCTGTGTAGGAGCTGTACGATTCTGAGAACTGTGACCGAGTAAATCAACATATTTTTGTTTTAATGCTTAGAGGGAGCAGCTTTTAATGTAAAAAGAAAAGCAAAGAGGCATCTGAGTGCACTCTTGTGTTTCTGTCAGCATCAGCGGTAGGCCGGCACTCGGAGGAAAAGACTAAATATGGCAGTCCTGGTTGAACCACATCCTGCAGATAAGGAAACCATAGCAACAGTAATGCAGTACCATGGTGACTAGAGGCCTGCTTAGTGACAAGCCACAGACTCAGGAACAACGGGAAGCCTCAAAGCCTTACAGGCATCCAATGTGTTTGACTTACTTTCAACAAAAAGAAAAGCATTTCAAAGAAACAGACGAATAATTAATACATTTTTACTCTTCGAGTGTTTTCACAGCAGGTGTTGAATACAGCACTTTCTGAGTACTTGAGGGTAAACTTTACCCCCTACAACAAAACCAACAGCATTTACCAGCATAAGGCTGTAAACATGTCTGTGTGCTCCTCGAGGATGTACTGCGTAGAGCAGATTTCTAGGGATTTGGAAGGATTTCAGATTAGAACATGATTACAGCTGACAGTCATGGATGAAACAGGCTGGAAATTGGAGATGTAAATCTTCTGCAGCTTGCTATAAAAACCTCTTAATGCTATCTAAGCATCCATCATCACTGGTATTCATACAGATCCCATTTGCAGATGTACATTGCTATATTGGGTGTTGCTATAATAAATGATATGAATTGCTTGCAAACCATGTGTGGTTATTTTCTCACGTATATACAATGATAAAAATGACACGTTACAAAACAAAAAAGAAAGACGGAAAAAACAGGTAAACATTGTTCCGTTTTCCCACGACAAAATTGCAACGAACAGATGCATGCAAGCATAAAGCCTGCTGTGATTTTGACAAACCACTTCCCCTCCCCTAAGCAGCTTATATTTGTATACAACTATTTCTTATCAAAGGAATACTTCTTGTCAGATATTTTGTATGTAATTCATAGACTTCATATGCGTATACATATCACACAAACATCACACAAAGACAGTCTTCCTAAAAATAGCATTTGTGTGGATGTAAACAACTAGAGCAAGCATAATGTTGTACCACTGTATGTTCCCACACAAAGATACACACACGGCTCCGGAGAATCTCAGCTTGGAGTTTTATGATGGCATGTGCTGCTGTGAGGCAGACACACACACAGGCCACGTCAGCGGCACATAGCAGCTAATCTAATTGATAAGGCAGATATTCTCAGGCAGCCACTGAACCACACCCCACACACACACACCCCCCCCCCGCACACACACACACAGCTACAGGGCACTGCCAGATTCAACCCCGGGGACTTGGCAAAGAGCTCTGAGCTAACACTGATAGTAAGTGAAGACTTGTTCCCTCTGACCTTCTGAGTTGGCTCATGGCCCTGTTTAGGAATACTTACTTTCTATTATAAGACCCAGAACTTAGTGCGTCAGATAACCCACCAAAGCAGAAGAAGTCAGCATTCGTGCAGCAAAGACTTCTCTTACAAGATGTTACGTCTAGTATCTGCTATTGAATTAAATGTTGAACCCGACTGCTTCGGGAAGAAAGGTTAGAGGACCTATATGTGTGCGAAACAGAGAAAAGATGACAAAATTGTTTGAGTTAAATATTAAATATTCATGTGGACATGTGGGTCTTCACTTCTACAAGAGGGCGAGGTTGTTGTGAACAAAAACCAACACAGAAGCACAAGTGTCACCTTGTGTTTATTAAGCTGAAGTTTATTGTCTTAATTATAATATGGTAATGCACAGAGCCTGTCGGAAGGGCCGGTATTACATCCTGCCTGAGAAACAGTTTGGACAAGATGACAGATTGTGTCACACCGCTTGTTGCCAGACATTATTTCTGTTCTGGATCACAGATAATTAAAAAGAACACAACAAAACAGCAGTTTTTCAGAGTAGAGGTCACTTGAGTCATCCTTCAACAAACAAGACAGCATATTAAACTGTACATAGATAGTAACGCTATTTAAAGAACAACAACAAGGCACAACAAAGCTAGAAACACATTTCTCAGGATTGATTTACATTCAGGTCCAGTTACTGATCATTGGGCTCCCACATGTCATCAATATCTGTTTGTCCCGTTGTGTTGTCTTGTGTGATCCGACTGTTCATCTCATGCTTTCATTAAGATGCAGCTGATCTTGACTCTCCAGCATCTGGCAGTCCAGTAATGTGTCAGGGTTGTGTCTTTGAACAGAGTCGATGGTCTGCTGGTCGGAAATATGACCCTCCAGTTTAGAGTTACCAAGACCTCTGCTCTTTTCTTTTTGTTGGCTGTGATCCTCGCTAGCTGGAATACTATCTTTCCGCTGGCCGCCAGCAGGACTGCATCCTTCTATGCCAGGGTAAAGATCCCCCTTCCCCTGCTGAGTGGTGATGCTGTCTGTTTGTGAGCGGCTTCTTGTCACGTATGTTGACTTGCCGTCATGCTGCTGGCTCTGTCTGATGTGGCCTAATGTGATTTGGAGCTCATTGAGGCGCTGTGATACATAGCGCCTCTTCAGTTCCAGCAGGATTGTTCCACTACGACTCAGGCTTGCCCTGCTGGTTGGTGTTGCCTTCTGCATAAGGACATTATTAGAGAATGTATTAGAGATGGTGTGTGGTAAAAATATGTAAGGGAATCCATACACTGTGTTAATAAATAACACAAAAATGCAAATATGCAGGCACTGAATTTATTAATAGTGATTCACACATGTCCCTCTTTAGTCAGGGCTGAATGTGAGCACATGAATATCAGCATGAGGCTTGAATGATTGAAATCCACTAAAGGTTTGTAAATATATCATTCATATTTATGAAATGCTATAAAATATAGAGAAGTGAGAAAATAAAATAAGCATCAGGGTTAATTTGAGCATGTTGACATTTGTAGGCAATTAAATTATAAAAGATACTTTCTAAAATGTTCCCAGCACAAATTACCACCCTGATTAATTATTTGGATTATGTAATAAAATATGAAATATTCGGCTAATTACCGCAGAATAGTTGCCAGCACTCCTCTCTCTCTCCTTTAGCCATGAGCTCATTTGTGCTCTCTTCTGCAGCTGCACACTCAGCTGCAGAAAAGACTCAGTCATGCGGTCAATTTCTTCCTCTATGCAGGACATCTGTGGAGGAGGAGGAGATGATGACGTAACACGGGGGGGTATGAGGATAGTGACTATACCCTAAATTAAGATTATGATTTATAATTGATTGATACCTGCACTGGTGTCCCTTTTGGTGGTAAACCTACAGAAATCAAACAAGACTTTAGATTCTGAAAAATTAAGAGACACAATAAGTCAATCTTCCAATAATATATGATTATTGTGTACCTAGCAACACAACCCCTTAATGCTAGAACAACTTCATTGCTGATTGGCATGCTGTCATTGAAGTCCTGAACTGTGTGTATATTGGGATATTGGACATTTCACTTAAGTTGACGAAGGAGGTAAAAATCTGCTTCCCTCTTTTCCGCCAGAGAACTGCCATTAACGGTTTAATGATGCCTAGATATTGTGACTGGGGAAGTAAAGGAAAAACATCTGACTTTAATTTGAAATCACAATTAAAAGTCTTTATTGGTTTGTATGTGTGCCCTTTTGTGGGGAATAAAAGTATATTACATTTGGGAAATATAGGAACTTCATGGGTTTCACAAGATAGCCTGACAAATCCGTTATGGATCAATGGCTGCAGGATGGGAATAGCAGTGTGAAAGCATAAGAAATAAGTGGACTGCTAGTCAGACCTTCTTAGGTTTTTATATTGGTCAAGGTTCATGTGCTTGTTCTCCTGACATCAGGTTTTTAATGGCGCTATATTGACTATATGCCATATCAAGCTTGCAGAAATGAACTCATTTAACAACCATAGCATCTATCTAGTACCATTGCCATATTAAAATACTTACTTTGCAGTGACCGATGCTTTGGTCAAATATAATGTTATTGCACAACTGCTAAGGTTTAGGAAAGTACTTGTTTATTATACATATTTTGTCTATCCTGTGAATGGTTAGGTCAGAGAAATGATCATGTTATCATTTTGCATATTGTAAACTATTTAATTTGTTCTTACAATAAATCAACAATTGTCTTACCTGTGTCCGTGCTGTCAGTTGAACTCCGTTTCAGGTTTGTGACGAGCTGCTCTAACTTGAAATATTTATATTTTTGAAGTCTAAATTGGAACAAAGGTAGCAAGTTTTTAAATGATTTATCTAATGGAATACTTCACTTTGCTGGAGGCTTTTAATGTTTCTCACCAACCTGCTAGCTAACAGGTGCTCAGTGAACAGCCCTTCAGTGGGAACTCTTATGTTAAGAAATTCCTCAACAAATGCACCGTGTCGCTCCTCTGAAGCATCAAATTCCGACTGTAAAAAGAAAGCATACAAAGTTATCTTCCCTTACCCATGCAGTAAGAGAATGATGTGTGCGACCTTAAAAGCTCATACTTACTTCTGCTGTGTTCCATTTGAAAGAAATGTTCAACAGCTGAAGGCTTACAGCTGAAATGGCCTCATGGAGAGCTTTCATAAAGCCCTGAGGTTTGGATCCTAGTTGTACAGACAACAAATACATATATTGTTTCCAAAGAGACTTACATACTTTGTGACTTCAAAGATGATTACCAAAGCTGTTGAACTGTATTACATGGCTATTGCCAAACAATGACTGGGTCTCAAGTCTATCTTTAATAACAATCTTATTACCTGATGCTATGTAGGCCATAGCCTGCAGAATAGTAGCGATGAAATGTCCCACATGCTGAAGCTTTGCCTCTGACAGATAAAGGATTTGATTGGTTGCATCAAAATAAAAGTCCCCTGAACAATGCGCCAGTAAAGCCTCATTAGAGGAAGATGAGGAAACAGGGATCGACTTGGCCAGTAGCAGGAGCACGGAGGGAAACAGGGGGCAGTCTGCGAGCAACTGCATCACCTGGCAACCAAACAGGAACACGGCCGAGTGTTGAGGGGAGAGGTTGTCCAGGGCAGTCGGGACTAGTGGCCTGTCGTGGTTCTGGGCATCAACGACACAATGATCTGTAGCGGATACAAATATATGAAAAAATGCTTCATTAGGCATTTGTAATTTGTTGTGTAATTCATTAAAAGTTACATTTTTCTTCGATGCTTATTTTGTACCATTATGAAGATGCTGATCCGAACCAGTTGTTGTAAGGTTGTGTAAAGACTGTTGTATCTCCTGCAGGGTCTTGAATAGAGGAGATATGCTGACAAGCTTGGACAGGTCATGGTCACTTAGACAAGGAGCTGTGCAGAGGACAGAATCAGGAGATTTGGGGGACATAACATTATGGTTCTCTTGGAAATTCAACACACCTTTGCATATGTGTTCCTTACCTTGCTCTGCTTTGGTCATATTCATTGAAGAAAACTGTGGACATAATATGATCATTGATATTATGATCCACTTTGATATGCCTGGATATGCTACAAACAAAACAACACCTTACCTGTGTATAACACATGTTGGTGTCACCAGGCTGTGTGTATCCAGCTTGCGGCTCACACTCCCTGGCATCATGAGGAGCAGTATGACAGTATGGAGGAGCAGGCAACTCCTGGTTCTGCCAAGCTTCTCCTGTGAGCCTGCATAAGAGGGCTTCCACTGACCTGAGAACAGCTCCCAGTAACGCTACAGATGCTTCAGCTGAAGTGATCAGGATGTTTAGTCCCATGCACAAAATAGTAGAGAAAACTTGAATTAACATTTGCCTTTAACCAGATGTCTTCTGCCTCCTTTCCCCATCTTCTGACTGTCACACCCACACACACCTGCTTCCACTTCCTTCATTCCCTCAGCCTGACTTCTCCACCCACGCCCTCTGCATAACCCAACCACCCACTGTTTCCTATTCCCTATGCATTCTTTGGCCAACATTTCCCCCTCTTTTACAGTATGTATTTGAGTGCTATCCCTGTTTCAGTAATCACTGCACCATGACATATATTTATATTTTTCTCAGATAGTGTAGGTGGTATAAAATCTTCTCCTCTAACTTTGGACATGAAAGAAATTAAGTGTACTTCCCCAAATGCCAACCCAGTCCTTTTTTTTCTGCCCATTGCTCTTGAAAAAAGTATTCTTCGATGAAATCTGATATGACCATCATTCAGCTTTACCTTGTGTATCCCTCTCTCCTGCCATGCTGTTAGATGGTTTATCCCTCATTGCATTGTGGACTATAAGCTCCTTAAGAAGATTCAGTTTTTTATGATCCATATTGTCAAAGACATTCTGAAAGACAAAATGTAAAAAAAAAATCTGAAACCTGAGAAAACCAAAAGTCCTAAATATAACATATCTAACGGACAGGTGTTGAATTTAGTAATTTATGCCTTTGCTATAAAAGACTCACCTTGAGTGTTTCAGTCTGTTGACAAATGTTTCTATAAAACTCCTGCGTGTCTTTGCGGTGCCGGGCCAGCTGTGAGGCTACGTGCAGGTTCTGATCCTCTAGTTTGTCGTACAGGGTCTTCACATTTAACTCCTCCAAGTCGAAGAACCCTGACACACTTCCTAAATTGGAAGAGTAGATGTCAATAATATGCAAGTTAGAAATGGGCTGAAATATGGGGGAAAGTCTGATCAGCCCATCCCAAAGAACTAATGAGATACTTATTCTGATTCTTTTGTAAATTGTGTAACTTGCTGCTGTTAAATACCATCAAACTATGTGCAATATGTGCTATATTTGCAATAAATACAGTATATAAATATGCCATTAATAACTGTGTAATATGTACCTGGCTGCTAAATCCTAAGAACTGTTAAAGGATTTGTATTTTGAATTTTTATTTTTACTTTTTTTACATTTTTTTTTATTATTATATTTTTTATGATATCATAACTTAGTACTTTTTTTTTAACATACTGTATTTAACATTAAGCTGTCTGTGGCTCTTTCCTGCTGTAACGATGCAAATGTCCCCTCTGTGGGACAATAAAGGTATTCTGATTCTGATGAATTGCTGCACCATGAAATCAAAAGCTTGTTTGACTGAGCTCAATAACAATTCAGAAGCGTCTGTAGCTTTACAGACCGTCCGGATGCAGCATGCTTCCATGCGATGGTTGATAAGTACTTCAGAGCCAGAGATAACAGCACAGGCAATTAGAGAATGATATTAGCCATTATTTTCTTTATCATCAATCAAATGGTAGAATAGGCTGTTAACTGCTACCTAGTCATGTGTGATGGTTTCATAATGACTCGGGCCAATAGATGTTTAAACGCCCTATCAAGCTGCATGAATAATGCAATACGCAATAAGTGAGAAACATTAAAGCCAACTCTACTTATAGATTTCTAGACCTTTCTGCAAATATTTTTCCACAATCTGCACCCGAGCAAAAAAACTAATCACTAGAATTTGTATCACCACTTACTATTACTAATATCTAAACCTACCAATTACTTAATATATATTTGATTTGAAATCTGTACTGCAGTATAACAAGCTCACCTCCTTTTGAAACAGCCGGCTCCTCAGCCTCAGCTCCCTCTCCTACACCCCTACTACGTAAGTAACCACCTTGGCTTGGGACTGCTATGCTGAAACACAAATAAAAAGCCACATATTTATATTTGACAGCATTTTACATAATTGACATATTCTAAGTTGAAAAAAGAGAGAGTACATGGATAGTTATAAACCCAACACCGGTCTCCTGACACATGGCTAAAACAAACCATCAGTATTGATTTAAAGCTAACCAACCTGTCTCCACTGCAAACACAATCCACCGGACAGAAGGGCTCCCCAAGGCTGCGCCACTTCGGCTTAGCCCTCCACTGGGAGACAAGTTTTGCTTTTCCAGGTCGCAGAACTAAAACTGTGGTGGTCAAAACCACAACTACAACCAGTAGCAGACTCAGGATCCCTACACACAGGTATTAGCATTGTGGCAGAATAAAATAGCTTAGTTACAACCATGCACATGTATAATAGACATTATAAGGGAACAGTATGATACACACCTGTTATCACTCCCC
The DNA here is from genome assembly GCF_902827115.2 of Pseudochaenichthys georgianus. Taxonomy (NCBI): domain Eukaryota; kingdom Metazoa; phylum Chordata; class Actinopteri; order Perciformes; family Channichthyidae; genus Pseudochaenichthys; species Pseudochaenichthys georgianus. The sequence goes on from NC_047515.1 coordinate 26,774,527, forward strand.
AGTCAGGTAGAAGGTTGAGTCTGTGCTGTTTTACAATCCCGTGCTTGACCAGCTGTGCCAGGGTCATGGGCTGGAAGGCGGAGGCCCGGGGGTCACACTCTGTCCCCTCCTCACTGACCACCACCACCAAACTCCACTCTGGCACAGCGCTGTCAACAAACACATACTTCCCTGTTTCTAAGAACACATGGGCAAACCTGACAAAAGGAGGGGAAAGGGAGATGTTTTAGATAAAGGGGGGAGATGTCACAAAATGGGAACTCAAATAATCTATACTTCACGCTTCACACTACCTTGTAGAGTTGAAGTTTGTCTGCTTCATGAGAATCTGTAGATGCCTGAAGGCACCAAAGTCCCAGCTGGGGTTACTGTTAAATAAGTGGTCTTTCTGATATACTGGGAAGTGGCTGTGACGGCGGTCTTGGGGTATTAAAGACAGTGAGGGCAAGATTACCATGTTTAGAACTATAATACATCAAACTGTCATAATAAAAACAAAATGAAGGAAACAAAAATATGCTGTACCAGTGTGGTTGATGGTGAGGTGGAATATGAGCATGTCACCAGAGGACAGACAGGCGATGGGGTTGGGGATACGAGGAAAGACGTCATCTTTTGTCTCTCTCCTTTGTCTGGGTCTTGTACTTAGGACTTCTATTGGTTCTGAGTAAAGGTACATGCTCAGGGTTTAGACACTAAAGTTGCGTTTTCAACTTTTTTCCTTTAAATATACATCGGAACAATAACATTAAATCATCATGACAAGTTAAGAGCAGTCACCCGACAGGAAGTGATTGATGAGCTCTCTTTGTGTAGGAATCCAACCAAACACGCCTTCAGGGTCGAACTGGACCAAATGGATTTTACCAATATTGTTTGCGTGGAAATCTGGTCCTAAAACGTTCATTACAGTCTGGAAGTAAACAAAAACAAGCTTAATCTTTCAGCTTATGTGACATACAGTGCAACAGGAAATAAACTGGGTCCCATTAACATTACAACTGTGACACTTTCTTCATATTTCTGATTATTAAATCTAGTCTAGAAAGTGGAGTAAGTGGCTCTTTTATGCTTTGATATCTGTTTTAAATAATTGGGAATATTCATATTTAAAAGTTTTTTTTCCATTGTTAAACATGTAAATGATGGTAAAATGGTTGTTACATCTAAAACAAAATGGTGTGGTGTGTATACAAGTGTAGTTAAATGTCCTGTACTAGAGAGAAATACTTTTGTTATGATATTGCACAGATAACGAGTTTGGGGAGCTAAATATCTCTAAACAGCCACTAAAGCCTGTGCACAAATAATATGCAGATTCATGGATGATGAAACTAGCTTGAATTTATGACCCCAAGTAGCAATTGTGTTGAACTGCTAAAAGCATTTTTCTGCATGGAGAAACACTTTCATTATTTATCACTTTTCCTTCTCCATTATGCAATGATAAAGCCAAATGTGCAGCTGCAACACTTTTTCCAGGTGTCCTGCTGAGACCCTGATAAATGCTTTGCCAAGCTTTCTGCCAGTTTACCGTCCAAGCCAGCCCCTACAGACTGAAACGTTTTTTTGGATGCATCACGATAATACTAATACTAGTTTTGTGCTCATTTTTATCTGGTGGTAGCAGATTCTGAAAATCCTCCCTATCCTTTCAATAATCCTTTCAAGTATTACTTAAAAGGTAAATAGGAAATCCATCATCTTGAATTTGGGCCAATCAGTCTGTCAATGGCCCTGTCACACTTCCTTACCCTGGCCCAGACCATTTTGTCTCTTTCTTTGAAGCTGAGCAGCAGGTGTCCATCTGGAGAGAACTGGGCAGAGAGCTGAGGTAGTCTGGAAAGGCAGGAAGTGTTGCAAAGCTCTTCAGCAGACACATATCGCTCACACTGGCAGCTGGAGCATCAGGATCAGGCAGACAAGACAAGAAACCGAGAAACAGACAGCATAAGAGGCTGTTTACTTAGAGATACAAATCTAATCATACATCAATTTTCCTTATATCTATCCTTTTTTACATTGTATTTGACTTTGCGGTGTACTTTTATAAGACACATTTGAATTGAAAAGTGTAAGTGATATTCACATTCCCATCTCCACATCCAGATTTCCTCCATGTTGCCCACAGGTGATATTACACGAGTGGAGGGAAGGTGACACACACTCTCTGGAGTCTGCCAGACGTACCTCACCTGTGGCACAACGCTTGTTTGCCTGAAACACAAAAAAAAAAACACACACACACACACACACACACACACACACACACACACACACACACACACACACACACACACACACACACACACACACACACACACACACACACACACACACACACACACACACACACACACACACACACACACACACACACACACACACACACACACACACACACACACACACACACACACACACACACACACACACACACACACACACACACGACATGAAAAACGACTTAAAACATACAGACCTTGTTGGAGTATTTCCCTATCTCGTCTTTTACTGATTTCAAAATGTACAGAAAAAATCGAATTAAAAAGTAAAATCATCAAGCCAGTTAGGGGCTCCATATTTATACTTCTCCATTCACAATTAGTTGAATCGGTCTAAAGATGAGCCACTGTGTACATTTGATACTCTAATTAAGAGTAACTAAGGCTACTGACCTCAGGCTGGCAGTCCAACTCACTGTCAGACGTAGAGCTTTTGAAATCCAGTTCATTGTAGAAGATAAAACCAGTTCTGCACAAACATGAACCATCAGAGTGCTGGAATGCTCGATTCTTAGCAATACAGGTACAAGAAGAAGAACCTGAGGAAACAAGTGTGACACAGCACTGCTACATGATCAAAATAAATATGTTTAAGTAGAACACTTTTGAAACTGTAACTTACATTTAAAACTAGAAAATAAACATAATATTTGGTCAGATACAAGCTTTTAATGTGTTCTGGGATATCTGGAAACATCTGATAGTATCCCACCTGCTGGTGAGGTGGAGGAGCTGCCACAGGAAAAGCAGGCCTTCTGAGCAGGCAGGTGGTTGAAGGTGCCAGCAGGACATGGCTGACAGTTACCCATTCTTTTAGCAAGAGGGAGGTTGCCAAAGGAACCAGCAGGGCAGGGTATTGGTTGTGTGGATCCGGTGGGACAGACATACCCAAGAGGGCAAGGGTTACTCTTGTAGTTGTCTGTACCTGTTGGATTTAGCCACACATTTATATAAACAAAATTACAGTTTATTTGGAGTTAGGCATGAAATAACAAATGCTGTACATATAAATTGAGTTCTAGAGGATTTCTGGTGGTGAGTAAAGTACCAGAGGGACAAAAGTATCCTGCAGGACATGGAAGGCATTTTTGGATGGGGGAGAGGTACTGACGATAGGTGCCCTCATCACACACAGTGCAGCAGCTGTTTTTGGATCCTCTAAGGCCGCTGGTGTTGACAGGCATGAAACCGCCATCACAGGATTTCATGGAAGAGCTGTTGGCTGGGCAGTGGTAGGGAAATGGACAGCTGTGGGACATGGTAACAGTGTTATTTATAAAGATTTAACTCACACCGTGTAAAATCAGTCCAAATCCATTAAGCTTTCACTATTTTAAACCTTCAAGGACTAGTGTGTAAGACTTATTGGCATACATCATATATTATTATAATATATATTTATTATTCACAACTATTCATAACATACTCTTTATGCATAATCACCTGAAACAACAAATCATAGTGTTGTTGTTTAGCTTAGATGAGCCCCTTTCTATCTAAATGGGGAAAGTCTTCTTTTCCTTGGAGTCCACTATTTAGCATTTTGTGTTTCAACAATAGCCCAGAAGGGACAAACCAAACACTGTCTCTAGAGACTACCTCTCGTGTTTATAACATTACCTGAAGGCAAAGGAATGTTCTCTGCACAACATTTGGTGAGATACAGTATGTCCATAAACAATCCTTCTTCTTCCAAAACTTTGTTTGATATCTTCTAAGTAATGTATGATTCAAGATGATTCAAGATTCAATACTTTAGGAAGTGGCCTCATCACAATAGCATTCACAGCTTTGTAGTTAGGACACATAATGAGAAATACACAATGTACATCATGAGTTTGCAATCCAGGTATTGCAATATTAGACATTACATGCACTCACAGTTGCTTTGGGGTTTGGTAGGAATGAGATCCTTGAGGACACAAATACCCTTCAGGACAGACTTCAGGCTCAGCAGTCTGAGGTCCACAATATGAGCCAGCTCTGCACAGCCTCTCTGTTACTGCACCTAAATTATGAGCAGATACTCATTACTGCAAAACCTCATAAATGGCCACAGGGAGAGAGGCATTAGACTCATACAGAATCCAATATACCAAGCTAACATTATAAACTGTATCGATAACCTTACCCATGGGACATTGATAAGCGGCTCTGCAGGAAATCCCCTCCACATTGGGCTTCCCTGTAGCCCGAGGGTCTGGGCAGAAGGTTCCCCCCGAACACAGTTCACACTGGCTGGGTGCAGCGGCTCCAGGAAGGGCCCTCTTAGTGCCCGCGGGGCAGAGGATGGGGGGTCCGGATCCACTGCACCAAAAACCAGGTGGGCAGGGACTGTTGGAGGAGTCTGTAAGCCCTGGAAAATAACAGCTTTCTGAAAACCCTATTCATCACTTTAGACACAATAACAGAAATATAAATATATTAGCATAAAATGAACCAGAGGGAGAAGAGGTGGGGTCACCATGTCCGGGGAATCAACCACTACTGTAACAATATGACTTCACTTTGAAATATTTTCAATTATGTTTGAGGAAGAGAAAAAGAGAGATTAGAAAAAGTATTTCCTTTTATAAATCCAAAACTCAATGTAATTACCATAGCCTCAAGTTTTAAATCGACTGTTCACATTATACCTCCTCGCCTCTTATCTCAGGCACGGCTCATGCACTGGTATATTAATGTACGTACACCTGAAATAAATACAACATAAAAAAGGTCATTCTCTTTGATCTGGCCTTATAAATGTAAATTCAAACTCACTAGAGAAATTACTAGTAGAGCATTATTTTACACCCAATCATACATCAGGCACAGGGTGTCGTTGAATACAACGGGGGGAAATTAAGGAATCGGTTTCATTTGCATTTCAAAGGAATCTGTAACAGTTTAGATTTAATTGTTTTTTGTTGTCAGATCAATGCAGTGTGTCAGACCTGTGCTGTTACAGTGTGAACCAGGCGGGCAGGCCAGGCAGTCCCCCTTGCTGCCTGCCCCGGGGTTGGCTCGATATGTGTACAGCGGACACAGCCTGGGCCCCGTCCCTCCATTGAAGTCACTGCCAGGCAGACCATCACAGTAAAGACCAGCAGGACACGGATGAAGGACTGGGTCTCCTGCAATACAAACATATGAATGCTAAAATGTAAGAAATAAATTGGTTTCAGATATTTTTATGGTTAGAGTATTTTATTTATTACACTGTTTCTTATCAGTTGAGGAATATATTTCAATAGTTTATTGAATACTCACACATTTCCCCCTGGCTACATTCTATCCCTGTTAACCCTTCATGATCTCAAGCTCAGTAACAACTCTAAAGGCAGGGCTCTCTTAAGTCTTTCCAATTTGCATCCTTTGTATTTAATTCAGTCCCAGTGCCAAGATCATGCTGGTACCTACTTATTCTAGTTTACACATGAGACCAACAATGACTTCAATTAACTCCCCGACAGAAAAACAGGCAAGCAATAAGCTACTTATGAAGCATCAGGAAACTGCTCATCTCGACCAAAACAAATCATGTTTTAACTGTCTAAGCGTCTTAAACCCTTCTTTAAGCCCCTTAATAATAATAATAAACAGCATCCTGCATTTTCCCTGAAAACATTATAACAGTATCTTTAAATAAAAAACACATTACCAACTATTTAAATATAAAGAACATTATCAACTCATACCAGGTTGACACCAATAGTGAGGAGGGCAGGGTAAGCAGTCCTGTAGGCTGGCACCTCCTGGGGAGCTCCTGAAAGTGTTTGCAGGACACAACTCCGCCTCCTCTGTGCCTTCACGACAGAAGAAACCTGAAAGAAAGCATTATAATAAATAAGAACAACATTTGAACCTGTCCAAGGTGCAGGGATGAGAGAATTAATCTCACATTTCAGAGAATCTTAGAGTTAGTTATGTAAATCCGTGTATATAAATATACATTTCCATTGTTGGTTTGGGTTGTTTTCTTTCAAAAATTGATGTACCTGCCGGACATGGACCAGCACACTGCATGCCCGACTGGCACTGGGTCATATTAGACCTATTAGGGTCCTCAGGTCCCTGAGGGGTGAAATCTGCACTCCCAGAAACACAAAGATAGCCAGCGGCACACACACCCTGGTTCCTCCCAGCCCTGAAGAAAATATACACATGGTTAGTTTATTCACAAAACCACAGAGAAACACATACACACATTTGGAAAACTAAATGTATCAATCATTAGATAAATATAATTATAATTACATTACTTCTACCATTCCCACCTCCCATATCTACGCTCATTATATTCATTCATGTTAAGGTGTTCATTTTGCTGTTCAGTGAACCGTGACAGCTGAACGTGATATACTCCTGCATTCTACTAATTGGGAGCATAATCAGAGAGCGGAGATTAATGTTTGCCTCTGAGCATGTGTGTATGAAGGTATGTTCAGGATGTGCATGTACCTAATAGTGTGTCTGTGTATTTGTGTTTCAGGATGGATGTGAATGTGAGGCAAATTTGAGAGCTTCTGCATGCAATCACATGGGCTGTGGTGCATTCAGTGTACCTGCAGAACCTCCCTGAAGGGCAGGGTAAACACTCTCTCTCTTCTTGTAGCCCTCCCTGGTTTGAATGAGTATAAGTGCCATTAGGACACGGTTGAGGCACCATTGTTCCTGAAAAATAAAATGAAGTAGACAGTTGACTGAAAGCATAATTTATTACATGTTATTACTAAAAAGGAATGTGCTGTTTTTAGTCTGACAAGCGTTTTGTGTGTTATTTGGGAATCAGGCTGGTTTATAATTTGCTATCCACTTAGTCATACATTGTCCGTAGAGTACCTGCAGGGCAGAACGAGTGTGGTGGGCAGGGCCATGGCTCTCCCACTATGGCCTCCTCACAGTAGAACCCAGGTCTGCATGGGATGCAGCTATCTGATCCCGGGTTTGGCTGGTACTCTCCTGTGGGACAAGGCAAGGCCAGGGCAGAGCCCTCTGGACAATAGTGGCCCTAGGAGAGAATGTAATTTACAAAGGGGTTGGTATTAAACTTCAACGTTTTTCATTCAAAATGTTCATAACTTATGACTCATTTTACCATTATAGATATTTGTAAAAAAACATCATAATTATCACAATAATTCTTAAATTATGGCCAAAACATTTTACGTTGACGACTAACTGGTTCATCCTTGAGTCCAAGTGCACGGTATCATAAGGGAAGAAACCCTGAAAACATAATGTTTTTGGCCATGGTTACCGCCAGCAAGTGGAATGAGGTTTATCAAATACAATATGAAAAACCCTTACCTTAGGACAGAGGAAGGCATATGGAGTGGTTGAGGAGAAGTCAAAAGGGCAGAAGAAACCAGCAGCACAGGGGCCACTGGGGTTGGCCAGACCCTCCGTGGAGCAGTAGTGACCAACAGGACAGGCAGAGCAGCTCTCCATGGAAACCCCTCCTATGACAACAGTGATGCAGATCCGACGAGCAGAAAATATCAGGAACCCATTAGGACCTCTTTCAAATGCAAATGCAAGCTCCTAATTAAAAAGATGATACGGATATCAAATGATTTCATTAATTACACAATGGTGTGACTAACAGAAAAGAAACTGCCATTTTGTGAGTAGTGTAAACAGTAGGTCTACCGATGGTGTTGCGAATACTGCCAAGAGGGCATGGAACTGGGGAGAGGCACCCTGATGGACAGTAGTGGCCCAGGGGGCAAGGGCCATTCATGGGGAACTTGTCAGAGCTCTGTGGGGTTGGTGCAATGGCTCCACCTTGGCAAAAATAACCCAGCAAACAAGAACCTAGACAAAACAAAATCCAAATTCCAAGGTTGAGTGTGTGTACATTTTATAAAAGTCTGAAATAATGTGATATATCTTTGCGTGTGGTCACCTTGTGGTGTTGAGGCTCCATGTGAGCCACAGTACAGTCCAGAGGGACATGGTGTGCAGACAGAGAGAGAAAATGCACCTGTCTGGTTGCTGAAAGTCCCTAAAGGGCAGCGCTGTGGCAGGGCTGTCCCCGCAGGACAAAAATGACCTAGGAAAAGAGCACTTATTAAATATTGCTTTTACTCGACTGCAGATTTGTACATTCTTCCAGTTGCCAAAATTGCTGCTTTATGTATAATGGTAAGATATCAGATTTACACTCTACATTCAAAGTTTATTTCACCACCCTCACCAGCTGGGCAGATTGAGGTCTCTCGAGTGGCTGAGGAAGAACACATGGTCCCTTCGGGGCATATTATACAGTAGGCAGCTCCAGGGGCAGGACTGTAAGTGCCGGGCTCACAGGGCACCTCGACTGCAGAGCCAACAGGACAGCTATGGCCAGCAGGGCAGAGGTAGCCATGGGAACTGTCAGATGGCATGGGGCTGGAGCTGCCACCAAGGCAAACATACCTTTAGGCATAAACAAAAGCAAAGGGAAAACTAACTTTACATCACAAATATTGCCACAGGCTGCCATCCAAAAAGTTGAACAATCTGTCAGTGAGGAAATGTCATCCAAAAAATATGGATTTAAAGAATAAAATGTCTTTAAAATGCATTCAATTTAAATTATATTTACACCAGGTCAATTTCTTCTCAGACATTTTATTGACAGCTTATAAACCAAACAAAAAAATAAACAGCAGCAGCCACACTGAAGTGCTAAAGGTGCTCTAAAGCCGGTTTTATCTATTGCAGGGCCCCAATGCAATACATATCAAAGTGTTTCAAGTGTGGATCTTATCCTGCTGAAGACACCTGCTCCCTCTCCATCTGAGGATCAACAGACTCACATTTAATAGCCCTCTGACATCCTCAATTATTTTTCAGATTTTACAATGTATGTGTACTGCCTTGCAATTGATTTTTGAAGACAAGATATCTTCCCGGCATATTGGATCGGCCCTTTCAATCCATTTTTAAATCCTACAAATACATCCAACTACTTTCAAGGAATAAGGTGAAAGACCAATTTGCAGTAGAGAAGGACTGAAAGCAGAGGGAAAGACTGGGATATACTTTTTTAAAGAAAGAGAAGGTTAACTTAAAGGGGACCTATCATGCAAAATGCACTTTTGTATGTCTTTTATACATGAATATGTGTCCCCGGTGTGTCAGGGAACTCACCAAGTGTCAGAAAACACAACCCTCTCTCTTTTCCTCCATACCCAAATCTCTAAAAACGGGGCTGCAACGGATCTGATACAGACTGATACAGATTTGAAAATTCTGATGTCAGAAACAAGGAGCTCCGCCTATATGGGCAACTCTCCACCTATCAGGGGAATGAGAGGTTGCCGTGGCATGGTAACAGCATGATAACATGACGCTCAGGTCAGCTGCAGCTCATTTGCCACAGAATCAGCCCTTGCAAAAACAGGGCTGGAATAGAGCAAATAGAGCGAAATGAGGCATGGCTAAAATGCCAACCCAGTCTCACGGCATTTCGTGTTCACCAACACGATTTTTAATCTATTGATTCGTGTTCACCAACACGATTTGCCCCTTTTTCTCGTGTTGCACAGCACGATTTTAAAAGCAATGTATTTCTACTGGTAATGTGTTTCGTGCCTGCAGGCTGCAGCACGTCTTTTTCTCCTCGGGTCGTGGAAGACCGGAAGCTGTGTGGTTCATAAAAACATGTTCTTACTCAATATCAAGCCACAGTTATTGCTTTTATTTTAAATCGTATAATTTCGGACTTTTGTTGCCGTCTGTGAGGAAAATAAATGGGGCTCAGAGCCTCAGGATACTGAAATCTGTATTTTTTAAATCTTTTTTTCCTTCTAATTTGTTATTCTTTTCAAAATAACACACTGTTATTTATTCACCAATAACACTCAATTATCCTTGCTTTTATTTATTGGTTTAATTCCATAATCTCGGGCTTTTTTGGCGTCCGTCAGGAACTGAATTTCAAAATAAATATAACCGGAAACAGACGTAGGCATTTCGAGCGATTACCCAAGATCCTCAGCTATGGTTTTAAGCTCGCTGATTGGATGTGTTAGCCGCAATGCATGCTGGGATTTGGTGTTTATATTATATGAAATCCGGAAAACATTTTAAAAGAATAAAATAATACTTAATTCCGAGTGCTCTTGCTTTTCTCTTTGAAAGTCATCACATAACGGCATTGTAATACACGGTTCGGCTGCATTACATATTACAGATCTGCCGTAGTTCTTTATTTAGAGAGCCCTGATGAGAAGACCTTTGGAAAAACTGGAAGAAATGCCACCGAAACTGAATACTTGACGTGGATCATAAATATATCAACAATTAAACAACATCTTCAATTTCTCTTCACACAATACGTCTCCTTGCAGTATCAACACTAATTCGGCTGACTTTTACATTTGATCTAATTCATAGATAGGTTATATTTACACCATAACGGTGCACAGCTGATAGAAAAGGACTGTAGTTTTTAAAGATATTACTGATTTTCTTTGAATGTAAGAATGTAAATACTGAGTCTGAAATAGTATAGCAATATGCTGTAAAATGATGTGAAAGCATGCATAAAACTATACATCTTCAGATGTTGTACATACACACTAATAATACAAAGTTATTATGGCTGTGTGTACCTTGTGTGCATGTCCTAGTGGTTAAAGCACGTTATTGAATTATTGTTTTTATGTGTTATATTTGATTAAAAAAAATATTAAGAGTACATACTTTCATAGGGGGAAAGTATAAATATAGAAATATAGAATATAAAAATGAAGAAGATACTATAAGTGATCTCTACAATAAAACAGTTTAGTGCAGGATGTACAAAGATATTAATAGGAGGAGGTGCAAAACAGAAAAACGGATTAACCTTTATTTAAACATTAAATAACAGATTAAGGTCTTTGGGGGTATCTATCTACAGATAAATATTAAGCCTGACAAAGTACTTAACGTCTAATATATTGCTTTCCTGCAATGTTAACTATGTTGAAGCACTTATTTTAACTGATATTATACATATGAATTATACTCTTATGTATGTAGATAGAATAAGAAATGTGCAGAATATGACAGTTTAATGGTGGAGGTACACACATATTGATGGATGTCTTGTAATGCACTGTTGAGGAACCTGTGACCCAAGTTTTTCATTCATTGCATAACTACACCGTAGTTGTGTATGATATGTCAATAAACCTTTGAAAATCTTGAAAGGGATGTGCAAAATAGCCATAATATACAGTCTTTAATTAACTATTAGTAGAGAATAACGAGTAATGAATATACTTTATTACTTGTTTCCATTCATGTCAATTGCAGATACATGTCCCTTATAGGCCTACGTCTGTTTCCGGTTATATTTATTTTGAAATTCAGTTCCTGACGGACACCAAAAAAGCCCGAGATTATGGAATTAAACCAATAAATAAAAGCAAGGATAATTGTGTGTTATTGGTGAGTAAATAACAGTGTCTTATTTTGAAAAGAATAACAAATTAGAAGAAAAAAATATTTAAAAATACAGATTTCAGTATCCTGAGGCTCTGAGCCCCATTTATTTTCCTCACAGACGGCAACAAAAGTCCGAAATTATACGATTTAAAATAAAAGCAATAATTGTGGCTTGATATTGAGTAAGAACATGTTTTTATGAACCACACAGCTTCCGGTCTCCCACGACCCGACCGGAGAAAAAGACGTGCTGCAGGCAGTAGAAATACATTGCTTTTAAAATCGTGCTGTGCAACACGAAAAAAAGGGGCAAATCGTGTTGGTGAACACGAACCAATAGATTAAAAATCGTGTTGGTGAACACGAAATGCCGTGAGACTGGGTTGAAAATGCATGATCTGTTTGGTATTTTGAAAAAAAAACTTCACAGACATGTTTTATATAGGTATGGCCCTACAATATATTATTCAAATATAGCATGATAGGTCCACTTTAAAGCAAAACAGGTCAGTTGAAAACATTTAAGTCAACTTCAAAATTATACATGTACCCATTGGACAACACCAACAAACTGGGTGACATCCTCGCCCCAAATATTTAAAAGTGAAAAAGCAGAAGAACAATCGTGTTTACCCAGCACTGCATGGACGAGCATTTGAGAGCCCTGCTATTGCAGGCCTGTCACAAAACAGTCCAGGGGGGCAGGGTGGGCATCCATCAACTGCCTTCAGTCCTCTGAAGATGGAAAGTGAGCCTGTGGGGCAAGGGAGCGGAAAGCCAGTTCCAGAGGGGCAGTAGTGGCCAGAAGGACAGATGTGGGTTCTGGTAGAGTTCCCCTGAAATTAGGAAAACATCTAAATATTTGAACATCAACAACATGTGTGTACAAAAATACTAACAATACATATGACTGTAAAGTAAGCATTCAGCTCGCATCCAAAGTCTACTACTTCCATGAGGTCTCCCGAGGCTGATACTTAAAACACAGACCTTTAAAGAACACAAAACCACAATATTTTTAGAGGAGCTAGATTAATTAGATGTATTTTCAACATGATATGAATACTGAAATAGTACAAACATCATACATATCGTCAATGCATATTGGTTTGAGGTACCACTATGGTGGCCGAAATGTTAAATCTCTGTCTGTACATTTAAGTATGTCATGCTTCCCGGTGGACCTTGAGGCTTTATTTTGTGTTGGAGAAAAGTGATTCATCACCAAGACACCATCAATAAGGATAGGTAATTAAATGTAAATGCAGCCATATTTTATATCTTCTGAAGTTGACATTTAGTTGATGGTGCTGTTAAAAGTGAGATAATGGGTACAAAATGAAAAAAGGAAGCATGAATGTGCTCAGGCAATTTCCACTCAGATTTTGATTTTTTCATTATATAAAAAGGTCATTGGGTCAACAGTATCATTAAGAATCCATCTCTAAGAACAGCACCTGATACTCAGTGGAGTTAGGGCTGGTTGATTCCCCGGGACAGAAGTATCCTCCCTCACAGAATCCTGTTGGCTGCGACAGTCCAGGTTGAGAGCAGAACATTCCTGCAGGAACCACCAAAATAATAAAGTATTTGTCATTATTAAGATTTCAAACACTGTAACCTCTCTGTGCACATGCAGTTTATTTATTTATTCATAATTGTTATCAATTAAGGCTTGGGTTATGATGATGTAAAACAAACACTCATTCTTTCCACACCAGCGGGGCAGGGCAGGCAGGCATCCGGGCTGGAGGCTCCGATCTGGCTCTGCACAGTCCCAGGTGGGCACGGGAACTCCAGTCCTAGAGTCACGCCCGGAGGACAGTAATATCCGACTGGACACAGAGCAGGCTGTACAGAACCTGCATCTGAGAAGAATTAAGGTGAAAGATCAATTGAACACAATTCCACACCTTATGATTGTCTAATGTCCTTGACTTTGAAAAGGTACAGCTGCATAATTAAATAAATGGATGATCTGACATTGTCAAATTATTTGTCATTTAGATTAACTGAGATAAAGAAAGGTGTCCATTAGCTGTTCCTATTTTGTATTAACTCTGCTTAAATTAGTGGGATAATAAGCTTCCGAGTGACTTTGGACAATCCCCATAGAATAGGTGTGAATTTGTAGCTTTCATTAAAAGGGAACATATGGGCTTGTACATTTTCTGCACTAGCCAATCATTTGTGTCCTTTCAACATGTCTCTGATCATATCTGTGTCCCTTATTAAAACATGTCCTGTGGCTGCACTGCATGCTAATCTATTGTGACGAGTGAAAATGAATCACAATCTTTAATCATCAGTGTATGGATCCCTCACTATATGACTGTTGAATAAAGAAAATCCTCTGCCTCTTGCAAAAGATAGCTCAAAGACACTCAATGTTTCCCACCTTGACAGTAATACCCAGGGGTACAGGGGGTGCAGTTGTTTTGATGCGTGTTGGCAACTTCAGAGCTGAAGGTCCCTGCAGGACAAGGTATAGGGACTGATGTTCGACTGGGGCAGAAGAAACCAGCTGGACAGAAAGCGTTATCTGCTCTGCTCGAGCCCCGGTCACAATAAAACCCTGGCCAGCAATCACCTAAAGCACAAAAGGAATAATTACCAATTCAAATGGGGGATATTATCTTCAAAATTAATCTAATTAGGAGAAATGTCTTCCATCAACCTGCTCTCAGCCCCTGTTGGCAGAAAGTCCCGGGTGGACAGCGAGATCCAGTTGTATTGTCAGTCGGGTTGGGCACGGTGGCGCCCATCAGGCAGAGGAACCCAGAAGCACACGATCCTGAAGGTTGAATCAAACCTTCTGATCCACAAAACTGACCCGCTGGACACACTAGGCATTCACCTGCCAACACAGATTGACAGCTTTGACTTCGGGCCAAACAGCAAAACAAGCTACATGCCAGGTGGGATCAATCACAATGTCTCCGACACGGTTGCACACTGCTGGAGATGCCAATGTGTTCAATTCAACTTCATTAAGGCAATCATTCATTTCAAGAAGACCAATCATATTTTGCCAGCCTTGAAAAGGTTTTATTTTATTGTAGACAGTTCATTCAGATTTCTTCCCCTTTGTTTTTACGTAAGGATTAATAGGAACATCCAATTTGAGTGAAGCCCTCAGGAACACCAACACACATCTACCTTAGCAAGGCATTAACTCTCTGAATCAATGTAACCCTAGCCCTATTATTTAAAAAAATAAAATAATGCCAGACAGTTGCGCAATTTAATTCCATTATTTGTGTTTTTCCACAAAGGGTTTTTACCTGTGGAAGTGAGACCGTGGCTGGGGCTGTAGGTGCCTTTTGGGCAGGGGACTGGCTGACTCTCCCTTGGGCAGATGTAGCCGGCTGGGCAGGGCAGAGGGCTGGAGACCCCAGTGGAGCTCCCCCTTGTGGCGCTGGGACTCGGGGACTGGCAGTGGAACCCAGGAGGACAGGGATTACACTCTTTCTGGCCGGCTACATCCTGGAACGAGCCTGGCAAAGACATTCAAACTGTCATGAAGTCTTTGGAGAGGACAAGGGACTTTGTACAGTATAAAGTTAGTTGGTAAAAGTTATATTTATATAATGTTTTCATCCTGCTTACCAAGCGGGCATGTTTTGCAGTAATCTTTGCCTTTTCCTCCGATCTCATTTTGGTAAGAGCCAGACGGGCAGGGTGAGGGCACAATGCTGCCCTCGGAACAATAGTGGCCTGCTGGACAAACACCACCAGATACACTTGACATTGGAGTGGCAGTATGGGACCCCTCGAGACAGTAGAAACCTGGGGAGAAAGATTTTCATAAAATGTTTGAAAAGCTAAACATTTATATCAAGTAAGATTATGCAATGCACTAGCATAACTAGTCAGATTTTGACCTGGCAGGCAGGCTCCAGAGACTGCAGAGAGGCCTGTCTCTGAACAGTAGAAGCCAGGACTGCATCTACGACACTGAGACTCATCCACAAGCCCGCTCTGCGTACTGTCAAAAGAGGCATTTTAATGACAAACAACTTAATAGTCACTTCAAATCTCTTGTTTTATAACTTGAATATGTATACATACAAATCATTATGTTCCAGATGCATTGTCATCTATGTGAATTTGATGACATCTTCATATTTTCAAATATACTATATTCATAGAGTAACCATGCACTGTAGTAGTGTAGAGTGTAGTGTAAGAGTTCATATCTTTTGTTTTGTAAAAAACAAATGGTTAGTTGTCATCACAGATAGATTATAGTATAGAGAAACTGCAGGAAACGCACCTGAATGTTCCTTTGGGGCATGGTTTTGGCACTGAAGTCCTCACAAAGCAGAAGAAGCCAGGAGGGCATGGGAATCCAGTTAGATTGTCTAGTGGTGAAGGTTCAGAAGCCCCACCAATACAAACAAAGCCTGCAGTGCACGGCCCACTGGGGAAAGTCCTCCCTTTAAATAAGAATAATTCAAGCAAGGTTTATCACCCTAACAACAGAGCAGCAATTCACCTCTAATTGTTTCTAAAAGACATCACTAAATACCACAGCTCTTAGAAAGATAGATATTTATAAGAACAAATAACACAACACTAATAGAGTCAGGAGTGGATGCATTGTACCTGTTCCTTTGCAGTACACCCCAGGGTCACAAAGTGAGCACTGCCATTCCTCAACCATTCCTGACTTGTTTCCATAGGTTCCTGCTGGACAGGCATGTTGATTGGCTGATCCACTGGGACAATAAAATCCTCTCTCACATGGCATTGGAATGGTCATTCCTGATGTACAGATGGGGCACAGAATGAAAAGGAATTGACTTTTGAAGTGTCAATATTATTTGCATTATGTTCCCAGCTGCTTTGTAATCTAACAGTTTGTCCACCTGTCAGCTTTACCTTGATCTGGACAATGGGAACCAGTAGGACATGTCTTGCACGAGCCCTGGCCTTGTCTCAGCTGGTAGCTGCCTGGAAGGCAAGCAGTCGGTTTGACACTGCCCTGAAGCAAACATTAAATAAAACAGACTTAATATCTGCAGAATAACATACATGAAACATTACAATGACAATGACAGTGGAAACGGAGACAGCCACAAAACAGGAAGAATACTGAGATGGTATGACAAAACAGGGAGAAAACATCAATTGACTTATTGTTTGCGGTAATGCACTTGTCACGACAGAAAAATAACTATAGCTAAGAAGGAAGACTCATGCAGACACATCACATATAATATTCAGTAGTGATGACAGACAATAGCTGGCAGACCAATACTGGATGGCTGACCTTCTCACAATAATGTCCCACTGAGCAGACATTTTGTTGTGGTCTCTCTGCGCTCTGCCCCTCAGGACAGTAGTAGCCTTCTGCACACCAGCCACTTGGCTCAGTTGTTCCTCTCTGGTGGCAGTAGTGACCTTGAGGACACTGCTGGCAAGCCTCCACTGTAGACCCACCCAAGGAGCCTGATGGTTGGCACACAATTGAAAATGAACTCATAAATTGATAAACAGTACTTAAGTCTTCAATTAAATATTGTTCTATATTTATCTCAATGTGCCATCAGTGTTTATTGACTTGAAAACAAAATTGGCAAAACGAAAGCACTTAAAATAGATAATGTTAATATGATGCAAAGCACACATCTATTCCTTCATCAGTTCCTAATTCATAACCATACAAAGAGCTACAGCACATTTTAATAGGATTCTAGTTGTCCGCCGCAAGACAAGAATACAATTACACGATTAAACTACTTTGTTACTGAAATTATTCATAGGCGCCCAAGGGAGATAAAAATGCTTCAATGGAAGCTTTCATTTTCTCCGCATCACTGAACTGCAATGACAGAGACAGTTCATGTAAGGTCATGAGCGTGCAACACTGACAATGTGTGCACCAAAGAGGATTAGATGTTGTATTTCTAAACATTGTGTCTTATTACTCATACATCATCTCCTCATGACCAAACGAGCCCAATGGATTAATGACTTGCCTGTTTTTAAGAAAAGATATATCAAACACAAAGTATTTTTATAACTAAATATATGATTATATTATGATATCAATAAAACAATTACAACTATATCAAAAAAAGGGTTTGATCTCACTTTGTATGGTTCCAACAGGACAAGGCAGAGGAAGAAGAGTTCCAGGGGGGCAGTAGTGTCCCGGGGGACAAAGGGAGGCATGGGGGTTTAAAGAGCCTTTGGGACAGTAATACCCTGCCGCACAGGGCCCTGTCGGGACATCCAGACCAGTCTTGTTACAGTAAGAGCCAGCCTCACAGGGTAGGGGGAATGCAGAGCCCAAAGGACAATAGAAGCCTGAAAAATAGCCACGGAAAGTATCACTGAAATACATCAACTTCAGCAAGATCCAAAGTCCAATCAGGAGGATTAATGTTCCTGAGCCCACAGTTCCTCTAGAGATGAAGGATTTTTTCAGACTTTAGCTTTTAATTCCCACTCTTATTTTTTTCGTGTAAAGCTATTTATTCCTTTTTTTGTGTTTCTCTTTTATGCGCACCATCACCAAACCATCTGCAGCTCCTCAGGAGAGAAGTCCATCTCTAGCTCTCTTTAGGCTTTCAGGTCTTTATAAATGGGAATGTGAACCTTCAAAAAACACGGTTTTTGAACAGGGTTATTCTTTTTGAATAACCATCAGCATTTGTTTAATGAAAAAAGTAACATTTAATGTATTATTTGAGTGTTCAAATAAAACAAAGATGAAGAGGTATTAAATTGGGTTATCATGCACAGACTGTACAGATAAGATCAAATCAGTCTTATGTCACAGCATTTGAGTATGTGGGACAAACATGTCATGAGCAAGAACGACAACATGTGCGCCTGAAGCAATAAACAAAGTATCACATCAAGCTAACACAGGTTCACTGTCAGGATTTACCCACCATTAGGGCATATGTCTCCTCTGTAGGTGGAGCAGGCATAATGTGGACTCTTGAGACATGGCGGTGAGTCACTCAGAATGCTGTCTGAATCTGCCTGAGGTGGCGTTACCACTTCAATCCAGCCAGCTTTGCTTCCTATATTAGAACACAGTCAATACAACATGAGAGATGTCCCAGTTAGTATATTTGTCTTGCAGACAAAGGAGTTTCTCTTGTCTCTGTAAATGCTGAATAAACAGTTCAAACTGCCAAAGGAACAAAATAAATACAAAAATGTAACACTGAAAGGAGAAAGATTCATTGTAGACTTCTTGAAGGGAAGGTTAGGCTGAAAATGCTACTGCTTTGTGGGACATTTATCAAAACATGCAAGGCTTTGTGCTCTAGTTGAATAATTTAAAGAAAGTCATGCCCTTTTAAAAGGATGCATTTGCTGTGTTATTACATCAAGAGACACATATTTTACCAGAGTTACGGGAGTTATTGAAGCAAAACAGATTGT
This sequence comes from Pseudochaenichthys georgianus, assembly GCF_902827115.2. Classification (NCBI taxonomy): domain Eukaryota; kingdom Metazoa; phylum Chordata; class Actinopteri; order Perciformes; family Channichthyidae; genus Pseudochaenichthys; species Pseudochaenichthys georgianus. Next base: position 26,793,624 of record NC_047515.1, read on the forward strand.
GAATCCAGAAGGTGGCGTCTGTCTTCAGTGTATAATCCTCCAGTATTTCACAAAGACAGCTCAATGAAGCGGAGTTTGCTCGAGGTGTGGGGCTCTCTGTATCTCCAGAGCAGAAAAAACCTGCAAAGCACAGACCTGACACAAGGAGGCAATAGAAAACATGGAAAGACTATCCATCACATATTATGTCCTCCTAATTTATCAGTTCATTATATTATGTATTTAATCGCCAGAAAAAATTGTTTATGTGCACAGCAATTCAGGCATCTAGAACATGACCCTGCACTTAGTTGTGATTTACATCTAAAGCATGACACGTGGACTTTAAACAGTCTTATCATCGAGTGCCAACTAACTCTCCTTGACTAACTGGAAACCTGGTGAAATCCCCCACCTGTGGGCTGTGAGCTTCCAGGACTGACGCAGTATTTCCCTGGGGGGCAACGGCGGCACTGAGTGGGGGAGGAAGCTCCAGGCTCTGGGAGGAAGCTGCCCGCGGGACAGGGTATTGGTAACCCGCTACCTTGTGGACAGATGTGCCCCATGGGACAAACATCTCCATAAGACTGCGAGACAGGGGAAGGCTCAGTGGACCCCAGGGAACAAACATGTCCTGTGGTAGACAATGCTATTAGACATCTCACTGACAACCTGCAACATTCATGGGAAACTGTGGCTCAATTCAGTGAAGAAATACAGGAGAGGAAAAGACACTTGTATAACTCAATTTTCTGAAACCATTTCCCATGGTCATGCTGGTCTGTCAAACCTGGGCTGCAGGGTCCAGACGGCTCTGTCAGGCCACTGCTGTTACAGAAGGAGCCAGAGGGGCAGGGGGGGCAGTCAGCCAGGGACGTCCTGCCAGCTGATGCACTCACACTGCCCATCGGACATGGAGATGGCACAACTGAACCCTCCATACAGTAGAATCCTGGCCATGGTATATTTGAATCATTATAGGCTTCAGTTCACTTTGTATATTTGTGTTCACGTCATAAAATGTGAGTTAATTACCTGGTGGGCAGCTGTTACAAGTGTGTTGTCCAGATACAGATTGAAATGTGCCAGGGCTACATATGTCCGGCTCAGCACTACCGAGTGGACACACATGGCCAGGTGGGCAGCGATGGCCTGCAACACAATTAGATAAATGAAAAGTGTAAATTGTCCTCTCGTCCCTCTTTGTTTACATGGATAACAAAGAAATGTGAAGATAAAATATGCTTCTTATTTAATGTATCATCTTAAAAAGACATTTGTGTTGCACTTTCTGATGTAAGAAAGCATTGCTGTTGCCATACTCTATTTAGTACCATGGAAAAAACGACTGAATAAGAGAGTGACTGAGCAAAATGTGTCCTGTAAAAGAAGAGAAGAGAAAGCAGGCTCAGCTAGATGCGTGCCCTGACTCTGAGCTGGAGACTCTTTATGGATTCTGGGCCATTTCATGTTCAAATTAGTAAGACGCCTTCTTGTTGAGTGGAGAAAATAGGTCGAGGATGCCTTTAAAAGAATATCTAGGTGTGCATGTGGGAGGAGGAAAGCACATCTGAGGCATATAATCACCTCCATGGTACAGCATATGAATAGTATGATTTGTTCTGCTACAAATCTATAGAACCAGTAACTCCAAGACCTCATGAAAGTACCTTAATAAAGTTTAAAAACATTCATACAAAGGTGGGTCCTAAAGGATTGCATGCTGATAATCAAACAGATGATCAAATATGTCAAGTTATATTTAAAATAACTCAACTAAATAGAAAAACAGTGCCACAAAACAACCAAAATAGATGGGACGTAGTTGCTCTCCGTAAAACCCATATATCTCCAACATTTATTTTCAGGAAAGCTTAAGGATTAGGTGTTCCTTCTCTACCTTCCTTCAACTTGATAAACAACAACCAACTGGAAAATAAGAAGAGGCAATGAACTTGAGATTGTGAAGACACATGGTTTTCACAGAGAAGACAAATGCCATATGGAGAATTGTGCAAACCGTTATGCAGTATGATACAATGTTTGTAAATGAAATACATTTTTCAAAGTACAGACATTTTTCCTTGTAGTACTTTTCTTATCCACTTGATGTGCAATATCATTCACTTGTGAAGTTGCACAACAGTATGACCTTTACAGGGAGAGAATGAAGTTAAGCTTGGTCTTCTGAATCAACTTCATCATGTGAGCATTATTATTTGAAGCCAGACTTACAGTACATGATCAGACATTGTGCTAAGAAACAAAGGTAAAAAAGAAGCGCAAGTGCAAAGACTCCCCTGCTTGAACTTGAGCTGACCCCTGATGATGTGTAGTGTACCTGGCTGATGTCCAGACACTGATCCTGGCGGGCAGAACCACCCCGGGGGACAGAGGAGGTCGGCAGATGTCTGAGCCCATGAGGGGCAGTAAGACCCCTGGTAACAAGCTGTACAGTCGGCCTCAGACTCAGCCGCAGACCTTCCCAAGAAAGTGCCTATGTTGGGCAGACAAATTATCATTAGAGCAAAGATTACTCCTTTTGTCTCTCTCTCATAGACATATACATCCAGAGAACAGGAAATAGTATGACATAATCATGTTAAACAGTATATGTGCACCATGTATGGCTCAATGATTTCACTGAAGGTTACGTAGCAAGCTGACCATTTTGACAGTTTTATTGGGCTCCTAACCATCTGTAAAGCTCTGGATACATTAAGCCATTATATTGTACCTCTGGGGGGTTTATGGAACTGTACACTACCTTTAGAGGCAGTGTAATAAAAAGCAAGAGGTCAGACACAATAGTCATTAAGTGAAATGACAAGAGAATGATATACTTATGTTTATGTTCATACCGTAATAGAGAAATCATTTCCTCTTCTTTCAGAACTCTATTCAGATATTTTAGTTTTTACCTGGAGGACAGGGGCTTGGCTTTGCACTCCCTTTAGGACAGTAGTGGCCTGCAGGACACACACCACCATGGAACTGACCCATGGTTGAATTGCCAGAATGTGGGGATGTTGGTGTGGTTTCTCCTGTAACTGAGACAATAGACCTTTACTGCATGTCATTACTCATTAGGTTAGTGAGTGTACTAAAAGGCCAGAGCCATTTGCTGCATTCCCAGGGAGAGATATACTACTAGGAGAAATCAGTGGAAGTGGTGGTAGTGTTCTGTGGAGAAAGAACCAGCACTGTGGAGTCAAAGGTCATGAACATGTTAAATAAAAAAAGCAGTGCTTTGATAGAAAATATTGCATAGAAGAACATTGTTCAAGCTTGTGTCGGATGCCTTGTTTTTCGATATTACAAACTAGTTGTTCATGGTTGTCAAACACTACTTAAAGTGCAAGAACAATCAGTCTATTACCTGTATAGTTACCCCAAGGTGTGGCTGTTCTGGATCCCTCCCTGCAGTAAAAGCCTGGCTTGCACAGCCCAGATGGGGAGGAAAGGCCAACCTCAGCGCAGTAATGGCCAGGCAAACAGGGCTGACATACTTCTATAGAAACTGCCCCTGGAACAACAGAAACACAATTTGTATGTTTGATGTAAATGATTCAAATGTGATTAATAAGGGTCAAGTGAAATAATTCCACTTGGAAAAAGATTAGATCAATAACAAAAATTCCCAGTTACATTGCCGATAGCTCCAGTTAAGTCAGCCCATTATGTTCAAATGTCAGCAACAGTGTATCTGTAATTATTCAGTGTATTCACCGTCTATGGAGCTGAAGGTGCTTGCAGGGCAGGGAACCATCAAGCTGGTACCCTGGGGGCAATAGGACCCTGGAGAGCAGCGGCCTCCTGTTGGGCCCTCCTCCGGCTTGGCAGAAACAGAACCATGGATACAGAGGTAACTATGGGCAGCAACATAATGAAGACAGAGACGATAGGGAGGGGGATGTGGGAGGTAGGAAGTGATAGACGAAACAGAGGGAGACACAGCAAAAGTGAGGTTTAATTATAGAAAAGGGAGACAGAATTAAACAAGAACAGGATACCTTGTAAAGTCTTTCTATTAGTATGAAGTATGTGTTCAGATTGCATGTGTTTACCCAGGAGAGCAGACCCCAGTGGGAGCAGCCAGTCCAGAGGAACTGCAATACCTCCCTGGAGGGCAGAGCGCACATCCCGACTTATTGGACAAACCCATCTGCCTGCTGAAGGCACCAGCTGGGCATGGGAATGCTACACCAGACTGCGTTCCTGCAGATAAATAGCGTATAATATCTACAGATGGTCCAGGACTTAACATCACAGAACACTTTGTGAAGGCCGTCCTTATCTTGATTATGCTCTATAAATCACATTTGCATAATTAGAAAGCCATTTACTGTTACAGCCACTTAATCTTGAGTACACACAAAACAAGAACAATATTCAACACTGTTTTGCATGCAGTACAACACGTTTTTATACCATTAATCAATCCCACTGAGCCTGAACCATTACTTGTGTCCCTATATTGATACCTGACAACATTATTCACTTGTCAATATGTGTGGGAATAGCTGAACTATTGTACCCTACCTGGTGGGCAATAGTGTCCTTTCGGGCACGGCGTTGGAGAGTGAGTGCCAGAAACATGCACAGTGCCACTATCCACTGATCCAGCACAGTAAAATCCTGCCGGACATTGAAAACACTCTGCCTGTGGAGAAGTAAATAGTGCTCATTATTCTATATACACAAACTAGTCACAAGAGTTTGACAACTAATGTCCACAAATGTAAACGGACATGAAACGTTTCGATGCTTGTGTTGAAGAATCTAAAAGCTAAACTGTTTACAGTACACAGAGTGGTTGGAGATGCTTTCAGGAGGCCATTCTTTTCTTTATAATGAGTAAATAACAAAGCCTCACAATACACCCATCTTTTAAACAGTTAGTCAATAGCACTACTAGATCTAGTTTGAAAGTAAAACTTTGTTTTCAGCCAAGTATATCAAGCCTTATACTGAATAATTGAGAATTGCTGCTACTATAGGTTATTCTATTTGCATTATATAGTGGATGCACTTTGCCTTTGGGACTATAGGTCCAATCAGAATATGAGCATACTGTTCAGCCTCATCCTTCTCACCTGACCAGGTAAATCCTGGTAGGTTCCTGGTAAGCAAGGCACCTGTCTACCAGATCCAGGTGGGCACATATTTCCAGGTGAGCAGGGTATAGCGGCCTGCTGGCTGCTGTTAACTTTGCCTGGGCAGTAATAGCCCGCTGGACAAATATGAGAAGGGAAAGAGAGCCCTCTGGTGACACACAGGAAACCTACAAAACAAAATGAGCACTGTTGAGCAGCCGCACACGTCGTGTGAAGGGATTATGCCACCGATAAATCAAGTTATGTAATGAATGCTTTATCTTCTGGCAGATAGAAGGCACATAATTAAACACTAATGTATGCAACATAAATTAGTTCCAACCTGGAGGACAAGTCAGACAGTCGGAGAGATAACGGTTTCTGGTTGTGTTGCTGTAGCGTCCTATAGGACAGGGCACTGGTGCTGAGGAGCCCTGGGGACAGTAATGACCTTCAGGACATCTGTCCCCTGTCGTTTCTCCATCCTCTGGTGTGGGTGACCAGGCCCCAGAGAGGCAATAGTACCCTGCTTCGCATTGGCCTGTTGCAACACTCTTCCCAGGAGACAAACAGAAGGAGCCTGGTTTGATAGGAAAATGAGTGAAATTGAGTGGAAGGGAAAACTACCCTGAATTACCCTGCAAAGCGGGAAATGGGGGAAAAGGCACTGCATACCGTATTAATTCAAGTTTCGGTGCAGAATTTGTTTGATTTATGTTAAAAACAGTTATTGATAAAAGTTGCTTTTTAAAGTTGAATTATTCTGGCAATACAGTGTTTAATTTCCATGGACCGTCAAGGTCGTCTTAAACTCTTAGTCAACAACAACAACTTTAAGGAAGCTCATAAACATTGGCAGTAAATGGTGTGTGACCTGGAGGGCAGAGCAAGCAGTCCTGGGGTTGTGCCATCCGAGTGTGGGGGTTAATGGAGCCAGCTGGACACGGGTACTGGTGTTTGGACCAGGTCCCGGACGGGCAGTAATGACCCACTGGACACTCATAAGTCCTCGACAGAGAGCCGTTATTGCCAGGACAGTAAAAACTATCCAGACAAAACAAAAAAGGATGGGATAATTTAGTTCTTGGCTACTAAAAGTGGCATTGAAACATGAATATACTGTTCCTATATATATGTATGCAGTGCTTGGGGTGAATTCATTTATGTGTGTAAACATCTACTATTTAAAATGTTTCATAGTTCATCATGTTTATATGTGACAATTTATCTATGTTTATGGTGCAGTGTGACTGCGTGTGGCTAACTAGAGAGTTTACCCCTGGCGACAGGCACCGCAGCCGGCTCTGCTGTCCTCCGTACTGATGGTTCCCAGAGGGCACTGCTGAGGAGCCACAGAGCCCTCAGAGCAGTAATATCCTGGATGTGTGAAGGCAAGAGTCATGAAAGTGCTGCACACTCAAGTGCACACACAATCTACAGGGGATAGGGTTCAGTATCCACTGTCAACAGAGTAGCTGCTTATGTCAAGCCCTATTAAGTTAAAAGGTTTTGTTTACCTGGTCACTAAGCTTGTTCTGGGTTTATGTAAATGTGTAACCTAATTGTGTACCGCACTTATTTTGTATTTTATATACTGTAATGCTTAAGAAATTGCGTCTTGCTGCCATTGCCTGTAAACAATGGAAACCTTATTACTCTATCCCAGTGTGTTCTGTATTGACTCTCTTTGTGCATTTTCTTTAGAGTTTGTTCTGTAATTATTTGTTTTAATATTAAATACAGATGTCTTAATTTGAAGGGATCTGATTACCTTTTGGGCACGGTCCTCCCCGGCTGTCTATTAGAGGAGGGTCAGGGCGATCTGCACCCCCCAGACAGAAGAAACCTTCCCAGCATTCCCCTGAAGGGACCAAAAGCCCTGCAGCATCACAATAGTAACCAGGGAGACATGGCTGGCAATCCTCCTGAGAGGGGAAATGAAACAGACAGAGAGAGGAAGGTAAAGAGAGAGATGGGCAGTTAGAAAATGAAAGAAAGAGAGTGCCTCATTGTAACATTGATTTGGGATTAGATATTGATTGGCTGTCACACTGAAAGACAGAGGAAACATGTAAGTACTTCTCCTCTTAATTGTATACTGATTAGGGTGCATGTAATGTAGCAGGACCATACATTTGTTTGGAAAGTACAGTATTTAAGACATCCTCACAGTGTTTTATATTAAATACTAGGAAATAATGAAGAAGTAAAAACAAAGAAAATAAATGACTACATAATTAACAGATAATTAATATAAATGAATACATATTTTTAATGGATGATTTTGTTTTATAATGTCACATCATTCATTCTTTGTCTGTCTTTTAAGATAAACAGGGAAGAGCCAATTATGGGGCTGGCTGTTGCTATGAATACAATAAATATATACCACATTTCTTTATGTATTCATGAGAGTATTCATTTAATGTCCTATGAATCACTGATTATCCTCATTTGATGCAGGAAAAAAATTATATTTAGTTGTTGAATATTTGTTTTCATTATTAACACAAAAAAAAGAATATTGTAAAAGATACAGTATTATGTAAGTGCAATATTGATTCACAGTGACCTGGGAGGCTAATTTGGTGAGATCAGAGAATGTTCCACGTGGACAGGGCAGAGGATTTATGGCGGCTTGGGGGCAGTAATGACCGGCAGGACATGGCCCTCCCTCTTCTGATGAGACACAGAAAACAAAACTGCCATTTGTCAACAATCTCCAAATAGGAACATTGATGGAGAACGACTTCCTCACATAATAACAAGGCTGACAATTCCATATTTCCTGAATGTGTGAACCTGCGGTAGATATCTGATAAATATATTTATCACCTGCAGCCCGTAACAGGGGTTGTGGAGAGGTGTTTCCATGTGAGCAGTAATATCCTTCTTGACATTGTCCAGTGACAGCTGTGCCATTCCTGGAAGAGCAGTAATGGCCACCGTCACACTGCCTGCACTGAGAAACGGACCAGTAGCCGGGGTCAGGGCCATAAGTTCCCTCTGGACAGCCTCTTGAGTCAAATCCAGTTCTTTCAGGGCAGTAAAAGCCTGTAAGCCACATAACAGTCACAAAAAACATTTATAGATAAAAAGGATACAACAACATTATCGACACTGAAGTAATATGAATGGTTTCAAGGACATACGATGCAACAAATGACAGACCTGGAGGACATAAGTACAGAGAGCCAGACACACAGTACCAGCCTGCCACACATGGCTCACACTCAGTAGCATGTGTAACAGCAACATAAGTCCCTGGTTTACAAGGCAGAGGTTGAACAGTGCCCTCTGGACAGTAGGAACCCTCAGGACATGGTCCCCCTGTCATTCCATCAGTAGGGTTGGGTGCCACGGCTCCCTTAACACAGTAAAATCTGCAAAAGAAACATGAAATGAGACTGTGAGCATGACAGAAAGAAATGCAATAACAAGGAAACATTTTTATTTTGTGACAATTGGTATACCCCCCACTGCAAGGCCCACTAGGTTTAGTGAGACCAGCAGAGTCGCAGTAAAACCCCCCCAGACACAGTTTGCAGTCCTCCTGATTATGCAGTCCTGAGCTGTTTGACCAGCTGCCTTCAGGGCAGGCCTTAGGAGCTGTTGTGCCTGTTAATATGAAACAAACATTAAGAGAACTATTAAAAGACTATTAAAATATGTCACGAACAATGGAGTTATTGGGTTTGTCAATGCAATATAGTGTACATTTGTTGTACACATTGTTATTAGATATAAAGTGTAACTAAATAAGTGAGACATGTTGCTGCGTGCAGAGTTGATAAAGTCAGAGTTTGCCCTACAGCAGCATTTCTAAAGCATAGGTCAGTGCCCCAAGTCTGATAGGACAACAAAGTGCACACATTAGTTTGAAGAAAACTGTATACCAAGTTCCAAGATAAATGTTGTCAGTACTTCCTGTAGGCCACCAAATGAAAATTAGCATGAATAAAACATTGTAGCCTGTGAATTTGACGGGGTAGAATGTTAATAGCCTAAAACAGTATATATTTGGTTACATTAACCTACGAATCAAGTGTTGGATTTAAAAACATTATTTTAAAAACTTGGGAAGTTTATAACATAACAATATAGCAGCAATGAAGCAGCTGATGGCTAATGTAATGAAATGTAATGTAGCATGGCTGATGCAAGCCAGTAACCTGAGGGGCAGTATTGACCAGGTGGACACAGGGAACCTGAGCGTCCATCAAGTGGGCTTGGAGAGGAAGCCCCCTCTCTGCACCAATAACCAGCATTGCATGGTCCTATAGGTAGTAGAATATAACACGTAATCATGATACAGTAATGTAGACAAAACCACAGCTCCACAGTACATGCTACCTAGTATAAATTTGGGGTTTAACGACTTGACTAACAAAATTAGCTTTTCAGCTTTTAGTCTCTGATATACTGTACAGATACTTGAATGGAATGGCTGACATGGAGGATTAAGAAAAATGTGCAGTGGTCTCTTAATTTTTTCCAGAGCTGTATCTCTAAACCAAGGGAAATAATCAGAATACCATTATTCGTCCCACAGTGGGGACATGAACATTGTAACAGCAAAAGTGAGGAAACTACTCAGCTCTGAGTAGGAGCTGCTGTAACAAGGCTGCCACTCAAGCAGCACCAGAACTTAATGACAAAAATACTGTAAATCCATAGCTTTTTGCGCTAGAGTTAGGTTAGAGGAATAGGTTTATATGTTGCTGAATATTTGTATGTACAGTACATATCTGCTATGTATGTGATGATAAAACGCCTTGCTTTTTTACAATGATTATGTCTAAAATCAGATACTCCCATGTGGGTCTTAACTTTACTTAAAACATTAGACTGTAATTCCAACAATCTTTCAATGTCTTCTCATGTTAAACATGATGTGTTGTTTGATAAGCCATCTGGGGGGTTTATGTAAAGATCAGAACAGCTTTGGTCCTGTGGACACTGTTTGTATTGACTCGCTATTAACACACTTGGGAAAATGTTGTTATTCATTTCCTCCTCAGCCATAATGATTTCAAAATTCTAGTTTGTTGCATAATCACATACATAGCAGTCCCTACTACCGCTTAAAGTAATGGTGTAGGAAAAAAGGAAAAGCGATTAAAAGAAGAGGTCACCCTCTTTCTCACCTGCCGGCTCTGACAGGCCCACAGAAGGACAGAAGTGTCCCGCAGTGCAGGGCATGCAGGCGGTGAGGCTGGCAGTGTGCACTCTCGGGTTGAAGGAGCCACTGGGGCAGGGGTGTTGGTCGGGCATGCTTGTACCTGCAGGGCAGTAGTGTCCTTTGGGGCAAGGCCGCAAAAAAGAGGCATTGGCTAGTCTCAAATCGCAGTAGTACCCTTGACAGAAGAAAAACACATATATTTTAATAAGCATTATAAAATGTACTTACAAAAACAATTGCATTTGTAGAACACTTCTTTCAACAAACTTCTAAAGTGCTGTAAACAGTGCAGTTCATTCTTATTTGAACAATGTAAAGTATTTTGCCAAGGTTTTTAAATGTTCTGTGTAAATTAAGTTTTTATAAATTTTTATTCTTGTTATATAATAAATTGAACAGGTGCATGTGAGTGAGTCATCAACTTCAATTAATGAACACTTGCTGGGTTTGAGAGCTGTTTTTATTACACAGTCTTCAGTAAATCAGAAATGCCACAAGGTCAACAGCAGTGTTTAGAAAGAAAATAAATACATCCTTCTGTAGAGAAGATAAAAAAGAAGAGTAAAGCGCTCTTATACCTGCGCCACAAACGGTGCAGGTTGCCTGTTTCTCTCTGTCCTGGTAGGTTCCTGACGGACAAGGCTCTGGAGTGGCACTTCCTTGCACACAGAAGTGACCTGGAGGACACGGCAGAGCTGTAGCCACTGTCTGACCAGGCGGGCACCAATAGCCTAGGTGACAAAACACAAAATAGAGCAAAGTGTGCAAGGATGGAAAGGAGGTTGAAGCCGAACAAAGAATGAATCAAGAACATGTATCTTTATGAAACAGGCAACAGCCGAACACTTTCAAACTGTTTATGTTAAACGATGAGACATAATACAATGCATGGACTACCTTGGCTGCAGGGTCCAGTTGGAGCCCTGAGACCTGCTTCTCTGCAGTAGACACCTGCAGTACACGGCTGACAGCTCGCCTCACTGGTTAGACCTGGCACTGGGGAGAAAGTACCTGCTGGACACAACTCTGGCTCTCCTGAGCCCTCAACTGCAGAGAGAAAAAGTCATTCATTCAGCCTTTCATTTCTTTCCTTTACATACCAATACTTATTCTAGACCGAAAGTCTATTCCAGGATACACTGAGTCAAAAGCATGAACAAACTCCACACAGGTCAACAGTAGACAGGCTAACAAAAGTTGACTCACTCTCATACCCATGGGTAATTAGGTTGACAGGTCTAGTTGAGTCATAGCTATGACTATGCTATGACTTTGAAAATGAAATATAATACAGCTACTTAAGAGTCTTAGGTTCATTTCATTTGCATATCTTTGGACTGCAGAAAGACATTTGAAAATCAAAACAAAACCCCAGGGTTAAAGGCAGGGCCTTTCTTGCTATAAAAAAACCCAATTCCAAGCAATATCAAAGAACTGCCCTTTGAATAATGAATAAGATTTGATAAGACTTTGCAGACTCTCATTCTGCATTGTATTGGTATATGATGCAAAGTGCATACATATTACTTATTTCATGGGGTCAGTTTCTCCCAACCCAGTTTACTTCGGCTTAAGGCTATATTGTCACACATTCCCTGCATGGGAACCAATATAGATCCTTAAAAACTTGGACATAGATTAATGGCAGACATCAAAAGCTAGAGAAAAGTGGTAATATTATGAATATGTAAATATTTTTCTTCCAATCAAACTCAATTATACATTTAAAAAAAAAAAGTATAAGTGGTACTAATGCATTATGGACTTCACCAAGATATTCACTTTTTCTTATTAATATATAAATAAAAACTTTGTTGGCAGGTTAGTAATACAACTGTTCCAAAGAAGTAAAGTGGTGCTTACCACAGTATGCCCCAGGTGGACAGACGCTGCCTGTTCCTCCATCTGTTGGTTTGGCGTTAGTTGCTCCTCCAACACAGAAATACCCAGGGAAGCAGGGTCCCATCGGCAGAGCCAAACCTTTTTAACAACATGAGGACTTTTATGAGTTTTCTAAATACCCAGAGATATTATGTATAAGTGGCCTTAAGACTGAAATCCCCTTATGTAGAATAATGTGTGAGCCCCCCAAAATGTCATACAGTACATACACTTCCATATACATCCGAAAATAATCACATGACTGATTATAAATGGTCTTAACTTATACTGATCAAATAAACAATAGCTTTTCCAACTAAAAATAAATCCAAACTTATAGTTCTGATTGAGAACATATTTGTAATTCTAGTTCCATGTGTGTGATTGAAAGAAAAATGTGTTCACTTGATGGGGTCCAATATGAAAAACCAGGCCATTAAAATGCTGACTTTGGATTAGTGACTAGTGTGAATGAGTAGGTCTTTAATTGGATTTCAAATACCTGAGATGTTACAGAATGTTCCAGGTGGACAAGGCACAGGCTCTGAGCTACCTAAGGGGCAGTAAAAGCCCGTCTGGCAGCGCCCCCCTGTAGATGTAGCTGGACAAAGACAGTTGGCATTTGTGTAGTTGTCCAGGTCAAAAGGCTGGGAGTTCCAAGCAGCTGACACACAAAACCAACCTGAGAGGAATAGATGAAGCAAAAGACAGAGCAGGAGACAATGAGGTGCTTATGTTGTGACTGCTGTCTATATTTGTGATTTACATGTGATTTACATCATGTTGCCAACATAAATTCAAATCAGTTTAGATGTCACATCAGATGCTGACTTTCCGAACAGGGTAAGAAAAACACGCTCCACAGAGCATGAAACTCACAAGAGCGAGAAACATAAGAAACATGACAAACAAACCAGGAAGCCACTGTTGTATTATCTGCATGAGACTTGTGTGCATTAGGGTTGATGGCATATGGAGCCAGGCCATTTGTCGCCTTAATATAGAAATAAATAATACAGGGAATTATCTGAAAGCTGCTGATGTTGCTGAAATACTACAATAAAGCTGTAAAGAGAGGGGAAGTAAAATAATGACAATGTGGCTCGTGTTGAGATGTGATTTGTCGTGCTTAATACGTACTTTTCGAACACTGACAGCAATTTTCCCTAACTGCTTTGGAATGGCTTGCAAGACATAAACTAGGCTGGCACAGAGTATAGAGTCCTGCCACTTTGTAAGCAGGCTGTATGGCTGAGATTGTGTCTTTTGTAGAAAATTACACCGACCGGCTTTGCATTTTCCAGACACTTTGGTCAGCCTCTCCTTCTCACAGTAGTGTCCTGGGGGACAAGGCAGGCAGCTGTCCAGACTCTGAGTCATTGGCTCCGGGTTGTAGTATCCACGAGGACAGGGAAACTGGGTGGCATGCCTTGTACCTACGCATAAAATACAATGAAATTTCAAGTGAAACACACCATTTCAGCGTTTTAACACATTTATCCGTGAAAATCTTTAAGCACACCATGAAGTTTCTAGATGCTACCCTCGATGAATTCATAAAGAAACACAACCATGACTGATAGTGGTTTGGGAGAGTCTACCGTCGGGGCAGTAGAAACCAGGGGGACAGGGGGACTTGGAGAAGTTTCCAGTCTTCTCTGGACAGTAGTAGCCAGCAGGGCAGCGGGAACACACTGATTGGCCTGTGAGGATGGAGTAGGCTCCAGCTGGGCATGGCACCGAGCTCGCACTACCCTCAGGGCAGTAATGAGCTTGTGGGCAAAGACCTCCTTCTGAGCCTGGAGAGCATATAACAATTAGATGTGGTAAATTACTGAGATTAGGGCTGCTTAGCCCTTAATGTGATGAATCATGTGATAAACACTGATTAATTCAGTAATCATGCGTTTAACAAAACACCCTATTACAGTACATTCGCTTTTCCTGCATTTATCAGCATCTGTTTTTCTTCTAGCTGATGGTTATTCATAAGATGACTATCCAAACATTATAATCGCAGCTCTCCACAATTTCATTTAATGTATAAACAACAACCATTGCTAATCAATGATTAATTAACTATGTTATCATTGTGTTCATATTTGAAGGTGGGCGGACTAGGTTTTATCTTGCAGAAGAGATGAAGCAAGGGAGTAAATCATTTTTGACATTATACTACAAGCACAAAATAAATTAACTTCTCATGAATAAACTAAAACTCAATATTTTGCAATTCTACCTGTAGCTTTTGTGTCTCCCCCTGGACAATAAAATCCTGCCTGACACGGTCCAGATGGACGAGTGAGACCTGCAGTGCCACAGAAAACACCCGCTGGACATGGATTACAGCCAGAGACGTCTGTCAGATGAAGACTGCAACCATACATGTGTGACAGATGACAAAAGATTCACAGAATGCATACATTTACATGGCAGAACCAAATGAGTGTCTGTTTACAAGTGTGCATGTGTTTATATTTGGGTCAACAATTATTTCATGTCCTTTACTGCTGATGCAAACTGCATTATTTTATTTATTATGGGCTGTAGGTGAGCTGTGGGTATGTTGTGTATGTATATATGATGGGCAAGTATATTCATCTGCATCCATTATCGGAAGATTATATGTGGGTTCTTTATGGGGCTGTAATATTGTTGTTACACCTTACTGAACATTCCTTGTACATGTATGTTATTTGAGGGAATGCTGCATTGATGTTCAAATGTCCACATATTTTAGTAGTTACAATTAAAAAATGATTACAAAAAATATATTTAGGCCCACCAACCTGTTAGAGTAAGTACCTGGTGGGCAGGGCAGGGGGAGACTGATGCCCTCAGGACAGTACTTCCCCTTTGGACAGGTTCCTCCCACTCCTGTGCTGAAGTTACCATCTGGGTTCTGAAAGTTCACACCTAAGTTGCAAATGTAACACAAGTTTAGTCATCCAATTCACTTAAGCAGCACAGTGGTATATTATACTGTAAAGGCCTTTAAATTAGGTAAGTGATAAATGGCAATAATGTCATTTTCACAACTGTGCTATAATGATGCATGTATTATTGTACCCGCTATGCAGTAGTAACCAGCTTGACAGGGTCCAGTAGGTTCAAACAGACCCCAGTCCTCACAGTAAAACCCTGTAAGCAGAGCATGAAGAGTTAAAAAAAACACTGCTGCAATAATAGGACACCGACGTTCTCAAAGTCTTGATTGTTAATTTCATCACATCACAAAATAATATCCCTCCTCTAGTCATTTAAATGTGATAAAGCATTCTATTATTGCCTTTTATCTAAATCAATTAGTTCCAGCACATCTAACATATTAAGGAGTTGATACATTAAAACCGGATTCAGCTCGCTAAATATTTAATGAAGGACTTCCAAGTGTCTTTCAGAGCGATCAAGACAACCATGACACAACACTCTCACCTGCTGGACAGATGAGGCACTGCTCCACTTGGCTGAGGCCAAACTGAGGGCTGTATGTGCCAGGAGGGCAGGGCAGGATGCCCTCAACACTGCCACCAAAACAATAGTGTCCTGCTGGACAGGGCTGGACACCTTCCCCTGAGAGACAGTAAGTCCCTGAGAGGCAGTCATCACACTCTTCTGCACCTTCATCCAAAACAAGAAAGCAAGAACTTAATGATTTAAATGTGTTATACTTTATATTTTTTGTAGACGAATCGTTTCACAAAATGAATTTCCTCTACCTGTACTGTTGAAGTACGTCCCATCAGGACAGAGGAGAGGGGAAGTTGAGCCCATGGGACAGTAGTGTCCAATTGGGCAAATGTCCCCTGTCAAACTGTCTGAGGGCATTGAAGACACAGCCCCTCCTGAACAATAATACCCTATAAATCAGAAGATACAAAAAAAAGTTAGGGACGCAAGTAATAATAAAAAAAGCCAGACATCTTCACCTACCCATTAATACTATAGTTTACAGTGGTCAGTAGATACTCACAAAAAGCATTTTAAATCTAAAAGCTAGCCATATCTCCTCTCCAGCTGTTTAGATAGTTATCAGATTATATTAATTTGATAACAGCATTAGGATTAAGGATTTGACCCTATAAACAGAGAGCTGTTTCAGTTATGGGTAATTCGGGATTTAACAACTGTTTAACCGTTTAAAAACAGAATACAATGTTTTCAATCAGGTAATTAATGCCTGTGCCTTTATCACAAAGTCCTGAAGGCTTGCTGAGTCCTGTATTGTTGCAGTAGAGTCCTGAAGGGCAGGGCCAGCAGGAGGACATGTTTTGGGCACCCACAGTGTTGCTCCAGGTCCCTACAGGGCAGGGGTGCTGCTGCGAGTAAGAGGTCCCTCGTGGACAGATGTAGCCTGCAGAACAAACTCCTCCAGACAACAAAGCCACCTGCTGGAAAACGGAGTTATCATCAGAATATGACCAAGTTTGGTCATTTAGACTCTCAGCAATAGTTCGAATTTAAAAGTTAAATCTGTGGGAAGTTTGTCTTGGAAGCTGTCATTCATTTCCCAGACACTGTTAGCAACTTACCCAAAAAACACTGCTGTAAAACATTATTTATTTGCCCAATTCCAACATGCTTCTAAATTCCTAATTATATTAAAATGACAGAAAACCCTTAAGCCCGAACGCTCAAAGTGAGTGGGAAATAAATAGCTGTCAGCAAGCCAGCGACACAGTTTTAACTTGGAAGAAAAGAAAATTCAACGTAAAGACATATTTTCCTCTCTAATTACCCCATGTTTTTCATGAGAGTGCTCCCCCGCTCTGTCAAAGATCAACAAGGTAAAGTATATGAAAAGCTTTAGAGCATGGATTCTGCTACATATGAATAATATCTATGAAAAAAAATATTTTGGTAATATGACAGTAAAACAGAAAGAACGAGATCGCGGATACAAGCGGCCGAGATGGGTTTCCTCCGCCGGGTGGCTGGTGTCTCCCTTAGAGATAAGGTGAGAAGTTCGGTCATCAGGGAGGGACTCGGAGTTGAGCCGCTCCTCCTTCGCGTCGAAAGAAGCCAGTTGAGGTGGTTCGGGCACCTAGTTAGGATGCCACCTGGGCGCCTCCCTAGGGAGGTGTTCCAGGCACGTCCAGCTGGGAAGAGATCAAGGGGTAGACCTAGGACCAGGTGGAGGGATTATATCTCTTCGCTGGCCTGGGAGCGCCTTGGGATCCCCCAGTCAGAGCTGGTTGATGTCGCCAGGGAAAAGAAAGTTTGGGGCTCTCTGCTGGAACTGCTACCCCCGCGACCCAACCACGGATAAGCGGGAGAAGATGGATGGATGGATGGACAGTAAAACATTGTAGTCATTTAAATTATTTTCATTATTTGTAGAAAGTAAATGTATGAATTCTTTATCCCCCCCAATGTATATGGGAAGAGGCACCTAATATCTAGAAGAGAGTGTCATGAGAATGTCTATATAGTGTTATAAAGTCCTCAATAGAACATACACTTTATGTATTTATTTGTTACTGAAACATCAGTTCTTTTTTGGATAACCTGCTTGAAGCCAAGCTATCAAAGTAATTGTATGTAACATCTTACAGGAGAGGCAGTGGAGGCTCCAGAGGTGCAGTAGTGTCCCGAGTCACAGAGACCCTGAGGCTCAGAGAGTCCGGCTCGGCTGCAGAACCATCCGGCCTCGCATGGCCGACAGTGGTGCACAGCATCACCACCAGGCTGGTCAGAGTAAGAGCCCTGAATATAAGATAGTATCATTTTACAACATCTGAATTTGAATTAAGCTTTAGTGCAAAAGTACACTCATTAAAACTACTGACTGGAGGACAGGGTCGAGCAGCAGAATACCCCGGAGGACAGAAGTGTCCTTTGGGACACATTGGTGGGCGTGACAAGGCAGTCTGGTTACACAGTCTGCCTCCCTGACACTCCACACATGACTGTGCACCTCGACGCTGTGAAGGATTTATAGACAAGGGAATCACCTTGAATATGGATTTATCTCATTATCTAAATTTGACTGTACACTTTCAGTAGAACAGCACTTGGTATTCTGTGTGGATTATTTCCTACCGGCTGATAAGTGCCAAGAGGACATGGCTGTTGCCTCGCTGCCCTCTCCAAGGTATAATAACCTTCTTCTGCTTCACTCTGAACAGGGGAAGCTGAGCCACCAGTACAGTAGAAACCAGCAAAACAAGGACCTGAAGGGGAGGTGTTGTTGGAACCTAAACAATAGAAACTGACAGGGAGAGAAAATAATTGACAAAAACAACACAGGATTACATTTTTACATGGTTCTCTTAAATAAATAAGCTGATCAATTAAAGTTTGAGGAGGTCCAGTAATGAAGTGTTAGTAGCATTACCCTGGCGGACAGCTAACACACTCCTCAGGTCTGCTGAGGCCAGTGCTGTTGCTGAAGGTGCCAGATGGACAGGGCAGTGGAGAAGACGAAGCCGGAGGACAGTAACTTCCTACTGGACACAAACCTCCTGTCGGCCCATCTGCAGGAGTCTGGAAATAGGGTATGTAAAGAAAAGCTAACATGAACTGTAGATAATTAATGTAATTCCTAAAAAGCCCATTCAAAATAATACATATAAAACATAATGTTTCCTAATCCAAGTTTCATCACCTAACTGAGAACTAAGTGTAAAGTGTTTTAATATGACATGAGTCACAGACCTATAATTTATCAAAACAAGAATAAAACATTAAAGACTAGCAGATTCTATTCAATAAATGTTTGAAATATTTTCTTCATACTGCAGACTTGGCTCCTTCTCTACAGTAGAAGCGCTCTTTGCAGCTTCCCGAGGGCTCTGAGAGTCCCACACTGGTGCAATACTGTCCTCCAGCACAAGAGGAGCACTCAGACCCATTACTGAGAGCTGAACGCGAGCTGTAGGTTCCTTCAGGACAAGGTTCGGCAGCAGAAGTGCCCTCCGGACAGTAAAAGCCCTGTTATAGAGTGACAGAAAGAGAGAAAGAGTTGGTTTCACATGCACAGTGCCAAGAATTATAAGGACAAGGTCTGTTTCTGAATGCTGCAAAGCAGTTTTACAAAATGCTGGATTTACCTGAGGGCAGACTGCAGGCATGTGAGTTCCCGGTCTGTCGCAATAATGCCGGGATGGACATAAAACACATGCCTCTCCACTGTGACCAAGAGTGTTGTTCCTATATTGTCCAGCCTGACAAGGGTAAGTGAGGGGGTAACCAGTCCCTCTGGGGCAATAGTGCCCATCAGGACAAATGCCTGTCTGAAAAATACAGCAAAAAAACTATTTGTTTAATTTCCTTTGGTGTACAATCTTCACCTAAAACAAAGTTTGACTTTATGCAATGAACATTTATATACTGTATAATATGGTCATGTATGATCTCTATCAAAATTAATTAAGCAGAACAAAATAATGGAAAAGGATATGTGTTCTCACTAAGTACTGTATTTTTGGTATCTTACAGGCCGGGTTATAGGCTGCTCCTGAGGCTCCTGGGAATAACAGTATTCCCCCTCCGGACACTGAACACATTCGCTAGCATCCCGCAAACCAGGAGACTCACCATAGGTACCATTGGTGCAGGGAATGGGGTTGGGATCCTGTGAGGGATTTGCAGGTATAGCGATTAAGACATTGTAAAAGAGGGCCATATTACTACAAAAAAAAAGTGATTTCTCTGTATGCATCGTTCTTTGACTCACAATGCCTCCTCCTGGGCAGAAGAAGCCTCGAGGACAAAGTGTGGCTGAGCGCTGGGGGTCTCGGGCTAAACCCTGAGAGCAGAGAAAGCCTGGGGGGCACACCATGACGCTTAACATGGCTTCTTCACTAGTCGTCTCATCACTGCAGTAGTGGCCCTGCAGGCACGGAGAACACTCCACAGAGCCCTCATCCTACACACAAAAGAACGTGAAGGAAGATTCAGAGAGTTGAAGTTAAAGATATCAACCAGTATGGGGGAGGGACAGCACAAAATAAAGACTGAAAACACAAGGATAGAACTTGCAATACAATGGAATAACACACTTATACTTCTTCAAAAATGAAAGCAAAAAATTAACTATAACAAATGTAACTTTGACTACTCCTCTTGCTGACATTTACGGATGTACATACATGGTGAGTAATGTAAGCTGATCTCTGTGGGCGGAAAATGCTAATCTAAAAATTGGACAATCAGACTGGCTGATGGAAGGACGAGACTAATACAGCAGCTCTGGTTTCCACTGGTTCTGACAGTTGGCCAGTCAAAGTGAACTGTATTATGGATCATGGGGCCTTACAGAGTAGCTTCCAGCTCCACACACTCTGGGGTTGACAGTGGCAGAGTGGGGACAAAAATAGCCAGCAGGGCAAGCAGAGCAGTCGTCCTGCCTCCGACCCCCTTTCAGATGGCGAAATGTGGATCTGGTAAACATCAGGACAACGTATATAAATTAATCTCACTCATTACATCAGATTTATCCTTGAGTTGATATTCTCATTTGTTTTATCATCATGCTCACATCTGATAGAATACACAATGACTGCTTACATGGGGCAGGGTGAAGGTTTGGAGGTGCCCTTTTGACAGAATGAGCCTTCAGGACATATCAGGCAATCTTCTCTGTATCTGTTTCCAATGTGGATGCTGTAGGTCCCCGCAGGGCAAGGAAACTGGGTACCATATGCAGTCCCTAGTGATGCATCATCAAAATACTTATATCAGCATGAATGACTCATAACAGCTCACATTTTCATATAATAAGCTGTAGTCTTACTTTTATTAGATAACTTTTTGAACTTCAGCAGTAAACACATGTATTAATGAATGTATATACCACCTATACTATCATTTATGCCACAACCAGGTGTACCTTCAGGACAGTAGTGTCCAGAGCTGCATCGCCCTGACGGAGCTGCAGATCCAGTCAAACAGTACCAGCCCTGTGGGCATGGCCGGCACTCACTTTCAGCTTCCAGTCCACTCTGACCGCTCCATGTCCCCACAGGACACTTGTGCTGGGTGGGGAACATCGTTCCAGGTGGACAATAATGCCCTGAAAAGCAGAAGAGTGGTGGTCTCTGGATACCACCAGTTCCTGATAAAGTGTAAAACAATGAGGCATTTAGATGGAAACAAAAAACAAACCACACAATCAAATATAGCTATGTATAATGGACACATTGGGCTATATCTACATATTGACCCATTTCAAAAATGTAAGTATAGTAAAGAGGCGACTTAAACATATCTTCTGATACTACAAATACAAACATATTAAACACTACTTCTAAAAACAGACTGAACATGTAAATGTGTGAAAAATAAACAGCACCTCTAAGACAGGCATATCGAGCTAGGCACTGCTGACACTGTGAGCGGTCAGTGAGGTCAGTGCGATCGCTCAGTGTCCCTGGTGGGCAGGCATTGGTTGGTGCGTTGGGTTGAGAAGACCCAGGGGGACACACAAACCTTTAAACATTCAGGCAAAGTCAGCTTAAAAATAGGGTAATAAATGCAGGATAATATAACAGGCAATATAACAGAAACAATCTATTATAAGATAATGTTTTACTCCTAATAGACATGCTGTATCAAAATGTTATCTTATTAGTGAAGAATAAAATGGATCAGAAATAAAACCTTTACTTGAAAATGAAGAGGTGACTTACCCTTGCATGCAGTCCACATCTGGGGCTTTCAGGGCTACCTGTGTGCAGGCCTTCCCTGCGTAGCACTCCCTGCAATCATCCAACTCATCCTGACCCTCTAAGGGGTTAAAGGAGCCTGGTGGACAGGGCGCGGGGTCGCTTCTCCCCTCAGGACAGTAAAAACCCACCGGGCATTTGAGACAGTCCTTCACACCTGGAGGCAATAGTTACAAGATGCCTACTTTATTAGGATGCCAGTAAGATTCTTTTGAATGTATTATTTGTACTGCTCAATTCCTTTCATATCCTCCATTCGTTTTCCGTACTGGTCTCACAGCTCCAGCTGGTCAGACAGTTGTTTTTTATTTTTTTTATACTATATAAGACGCTTTCTCTTTGCACCCTTGGCATCCATCTGTTGAAATTTCTCATCCATATATTCCTGTTCATCATGGGGACTAAACAACACTTATATTGTTATGTAATCACTGAGTTTGCTATGATAGATAGCTATAGCAGCATATTAGTTTAAGCTGAGCTGCTGATAGACTGTAGGGCAGTTCCCATAAAATAATTCACTTATATAAATAAATTGCAAGCCAGGGCCTTAAGCCAAAAAGAAATAACCAATTGCTGTGAATATGAAAATGTACTTACAAGATTATGAAAGAGATAAAGTATAATACAAAATAAAACAGTAATAATACATTATATAAATGTACTTATGGCTCCTTGATGAGGGGTGAAGGTGCCTCGAGGACAAATCACTTCTTCCAAGGTGCCAGCAGGACAGTATCTCCCCCGAGCACAGGGCAAGCCAGGACCTGACGAGCCTGCGACACACACACGCACACTTTTTTTTGGTATGACTTCATTGTTTGTTGCCCGCTTGAAATCTAACAGGGCTAAGACTTACCTGCAGGACAGAAGCGTCCTTCTCTACATCTCTTGCAGGCTGCCCTACTTGTCTGACCCATTTGTTCTCCCGCTGTACCAGCAGGGCAAGGTGACCCATTAGGGGTGAGGGTGCCCTCCTCACAGTAATATCCCTGTGTGCACAGGAACTGGGAGGTGGGTCTCCATGAACTGCCTTCCAGACAGTAAAACCCTAGAGATAAGTATTCATAGACACGTTCATGAGAATGTTTTGTTTTAACTGGATCGTTATCTTATCATATCAATGTACATACCAATACTAATATTTGTGCTCGTAATATAGTCTTTGCACATGAAACATAAACGTATAATAATTTACAAGGTTTGCCACCATTAATCAAAACTCTACCTGCAGGACAGATTGTGCAGTCTCTCAGCCTCTGCAGACCTTCATTAGGGCCATACGTCCCAGCAGGACAGGGTACAGCAACACCTCCCACACAATAATGTCCTTGAATGAAACACATGTACGTATACATATAGGGCATCTTCCAGAAGGAGGTGAAATGCAAATATAAGTGTGCAGTGACAACCACTAACCTACTGGACAGATCACACATGCCAACTCTTCCCTCAGATCTTTGTATGTTCCTGATCGACAGCTGATCGTTTGACTGGACCTTTGGACTGGCTGGTTCCAGCGGGGGGCCACAGCTCCCCCACACAGCAAAGACGTATCATTACAGCTACGGCATTCAGTCTGCCCGTGTGTGGAAGACCAAGTAGGAGGACAGGGGAGCGGCTGTGTCATCCCACTATCTGGACAGTAACTTCCTATGCCGGGTAGAGGTCAGAAGATAAGATTGTTCATCTTAAATAAAACACTTTATTGAAATTAGATAATGTTAATGTGTTACTGTACTACCTGCTGGACACTGAATGCACTGGATAGTGCATATAGTGGAATAAAGGCCCGGGGGACAGTCATTACATACAGTGTGATCTACATTCGGCTCCTTGCCAGGCCAACACTATGGGCACATATAGGAAGTGAATAGGAAGGAAGGAGAAAAACAGACGACTTAGATCAATTCAAATTTCTAGGCAAACGATCAACTATTTATTATGAAAACTAAACATACACACATTTTAGGACGAGAATTTGTTATTGAGATGGTCTGCTTTATTAGTTACCCTAATTGGAAATCCAGAGGTGCAGACTGAATCTACAGGGCACGTCAGACACTGTAGGACCCCTTCAGGAGAATGTTGTCCCGGGGGGCATAAAGAGAGTGTCCCATTGACTGGATCACATGAGAAACCTGCAGGACACAGCCTACAGTCCACTCGGTCCTCTGAACTGATCAGACCTGGAAAACACGGCTGCAAACATACAGAAATTATTAAAGTAAGTACAATGAGGACAATTCTCCCTGTCAGACAGCATCAAAGCCAATAGTCAAGGTATTTAAGGTATAAACGTACAAAAAGAGGGGAAAGATGTGTAGCTTAATTAGAATAAACATTTTTCAGACATTGTGACCAGTTGCAGTTCATCATCAATATATTAGTTTCACCTGCTTTTTCTTGATATGACAAGTCAAAATGACTTTGGGGAAAAAGGTCTATGAATCTGCATCATTGTTATAAAGACTATAAAATGAAATGCAATACCTGGTGCAATACCAATGGCTTTCAAAAGAGGGCATGGCAGAAAGAAAGCTTCTTGTATGATGATGATGATGATGATGGGTTTGTTTTCCAAAGCTGTCTCTCACCTTACAGTCACTGATACGGCTTTTCCCCATGTAGAGGTTGAACGTTCCTGCTGGACATCTTTGAGGTGCAGATACATTGCCAGGACAACTATATAAAAAAATGTTGAATTGATATATATTTATTATAATCAAAAAGTCGTATTAGTATTGATTTGATGAACACATTTATTTATTTTTTATCTTATTTCAAATTCTTACATGTGACTCATCAAAAGAAGCAAAAATAATGTGTCTTTATATTGAGCTATTATCGATTATTTAAGTATTATTTTCATAGTTTACACATTAAGATTATACCATTAATATCAAAGATGGTTGATGACTTACAAATGCCCAGAGGGACACTCCAAACAGAGGTCGTTGGAGAAGTATTTTCCCTCTGGACACCTATCCATGTCTGTCGCTTCACCGAGGGGGAGCTCTGCACTCCCTTCAGATGATTCTTGAATACATAAATTAATGTCAGCAAGGATGTTAAAGTTTGTCTTTGTCCATATGTTTGACTATCTACAAAAAAAACTACTTTAAACAGTCATTGCTCTTACCTGAGGCGAGTCCAGATTGTGTCAGTTCCAGAAAAACAAATGAAACTGAAAAACAAAACATTACTTTGGATGAATACATCATCATGGTATCTCTAATCAAGTCCACACTGCTTCATTTTTGTATTTTCATTCAAGGCTGTTTGGTCTGAGCTTTCATGACTAACTGTTTAAAGGCATGAAAGTGAGAGGCCCTCAGTCACTGAAAGTGAAACAAGAGCACGAAATGTGAGTCCCATGTGATTGCCCTAGCTGATAATGGTGTGCAATGATGTTCAGTAACTGTATCTTCCCATTTCATAATGCATGAGTATGTGCAAACGCTAACCTAGATATGTTTCTGTTAGGGGAACACTTCAATTATGGATGTTACTTCAGTAATTAATTTAAAGGTTTTAGACATGACAAATCTGATGGATCTACACGCAACAATGAAAGCTTTATCCAAGAAGACCCCCTTTTGCTTCGATGTGTGAGAGTTGGAAAATAAATTATCCAATGTTAGTGAGTGCCAGGCACATCCTTTGTTTGAGCACAGAGTGAGCTGCAATGGTGCATCTGCAGATTACCACAAACAATATATGTGTGTTTTTTCAAACCAGGTGCAAATATTATGCTTTGTACAATGAATACAAAAGATAAATGTTGTTATTTAAAATGCTAGTGGTTAAAATGTGTGTATTAATATGTTTGAGAACAATATTTAGTTTTCTTTGCAGGAAGTCAGGTGCAATAGATGGAAAAATATAGATTATTTGTACACAGCTCTGAATTCTGTTGTTTACCACTTCCTGTTTCCTTAAGCAAGGGTTGGAAAACATGTGCGGTTATTTCAGCAGTTTCTACAGATGCTGGCATAACCAAACTACGGGCACACAAGATATTTGATTGTATGTTTTGAGGCAGCAGGAATCAGAACAACAATGACGATCTCAATCCACTTCGCTTTGCTCGTTTTTTTGGTGACACAAGGTATTTATAGGCCTACTTTTTGTCATTGGACTACACTGTCATGTGTGTTAAATGCAACACAAAAATTATAGATTGTTGGTATGGTATTAATATAATGTTAATATGTTGTTTGTGTTGTGTGTAACAGTGATCAAATGTTCTTTTTCTGCAGATTTTACAAGCTGTATTAATCTGACGTCAATTTTGGAATATGTGGATGTAGCGTTGGGAGACCCTCTAACATTAAACTGCACATACAATTGCTCCATTGGATTTGTTCGTGGCTGTTGGAGTAAAGCAAACAAATCAAAATCCGGTGCCTTTGTCGACTGTCTTGGAAATTCCAGCAAAAGCAGTTTGTGCACAACGTCCCTTCATCTGACAATTTTGTCTACTAAAGATCACAATAAGAAGTACATTTGCTACACACAGCATGCAGATGACCCTCAAGTTCCACAAAACATAGCAGGCATCGTTGTTCTGCAAATTAAAGGTTATTTATGAAAATCAACATAAGATATATCTTGTTGTTGAATATATTTATAAAACAACTATTTACAACAAGAAAGAAAACTGGGTTTTTGAAGACTTTTTCTTTTTCAGCTAAAACAAGTGTCCAAAACGGGATAGTTACTCCAAAGACTGCAACTAGAAATGGTGAGGATTTTCTTTGAATTAAAATGTATTCTTAAATATTTTTACAATATTGTTATACCTTTCATTAATTTATGTATACCATTTTTTTACTTAGCCTCTAATCCTGCTGAGCAAAATGATTCAAGTGGAGGTAAGAAGGCACTTTAGATGGCGGTTTATTGATATAAATTCTGTATTTTATGTAAATAAGTACATCTGCGTGTGAAACTTAAAAGCAACATTCACTCATTCCAAGATAATTCAATTATTTGTCAAGGTTTGCTGGGGGAATTTGCTGGAATTAAGGTGTTAGCTATAGTAACCGTTGCTGTGGCCACAGTGCTTGCAGCTTTGGCCATTTTCCTGTGTCTGAACCGGAACAGACAGTGCTGGACTGATAAAGGTGATTGAAAATGATTAAACTATCAACATACATGATTTATAAAAAGTTCAAATGTCCAAATAATTATCTATGTCTTTATCATCGTTTTCATAATGTCACACATTCCAGGGGAGCCTGTTGGGTCCAGGTCAGGGTGAGAAACATTTTAGAATGACTATTTGGATTGTGTTTCAATAAATAAAATAAATATATAAGAAAATATCTTTATATGATATTGCTCAATTCTTTAAGTTAATTTAGTATTTGTTTCTGTTAAAGCTCACCTATTCCTCTTCACGCTGTCCCTTCGCCAGTGAAGGGTAACCTTTTATATCTATTAAATACAAAGATTTGAATGTCTCAA
Source organism: Pseudochaenichthys georgianus (assembly GCF_902827115.2). NCBI lineage: Eukaryota > Metazoa > Chordata > Actinopteri > Perciformes > Channichthyidae > Pseudochaenichthys > Pseudochaenichthys georgianus. The sequence goes on from NC_047515.1 coordinate 26,820,902, forward strand.
TGCAGTCCTGCCATTCATACCTGTCACATTTCACAGGGACAGTGTCAACAAAAAGTGAAAGAGTGACTTTAAGGATTCCCACACCAGGTAAGAGGATTTCTGGATCATTATTAGCACCACTCATGTGACAACATCAATGTCTGCATTACAAATACTGACTGATATATTTCATTATTTCTTTGGCCAAGATAATGAGAGCGACACCGAGGTCCCATATGCTGACATAACGATCGCTGTCCGAGGTGTCAGTACACCAGAGCTCACTCAGGTCGGCTACTTGACCCCTGGCGATCAACAAGAGGTGAGGAATGAGACTTCATGAGACAGTATGCTTGTCGTTTTTTATCTTACTGAAAAGTTCATTTTTAAGACAGCTTGTTCTCCTCTGTTTTATTAGCAAGTCCAACTCTGCACCGGTAAATCTTGTACATGAATCTAAAGCCTAATAATGCTTAACTGATGGTTCTCTTTTATAGTTTAATGCTGTTACAATGAATAAATGTAGTACATCACCTTAAATTTATGAGCAGTTACTGGCTATGCTTTATAGACAGAAAATTATAAGGGAAAATAAGGATTTACTGTGCGTAGTAGGCATCAATCACATTGGGTTGCCAAAAAAACAAAGAAATATAGAGTCTGCTCATTTATCTCACTTCATCTACTCTGATCACAATTTAAAACGTCTTAAGTGTATATTGATTGTTTAAATACTGAATGGTATTAATAAAGCTACAGTCTGTTCCTGTGTATTAGGTATTTATGTCAACTTGCATTGACTGAATATCAGTAACAACTCTCAGTATAACCCAATGAAAGGACCATGAACTAATAAACACCTCTCCAAAAACTGATTACAACGTGCATAAAAAGGTGTAATTTATTGCAACGGTGTTTAGTATTATTTTAGTTAGCTAGGTGTTACTTATAAACAGCCCACTGAATGTTTGTATTATTAAAATTGTACCAAGCTAGTTACCTTTAATTATATTATTGATGTTCATGTGTGCAGATTGCAAAAACACATTGTTTGCAGTAAAGCAAGTGGGTTTGCATTGACTAAATGTGTAACTTTCACTTGCGCATACACCACATAACACAACCAGTTGTATCGCTCTGTATCAATGATATTGTTAGAGCCTACTTGGGATGGTTTGCTATTCCCAACAACATGCTAAATCAATCTCTCTGCTCTATCTACAGTGGTGGAGAGATGAACCAAGGTCTCACCTGCAGGCCTCGCGTTCAGCCGACAGACTGCATGTCCCTCAGCCAAGGGAGGTCAGCCGCAAGATGAGCACCAACTCTGAATATGCAGTCATCACATATGCCTGACTGGGGTCGCTTCTGCAAAAAGAAGAGAGGGAGAAGAAAAACACACGTCTTCTTTTTGATATTTTGTATACGCTTCATATGCAATGTTTCTCAATGTGTTCTTATTATATCGTTTTTTTTCCACGTGTTAAATATCTGTAAAAAATGCTTTATGTCCAATAAAGCTTTTCAATCAAATCAACTGTAAACATGATTTTAACGAAAACAACATGTGCGTGGTCTGTTTTGTTGGTTATTTGAACCTCGTCAGTGTCCGTAGGAACAACAGTTGCCTAGAAACAACTATAAACAAAACACACCAGTAGCCAACTGTTTTTTTGACAAAACATTGATAAGTAAAGGTGGATACGTAGTGCATGTCGTTTCAGTTAACAGGTGAACCTTTGACTAACGCTTTGACATTGTGCAACTCAGGTGGTGTGAGTGACGATATGGTGACGAATATCTAGCACTATTTAGCTTACGTTGAACGTTAGCTTGTAATGTGGGGAAAGTTGCCAGTGTTAGCTAGCTTCTCTTGTCTTCTACGCTGAGCACCAGGAAGGAAGACGAATTACTGACAACAACTTTAACTTCTCTTGTAGGTCTTCCCAAGCTGATATAGCAGTTATTTTCCCCTCTGAATGCTAAAACATGTCAGTACCTTTCTCCAACACGCACCTGCGGGTCCCGCGAGGATTCAGCACCATCTTGGAGGGGCTGGCCAGAGAAGTCCTGCGAGATCAGCCCGAAGACATCCCTAAATATGCTGCACAGTACTTCGATACTCTACTCACACAAAGAGAAGGTAACTGCAACTTTACAATTGGTACTACTGTAATCCAAAAAATATACATCATAGTTTAGCTGTGTAATGTTGTGTTTGTTATTTTAATGGCCAAATATAGAAGCAAACATTAGATTCAAGATGTAAATACTTTAACGCCATATACACAGCTACATTGTAGAATAGAATAAACTTGGGTAACAGGTTACTAAAAAATTAAACAATACATAAAACAAATGAAAAAAACAATACAATTAGTGCAAGTTCACATAGGCAGTGACTATAAATGTTGAGATAAAGTGTATTGGATAATTGATATGCAATGTTCTATGTATATTATATTTATTTCCCTATCAAATGAACATCACATTAATGAATGAATATAAAAGGAATAATTGATAATGTGTTTGCTTGTAGATAGTGGCATCGACCCAGCTGAGTGGGCTGCTAAACTGGAAGATAGATTCTACAACAACCATGCATTCAAGGCTACTGGGGTACTAACTCAAAGTCACTGCCATACCATCCCTATAAAATATTTCCTCTGTTGTCTCATTTTATTCATCATGACACCTTTATTTTGTTTTTCGTTTTCCCAACAGCCTAGTCCTGAAAAAGAGCCTTCAGCAAAGATGACCATTTCCAAGTGAGTCTCTGCTTATACGCTCTAACTGGCAGGCGGATCAACAGGAAAGGGAGAGGATGGACATGAGGGAAAGAATAGAAAGTGACAACGGAGAAACAAATAATATATTTTTCATTTTTAATCGTTACATCTTGAGTTTTTGTGTGAGTTTTTTTCTGAATATGGTTGCTAGTTTGTTGTCCTTATTAGAAAATTAGAAAATTAGGAATTAGAATTAAATCAAATCAATACTGCAAAAAAGGAAATTGTGGAAAGGAAAGGAAAACGCAAACCAACAACCTGCTTTGTCCAACCTAATGAACGTTTTTAAATGTTTGAAATCATAACCCGATTTGTTTATGAAAATAGATTAGTTTATGATAATTCCTTGAGAATTAATTGAACCAGCACGAAATGTCAGCTCAAGTTCTTCCAGGTTTAAAGTGTCGAGGGTGAGAAGAAAGGTCAGGACTGGAAGATAAGCGGCCACCAGCTGCAGGAAGACAGTCAATCAGGCATTTTAATTTTTGTTTTGAGGAAGGATTACCTAGGCTACATCACTATTTTCCAGTTTTTCCAATATTTCACCTTCAGTCTTTCATTTTGATTGATACTTTTTAGAGAAAAATCCTATGAATCCCAAACTGAAGATGAATCAAGCCATACAGAAGGAGTCTCTAATGTTTCCACAACACATCCTACTGTCTCTGAAGAGGTTGATTCAAGTGAAAGTACGGAAGAATATGAAGAAAAACTGGATATTACAGAGAAAAATGTTATTTCAATGGCAGACGGACTCTCAGAGGAGGAATCAGTAAACATGCTCCCAGCTACAGACCTACAGCCAGATGATCTGAGTGGGACCGAGGAGGAGAAAGACCAAACAATATTTGATCAAGTTGGCAGGGCAGCTAATGGAAAAGATAGCATCTCTGTTCAAGACCAAGATAATACTCAGTCTGAGTTAGAGCCCACTGACTTGTTGTCATTGAAAGCAATTTCAAATGTGTGTTCCCAGGAGTTAGAACTGGAAAAAGAACGTGGAGATAATGAACAAAATAATTATGTTGTAGATATGGAGATTATAGATCCGGAAGGAGATCTTAATACTGACGCAGAAGAACCAGTGGGGGTATTTTCATATTCTGGGCTAGCTGATGTGGATGTGTGTGCTACAGAGCTTGGAGGAACAGAGAGAACAATGGAAGGAGCCACTGCTGAAAATGATGAGGAAAGCTCAAGACCCCAACCTGAGGAGAATACAGTACAATCATTATTGTCTCACTCTGAAACCCTAGAATACAATCAGCAAGAAGAGGACCAAGTAGAAAAAACAGAAGAGGTAGCTTCATCATCTGAGTCTTCGTCTGGCGTTATACATGAAAGTTTAACTCACATAGAGGGAGTTTCTGTCAGTAATGCTATAACAAATGAGGATTCTTTGGTCGAGGTCAACTTTGAAGATGTTCCAGAGGGTCAGCAGATTAAAGAGGTTGAGGAGAAACAGCCAGGAGACAGCTCAGTAGATGTCTTACAGACTACGTTTTTAGAAATGCAACTGGAGGAAGAGTGCAAAGAGGTAACTGCAGTGGAAACAGAGCAAAATATATCTCAAACACAAGACCACAGTGAACCTGCAATGATGGGAGTTGTAGAGGAAATAAAGTGTGAAGGGGAGGAAATGGAAAGACAGCACAGGGAATCTGATATAATGAGCAAGAAGGTAGACACAAATGATTCTAATTTAAATAATAGTGGTGTTGATGGTAAGCACGAAGGTGTTAAAACTATCAGCTCATCACATCAGCCCACCATCGATGAAGAGAACTCAGAGAATGAAATGGATCATGAAAATGAAGATATTAATGAGAAAGCAGGAGGGATAAGTGAAGGTGAATTTCACCAGAATGAGGGTTGTGAAAAAGATGAAAATTCAAACGACGCTGAGGACGAGACAACAGACACGGATGGAGGCAAAAAAGAGGACGGACTTGCAGAAGGTTATGGAGACGGGGAGATTCAAGAAACAAATGCTGGTGGAGCGGGAAATCACTCATCACAAGTTACGCAGGAAAATATATCAACTGCTGGAATAGAGGCCGAGAGGGAAACTTTAGAGGCAAGTACACATCTGCCAGAGGAGAAGGAGGAGAGTCGGAGCACACCTGTAGACTCACAGCTACAGGATACTGTGGGGGAAACAGAGGTCACATCAACGGAGAAAGGTCCAGATGTAATGGGACTTTTAGAAGAAGAAGAAGAAGAAGAAGTTGATTCTGAAATACAAGGGAAGAGGGACACATTGTGTGAAGAGGGCAGCAGCAGCCCCACTCCAAGTGCAGATCTGCCAGCTGTAGAAGACGAAGTGCCACTTGCTTCTGAAAAGGACTCCACAGAGCCTGAAGGCAAGATCAGTGAAAAGGTAAAGCTTCTTCTTAATACAGAATATATACATGAGTGATGCATCATATCTTTATGTGCTTTAACATTATAGATGAACATGTTTTGCAATGAGAAAATGGCCCTGATGTTTTGGCCCATAACTTGTATGATTTGAATTTTGAAAGAGGCATCTGCAACTCATCACATCTCCTCCAATTGTATCAGCAGGATGAGGATAGATGTTCGCACAGTTTCAGATTGAGGTGTCTTTAGTCTGCTCTGCTCCCATTCCTGTCTCAGGTAGCCTATATATAAAGAAACCCTTCAAGGACGGGTCTGATCTACAGTGGCCCTCGTCTTTTCCCCCTTGGACTCTCCAGGGTTGGGTGATTGAACATATCCCCAAAATAGTTCATTTTCTAGATGGTGGTTTAAACTTTAAATTGAATCTCAAGGGTCACAATGAAAATCATGTTAATTGAATCATGCAGAAAGGGTAGCTTTGGTTTTCGGCTAAAAATAGGTGTCTTTGTTTATTTGAGTGTGTTTTACAGAAGCTGTTCTGGGCCATTGCTTTGCTGCATGCTCATAAAACTGTAATGTGGCGTTGTTAGTGCCAGATCCACTCTACTCTCGGAGCTACCACAGCTCCCACAGATTGAATCTTGATTCAGTGATCCGTCATCATTAAAGAGCGACTGGACAATTTGCCTTGTGAATTAAGGCCCTTTAATATGTTTTACTGCTGTCACAGTTCTTGGCCCTGTCTGATTTTTCTGGACCAACGAGTCTCCAAATGCACAGCGAGGGGAGTGTAGGAAGGTCTACTAAGAGTGTTACCATGGTAACCCCTCACCATCCTGCACTCTGTTAGTGCCGTCATGGATTTAATAGGAGATGGTGATGCTGATAGTTGCTAGGCACCATCTGTATCAATAATCTACCTTTAATAGCAGCCTTTGATTAAACAGTAAAAACAGCAGTTTCTGTTTTTCTACATACAGAACAATGCTATTCTGTATGATCCTGTTTAGTGGCAGAAGTATTTCCAGTTTAACCTACCACAAAAATGTACATTATATACAGTGATATCATCTCAGTTGAATATATAGTCCTTTTACTTCAATGTATATGCATTTAAGTCACTGTTTACAAGTCCCAACATCCTATACTTTTATCATTTTAGGAGAATAAATACTGTGGTTTTTCTTTTAATACGAGTAGATTAACGATGATTTATTGCTGTGAACATAATTACACATTGGTGATTGTTCCTTCAAATTAACAGTGAATTGATGAATAAACAAGACAGCTCTGTGAAATGAGGCGTGAGGAGAACATATTGTTTGAATGGTTACAAAATCATTAATGAGATATAACTCAGATAAATGGATGTTTTCTGTTCCTCTCCCTCTCCGTCTTGTCTCTGAGGCTGGCAGAGGAGCGTGGGCGCCCGTACCAGCTGGGATCAGAGGGATGGAGAGGGTTGTTAGCTCACTCTGCCTCTAATAAATGTATAACACCTCCTAGTGCAAAACAGTCCAAGATGCTTACACGGTTTTATTTTCACGCTATTAGTACAATTTGAAAGTCAGCGATTATTGTTTAATGACCATCTGGCTTTTACATAGTATTTCTAAGTTGGTCATCTGTTTTTATTTGTGGAGTTTAATGTTGTAACACTGCAACTTCTGAATTTGCATGACGCTCATGTGGTAGTTATTTTGTCGTATCCAGGCTGTAACAGCTCTTCACTTTTACTTTTTTCCAAATTGTTTAACTTTAAATCACTTAAGTAGTCCGCATATTTAGCCTGTATCATTTACTGTTATTTCTAAGTATTTAGGCTGTGCTCACTCAGTAATGTGAACACAGTAGGTCAGCAGCCTTAATGGGACTTAAGGATGGAACACATGCTGTCATGTTTGTAGGAGGTCTCTCTTTTCCCTCCCTCCCGTCCTCCCTCTTTCTCTCTTCCCTCTCTCTGACTGTATGTCCCTCTCTCACTCTGTGCATGAGCTGGTGTTACTGAACATATACAGTGATTGTTACTAAGAGCCAGTGAGGCATCTGTATTATACCGGAGACTCATTTAAAAAGAGCTTTGCTTGGTCCACATAGAAAAATCAAGGCATATAAGTCATATTAGGTCAGCTCACCTGAAGACTGAAGTCGTCTCTGAGAGTCAAACATGGACTGTCACAATGTAAGTAGAAGCTCCACATTAACTTTTTAATAGAATTTTTTTTTTTTCATTTGTAAAATCTCATCGGTTTGGTTATTTGGGTAATACAGATGGTTACAGATGGTACTTACAGGTATGTGGCTGTCCTTAAACTGCATACTGCCATGTGTGTTTTTTCTTTCTTCGATTAGAGTTAAAGACAGTATATGATCAATTAAAAGCAGTATATTATGTTAACCATTTCACACACAGGATATATTTTTTTAAGAAAATTGACCACATAATATATTGTACACAGCTTTAAACCTTTTTTTTATGTGGAAAATATAACATGAGATTTGCGTCAGGATATTTCAAATCAATTTGTGTCAGATCTAAGGAGGTGTTTATCTAGCGAATTGCGGTGCACCAGCACTGCAAAAAAACAACAACAACTGTATTCTGGCAGCTCAGTGAGCAGTCAGACAGAGAGGCTAATGAATGCTGGCTGAACAGGTGGGTGGTCACACTCCTACACTGGAGGGGTTTCACTGGAGACATGATGCATTGCTTTACCAAGGCAGTGGGATGACAGTGGGCTTGTTTTGTGTGAAATGTCAATCTGTGTCTATACCTCAAAGCAAGGGGTGTAGCATTTATGTGTTCTCTACACATTTTCAATTGGTGTTTACATAACTTGTTGACAGCCTTAGTGCTGTTCCACTGACACTTTATGACAAGCCAGAGTTTCTCTTCCGCCTACCCCATGTTTCCTTCGGGACAGTGGATGCTGTATTTCCAGTCACTGAATATGCTGCTGGTGTTAACAGCTGCATTTTTAGATGGGTTGTCCCATTTCCGCCTTGGTTGCAGAAAACTAGGTGTTTTTCTCTTGACTAAAACGCTTTTTTAACCATATGATCTAATTGAAATTAGAACAATAAGTTATAAATCAATCATCAGGATGCAATCTTTCACGTCATAATTGTTCCTTAACAAAAAAAAGCTTTTTCTGCCGGCGTATGTACAAAGAATACAAAATAGGTTGACTACTACATCAGTGTATTACATCACAAGCGCAGAAGGGTTATGATAAATGGAAGGAAAGTTGTTTAGCGACCTCCTAAGAGCCCTGTCAAAGTCATGTAATAAGGATGAGCCACTCGGCAGCAAGCGCACTTCACTTGCTGTCTAAAAGATAGCATCGTGGCGTGTACAGTTAACAAAATATGGTATTGCAATCTGTTGAGTGTTAGTTTCATCCACCAATATTCTAGGAAAAATCAACATGTTTATACGATCATTTAATATGGCCCCCCTTCTGTGATAGCCTACTTCTTTCTGTCCCTCTCTGCAGGAGGATTGCAGCCGGCCCCACGAGGAGGAGGACATCATGGACATCCCCCTGGATGACCCTGAGGCCAACAGGGCTGCTGCCAAGATCCAGGCTGGCTTCCGTGGGCACATGACCCGTAAGAAGATGAAGCCGGAGGACAAAGCGGAAGGGGAGGAGGTGAGCAGCACTGGGGATGTGCTGAACTGCAGCCAGGGGGACACAGGTCAGTGGTGTAGAACCAAGGGGTAAGAGTAGGACACATAATGCCATTAAAGAGGGCATTATGGCTAGTGACTGTAAGGATGGTAACAGAGGCTCCCATCAGGAGCTGTAACTAAAGTAAGTGAAGAAAGGTAAGCGAAACAGAGCATATGTTGCTTGTTCGACCATAGACTTAGAGTTAAAATATTATACATAAGATGGATAAGTTCACACGATTTGTTGTTGTGCATGTTATAGTTGAGCATTTTACCTGAGATGCATTTTAAGAATTTTCGGGAATCTAGCTTTTTCTCACAGCCGAACACATAATGCAGGAGCACGAACTGATTAACTGTTATTCACTCTTGGAGAAGAAACCATTTAAAAGCTATAAATGATTAAGCCCAAGTGTGATTAATGAAATACATAACAGAGTGACTCGTTTAAATACCCATATAGTCTCCAGCAATAGATGATTGAATCTCTCAATTAAAGATTCTGTTAAAGAGGGTTATAAATGAACCGGCTTGAAGGTGAGCTGTTAGATCACTACAGAGAAAAGATGTTTGTCAGAGTTCGGTTCACGTGAAATATAACAAGTTACATCCTCACAATGGTAAACAGGTTTTCCTAGTTATACACGGACATGAAAATGCTTTCAGATTTCAGTTGATGATGGTTTGCTGTCCTCGCCTGAGTGTGTTAACTGTTTCAACACCAGCAAAGATTGCACTAAGATAAGATTGTAGGCTTTCTTTTTATCTCTAAAAAAATCATCATCATAGTATAATTTCAATCAGAGCACACTTTCTTCAGATATCCACTAAAGTAACATGTTTACCAGATCTTTTGAGAAGTAAGACGACGTTTTTAGCCCTAAAAATGTCCCCTTTGCCTATAAGACAAAGCAGCATTTTCTTTGAGGACATGGCTGACACAAGAGATTCTCGTCAATGATTCTCCCTAACCCAGTTAGAGATGTATTTATAGCACCAGGTGCTCTAGGTACAGTATATGATTCATAGCGCCAGGCAGAATTAATGGACCTGTCGGACCGAAACCATGCATTGCCTCCCATTGGGGAAGACCCCCTTCACAACAGAACTGGGCCTTGAGCTTTTCAAATATGTCGGCCAAGTTATCAGCATTGCAAAATACTCAAAACTTAGAAATCAATTCTATAAATAGATTTCTCGTTTTGAAAAACCTCCAAGCAACTTGAAGTGTGCTTTTAAAATATATCCACCCACAAGTAACCTTACAGTCTGTGGTTATGCATTGGAGCCTTTAAATAACAGAGCGTATATAAAAGCTTTTTTTCCCCCGGCTCTGCAGTGTTTTAACTAGGCCTTGCCTGTTTCTGTTTTTAGAGACAGGAGGATCGCGGGCAGTAGAAAGAGATGACACATCTGTGCCAGAGCAGTGACGCCCCTGTCCTGACCTGGATGACGAGGAAGAGAGGAAGAGAGATGGCTGGCGTACGCTGGCTGGCACGTCTTTTTACCCCAGGAGTAATTTAATTTTTCAACACAAATTAGCAGTAGAAAATGAACCCGCAGTTTGTAGGGTGTGATATGTGAATTTCGTGAACTTTAACACTCCTTCTCTGCTTCTTCAGCAGTATCATCAGTACGGATGTCTTTGACCCAGAATTTGCAACTCACTGCATGTACTTGTGAAACTTCTGGTAGTGTGCTAGTTTTTAGATTGACGATCTGTGAATGTGAAAATGAATGTCCTCTAAATGCTAAACACGGCTTATATCGGATGGATCAGTTCATACCATCTGTGTGAAGACTTTGTGTGCATCAGCTTTAGACATTGTAGTGGCTTAAATTATTTGCTCTTTTGCTTTGCTTATGTTGTGCTTGTATCTTGACTATTATTCACCTATTTAACTTGCTTACAAAAATGATTAAAACATCTAAAGAGAAGTAGCTATGTATGATCTATTTATTTAATGTCACTTTATTCACATTGCATCTCAATTCGTTTCTTTTTATATCACATTAAAATTGATTTTCTTTTCACTTTTTAAGGCATATTCTAAAAATCAGATCTTCCGGAACATTAAGCATGCATTAAAACAAAACAAAAATATTCCCAGGTGTATTTGGCACAGCTTTAAGTTATCAGAAATTGCTTCAGTATGCTCCATTGTTGTGTGAGTAGATTAGCTGTTTGACGTATCAAGTGTGTGACATTCACTATCAAAGTTTTCCGCCATGCTTCAAAACTAGTTAACTAGTACCTTGATGAAATTGCTGTAGAGTCATGTCATTACACTAATAAATCGACCATAAATATACAATGAAATGTCTGTTTTGAACTTCATAAGCAGAGGTTAACTATTTATTCCTTTCAAACACAATTGTTATGTCGTCTGTCACCTCAATCTCAATTTGAGATGTTCATTTGTCACAGGAGCATATGGTAAGCAAGGCTAATTGGATAGAGCAGTTTCCATCCAGCTAAAACAATGTCTGTTCTCCCGTGTGGCTCTTTTGTACATGAAATCTCATGAAGAATTAATATCATACATTTGTTCATTTCTCATTTCACAACTGCCAATTACCCTAAACATTCATTGGGATTGTACTCATAATAATAGCTATGTAAGGAGCCATTCAAATAATTAGATTGTACACAGTTGGAGAGCCTTGAAAGCATTAATTTCTAAAAATGTGTCTTATCAACAAGTGCATTGTTATAGACAGTAACCACACTGGGTGATGTTTGCACCTAATATTGTTGCAATACTTCTGTGGTTTAACTTTATTGCAATAAGGCTGAAACAAGACAAATGTTGCTTCATATGCCCAGGCAATCTTGCCCACTTTATGAGAAACAGACTTGAGCATCTTCAGTCTCCCAGTGCTCCCACACAGCCCACCTACACACATCTGAGCCGCACAGCGCTCTGCACAAACTCAAACTGCGAATGTATCCTCACAACCCGCACTTATGCAGATCCCACTCAAGTCACTCATTGTCTCTCTTTTGCACACACAGACACGCACATACACCGACATACACAGGCCTTGTGTCACCAGCTGTAGAGATAGGACAACCAACATGACACTTGCTCTCAGTGGTTTTGCAAAGCATTTCCATCTCAGGCTGACATTCCTCCTCCGCCGCGCTCTCATGAACATCCTCTATGGGTTTTATATGGACTGCTTCTCTCTTTTATCCGACTCAGTCTCAGAGGTGCCATGGCCACGTTCTGCTGTCTCTTTAATGACTGTGGGTGAACAATCAATCAACACACAATCAATATTCTGCCCACCTCCAAACATAGCACAGCACCCACTTGATTGATTTCTGCAAGTCAGGAGAATGACCATATACAAAAAAAAAGCCTGAAATCGTGTTGGTTAGTGACTTAATTCATCGTCATGTGGGTCATCTGACAAAGTCTGAGTTTGAAAAGTGCAGCATTAGACAGAAAAGAAAAGAATACTCCCTGAGACAATTTGTCAAGCTAATTGTGAACTATTTTAGGACTAGATAATGTGAAGGATCAGCTTGGATATGTTGGGTTCCTTCTCAGACATCTTGCCAGAGGAAAGATCTTTCTCGTCTCCCGGGTGATCATTAGAGATGAATAAGCTAGGACAAACAGCAGGAGGCACAATTATATCTGCTTTCCAGTGGTTATGCCATCAGCCTCACCGTCTTAGAAGAAACCGTATCTTTAATGCCAAGTAGGTTACACAACTTAGCGATAATGAGGCGACTTTAATGCCACAGCTGCATGAACAACACCTACACATTCGTCACCATCTGTTGCTCACAAAAAAGGAATCACAAGGCATGTGGTATCAGCAACACGGTGTATCACATTGTTAAGATGTATTTTGTCAAACCTTTGTGTCTGAGTCACACAGGATGACATCATTTTTGTTGTGGCCTGAATGGTTTCAGGTCAAACTGACTGACACACACAGGCCCTGTGTACGCGCCTGCTATTTTTCTGTATTGAGTGGAAAGAGACCCCTTGATTTAGAGTGTGTTAGAAGATGAGAGGAAGAGGGTGGTGCTGCTTTTATGAAGGGCAGAGGTGGAGGGGAGAGGTTCAGCTTTGATGGCCTACTACACAGCAGTCTGAGCCCTGGGAGAGGGGTAGTGAACATCAGCTGTTCCCACATTCCTGCAGCTTTCTGTCAAACATGTTTCCTCCTCTGCATAAAACCTCCCTTTGTGGGCAAACAAAATGCTCTCAAGAAAAAACTAAACAAAAGACTGCTTTCCTAAAGTGGGAAAGATGTGTTGTAATGCAATTGACTCATCAGTGCACACTTCTTCATACATTAAATCCTAAAAAGCCAACACAAAGTGACATATTGGGATTTTATACACAGCATCATGTTTGATATAGTTATTTACACAAAATGAAATGGTATGTTATCTTTCAGGGGATCAAGGCAATGAATGAATGTATAATTGAAATTATTGCATTTTATCTTTTTGTAGGCATTGTTTTAAATTGAGTCTTCTCTTGAGGATATTCTGATCTGCTTAACCTTATTTTCAGTTTTCCACATGCATGTTGGATGTTAATGTCAGGGGGAAAAAAATTAAAAATACTGTTGCGAAAAAGCCCCAACCTTGATGTCAAAACATATGATGGCTGTTTTCTTTAAGCATTGCCTTCTTCATTTCACAACCTTCTACACCACCTAGAGGACAAATAAGGTATTACAATTGTTTAGAATTTGTATTGGTTGCTCTTCTTATTATGTAGCTTTCAGCTCCAGGTATAGTACCATACATTGATCATGAACCTGACAGGTACTCTGCATCTAGCAGCAAAATGCTTCAAGGTTGCATGTGCTTGGGTGGTTCGACAGAAGGGTTGGTTGCCAAGTGACAAATTGTGCGTTTATTGTGAGGCTCCGGTCCACAGAGGAGTTTGCACAATGTGACAAAAGTGGGTCAAAGAGGGGGGAAGTGAGTTGTTATTCAGACTCAGACATTGCAGAGCTTTAAGTGGTCTCCAGAGCTGAAGTGTAGTAGTTTTTTCCAGCAGAAATTCTTGCTAAGTTACTCAATATTATTAGTATTGAAAAACTATTTATTAAAAAAGACAGTTCCTAGCCTTAAGCTGCTGTGAGAAACTTTAAAAAACAATCATTTTAATATGTACATAATTGCCCCCAAAAAAGCAAACAGTATATTCTTTGAGCTCCTTTCTGAAAGGGCAACATGGAGTGGAAGAGAGGAGCTCATCTACACTATGTCTCTGTCTGACTCACTCTCACACACACACACACACACACACACACACACACACACACACACACACACACACACACACGCACACACACACACACACACATACACAGTTGGCTGTTGTTGGCTGTGACTGGGGTGCTGTGAGGAGAGTGGGGCTCAGTGCGACCAGGCAGAGGCCAGAGCGGCAGGCAGGCAGTTGAGAGAGTTGAGCCGCAAAGACGTGCCCAGAGTGGATAAACCATGCACACTGAGTGGGAGAAAGACTCTGCCCAGGACACAAGATGAAGGTAGAGAGGAAGACCTCCTCTAACGGCGACAGTTTAACTGACATTCCTCCGCTACTGACCCTCTTTGGCCTCCTCCTCCTCCTATTCACAGGTAAGCTCAAACATTTGATTGCTATCCAGAGTTAAGAGGATAAGAAATCTTTACTGAGACTGAGCTATCTTTCTGACAGCAACAAAACAAGTGAAATTTGATTTAAAATATTCTCGCTGTGTATTTACAAGCAAACAAAACCCTAACTGGGTCCTTTCAATTAATCTTTTTCGTGTGTCTCTTCAAAAACTAATCAAAACTCAAAGCAAAGTTAATCCAGGTTAAATTAGTCGCTGAAGTTTTTTCTTGTCCTTGTGTTCCAAGGGCAGGTGGCACAATTGATTCGTTAATGGGTTGTGCTCTCTATTGGGCCCCCATCTCCAGCTCAAAGGAGCCTGGAGGGTCCATTGTAGGTGCAGAAGTGGGCATGTAGGTTAAGTGTGATGATATCAAGTTTTGTTCAGGACTGGTGAATAGGGCAGGGCTTGCTTTTGTCTTCAGTGTGGAAGCTTTGGATGAGTTCATTTCAGGGATAAAGGGATGTCAAAATGTATTTGGTGATTTTGGTTTTTATTGAGTGTGATTTTAATAAAATAATTTTATGATCGTACCATGGAGCCAGTTTACCCGACAAGGCCAGCTTTTGGTAATAACTGGATCCTGTGTCTATCTCCAACTTCACCAGTGACAAAGACTTACTCACTCTTTCTCTCTCTCTCTCTCTCCCTCTCTCTCTCCCTCTCACTCCCTCTTTAGCACTCTCTCGCTCTTTTCAAGGGAGGAAACTAGTTCCAACAATCATGTCCTTTGTCTTATTGCCTTGGCAACCCCTGTCAGGCGGACCAAATGGTTACTACGGCAATGAGGCGATGCCCCGCTAACTGCCTCGCTGCAAAGAATAGTGAACAGTGCAGACACTCTCTCTCCTCTCGGTTGATCTTTCTATCACTGAGGCCCTAACAGTAGGATGCCCCTCAAAGGCCTGCAGCCAATGATTAGACCTCCATGTGTCCGGCCACAGCTGAGTTATAGTAACCTCCGCTGTGAACATAATAGCTTTGCTGTGTTTGGTTTCCAAGACAGGTCACTTCTATAAAGGATGAAATGTGACTTACACTATAATACCTTATCCCTGTGTCCCTGTGGGAGGCGGAGCATAATTGGGTAACACAAATCAGAATTAGAGTATTGCTAGCTCACAACGAGGGGCCCTGGGAAATTCCTGGGGGGAGTTTTTCTGGGAAACAAAGCAATTATTAGTGAAAAGCAACATGCGTGCTTATGAGTTTGTTAGCATACATAGCATACAGCAAGCTGACTAATGGCTGTCATTCTTCAAGCCTGCAACCAAGAAAAAAACGAGGCGTGAAAATGTAAAGCACTCAGTGACAGATTAACTTAATTGGTCTTCGAATAAATTCATCTGTTTACCCAAATAGTTTGATAAAAATACATTTAATTTGTATCCAAACTATTTAAAGTCAGTAAGATGGAATGTACAATTGGTAAATAAAAGTGAATTTTGGATGAAAAGGAGATTTAACTATGTTTTATAAAGCTGTGCAAAGTCTCAGTAGTGGTTGAAAAACTACTGGCTAAGCAGTGTTGGCATAATGGAAAAAAATATTCATTATTTTTCCAATTATAATGACTTATAAAGTGAGGACAAAGGCAGCCCCCTTTAATGCGTGTATTAAATCAAAATTAGATGTAAACACTGGATAACTACTTTGGACTTGTGTGCAGTCTTTTTTCCACATTTGATAATTTAGACCATCTTGTGTGTGTGTGTGTGTGTGTGTGTGTGTGTGTGTGTGTGTGTGTGTGTGTGTGTGTGTGTGTGTGTGTGTGTGTGTGTGTGTGTGTGTGTGTGTGTGTGTGTGTGTGTGTGTGTGTGTGTGCGTGCGTGCGTGCGTGCGTGCGTGCGTGCGTGCGTGCGTGCGTGCGTGCGTGCGTGCGTGCGTGCGTGCGTGCGTGAGTGATTGTGTTCAGCAATCAATCAGCAAACAGCAATTAGCAATAGAACAAGCTTGATTTGATCAATTATGGGTATCTCAACGTGTAAAATGTACTTCAGTGTTTTACGTGGTTTGACTGTTTAAAAAGTTAAACCAACTTATTGATGGGAAATGTTGGGCTGTTGTATATGTTTTGTTAGTATACCTAAATATTGTACGAGCAGTGCATAAATGTACTTTGTTATTGTACAATGTCATTGTACCGAAGACCCTCTGCTTTTTGTTCTCGCAGTAATAGTAGTAATTAGTGTAGCTGTAATTATTGTGCTTTTAAATAAGTCCTCTTTTGTTTCACTATGTGAGAATGTTTGATTTGTTTAATCTCTGCTTGCTGGTAGAGCATATAATGGTGCAAGATTACTCTGTGTCCCCCAAGAACCCTTCAGTATCTGTGTATTCCCCTCTGCTCCTGAATTCAAAACCTCACTGTCGTCTCTTTGCCTTTGTTTCCAGGTGAGGTGTCAGGTGTGAATGTGACCAGCCAAACCCAGGTGGTGAGGGGCACGGTGGGGAAAGTGGCCCTCTTGTCAGTCAGCTACTCCAGCAGCAGTTCTGATAAGCCTGTGATTAAATGGCAGCTTAAGAGGGAGAAAGAGAAACCTATCACTGTTGTGCAGTCCATAGGAACAGACATCATAGGGAACCTGAGGCCGGAGTACCGCAATCGTATCCTGGTGTTTGAAAATGGTTCACTGCTGCTTCACAACCTGCAGCTGTCAGACGAAGGGGCGTACGAAGTTGAGATCTCTATCACAGATGACACCTTCACTGGAGAGCGCTTCGTTGAGCTCACTGTGGATGGTATGAAGTATGACCTTCCTTTTAAAGAGCTGGTTCTTCCATGTTTCAAAAATATATGAGCACGATACTGGTGAGGAGCTAAAATAACATCAATACAAGCTGAAAATACACAATCTTGAGTGTACTGGAGTTAAGTTTTAAGACACTACACTTATTATGTCCTTCTTATATAACCACTGGTCCACCACACTCTCATATCAGCAAATATTTCCCATCAAGAAACCTTTATCTTTGTCCTGTCCTCCCTCCTCAGTGCCTGTGTCCAAACCTTACATCCAGATGATGTCCTTGTCCGTCCTGGAGTACAGCGAGCACTTCAACCTCCACTGTACCCATGATAATGGCACGAAGGCCATCTACAGTTGGATGAAGGGAGGCAAGGTGCTGACTAATGACACACGCCTGCTGCTTTCACATGACCAAAAGACGCTGACCATCTCTCGCGTTGGGATGTCAGATGATGACATTTACGCCTGCACAGTGGACAACCCCATCAGCAACATGAAGAGCATGCCTGTCAAGCTCACTGTCTACAGTAGGTGGCATGTAATGACGGTGTCTTGAGTTCTGCAAGAGATCATATATTATATCGTATTTTTGGGTTTCTCAAGGAAAATTACATTGCGAAAAATGGGTCAAATAACATGAAGAATGACCGTGTCACACTGTCATAAATTGTTATAATGAATTATTTTCACTGAATCAATAATGTGTAAGCAGTATTTTAATGTTACAGCCGCTAAAGCTGGACTAAATGTCCACTATAACATATACTTTAGTGAATTTTTATTAAAAATGTAAATCATATTTTATGAGATGATGATGTGATTTGCTTGAAAATATTTATTCTACAAAATATCTAGCAATTTAAGTTGTCAAATGCATGTAGTGGAATAACAAGTACACAACAACATTGTAGTGCAGTAGTAGAAATGTTCCATAATGTTCCACATAAAAACAGCACAGAGTGAATGTACAACATTCCTACACTGGCTCCAATAAATACCAACCCATATGAAAATGATTATGTTTTAGCTCATTGTTAAGCAATTATCCATTTCAGTAGCTCACAAAAGTAATTATCATCTCTTGCTGACTCGTACACATGAATGCCTATCCCTCTAACAATGTTGTTTACAACCAGTGCAAATCCAGGCTGGGAGTGCAGCAGAGTTGGCCCAGAGCGGCTGTTACTGGGCGCCAGCATAGGACCACATGTCAGGCAGAGAGGGAGAGGCCGTCTAATCCAATGAATGTGCAGTTATTTATGATGAGCGAGCAGATAAAGAAGGCAGGTGGGGAGGACGCTTTGCCTCAGTGGACCTCAGTAATCCTGACTTCATTATTGCTGTACCATGATGTGTTGCATGAGGAGACAGCTACAGGCCCTCAAACTGCTCTCTATTCCCTCTGCATGCAATACTCAAAGTGACTACCCTAATGTACTACTTCACTGCACATTATTCATGCCAGTACATTCCAAAGCTCTGGCATGCAATGTAAAAGATTAATACAAAATCAAATGTTCCGCATGTTCCATATCCTGCCTAAGTTTTATTCTAAGGAAAAGCATGTTAAAAAAGTCAGAAGATAACTTTACTCTGACGCTGACAAAGACAAAAATAGGAATAGTTTTAAACATGTTTTACGTACAAATAATACTGTATATGTTAAGCAAATCAAGGAGTTATACACGAGTCAAAGATAGTAAGTAAGTAAGCTGTTCATTGAGGGGAAAACTGCACTGCCCTGCTGTTATTTAAACTAACCTTTCCTTTTTTTTTTCTTCTGTCTTTCTTTCATTCTCTCTTTCTTTCTTCATTGTGTCCTTGTCTACCTCTATGTATCACTCTGGTTTAGGACGGAGCTCGCTATACATCATCCTGTCCACCGGGGGCATATTCCTCCTTATCACCCTGGTGACGGTGTGTGCCTGTTGGAAACCATCCAAGTGAGAGCTACTCTTTCTTCTCCCTGCTCTATTCCCTCCTCTCGTTCTCCCCCTCTCTTTCTTCCTCTCTCTCTCATTGCCTTTGATATTGCACTTGAGGATGTGACTAGAATCTTAAATAGCTCAAAGTCCATAACATTCATCTGCTACTTAGTAATTAGTTATCTATTTATCTAATATATCATTCCAATAGCTTGCATATAGACTCTTATTTCATTATTTCATTTTTTTTACTTTTTACTTTTTCATATTTACTTGCGCTATATTTTTCTGTTTTTCTGTATTATTGTGTTGCACTGTTGGAGAAGCCTGTGACCTAAGATTTTCATCGACATAACTATTCTGTAGCTATGTTCGTATGACAAATAAAGAACCTTGAAACTTGAGAACCTTTGGCGAACAACTAATAAACACAGTGACCTGTAGCTCGTAAAAACTAGCATTTAGTAGCAGGTTTTAAATGTTTTTTCTAAATGTGTTTTTTCCTGCTGTAGAAAGAAACATCAACCCATCCCCCAAAGAGCTCCGATCTATTTGGAGCAGAGTGATATTGGCCATGATGGTGAGCACAATTACAGTTAATCATCTTTAAAGTATACACCTTTAAAGAACACATTTATATTTGGTTTTTGTATGTTGTAATTAACCGACAAAACAAAGACAACATGAAAGAACGATTAGATTATATAGTTTATTTTACCTATATTTTCAGTACAGCATGGTTACAAAAAAATTATTGTACATTTTTTTTACTGTTAATGTGTAATAAAGAAGAAGGCAGCAGGTTAATCTGCAAAGTACTGCGTTTCTTATGGTTTCTTACTATATTATAGAATGACAGTGTATTTCTAGAAATAGGATTGTGATTCATGAATTTATAATAGTAACTTTTCAACAAAGTAACGTTCCCCAGTGTTAAACAAATAACATAAATGTATTTGTTTTGCAGTTGATGTTGTTCCAAAACCAACTACACTTGGTCGAAGGAGTCCCATGCCTCTTTATGTCCTTGATGAAGATGTAAGTCACTCTTTTATTATCTATATTTCCATTTAGAGTCTATATAAGCCATTGACTGCTCTCATTGGTCAATTAATTGTTGAGATATTTGGGTCTGAACCAAAGTGGTTGACTGACTGACTGACAGACCAACATTACAGTACCATCCAATGAGCCTCAGTTCATGTGTTTTTTGTCATTTGATTGTTGTTTTTTAGATATCATTGCTTCACTCAAATGAGAAGCACATATTAAACCACAGCTGAGGATGTTTTTTACATCTGCCTCCTCATTTGTTTCAGGAGACTCTGGAGCGTTTGGAAGAGAGTTCTGGTGATGTCGCCATCCATTCAGAAATGAATATCCCTGCTACCCATAATCCGGTTCTTCCTCCCTCCTCCAACAGATCTGAGCGGCCTGTATGGTCTGCCCCCCGCAGATATCCCCGAAGCCCCTCTCACCTGGCACAGCCTCTCCCACAACCCCTCCCCTGTCCTCCCCTACGTCCTGTCCGGTCCCCTGCTCACTCCCCTGGTTCATCTCCACGCAGTTTTAGCCCAATCAGAAAGGTCCGTCCACCAATAGGCATCCCAACCAGCCACCTGCCTGTAGAGTCAGAGAGTGCAGACCCTGTTGATCAGACTCGCTGTCCATCACCACATTGACAAGTGGCTGATGTTCTCATTCTGTGATATGTAAAGTACACTTGTAGTTTGTCGGTCTTCTGTTGCACACACAAGTATAATGGATTTGATGCACTAGGATAAGAGATATGTACACTTTCAGCTAACTCTATGTCTTCATATGCCATTATTTATCATGTATTTCTCTATGGCTATGCACAATATTTCATTAGTCTTTTGATGATATCCTGTCAAGTGAAATAAATATATTCTGTCCATGTAGTTCATCATGTATTTTATGCTGAACAGTAAAGATTTCTCAACTCTGGTATATCATTTTCTTCTTGGTTAATTATGTATTTTCCTTTTGATAAGTACCTGTAAGTAAGTTAATGTTTTTGAGTTAAGTTTTTGTTCAAAAATTAAACCACAAGGTGTATTCTTATTCAACACTAGGTCACTGTATAACCTGAGGTAATAAAAGCAGTTTTAATAGTTTGTAGTTTGTCATCTATTTTGTAAAATTCTGCACCACAACTCTGCTTTTCTTGAGTTGAAGCGTAATTCCTTTTTGGTCCATTAGAGGTCGCCCACATATTATACTGGATTTCAGAGCGCAGTTGTCAGTAATATAATTACTTGTATTAATCCACACTTTGTTACGAGTTATTTAGCAAGTTATGTTTTATGTTGTCATTGTCTAACCACCGTTTTACCCTTTTGTGTAACCTAATGAGGTCAGTTATGTGTCTCTTACTCTGACACTTGACATTATTAGGTCAATGGCGATCAAGCTGTGGTTGAACCTATAATTCTATCAGAATCACAAATAAAAAAACATTTAGAATACGTGAGCCAATTAAATTTAAGAGGAGTCATGAATATAATGTATTTGTGAAGCCTCCGTTTCATTTTCTTTTAACAGAGTCATTCTACAGAAAAGGTGGAATCTGGGTGATACAATACAAATCTGCTGAAATATATTCCTTCTAAACACATCTAAAACCTGTTGAATAGCAATAACTAACTTAACTAGCTTAAAGTATTTTTATTATTTGTATACAATATACAAAGCTTATTTATATATGAACGTCATGGTGTTACGTGTTACCAGGAAGAAGAGTAACACCATTGACGGTAACACCAGTGACAATTTGGAGAAAACACAACCATTTTAACAAAATGGCTGCAATGTGTCAGACCAAATATGGCTTCAGTCAATATCAAAATCGTTTAACTCTTCAATACAATACATTTTCCCATTCAAATGTTCACCCCGAGGGCTATGCAATGAGTAACACTAATGACAGACTTGAAAGACGCACATACAATTTGAAGATAAAATAACACCTTTTAACAAACAAAGTAAGAAGTATCTGATTTATGTCTTTGTCCACTGCACTGCCTCAAATGATCTCTTGTTACAGGAGGCACTTCAGAGACAGTACATTACTTCAAAATAAAAGCGTTTTGTGTAGCAGTAACACCAATGACGTAATTTTGGGTGATACGTCATGTATTTTGGTGTCTGCAAAAGTAAGTGACAGCACTTCCACCTTTTCTGTAGAATGACCCACCAGACTCTTCTTCTTGATTGTGGACAAACTTGAAACAAATATATGGCTCTTCAGTATATGGCAACTAAAAATATATAAAGAGAGGAATTCTGAATAGCATGGTTTGAAATAGTTTTACCGGTTTTAATATGTACTATACCCACACATTTTAAAACTATTTCTGTGTGCTGCCTGCAAATTATGCTGTTTTCCAGAAATGCTACTTTTTGTCAGTGCTTATTGTTGCTTTCTAAATAAGGTGTGTATTACTTTTAAATGTGTCTGGTGTCTCTACTTTGTCACAGATTTTGACTTCCGCTGTGACGAAAAAATACTTATTTATTTCCTCACACAAGGCAGATAACAAAATGTCCAACAGTGTTTCTGTGAAAGAGTGTATTAATGCACACAAACACAGAGACATTAATTGGCCTGGTCCATCACTATTATCAGGATAATGTGTTCCTTTCAGAGGTCCAGCTGGACATCTTTTGTCATGAAGATCTGCATGATTATATTTATTGCTTTTATCCTAAAATGTATCTTCCATTACTAAAGGTGTGATGAGTCTTGCGGCTATATAAGCTAATCAGATCCGCCTGTTTTGATCTGTGCTTTGCTGCCTTTATTCTGTTTGAAACACAATTTATTCCTTGGCACACAGACTCATGAATACACATACAGCGTCACAGGCACACACACGTAGAGATGTTAGCACACAAACATATGCATAATCACTCGTGTTCTACAGAAAGTGGAACATTTCCTGAAATTACTTTGAATCTGTTTTCATGTTAAAAAAAAATAATTACACATTCGATCCCATCATGTTTCACCTGCAGCATGGTTAAGGAGCAGAGAGAGGCAGTAATTAGCCTCTGGAGAGCAGGATTAATTACGTGTGTATAGTGCATGCGTGCATATGTGTCTGTGTATGTGCAAACCTTTGGGAGTAGGTGCCTTATGAGTTACACACACATGATGTATGATGCTCTCCATCCCTAATTAATTATATACTCCTACTGCCTGGTCGAATTGTGTCCTTGTTCACATCAGCCTGTTGATGTATTTGCACACTAAAGGAGGTTGACTTATTGTTGGAAAGCTGGACCTGCAGTAGTCCATGACAGGTAGTCCCATTGTAGAGCACGGGCTCTGATCTTTATGTGGATCAATGAACAAAATAAATAAAGAGGATCCTTCCAGTTCTTCTCAGCCCCCTATTCTTCACTCACTTGTATTTTTCCTAACTAATAACACTTAATATTGACTTCATATAACATGCTAGTCTACTCAAGTATTGTCATGCTGGTTTTCCACATTAGAACTCTACAATTGTTATCTCTGACTACACTAAACATATCACACGTATTGTCTGTTAGTTATGCAGTGATGATAAATAGATAACACTTTAATACAAGTTTAAGGTCTTTGTATTTTACCTGAGTATATCAATGTTAAAATAGACAAAGTGCACTTTTTACTCAATTGTTGAAGGATCTTTCCTCTATTGCTCTTCTTGAGGTGTATTTCTACTTTTCCTTGAAGAATGTTTCCTTCTCAATATAGAGGGTCTGAGGAAAGACAGTGTTGCACTGTATTTGTTCAGCCCCACAAATTGAGGAAGAGATTTTGGTTAATGAAAATAAAATTACCATGAAAAGAAACTCATCAAGATAGCCCATTGTCTCCGCCACTTGAACAATTATAAATTGTTGCTACAAATAAAATGGGAAATCTTCTCAAGCAGAACAGCTGAACTTGTCTGACAGAACCATCTGCCCAACCTGTCCTCAACAATGAAGTGGATAAGTGGTCTGGGGATGGTAACACACACACACACACACACACACACACAAACACACACAAATTGAACATGAAATCCCATTTGGCACTTGGCTTTCGGCATTTCAGCGACTAAAAGAAAGAAGGGGCCCCTTGTTTGGACGAGTCCCTCTGATATGATATAATCTTCCATGTACCACTGAGTGTTCTAATCAGTATTTTGTTTGTGCACTGTGTGCCTTATGGGCTAGATAAATTGCTGTTTTCAACAGAACACTGGCGTAATATAATTCTCTAGCTGAGTTTCAATCAGATAAACAATTTATGTTCAGTATTTGATAAAGCCATAATGCTTTTAGGTTTTCCTTATGAGATAGAGAGAATCAAGCCTGTGTGATCAGCACAGGTAAAAGCCCTAAACCACTTAAGAAATAAGGGTTGTCTCTTTTTTCACCATAGTAACTGTCCCCTGGCAACCATTTAGAGTGCTGGTTATATTCATATTAGTCCATGCCCCCTCTGTCTCCCTCACACATACCCAGCTTCTCCATCACTCGCGCCCTCTCTCCTCTCCTGTACAGCTCTTCCTCTGCTTGTGTGTGTTTGTGTGTCTGCATGTGAGTGAGCAGCATCCTTAGCACCTGGGACTTTACCTCCGCTCTCCACAGGGGAAGCTCTGACGCTGCATTGTGAGTGATGCTGCTTTATGTCAATTAATTTGACTGTGATTTTTTAAAGCTCTAATACACTATTATGCTTTTTTATTTTATTGAAAAAATATGTGTTACTATTTGATTTAATCTGATAATTTCCAGTTACTTATGATGTTTTGTATATATTCTTTGGTATGGTATTCCAATATTTATGTTTCTTTCTGTCTTTAAAACCATAGATTGGCAAAAGCATAAACTAGAGATTTATGTTGTTTTTTAATTAGTTGATAGAAAACTGAGAGCAATACTCACATGGTGCTGATGCTTTCATTATCTTATTGTGTCATGATTTGTAGTATTTATCAGACATTAGTGTACACTCACTAGTACATGCATGAACATACTGGAAGTCCGTGTATTTGTTTTTCTTGTTCCTCAAGTTTGCCGATCAGGGAATCCAGCCGAATTCTTTGAAGAGAGGCAGAGGAGAGGGAGGTCAACATGGGCTCCAGCTCCTCTTCCTATGCCCCTAAAACCATTTACCTGGATGTTGATGGGAAAGTGCAAAAGGTCAGTCCAATGAGAGCAGGAATGCACTATTTCGGGAATATTTTTTTATTATTTACATTGTAAAAGTGCTTTCAGTATATATACATATTGCTGTGTTAGACAGGCTGGTTAGTCTACAAAGTTAATATTGCCTTTTCACATACAAGAAAACATAGATTTAATATGTTAAAGGAGCACATCATGCAAATGTTCACATTCATATGTATTTTGAGGCTCTACTAGAACATGCTTAAAGTTTAAAAAAGCACAATATTTTTCATACTTTCACTTTACGCCCCCCTTCCAAAAACCCTGTGTGCTCTGACTGGCTCGTGAGATTAATAAAGTGCACCTCTGCAAAAGTTCTAAAGCCATTTAAGCATTGTGTAGACAACACATGTTTTAATGAGCCTGCATGTGAGTTTGAAATAGCTTGTTGAATCCCATGTTTTTTGGCAGGCCACAAAAAGTTGTAATTTTCATAGTTGTCTTTCATATGCCTGTTTTGAACAATAGACCAAAAAAGGTTTTTGCTCAAGTATATCTATATCAACATTTTAAGACATTAAGAAATAGAAACTGTATTTAATGATATAATCAACTTAAATTTAAATGTAATTATGGCAATTAATTGTCTACGCCTTATGATCCATGTCCTCTCAGTGGACTAACCTCACCTGAGGAGCAGACGGATGCAGAGTTAGCATTACAGGTGTTACTGACAGAAAAGACACCTGTTGCTATCCGCCTACATCAACCAGATCTGGTGATGTAGAGTGCTTCAAGTAGAGAGCTGGCGATGACACATGTCGGTTCAACAGCCCCAAGCCCACAGCCTGGCTTTGAATGTTTGTCAGCTATACCTGCTGCATTCAAGATGTAAGATCACATGTTTAGCACAGAGTTTCATACTCACACTTTGCTTTCGACAGAAACACACTTTGTGATATCTACATGTACTATAGTAAATCTTGTAAACTGGGCTGGTTGCATGACAGCCGTGGATAATGTTACTAAACGCTCCGTGAACACTCACCACAGCTGTCCTTTTCTTTCTCTCACTGGACTTGACCTTATTCAACGATTAAACGAGCCGACCCTTACTTTACTTTCCCATGTGACTGGGTTGTCAAAAAACACATGAAATGTGATAACTTTTCCCCCCTGTCAGAACACTGAGGCTTTATATCATTAACACAGCAGCTGTTTGTGTGCAGGTGTGCCTTTTAAAACCATGTAGAAACAGATTGCACACTGTTGGATTTATGGGCCATATATGAGATTTTATCATACACATATTACATGTTAATAAATAATACTCCATTTATCCAATGTGAAAGCATTTAGTCTATTGTAACTTCTTTGTCGAACACTTCTATTTGTTGAAATACACTTACTACGCATACATCTGTTTCTCAGGTGGTGTTCAGTCGGCACTGCAGTCCATGTGACATCAAGGAGCTCCTGTGTACCTCATCTAACATTCCCAGGTATTTCGTTTTGTTTCTTAATTTGTTCATTTATTTCTTTACATACAGATGACCGCACTCCCTAACTGATTCTAGGCATACTAGAAAATATCATTTAAAATCTTAGAACCATAACATAAAGCCACATAAAAATCCTTACATCATTACAGTGCTACTACTTTATTGGGCAGTAAAGCAGTCACTCACATTCAACAAGCCCTTGTATGCAATTTTCTGACAGACATGCTGCATTAGCTATGCACATAAAAGTAGACAATGATAAAGGATAAAAGCAAGATGGAGCCGTCATCTGCCGTTAGTTCTGTTTTTCTTTTATTGGGAAACATAAACTTTGTATACACTATTCTTCCAGTTGGCACTCATTCCTCTTTCGTTCAATTAACTGATTCTCTTTTGTGAAATAGGAGTTACTTTCCAGGAACGCTGCAGATGTAGCTTTGTTAAATATTAAAGACAATAAAGAAAATGTATTGTATTTTTTTTTCCTGTTTCCTCTCACTGCAGGACCACTGCCATCATGATGGTTGACCCAGAAGGAGCCCTAGTCTCTATGGATCCCACCATGCCCACCAACTCTCCAAAGTAACATACATTACCATGTTGTTGTTTTTTAAAAAGAAATCCCATATTAATATTCACTTGAGTCATCTTATTTATTTATTTTATCTCCACTCCATTTAAGAAGTGGTTTTGTTGTGTTTTTTACCATGGAAACAGTAATCAACAGAACAATCTCACCACAAGGTGAATTAAATAGCTGTTACAGATCAGCGTTCTTAATTAATCTTGAGGTTGTCAGGGGTGGGGAAGAATAGGACCCAAATGCAGTAAGAGGACTAAAAGGTTAGGTAACAAAAAGTGAGCTTTATTTCCAAAAGCTGATGACAACAAAAAACAAGGAACAACTTAATATTAGCAAAACCGGGGGAGTACGAAGAAGGAAACCAGGGAGCACGAGGAAGGATCAGGACAAAAACTTGCATAACTAGGGCCAAAAGGGTGGGTGGAGGGGTTCTGGAGGAGGGGTTTGGGCTGACAGCACTGGGGCACGGCAGACGCCGAGAAGGGGGACTCGGGTGGATGGCCCGGGGGCAAAGCAGAGGCCGAGAAGGGGAACTCGGGCAGGCGGCCCGGGGGCAAGGCAGAGGTTGAGGAGGGGGTCTCGGGCGGACGGCCCGGGGGCAAGGCAAAGTTCGAGGAGGGGTAAAGGCCGCAGTGGGCGAACTCAGGAGGCCGGGCACGAGGGTGACGGCAGCGGCTGGGAAAGTCAGGGGGCCGAGCTTGAGGGCGAAAGCCGCTGGGGAACTCAGGAGGTCGGGCAAGAAGGCGGGACAGCTCCGAATGACGGGCAGGACGGAGGCAGGACGGAGGCAGGACGGAGGCAGGACGGAGGCAGGACGGAGGCAGGACGGAGGCAGGACGGAGGCAGGACGGAGGCGGGACAGCTCCGGTGGACCGGAAGGACCCGGTGTCGGCCGGACAGGAACCCGAGCCGGTGGGACAGGCGTAGACGGGACCCTGGACAGAACGTGGGCTGGTGTCGGTGGGACCACCAACAGGACAGGACACGGAGTTTGCAGGATCCCCAACAGGGCAGGACATGGTGTTGGCAGGACCCCCGGCAGGACAGCAGTCGGCGGGACCCCCAACGGGACAAGACATGGAGCTGGGACATGAGTCGGTGGGACCCCAGATGAAGAAGGGACATGAGTCGGCGGGACCCCCGACGGTGAAGGGACTTGAGAAGGGACTTGAGAAGGGACTAGAGACGGGAATAGATACGGGACTTGAGAAGAGACCTCAGAAGGGACTAGAGAAGGGACTAGAGACGGGGCTTGAGAAGGGACTTGAGAAGGGACTTGAGTAGGGACTAGAGAAGGGACTAGAGACGGGGCTTGAGAAGGGGCTTGAGAAGGGACTTGAGAAGGGACTTGAGAAGGGACTTGAGAAGGGGCTAGAGAAGGGACTTGAGTAAGGACTAGAGATGGGGCTTGAGAAGGGGCTTGAGAAGGGACCTGAGAAGGGACCTGAGAAGGGACCTGAGAAGGGACTTGAGTAGAGACTTATAGGGACTTGAGAAGGGACTTGAGATGGGACTTGAGAAGGGACTAGAGTAGGGACTTGAGTAGGGACTTGAGAAGGGACTTGAGAGGAGACTTAAAAAGGGACTTGAAAAGGGACTTGAATCGGCGGGACCACCAACAGGAGACGGGGAGCTGGCCGGACCGCCAACAGGACACGGGGGGCTGGCGTCAGTCAAAACGCCGACAGGACACGGGAGGCTGCCGTCAGTCGGAGAGCCAGTACTGGAGCCGAAACTGGACCCGGGACCATGGCTGCGTGGGCCGGAACCAGGGGAGGACTGGGGGGAAAAAGTGGCCCGGGGATTAATTGACAGACAGGCCCACTTAATGCGCGGCATGTATCGGCCGGCCGGCGACGAAAGTATGTTACAAAACACCCTATGCATTTTATGTAATTTTGGACCATTATTCATATAGTAATCACATTACCTGAGCCCTTGAGTTGCCTAGAGCAAAATAGTTACAGCATATATTTAGTGATTTTAATGTTAACAGATCATTGATGCAATAACATTTGGACCCAATTTGCTTGACTTGACACATGGAATAAAGCATGTGGGTGAGACAATTTTACAGGGGGTGTGGGCAGGTGGTGGACCCAACCTCGCATGCTCCCCCAGAAGATTTTTTTTTTTTTTTAAATGTTGAAGTTAAATGCATCAATCTGGTGCACTTTGAGAGCAAAATTAGGGACTAAATCTATGGATACATCTCTCAACACCCATATGAACAGATTTACTTTTTCTTTCAACATTTATTTGAACAGCAAGTGGAGGCAAAAGTGACTGCACCCAAAACAATAAACCTGCTAGCTAACTAGCCTAAACTCAGTAACAGAATGTGGGCAACACGTTCTTCTCCACAGCCGCGCGACCTCTGAGTCAGACGTCACTTCCCCCTTTTCTATCCTACGGGTACAGCCACTCCCCCTGAACCCTGTTTCCCTGCCAGTTTGAGGCAGGCATGCAGACTGTCTGGGGAAGTCACAAATGTCTTCAACATTTCTGGCAGTGAGTTTACCAGCCAGGGCTTATCTGCCCCCTCCCGGTGTTCAAGGGAAAAAGCAGCATCCTGAGTCTCTTTACAAGGAGCCCTCCTCCACACTCCAAAAATGCATAAAATCTTGTAAGAAAGATCATCAAGAGCATCCTCAAAGAATTACTGCTGGGTCCATACTGGTCTGTTCGTACTGTCAGGGGTGGGGAAAAATAGGACCCAAATGCAGTTAGAGGACTAAAAGGTTAGGTAACAAAAAGTGAGCTTTATTTCCCAAAGCTGATGACAACAGAAATCAAGGAACAACTTAACATTACCAAAACCGGGGGAGTACGAGGAAGGAAACCAGGGAGCACGAGGAAGGATCAGGACAAAAAATCTCAGGAACAAGCATGGAGCGTGACAGGTAACATGGACAAGAGCATGGACATCAAGAGACGGGCAGGTAACATAGACGAGGAGAGACGACGAACAGACATGGAGCACAGGGGAAGACAAGACTAAATACACAGAAGGGTAATCACAGGACAGACACAGCTGGCAGGGGAGGCAGAAACACAAGGGCAACAGGTGAACACAATCAGACACACCAGGGAAACTAAGGACAGGAAGGCAAACACAGAAAGTAGGATCAGACAAGACACAAGGAGGAAAACATTTCAAAATAAAAGGTGGAAAATGAAAACATAAATCCAAAACCTCGACAGAGGTGAGATTGCTCTGTGTATATTAGCAAAAATAAAGCAATGTAAATAAGTTGTACTTAAACTGATGTTTTGAATCACAACAACTCATCTGTTTTCCTCACAGCTCTCTGTACAAAATTGTGCCTCTTTCGACTGGTCAGCTTGGAGGTAAGCTGTCAGCTGTCAACAGCTTTATTTTCCTTTCACTCTAACAAGCTCACAAACACATACATTCATGCATCAACAACACTTCTACTGTGAAAGTAATGAACTCAAAAATACCAAACCTGACAATGTGATTGCTGTTCATGATGATTTATCAGGGGTGCATTTGTGTCTGCAGAAAAGGAAGACATGTTTCAGAACGTGTTGTCCCAGGTGGCTGAACAGTTCAGCAGGTAACGCCCCAGTTGTTTATGTTATGATGTGGCTGAAGCCTGCCCTTTCCCACCTTCACACATACCTCACACACATACCTGACACCAGGGACTTCCCATTATAATACAAGCCTTAACCCATAAAGGCAAGTTCAATCACACAACTTATTTTACCTTTGTCATTGATTTGTTGTGGCCCCATCCAAGTTATATTTTGTTTTGATGAACAATTAACCATGTGAAATATGATTCATATATACATTTCTATTACTTCCTCTCACAGAGCCTTCCGGATCAACGAGTTGAAGACGGAGGTCACGAACAGGCTAGCAATGCTGGAGAAGAGAGTGGAATGTAAGTGTTACATTTTATAGCAGATGGTTTACACACAAAAATACATATAAATTAAAAATGAAATACAGCTGACCTGGGAGGAAGCCAAACTGTGATATTTCTTCTTGTCATTTTGACAGTGGAGGGCCTGAAGGTGGTGGAGATTGAGAAGTGTAAAAATGATCTGAAAAAGCTACGAGATGAGATGGCTTCAAGAGGTGGTGCCAGGTAAAATTGATAAGTTGGACATTTTACATCTTACTCACAGATATCAACAGATACCAGATCGGGTCAAATCAACTTTTCTTGCTTCTAAAATCAGAGTTAACTGTCCATGCAAATACAACTTTGACGATGGGAAGAAGGTCACTCCCAGACGAGATGTCCCCAATTACCCAAAGGTATGTCCACTGGGACTTTTATTTCATTACTAACCGATAAAGCTAACTAAATTAATGACAACAGCTTTCTTTTAAAGTTCTAATGGTATGTTTGTTCGTTTTTTACAGTACACACTGTCTCAGGAGACTGTTGAGGCGCTCAAGAAGCCGACATTCGATGTCTGGCACTGGGAACATAACGAGGTTTGTTGACAGTGCAGCTCCATAACTCAATCAGCCATTTCGATTCCATGTTATCCAAGTGACTGATGTATGGATTTCCTTTCTTTACCTTTGTGAATTTAGATGCTAAGTTGTTTGGAGTATATGTACCATGACTTGGGACTGGTGAAGGAATTCAACATGAACCCCATCACACTCAAACGTTGGCTGGTAAGAGTTCAAACAGTACAAAATAACACGTTGTGTAGATTTCAAAAAGGCTTTCACTTCAAATGCTGACTGAATAATTGTCTTGTTTGCTAGTTGGCGATTCAGGAGAACTACCGTAACAACCCTTTCCACAACTTTCGACATTGCTTCTGCGTCAGTCAGATGATGTATGGCATGATTAACCTCTGCAACCTGCAGGTATGGTGCATGTCTATGTCTGTTCATGATGAAGTTAACTTCTGAAGTCCTATTTAGATCTAGGTACTGACTTTCCAGATCGGACCTTTTGATGTTCATTTGGACGATTTGTAATTACGCCTTTCTTTCACACGGCTGTTCAGGAGAAGCTGACTCTCACAGATATGGGCATTTTGATGACAGCAGCAGTGTGCCATGACCTGGACCACCCTGGCTACAACAACACGTAAGACTCCCTATTTTGTCTGCCTACTGCCTCCAGTATGTTTTGACATCCTCTGCACAACATGTTGGTTGTTCAGCATGGAGAGAGTTCAGTTATGAAAACACGCCAATTCATCTTCTTGTTTTTGGTCGAAGTTTTCTGCAGGCCGAGACCTCTCTCATCAGGGAAGCTTCATGGGAATATATTATCAATTCACACGTGTCATCCATCCACCAGGTACCAGATCAATGCACGCACAGAGCTGGCAGTGCGCTACAATGACATATCTCCGCTGGAGAACCACCACTGTGCTGTGGCCTTCCAGATCCTGTCTCTTCCTGAGTGCAACATTTTTGCCAATGTGGATCTTGAGGCCTTCAAACAGATCCGACAGGTGAGATACACAAGTGGAATTCTGACTGTGACAAGCATGATGAGTTGTATCTATATTGAGCATTGTCACTTACAAATATATGAATCTGAACAATATTTGAGCAAATGTCGAGCAAACTGACTTATCTTTTTATATTTCCAGGCAATTATCACCCTCATCCTGGCTACCGACATGGCCAGACATGGCGAGATACTAGACTCCTTTAAGCAGAAAGTGGACAACTTTGATTTCACCAATGAGGAGCATGTGACATGTGTATGTATACAAGATCACGTTGCATATCCACCTGACATCAGCTGTTTATTGCACGGCACATGCAAGCCATGATCTCAACAAAAGCAGGCCTTTATCTGCGGGTTGTGCTGTGATCAGCAGAGGCTAAATAGACTGTATAAGTATAATTTGGAAAATCGGTAGATGCTGTATGTTTGTTAAGATAAATAGGCTTCTTTATCCTATGTTTTGTGTTATATATGTGTGTGTGTTTTCAGCTGAAGATGGTTATGATCAAGTGTTGTGACATTTCCAACGAAGTGAGGCCAACTGAGGTAGCTGAGCCATGGGTGGACTGCCTATTGGAGGAGTACTTCATGCAGGTGACGGAATTCTTTCAAGTCCATTATCTGAATCCATCATGTCAACTTTGTCCTAGTTGTGGTAGAATATGGTCATAGAGTAAAAGTGTTTTAGAATGACTTATCCAGGGCTAATATGCTGCTTATATGCATGCTAATAGGCAACTAGTAAATGGTTTATCTTAATACCAAATGATACCAAATGTGTACAATGAGAGCCAAGGCTAAATGGCAATGTTTCCACTCATGTGCTTTCAGAGTGACAGGGAGAAGTCTGAGGGTCTCCCCGTGGCTCCCTTCATGGACAGAGACAAAGTCACCAAGCCCACTGCTCAGATTGGATTCATCAAGTTTGTCCTCATCCCAATGTTTGAGACGGTCATGAAGGTAGGACGATGTGTGTACAGATGTGTTCCTTTACAAATACACACACTGATTACACACACAATTAATGACCTTACTGTGGTGTCCAACAGCTTTTTCCTCAGATTGAGGAGATCATGGTTCAACCTCTGAGAGACTCTCGTGACCATTACGAGGAGCTGAAACAGATCGATGATGCCATGACTGAGGTAGGACTTGTATTCAAGTTTATTTATGTATTCGTCTATCAGCACAGTCATGCTTCGTTCAAGCTCTCACACCTCTCTATGTTAAACTAATTTCAATAGATCACAAACATGCCAAACTTCATCACTTGTTGCCAGTAACATGACACTCTTTAACATGGAGTGAGAAAGTTGTAGGACAGAGTTGAAATATTAGAGTATCTCTTATAGATGTTTCACAATAAGAAAAGATTGAAGGAAAATATATAATTTAGAATTTCTTTTTTTGGGAAACATTTACCTTAATACTGAGACTTAGATGATAACATAAATGCCCCTCTCACATCTTTCCATTAGATATAAGGCTACAGCAAGCAGCAGCTTAACTTAGTTTAGCACAAATAAACTACTGCTAGCCTTGCTTGATAAGGTAACCAAAACCTCTAAAGATCATTAACTAATAGCAAAATAAAAAATCACATGTAAAAGCGGCAACTGGGCTCTGTGCCAGACTTTGTTTTTGGCTCTGACCAGTTGCAAGCAAGCAAAATCAAGTCAATTTTACTTTAATACAAATGTGCCTCAAACGCTTTTCAATCTGTAAAACTAATAAAATAAATACAAACTAATAAAAACCTTATATAATCCTAACTCATGTGTAAGCATCAAAAGAACCTATCCTGTGAGCAAGGAAGACCCTCTTGAAACCTTGAAGCTTCCACTCAAGGAAGTCACTGTTCCAAACCAAGAAACAACCCTTTTATTTCTATTTCTATTAAATCTCCACCAGAAGCAATGTTCCACAAATAAACGGTTTCTGCACAAAACAAACACTTATTTAAACAATACTCTTACTCTTTGGTCAAGGAAAACATTACAACAATAAGATGTGTATTGTTAATTGCACTGTTACTATGATATTTTTTGTGGCAGCAATCACAGTGTTATAATATGGACTCAGGGGTTGTAGTACAAAGACTGTGAATAAGACATGCAGTGATCAGAGGTTAAAGTGACAGTTCTGCATGGTCTCCAACATGTTGCTTAGCCTGTAATTAAGAACCAGATTAAATTAAAGGGTTAAAACAATGGCAGTTATCCAGGTTTCCTGGTGTGACAAACAGGCATGTTGAGAACAAGTAAATAAATCTACCCAGTGTCATTTGGGCTTTTCACCTGGAGCTACCAAACACTATAATTATGCAATTTGTGTCACATGGGTGGGGTCACACATTCATACACTCACACAAATCAAACTGCTTTCTAACATAAAGGTGTGTCTTTTGTTCAATGAGGCACAGAAGAAAAAAACTGAAAGTATATCATTAGGCGGGAAGAAGAAGTAAGCTCTGCAGTGAGTGAGTGCAGTGGTTTCTGTGTAAGTAAAAGCAACTGACTCCTTGGTTGTGCTTTAGTGTTTAGTGTTAGTGTCCTGAGTGCACTCTGTCTCTGCCTCTCTCTCTCTGGCCTCTCTGCACATCTGCACAGCAACTCTCCTCCATTCTGAACTCTTTCTACAAAAGCCACACCTTTAGGAATGTGCAGCACTTTCATCACTTTGGATTTGCCTTTTTATTTAGGACCATTAGGTTCATATCAATTTACTTACAAAAGGAATCCCGTTTAGTCGGCTCAAGCTAAATTGGTTCAGCGTGAGAAATTATTGGCAAGTGCAGGGGTCTTGGCTGTGTAGAAGTTAAGGGGCTTGCAAGAAAAAAGAGAGAAAGAAAGTCCAACAGCCTAGAAGAAAGACACATTAGCATGTTTTTGATTACTTTTGGTATCAGTAGAATCATGCCAGACTTCCTTCATTTTGCTTTAGTCACAGCTGAAAACAAAGTGATGAAATTGACGCATGTTTGTTTTCCTTTTAAACACCATGTTACCTTGATGAACTCATGAATTGAACGCACAACCTCTTTCCGACATTGAACTTCTCAACATAAAGTTGCCACTAGACTCTGAGTTAAGATTTGACTTTCCATATGGGGAGGTAAATTCTCACTCACAGCTCTCAAGCCAGCTCAGTCCAATAGCCTGTATTTTGTATCTGTGGAGGCGATAACCACCGTACCCTTTGGTACATTTCATTGTTTTTATAAACCTAGTTTGAGTTTTCCTCCTAAGAATCCTGCAGTTTTCCCCCACATAATCCAAGCTCCTGTTTTATTGCAGGGATCCTCCTTTGTGATTAAACTAAGGAAAGACTTGTGAGGGAGGCCTCGGTAAAGGCGGTCCCAGCTGCGTTGTGAAGAGGACAGATGGGTCTGGATCAGAAGGAGGAGAAAAGAGACTGCTTGGCTGCATACTGAACTAAATGTAGACGTCAAGGTGGCATGTCTTGAACTTTGACTTAGACTTTTGCACTGGATGTAACAGAGAGGGACCTGCTGACCTCTCTGCATGTGTATGCTGTTTGTACTGTTCTTTTTAGTCTACTTTATTTTCTAGTATTTCATGTGTTCTACCCTTTTGTAGAAGGATAATAATGCACTAAAATGGGTTGTTTTCAGCAATCCATGTTTGATTGTTATGGCTCATCAGAAGTCTGTGTGTTTTCTCTTACCTTCAACTCTTTTCAATACAATAAAGCCACATAGGGGCATATATTTTCCAAGGTGCAACATATTGTGTCTTGTACTATAGTTTATTATCTCACAATAGATGTGAAACTCTGTTTTATAGGCCAGTTCATCACCTGTGAGTCTTTATATATAATGGATTTCAGAGTCTCTGGGGGGTTATCCATAGTTACTTTATGTGATAAAAACTATACTAGTTTACTTTACTAGTTTACTAGTATACACTATATAATGTATAACAACAATTATACAATGTATAACTTAAACAAGTCTGAGAAATACGAATCCAAGCGTTAAAATAAAAGCTGACCTGTTGACCTGCGGACTGTATTGAACAACTCGTGAAAATATTGGATAAAATGCATTGATTTTAATACATCTAATGGACACAATGATCCCACAATGATCAAGCTATAAAATGTCCCCCTCATGTGTGCGTTGTATACCCCCCCCCCCCCCCCCCCCCTGATGTGAAACATGTTCAATATACCTTCCTGGCCTTGGAAATTGTAGTTTAACAAAAATAATCCGGACAGTCTCTTGAGATTTCAGCCGTAACATGATCTTCATCCGCAGATAAAGATTGCTCAGTTGTCATGGGGATTGATCTGTTGCCATGCAATCTCAGCAGCTGTTATGATTTCATCCATTGCACTTTTCATCCATTTTAAACGCTCAATGCCAGCTTGTCATCGGATCCATCACCATTACAACAGAGCGTACTGCAATTGCTGATGAGGACCGTGTGATAAAAAGATCTGGAAAAAGCTTGCAGATGAACCTTGAGTTAAGACTGCTTTTTGTATATGTTGATTACTGAAACACGTGTTATTGCACAGAAGCTATAACAGAACAAACCAAGAGCCCATTTAGACATAAGTGGTAACATTTCACTTTCGATTTTTCCATTTAGTTAATGAGTAATAACATCTGTGCAGCATTCCAGTTTCTTTTTCTGCCCTATCATCATGATTGGAATATACATTTTGATTGCCACATTTAAGACTTGAGGGCAAGAAACGTGTTGAAATATGACTAATTATCCAGGTCTATAACACCCACAGGTGCCACTTATCTCAGCCTGCCCCACGTCCCCCTCTCTTTGCAGCTTCCCTTCGAGCAATAACAGATCTGGGTGGTTTTCCTCCAGCTACTCCTCAGTGATTTTACTACTTTTCTTTGGCAACATGTTGCCAATAACTCATGAGCGGTTATTACCTCACCTGTTGGTCTCCCCTCACATACACTGAATACCACCCACAACGCTCTGATTAAATTATGATAAATAATCAGTTTGTTATCCTTCACTTTTCTAGTCTGTAGCTTAATGTGATACATCTCACTAAGTATTCACATGTTGGTGGTCTGATTGGTTATTTTTAAATTAGCATGATTGTTTGGTTTGTGTGCATACTGCTGCAATACTTGTGAGTTGATGATGATCTCAAAGCAATACAAAAAAAAAACAGTAGACCACATAGTTTGTGTTGCTAAGATGAGAGAATTAGTAGAGAGTGATTGTTGTTTTGAGTAATGCATTACTAATTTCTTTCCACATATAGCGTGACAGAGTGTATTGACATTCACCTGCAGGAATGCTCTGATTAAAATTGACATGCCAATGATTAAAGCCAATAATAATTAAAAGAGTTTCTAAGCGAAAATGTAAGATAACGTTTTTTTGTATTAATTTTATCTTCTCTATAAATTGGTGACAACATGGTTCACTGCAGATTCTCTTTTGAGTGCCCCCAACCCGTATGATCTCCTCAAATTTCAGTTTATCAAAAGATGAATTGCTCAGAGTTAACATCCAGCCAGGCTTTAATCTTTAGTAGACTGTTAGATGTGTCATGAGTTATACTAATATTTCAACCCTTTTGTCATTTGTGTTGCCTTCAGGCTGTCTCAACATGTTTAAGTGCCACAATACTTCAATGGGTCTGATTGTTAACGTGAGAGTGGATATTTCATCTATTACAAAAGCCTCTTGATGACAGTTTAATGAGCAAGGGTTACACTTTTCTTTGTTCTTGCACGATATTGAACCCATGCAAAGGAAGGTGTGTGCAATGATCCATTCAAACTGAGTCAAATTATTCACAGTTTTATTATGCTATTATAGTACACAAATTGAAAAAGTGAAGATACATTTTTTACAGCCAACAAAGGGACATTTTTACCATTAAAACAAAATGTTAGGGTATTTTTTGACCCTTCCACTTGAGGGCGACAAAGTTGAAAGTGTTCAAATCCTTCAGATTAATTTGCCACAGATTGAATTCAAAAAGTCATTATGTGTGTTTCTTTAAACCAATTGCTAACAATAAACAATGATATGCAATTCATTATGTTCGTATACACATTTTCAAAGTCAATTGTCATTTGAATTGATGCACATATCAATTGTCCACAGCTTTAACTAATCTCTAAACCACAGATCACAGATCTGCACTGGTGGTCTAATAAATCCTGATTCTAAGGCAGGAGAACTTAGGAAATACTTTGATGTGAGTTTATCAAACTTTAGTCTTTCAATCTAGTTTAATCAAACCCTATGAAATTAAAGCAGGTGAGACACACATATATATGAATATTCAGTGTTACAAAGCAGTGAAAAACATCCACATATGTTGTGCCTGCAGTGTTATTCCTCTGTAAATATTTGTGCTCTACAAAGAGCCTGTTATGACTCGGTCTCTGAAGGCAGTCATATGTTACATTAATGAAAACAGAAATGGTTAGTGCTTACAGTCCTTCAAAATGCCGATTGGAAAAGCTTCATCGATGAATGTGTCTTCTGCAGATGTCTCATCTAAAGAGTAATTAAGACTGGCCATAAGTAGCAAAACATGTCATTCTCTATTTCCGCCTTTGCTCTTATATTTTCTTCTTTTAAACTAGCTACTTTCACCAGTCATAATGCACCGGGAATTCTTCCCAGCATGTGGTCATTCAGGGGTCAAGATGAAAGAACACAGGCTCATGAGAGTGTGTCTCGGTGTGTGTGTGTGTGTGTGTGTGTGTGTGTGTGTGTGTGTGTGTGTGTGTGTGTGTGTGTGTGTGTGTGTGTGTGTGTGTGTGTGTGTGTGTGTGTGTGTGTGTGTGTGTTGTGTGTGTGTGTGTGTGTGTGTGTGTGTGTGTGTGTGTGTGTGTGTGTGTGTGTGTGTGTGTGTGTGTGTGTGTACACACGTGGCTTTTCAAAATTGAAGTCTTGCAGCAGGAAGCTGGAGATGATCCATGGCCTAGTTTCATGTGAAACTGGGTTAAATACGAAACACATGGTGTGGAATAAACCCTGACTGTACTACTACCTAGTTGTTTTACTACCTCACAGTCCATTTATCTGTTCTTTATTATGTTCTCCCAGCTTTTTAGAGAAATCTGAATGAACTGAATGTGTAAGCAGTAGGATTCCCTCCAAAGTCTTTGTAAACTCATGCAACTTTGCATTTTATCTTTTATCGGGCCGCAGATTAGACTGTGGCGTTGGTCAGGGGAATGAGTCAGGCACAGTGTGTTCTCTGCTGACGAGACAACAGCAAAGCCTAGGCCTGTTTAATGTGAGCAAACACGCATGCAGACAATGTCATGCTTGTGGGAGAGAAACAGTTAAATCCTCAGGGATGACTCCCACATTCAAAAGAATGTCGAGCTCCTTGGTTGGACTCTGAAGACACAAGGATATAAGCTAGATTGACTGAAGACAGTTACATCCCTGACAAGAATGGCAAGAAGTCAAAGGTCAGAAGGGAGAGTTAACCCTAAATCGTGAATGTGCATTTTTGTGTCAGCAACTGCTGTGTAGTGGCAGTGGAAAACAAAGAGCTGTGCCACATGCTGTAAATCTGTAAACAAGCTTGGCTGCTTAGAAAACACATTCACTGTGGCAGTGACTTTGCAAATGATTGGCCCTTTTTAAAAGAAACTCATATTTGGTGTAGTTATCAGAGTAACTTGATCCAAAAAGTCACAAGTCTTTTTAACAGCTAACCTTTTTACAAGGTAGGAAGACCTCACACACAGGGCTCTGAGACATCTGCACTACATCCTGATAAAACAGCTTTTAAATTAAATGTTTCCATGAAGAGTCATCAGCATAATATGAATCATTTAAGTGAGAAGTTGAAGCCTACCATGGCTTTTTTCAGGTTTGGAAACATGTTTTTTACATTGGTTTTCATACTTCATCTACACTTTCATCCGAACAATGCTTTCATTACAGCATGTAATGGCAACAATGATCAGTGCACGTGCAATAACGCCCTCATTATACATCAGAAAGTCCAAATACAAACAATATGGGGAAATCAATACAATGCTGTACAGCAACCACCACATCACGTATCAACACAGCTTCACATTGTTTTCGTTTAGGTAACTGCAGGGTATGACTATCAAAGGCTTCAGTAAATATTGAAAGATCTGATTTCCAAAGAGCTGTGCACATAGTGGCTAAACAAACTCAAGTATATACAAGTATTCATTTCCTGCATACCAGCATCATTTAGTATCCATCAATGCTTGACCCTGATGTTAGTTACTTCTGCTCTGTGGTATGTCAGCGGATGGTTTCAGCCCACATGTTTTGGTTGTCTGCATTTGTCCTAAAATGAATGATTTTCAGTCAGTATTATGGAAGAATCTGAACTTTATAGCAGATGTTTTATAATTCTCTTTTTTGGGAGACAATTAGGCAAATAATAGAAACGCAAAAAAGAGACAGATAGTTGTTTTCCACAAGATGCCATGGCTGTTATGAAACGTGTGGAACATATTTATCCAATTTAACTTTTCACAACAAAATATTGCAGTCTCAGTCCCTGTGGCAATGTCTTCATACTGTAACTGTGTGTATGTGTTGAAACAGAAACAATTATCTTATTTTACAGAGTTTCTTTAGTTTAATTCAACTCTGCACACAAAAAAACGCCCTAATGGTTGCCCTCATTTATAGTTACAGTGTTCCAAATAGACATTTTACTGGTATGCTGTCTTATGGAGAAGCAGTTAAATTAACAGTTCCCCCAGTCAAATAGAGCAAGAAAGAACAAACGTGAATGATGTGGATTCAACAACACAATCAGATCAAAGAGGTAATCATATAGCATTGATTGGCTAGCATTTGTATATTTGTTTATCTGATTCTTTTGTTCCAGACATTCACTCAGTATGTCAAGAGAGAAGCAGTGAGCCCAGTCTGGCAGCTGACAGTTGGAAATGCTAATCCCAGCACATGAAAGAAGTCTGACAGTTCACTGAGGGAGAGGCTGCACCAGTTTGTTTACAGCGTGATAATCTGAAGCAGGCATCTTGATTGTGTGCTGGCAGAACATCAGCGGCCGTGCCGTGACTGCTGGGCTACACGGCAATTACACTGGCCTCTTATCTGTATGAATAGCAGGCCTAATGACGGATGGATATATGGAGGGCAATTACAGAAAAAAGGCAACAAGCACAAAGTATTTTAAAGTCTTCCATCAGTAATCTCATGTGTAAGAACATAGCATAAAGTTGTGTTTCTGTTTTGGTCTCCAACAACTAGGATTATAAGACTGCTTTATTATGTGCCTATCGCCCTAGATCCCTTCACCGGGAAGCTGCAATAAACAGAAGACCTACCACAAATTAATCCTGAAGGTATGAGGCTAAATAACTTACTAGGGGATTTTTTTACTTATTACCTGTAGGCTACATGCTTAAAAGGAGGTGTAATCCTAACTAACTGGTTTTCACGATTCACCTCCAAATGACTCCCAACAACCTTATTAAATGCCCCATACAGAGCATCTGCAGTAATTTCCACTTTAACTGCAGCAGGCTAAGAATTTCATTAATGAAATACCGAGGTGATCTTCCCTGTATCCTAAACAGATGTTTTCTGAGTCATGTGCTTCTTCAGGATCAAGGCTTTAATCAATGCCATCTGAAGAAGTGAGACTTGCGGGCGATTCCTGCCCAAGTAATACCTTGAAACTCCACATTTTCCCACCGATAATATACTCAGGTTAAAGCTTACATTCCCATTAAGGGCCCTTAAGATGAATGCATTACTGTTTGTAAAAGGGACATTAAGGTTTGCCAGATGTGAACAACAGGCAGTATGCAACAGGCTTCTTGTGTTCTATAATTAAGTGTAGAGTTGCTCGACATATCTTTATTTGAAATTTCTAGAAAGAAGATAAGGTAGCCTCACCTCAGCTATTAGATCATAACAGCTTTGACCTCCCATAATGGGGAAAGATAAATGATACGTTCCTACGCCAGTGTTTATAGTGGGATTGCCTTTCATCTCGTGCTGGGAGTCTGCCAGGAAAGATTCTCACTGTGGGGTTTAATGCTCCCAGCTATAAGCCCAAACATGTTTATTTATTTTTACAATTCAAAAGAACCTGTTTTTCCCCTTCTCTCTCCCACTCTTCCTCCCCCCCCCCCCCCTCTCTCTCTCTGTCATTAACTTTATGGGAATTCCCGTGGAATTCTATTATATGAGTGATTGTATGGGATGCTTTTCTTAGAGAGGCAGAGTTTAATCCTTCCACTATTATTTCACCTTGTATTTCCTTTGAAATGTGCAGCTAGTGAGGGCACCGGAACATCTGGATGCCACTCTGGCAGTGAGTAAGGCACTGAGTAATGTGGAATCATTGAGCTGCAGTCAAATAGTTGTGGATTTGAGATTATGTAAATCAAAGAAATAAAACAAACTTTCTGGAAAACTATTCTAATTTTGAGGAACTATTGTACGGTGGCCCTGAAGTGCAAGACACCACAGCATTTCAGAAAACACCACAGCATTTCACAAAACACTACAGCATTTCAGAAAACACTACAGCATTTCACAAAACACCACAGCATTTCACAAAACACCACAGCATTTCACAAAACACTACAGCATTTCACAAAACACTACAGCATTTCACAAAACACCACAGCATTTCAGAAAATGCCGCAGCATTTCAGAAAACACCACAGCATTTCAGAAAACACCACAGCATTTCACATTGGACGGAAAGGGTATTCCTTTAGGGAGAACACTTCTTGTTTGTGATTGGACAGAGCCAGCCAGAGAAGCACTGCTGTGATTGGTTGTTTTTGCTGCCAGTCAAGAAATGACGCTTGTGATTAGCCCAACACATCAGCCGTTAGCTCAGCTGTTAGCACACACTCAGAGCTCACAGCTCCTCATATCTGTTCAGAAACGGGACAAAAGTTAAACATGTACAAACCACAGACTGTCTATGTCATGGTGAATACAGTCGCTGCTTTATTTATGTCTATATGACGTTGTTGTGAGCGTGGACGGAGCAGCTACAGGTTAGTTTAGCCTGATGGATCCGATTCCGATAGGATTTACATGGAGATACGGCCCGCCCCCTCTCCAGCGTCTTGTTTGAATGACAGGAGTAAATACAGAATTAATGCTTTATTAACTCATGGTTTGTAAGGGGCTTATCTCCATGTAAATACTATGGTAGACCACCCAATATTCGCATCGCTCTAATCGCTCGAGTTTCACCGCGGCTGTCAGCTGTGTTTGCTCCTGTCAATGCTGTCATTCAAACAAGAGGCGCTGGAGAGGTGACGGGGCGTATCTCCATGTAAATCCTACAACAAAATGAACATATTTGACCGTGATTTAATTGTAATACACGTTTCAAAGTGATGCCGAAGTAACTTGATAGCAGTTAGTAAAAACCATGAATTAACGCTTTGACAAGTCTGCAGACAAGACGACAGGCGAAAAGCTTTTAAAATGCGTGTTTTCTGAATCGGAT
Organism: Pseudochaenichthys georgianus; assembly: GCF_902827115.2. NCBI lineage: Eukaryota > Metazoa > Chordata > Actinopteri > Perciformes > Channichthyidae > Pseudochaenichthys > Pseudochaenichthys georgianus. The sequence continues at coordinate 26,865,221 of NC_047515.1, forward strand.
TCATCAGGCTAAACTAACCTGTAGCTGCTCCGTCCACACAACAACATCATACAGACATAAATAAAGCAGCGACTGTATTCGCCATGACATAGACAGTCTGTGGTTTGTACATGTTTAACTTTTGTCCAGTTTCTGAACAGATATGAGGAGCTGTGAGATCTGAGTGTGTGCTAACGGCTGATGTGTTGGGACCATACGTTGTGGGACCATGGTTGGGACATATTTCGCTGTCGGGTGTTGACCAATCACGAAGCGTCATTTCTTGACTGGCAGCAAAAACAACCAATCACAGCAGTGCTTCTCTGGCTGGCTCTGTCCAATCACAAACAAGAAGTGTTCTCCCTAAAGGAATACCCTTTCCGTCCAATGTGAAATGCTGTGGTGTTTTCTGAAATGCTGCGGTGTTTTCTGAAATGCTGCGGCGTTTTGTGAAATGCTGTGGTGTTTTGTGAAATGCTGTAGTGTTTTGTGAAATGCTGTGGCGTTTTCTGAAATACTGTGGTGTTTTCTGAAATGCTGTGGTGTTTTGTGAAATGCTGTAGTGTTTTGTGAAATGCTGTGGCGTTTTGTGAAATGCTGTGGTGTTTTCTGAAATGCTGTAGTGTTTTGTGAAATGCTGTGGTGTTTTCTGAAATGCTGTGGTGTCTTGCACTTCAGGGCCACCGTACTATTGGGATCCTTTACTGAAAGTGTCAACTTCAAAACTCCATTAAGTCCTGCATTGAAAATGTCCAGCCTGTCCTCCTACAAAAAACGACCATATAGGTCGATTGTTCAGCAGCTAAATACGACCCAGAGTCACGTTTTAAAGTGTAGCACCTCTAGTGGTCGTGTAAGAAACAACATGCTCCTGTTGATTGCAAACGCCCCGGAGGGTCGTTTATTCACAAATAACCCTCTCTGGAAAATCCTAAATTGTGGAATAGTTTGGCCATTAAAATGCTTTTTTATTAGATTTCTAGCGAGAAGTGTATATTGTACTTTTATAATCTACGTCCAGTGGATGTGTAGGATCTACAGTTTGATAGATATACGAAGATGATTTGAGGTCTCGCCAGGAGAACGTGTACCGTATATGGGGCAACTTCCATGTAAAGTTAGCGTGGGTGAAAACAGTATTTCCGGTCTCGAAGTTTTCATAATAAAACCGGAAGTATTCCCCACACCGTCAAATGATTACACAGTGATATCTCCATTACTCATCCACTAAAAAACATCAGTTTATCCTTGTTAATTACACAATATTGATTGGTTTAAATTGTGTACAATGCTTTTGTGTTTTTAACCTTCGATTCGGAGAAACAAATGGTTTTTTCGGAGTTTAGACACTACAGAGTTTCCGAAGACACTACACTATCCAGAATCCCCAGCTATCGTTTGGGACTACAACATCCGCCTTGCTTTACAAACCCCGTGATTAGCCCTCAAGCTCTGTGATTAGATATTGGAGTGGCAGTGCGACAAGGTTACGCTGTCAAACAGCTCTTTGAAATGGAATGGAACCACGCCAGACTATCCAAAACTGGACTTGGACGGGTCCAGCCCAGCCCTCCCCCCCCCCAGAATTACACTTGCTGGCTATTGTGTGTTTCGCAACATGTTCTATGGCACGTCTCTACTGGGAAATGTAGTTTTAAAAGACGTTTTCGTATTTCCCACAATTAGAAGTTGCCAGTATTAAACTGTATACATCCCTGGAGGTTTAGGGGATACGAAACACATTGGTGTTATCTAATTTAAAACATATAATTAATACATGGGTGAAAATTGCTTGTGTCCATAATGGGCAGCATTAATACCACATGACAGCTAAGGCCAGAAGAGCTTTATTTAACAGCTGGTCTTATGTCTGTGACCCCTCCTGTTGTTAATTGATAAGCCTGAAACATGCACTTGTCAAGGTTCAGATGCACATTTAGCAAATATGGCAGTAGCCATCGATCATCTTAAGTTAAGATACTTTATTGATCCCAAGTTGGGAAATGTTTTTGTTACAGCAGCATGTACTACTTTGTTCTACTCCACTACAATTCAGAGGTTAACCTGGTATTTTTACTCTACTACATTTATGTTTGTTACTTTGCAGATTCTGATTAATGATGTGAAATATAAACAACCCTTAAATCAGACTTTAGTTACACCTGAGTAAAATTCAGCCTTATCAGTTTGTCTGTTTCCTCCTGTTAATATCTTTGGACATCCTGCACTAAACTGTTTTATTGTAGAGATCACTACAGTATCTTCTTGATATTTTCCATTCTATATTTCTATCATTGACCCCTATTTTGTATGTAGGCTACTCTTAATATTTAAATGTTTTCATCAAATATAACTTATTCAACAACTAAATTCAATAACGTGCTTTAACCACTAGGAGGTGCAGTTTAGACCAGTGGTCTAGTTAATAAAACATAATAATATCATACATAATATGACTATAAACTTTATTGTGAAATTAAAACAGAACGTTAAAGGAAAATACAGTTTCAGTCTCTCGGTGTGAAGTTTATGCATTGTACCATGAACTTGTATAGACCTGTAACAGTCAACTGCATGAGGAGTTGGAAAGGTAGTTCAGAAAATCAGTAATATCTTTAAAAACTACAAAAAAGTCCCTTTCTATCAGCTGTGCACCGTTATGGTGTAAATACAGACTATCTACTAATTGGATCAAATATAAAAGTCAGCCGAATTAGTGTTGATACTGCAAGGAGACGTATTGTGTGAAAAGAAATGGAAGATGTTGTTTAATTGTTGATATATTTATGGTCCACGTCACGTATTCAGTTTTGGCGGCATCTCTTCCAGTTTGTCAAAAGGTCTTCTGATCAGGGCTCTATAAATACATATCTAGGGCAGATATGTAATATTTAATGCAGCCGAACCGTGTATTGCAATGCCGTTATGTGATGACTTTCAAAGAGAAAAGCAAGAACACTCGGAATAAAGTATTATTATTATTTTTTTAATGTTTTCCGATTTCATATCACATAAACACCATATCCCGACGTGCATTGCGGCGTGTTTTTAGCCTATCAAAACCTCTGAAAACAGAAATGTGTCTCTCAGAATCGAAAGAGAAAAACCTATGGGAAAAACACAAAAGCATTGTACACAATTTAAACCAATTATTGTCGTATAATTAACTAGGATAAACTGATGTTTTTTAGTGGATGAGTAGTGCAGATATCACTGTTAAATCATTTGATCATTGGTTTTATTATGAAAACGGCGAGACCGGAAATACTGTTTTCAACCCGTATCTTTACATGGAAGCTGCCGCATATACACGTTCTCCTGACGAAACCTCAAATCATCTTCGTAATATCTATCAAACTATAGATCCTACATATCGACTGGACGTGGATTCTAAAAGTACAATATATACTTCTCGCTAGAAATCTAATCATAAAGCGTTTTAATGGCCAAACTATCCTACAATTTAGGATTTTACAGAGAGGGTTATTTGTGAATAAACAACCCTCTGTAACGTTTGCATTGAACGGGAGCACTAGAGGCCGACAATTTTAAAACGTAATTATAGGTCGTATTAAGCGCTTGAACAAACGACATATTTGGTCGTAATAAGGGCTTAAACAATCGACCCATTTGGTCGTATGAGTTGGAGGACTTGTTGAAAATGTCAGTTACCGAGTCTTTTAGAATTGTCAACAAATTGCATTTAAAGTATGTTTAAAAAAGTACTCATACTGCATCAATGCTTCGTGAGTGAGTGTTGTACTTTGATAAAAGAAAGGCTGATAGTAATACAATTGTAATATTTAAACTGAGGCCATAATGTGTATAAGCATTGGGTTTGTCGTGGTTTAACAGTTTTAAACGCCTTTGCTGTACCCACCATCATACAGCTTTTCTCTCTCCTTCTGTCTTTTCCTCCATGCGAGCCTGCGCTCCAAAGGGGTTGCTGTGACCAGAGCCCCACATGTGTAAGGGGATATCTCAGACAGGCAGCGTTCAGCAGGAAGCTCACTGAGCAACTGGCTGCTGCCCCAGCACACTGTAAGGCAAAGCAGTCCGAGGAAAGGAAATAAGCGAGCAAATATATCAAAATATCATCACAGGACTGGAAAGCAGCTTAATTTCAGCTCCTGCAATCCCTATGTAAATACTGCGCACCCACACATACACATACACACACGCACACGCACGCACACACACACACACACACACACACACACACACACACACACACACACACACACACACACACACACACACACACACACACACACACACACACATTCAGCCTCTATCTGGAGGTGAGATCAACTGGCTCCACCACAGAGTTTGGCGCTGCCCGACTGTTCTCACTAGGCAGCGCTGCAGAGGTGAAACATCATCAGCTTGTTGGTTCTGGAGGCTTGCTGATTCCCTCTGAATACTTTCTTCAAGCAAACTATTATGAAGGAAAATATTAGCCCTTTTCACAGAGTATTATGGGTAGGCTATTACTGTTCAGCTGCATGTGAAGGCGATCAACCAACAATGCAAATATTGTCTTTTACTATCTGGAGTTTCCAGTCCCTGTGAATGCAAAGAAATCCAGTTTGGGAATATGCTGTTAATCTGTGCTACTATTTTTTGAAAACATGACAAACCTGATGAGAGGCAGATGATTGTTGTTCAGTTCAACGGCAACAATTGAAAACTGTAGCTGGGTGGCACGAGTCCTATGTCAAACACAACCACTTTACATTACATTTAATATAGCTGACGCTTTTATCCAAAACGATTTACAATTACAGGGACATTCTCCCTGGAGTAACTAAGGGCCAAGTGCCTTACTCAAGGGCACGCCAGTGGTGATGATCCTGGCGGGATTTTGAACTCACAACCTTCCGATCTTCAGCCCACCTCACTATCCATTAGACCACCACTATCCCTAAGCTAAACTTTAAGCTAACTTTGTGCAAGACAATGCACATGTGCACATCAAAACACACAACTGGAATGCATGGCACCCTGGCTGTTCTCAAAGCCGAGTATCTCACAAACAGGCACAAATGTCCCTCGAAAAAAAACACATCACAGTGCGCGTGCGTGTGCGTGCGCGCGTGCGATCACTCAATGTCCTGATAAAAGAAATAAATGATGTCAAAACAGACGTTAAACCTCTTTTTTGTACCTACAGTCGTGTATGGAACCAAAGCAGTCCTTTAAAATACTAAAAGGTATACATTGGTTTCAATATTTCACAACTTCAGGAGGATGTGTTCAATGTAGACATGTCTGCAGCTGTGTGAGGGTGAAAAAGCAAAAACACAAGAGTCTGACCAGACAGGACTGTGGTGTCTATTTCACAGGTTTTGCCTTTAGGAATGCAAACAGCTTCTCTGCATTTCACCGGGAACCTCATGAGAATATTCCAGGGCATTGCGAAATTGAGAAAATCATGTGTAAGGTGAAAGGGAAATGATGACATTCAAATTATATTGAATCAACACTTAATAATAGATGTCATACAGATATAAGGCATAGGCTGTTTGTTTGATTTTCATTTCCGCTTCCTCTTAACAAAACAACAAAACAGACTGTTCTCATCTCTCGCCGGCTGTTTTACAAAAGTCCAGTGAGGAAATGCACTGACGTGGTTTACTGTACACTGCTCATTGTGTTCGTAATTAAAGTGGGACAACACTATTGCTAGTTAATCATAAACACTCTCTGTACACTGTAGCTTGCCTCACAGAGCTGCTGAACTTTGGACTCCTGTGTGGGAGGATACAGCATAAATATCCAGAGTGAAGCAAGCGCATCAAGCAAACACTTGGTTTTTAAATGAATCCTCCGAATCTTTGTTCCACATGATCATAACAAAGAAGTGATTGTACATTTACACAATATGATGACAGTGATGGATGACGACGTGCATCACAGCACCTAAAACAGCAGCTAGGCCTATTTAAATTATTTAACTAAGATGTAGCCTGACACTAAACTCTATCACAATGGGGTGTGTTTGCCTGACATCCTTCAGTCTATCAGGGCCCCCGTTTGGTTTGCCAGGCCTGGCTAACAATGTTTGTTCGGCTTTACAGCCTCTCTGTTTGCTTTCCCCTTGACTGGAGCGACCACCTCTTGGTCTGAGCAGCACTCAAGTCCTGCCACATTTGGGGTCACCCGCCCAGGGCTCGGCCCACCCAGAATGCAGTGCGTCAGAGATAACACAACTGTTCATGTGGTTTATTGCAGGGATGTCACCTTACCTTTTTGCAACACAAACACAACGGTAATTAACCATTTGATGTGGCTCTGAGATTTACCTTCAGATAGGCAGCTTTCTCTGTTTGCCAACTCACACCTCAGGTTTGTTAAACTTTCCCTTGCAGATACCATAAAACTAAATAAAATTTGAGGAAAATTAAGGCGTGACTGTTTCTTTCTTGTGGCTGTAACCTGTGAATCAATCTTATGTTGTCATGAAAGGGGATAATTATTACCTGATAGATTTATTTCAGAGGGTGTCGCAACCAAAGTCATAACCAAAAACATTTTCAGAGAGATCGAGGTCAAAGACAATTTCTTTATTTATATTCAACTTTTGTTCTCAAACTTGTTATTATTCTATTGAAATTAAGATAATCAATCCTGAAGATGGTAAACTGTAGTACCGCCTCAAATTCTGTTTAGCAAATAACCACAAAATATGATATGCAACAAAGATGTGTTTAATCAAAGTTTTCCTCCGTAAAACGACCTATTTATATTGATATGAAAGGGTTTGTGAACTTAAAAAATTGTATAACCTACAAATATGTTTATAATAATGTTTAAGCTACTATTGTTTGTTTACAATGAGCAGCAGGTAGTTTGCCCAGCCTTTTATGTATCCCTACATGACAAGAACAACATCCACAGAGCTATGATTTACAAATCCCAACAACACCTTTGTTATAATTGTTGGGGGTGTTATTAGTTAAGCCTGCTTGTTGGAGAGCAGGAGGATCACATGAGGCCTTAGGGGGATGGGCAACGTTTTCAGAGGGTGGTATGGCTTTAAGAGTTTACTACCATCCCTGCGCTCACTCTCTCACACAACAGAAAGTTTGGAGGCCAAGCGAGCAGTGGGATACCGACGGATAGGAAGTGACGGGACTGCATGAATTGCAGAAGTAGGAAAAAGCGGTGACGGGAATATCAACACAAAGCCGAAAGAGAAGCAACGTGTGCGATCATCGGCTGTAGTACGGATAGCAAACTGAAATGCGCATGATCTTATCAACAAGGCTGGAGCGAGAGACTTTCAATGGAAGTGACCTGGGATCCCAGAAGTGAGAAGCAGAGATTTTAGTTAAGAACCTATTCATTTTCATGAGCGTACTTGTGATACTGGAAACAACTTGCAAACAGCGGACCATATGGAAGTGCGACATGCGATCTATAGTTTGAAAATGAAAGAAACGACTTTAAATAAAAATCAAAGAAAATAGTTAGGGGGTATGAACGCAGATCTTTGGATTTCGCCGCGGTTTTTTCATCTGTCGTGTTCAGTTTTGCGTATTTTGGGTATGTTTGCGAGTTGCGTCTCAGTGGCTTCAGTTCGGATACTGACCCGGGTCTGCGCCCTGGTGCTGCTGGTGGCGGTTGGACTGTGCTCCGAGCTGAGGGTCCGGGTCCGGCTCGCTGACGGACTGGTGACCGAGGAGGTTTTGGAGGCGGACATTGAGAGAGATTTAATATCAGTCGAATTCAAGCAGGGAGACGGGGCACTCATCACTTTTGTGGCGGACTTCAAACAGGTGAGAGGTGGTCCTGTTTACAACTCAAAATAAACGCTGTTGTGCCTTGATACGTGTTCTATATTATTTGTGAGACCCCGGTGATCAGAGGGTTTAAATAAGTTATTTAAAAGTCTTCAATGACTGTTAAACTATCCTTTTTAGATAGACCCAGAACTTATTCAAACTGAGCCCAATTCTTATTAACCCAAATGAAGCATGGGACACATTAGTGCTTCTTGGGCTTTACATTTTCTATCAAAAAACGAAATTAGGGAAGTTATACTTTTAAGTCACTTGTTCATTGTTAGAGCCATTCTTGATCATCCTTAAAATAAGGCAAACTCCAAGATGACATGACCCGTTTTTTGGGGACTTGGGGAAATCCTCAAGACCTCAAGAATGGTTTGTGGTCATTCACTTTGGGAAGCACTGTTTTAATTTGATTCATGAAACAATTTCACCTAATTGAGACTCGAAAATCTGGTCTATCCCCCCAAAAAGTGTGAAAGGGAGGAGTATATGAGCTTTTCCTTGACACCTTATGATTTATTTTGGTTATCTAAGAAATCGGCAATAAATCTATATCCCATCAAGGCTGACAAATAAGGTAACGACAATGGCCTCTTGGGTCAAGCTAAATGGTTGCCTCTAGGGAATAATGTGGGTCCAAATCTGAAGCTTGATGAAAAACATCCTGAAATCCTAACCTGCCTGGAGCATACACTATCACTTGTACACAGACTTAAGTAGAACTTACTAGTAGTTAAATTCATATTTTTCCATCTCAGCTTGAGTTTCACAGAGGTCAAGACAGCTGCTGCTCCTCAGATGTAGACGTCCAAACTCCCAAGTGACCTTAAAACCCCTGCTGCTGACGAGTCCAGCCGCGAGCTGATAATCAGTGACTGTATTTAGCATTCTTAAAAGTAGACGATCAGATCAAGTGTCTCTCCCTGACCAGCACTACATCCACGATTTTTGGAAAGATGACACTGTTTCACTGTTGAAAATGACTAATCTGGGACACATAAATGTCAGTCCTGAAAGAAAAACTACAACTGCTGTGAGCGAGGGTGGGGGAGATTCACGGAGGCCAGAGCAAAGGCTTGTGTCTGTGATGGTTGCTGTCACACAGAAGCTGACAGGCTGGCGAGATGTGAAGGGGGAGATTTACCAGGATTAAATGGGCATGTCTGACCTTTTTGATCTGCAAGTCTGGTTCACGAACCAAAACAGCTAATTTAGAGTTGAAAGAGAAGAGGCCGTCACCCCCAATCATTGGTGACACACCAATATAAAGAGACATACACTGATCTGTGAGCAGAGAGCGTTTTCTCGGTGGTGGAGGCACCCCGTGATGCTGAGTCCCTTCACGCATGCACACACACAGTCCCACATACATCTGCACATATGGTTTTGTTTATTGTATTAAACCTCTTGGATCACTTTACTTTTCCGCTGTCTGATTTATCTGTTCCAGTTGTAGGTTGGCCTCCCCCCCTGCCCCCCTTTCTGTCTCTTGGTCCGCCTGTTCCCGTCTCTGTCTCTTGCTCACTTCTTCCTGCTCTCTCCTCAAATTCGTATTCATATGGTTTTCATTCAGCTCTTGTGCAGTATCTTCAAGATTTATGGAAAGTTGGACGAGCTGTCACTTCCAGCTGCCATGAATATATAGTCCAGATGAGCACATATGGCAAGAAGAGCATTTTGACAGGGATGTTAAACACTGGAGATTCATAATGAACTTTACAGTCAATGGCGGATAGGTACTGTACAGGTTTATGAATTATTTCTGTTACTTTTTATTTACCTTCTTAAACTGAGATGCTATGAGGTCATCATCCAGGATTTAGTTCTAGTTAATACAAAAAAACTATAAACAATGATCAGACAGCAGCCGTCTTCTTCCTTTCTGCTTTTTGAATAATCATCTAGGATGGGATGGTAAATGCTAGAGTAATTAGACACTGCCGGGCTTTTTCTCCTGGATGTGAGAAGGAAGTTTAATCAACCTTATCCAAGCAATGAATCACAATGGGAATCAGCCGCACTGTGATTTTAGTAGGGTTACATTTGCTCTGAAGGCATGCAGACATATGGAAAAGGTTATGTGGTTTAGCGGTTTGTGCTCATCCCACCTCCTTCATGTTGAGAAATCACAACATGTAGATAACGTTGTCTATTAAATTCAAACCACTAAAGGACAGTGATTTTCTAATTGATTTGCAAGAGAAAGCATCATGGGAAGGAGTTTATCATGTATTCTGCATGTGTAGGTTGCTAAACTTGTTTAAATCTTTAGGGACATGTTAGTGATTTCTGTATTTCATCCCTAGTATATCCCTGGTATCAGTGAAGTTTTTACAGCCAACTCTACTCTAAATTATTTAAATTGCAGCAAGATGTTTGCAGTTCAGTGATATCCTGATGACATGCTCAATGTCAGTGTCCACGCTTTTTTTAACATGAGGACAATCAGAAGTGCTGTTGAAGGCTTGAATAGACAGTTCCTCTGAAGTTTGCTGATTCAGTACAGATTTATTTTTTTCAGCAACCACTTCTACAATTTATGGTCCAACACAGTCTCAGACCTTGAGCTGAACATAAACCCTGTCTTGGAGTTTAATCCAAGGGAAATGTCTCGCATTTTTTGAGAGGCTGTTTTTGGTCTTTCCAGATGTAGACACTTTTTAGAGAGTCTAATCAGCGTGTACTCGTGTGTCTTGCTTTCATGTCTAACTAGTGGGTTTGATCAATGCAGGAATGTGAGTGACTTCACTGGCCTCTCGGCTGTGTAAGACTTGAAAAAGGTTTAGTCTCTGGGAAGCAATGATGCACATCCTTGTGCATCTAGTTACATGCACCTTGGCTCTATAATAAAACAGCTTTAATATTTTTAATCTGTTTTAATTCATGTAAATACAAATAAACCTGTAAATATTTAATTAATCTTTTGCAGAATAATTTGAAAAAGCTGTTTGAATTTGGAACATGTCCCATCAACACAAGTGTATTCAGTTCATGTTCAAACAGTCTTGTAAATGGGGTGCATAAGCCACTAAAGCTTTACAACTTAATGTAAGACCAAAGTTTTCCAAAGCTTTGTTATTGCTTTCCATAATGCAACATCAAACCTCTTTGGTGAGTACTTTCATGGCTGTAGTTCTAAATGCATCCATATCAGTGTATGGCATCAGTGATCCCTTATATGCTGATGGGTCATGGGAGCAAGACATATTGGAGGCCCCTTGACACTCACTATCTCACACCATCATGATGAATGAGTCTGGGTTTTGTAAACAATGGCACCTTGGTGAAAACAAGCTTGCCAGCAGTTTCCTGATTCTCACTTAATTTCAGCCTTACAATCAAGGCTGTGTTTCAACCAGGGGCCAATTTACCCTCAGGTCAGTTTGCTCTTGTGTATATTATATTCTGATTGTCTTCAAAGCACAGAGGCTTTATGGATACGCCCAACTGGAAGAATGAACTAGAGATTCTTCTCACACCCTCGTGCGCTATGTCAAACACAGGAGTAGATTTGAGGGTGGGAGGCAGGTTGTTTGGTCTTTCTTTGTGCCCTACCTTTGGGATATGCAGTACAGTGTCTGTGATCCATTTTGTTAGATGTCCGTTCTTTCACAGCCTCCACATGTTGAAATTGTTCACATTTTATTTGCCTTTGTTAGCTATTACGCAAACTCTCCTGTGTGGGAGGCTTGCTGGCAATCCATCTTGTTAATTTGTGTTAGTGTGGGAAATGCAGGGGTTTGCCAATTGAAGCAACTGCTGGTTGTTATTCCCTGATGACAAGTACTGTACATCATTTACAATTTGGTGCAGGGAAGTCACCACATTATGCCTTACTTTGTTTTGGTTCTTTTTTGCTGCCGCACCTTGGGTCTCACTCAACTCTGAAACACCAACCCACTCTGTCACTTGCAATAACTTGTATGTTTTTTACAGATAAGTGTCACCTCTTTCAGGATATGTTGTTGCTCCAAACACCATTGAGGACACAGCATAGGAGAACATTAATTTTACACTCGGCTATATAAGGTTGTGAAAGGTCACTGTGAGTCACCAACAAGCACTGTTATCATCTTGGTGAGAAAATGAAACGCAACTCAAAATAGATTTCAGTTTTATTCCAAGTAATGCTCAGATATTACGTTTGTTTTCAACTCTCAATGTACCATAGAGCCCAAAACTCATAATTTTCCTTTTACAAGCAACAGTTCTTTTTATTGTGGAAGATTGTGTAACTCAAAAATCGCACTGTTTGTTAATTTTACTTTCTTGACATGTTACTTGAAATTTGAGTACATAAAGGTTTTTTTATTAGCTTTTTTATACCATTTCTGTTTCTTTAAGTGGACCATTTTTTAAAAAAAAAACACTTCTTTCTCCTAGCCACCTTGGTTCCCCGTTGACTCTGAATCCCAGGAAAATGGCTTCTTCTGTAGCCTGGCAATGGCCCTTCAAGGCCCAGCATGGGCCCCCTTTGGCCTCTCTTGGCCCCTCTCTGCCACTGTTGATGTCTTTATCCTTTATCCTCCTCCCGCCAGCAGGCCAGATGTTTGTCTGAAATGCTGCTGATAAAGAAAAAAACATCCAATTCCCACAGAGAAGCAGAGATGGAGGACGTAGCATCAACCTCTTTTTTTATTTTTCAAGAAGGACAGTTGACTGCATGGTGCTTTGGCAACAGCAATGAGTCGATAGTTGTGGCCTGCACTGTGCATAGTTGAGATAATTTCAAGCTACCTCAGAGGTTTTAAGATTACAGTTGGCAATGAAAAAGCCAACAAAGGGTTTCCCCTGCCAACGCTTCTGTTCTGTTTCCAGTGTCCTGAAATGTCCTTTTGTCAAATCCATGGCTGTGACCTTTTGGCTGTCTTGGCCTTGTGAGTTTTAGACTGATTTATTGTTTGACTTCACTATGCAACCCTTGTGTCAGTCTATTCTGGTGCTCAATGTATAAGGGTCTACACCTGGGATAGTCTTACTCATGGTGGTGTTACATCATCCCTTTTCTTGTAATATAAACTGCTCTTGTGTTACTTGTCCAGTCATAATACACACTTTCTGTTATAGTTATGAAAAAGAGCCAAAAACATTAGAAAAGAAAGGGATCAAAGGATTTTAAAGGATACTATAGCAATCAGCATCAGGGTGCTTTGTTTTCATGTAAGAAAAAAAGGTCACATAGTGTCTACAAAACAGACCCGCTGGTTTTTTCCGACAATTTAAATGTAAGAATAACATTTTAATTGGGGTTTTGTTGGGTTTGTTAAAGCATATAGCATAAACTTAAAAAAATACCAAATGAATTGAATATTTGCCTTTTTTTAAATGCAACTAATGAGGCTTCTCATTACTTAGCTGATGTGTCCCCTGCAACAGGATATGCAAGCTGTGGGACAATGGTTAGATGCTGAATAGAGCTGTAGTCCTCTCTATTGTTTATGCCTTATCTATCTGCCTCATTTCCTTCCCTGTTAGCACTCACTGTTTGTGTCCCTCGCGTTTCCTGAATGCACAGTCGCCATAAACAGTTTGTCTGGATAATTGTAACCAGATACTGTGTAAATGAATAGTTCGCTCTGTATACTGTACTTTGCACAGGTTTGCAGACTTTTACAGATTAGAGGCTGTTGGAGTGTTTCTGGCTGTAGTAAGTTACCTTCCATTGCTGTCAGGATGACCAAGGGGAACACCTTTCTTTCCGTGTCCTCCAGTGTTTATATGGTCCATTCACTGACACTGTTTTCTAATTGGTTTGCTTTTTGGTCAGCCAGGTGTGACCAGCCCCAAATGTGACTCCACATTCCTGCCTTTGGAGCCTATGTAATTAGCTTCAACTCAAGCATTTCTTACTTCAGCGGCTTTTCTCAACTCCTTTTGTCTGTGTGAGTCCGTCTCACCCGCTCTCTCTGTGTCTCCAAACATGAGCTTTAATCCCTGCCTACACCTGTGTGACAGGCCTCCCCTCATGCACAAAGAAAAATATCCTCCCCATCACCTTAAATGGTAAATCCGTAAATTGTTTTTAAAGAAGAGTTAGAGCCATTTAGGCAGGTTATGGTTCCTAAAAGTAAACACAACATTTCAACACTTGTGTCTCTACACATATGGACCATAGAGAATACTGGAAGCCAGATTCATGCTGAAAAGGTATGCTTAAAGGCCCTGACACACCAAGCAGTCAGCAGAGGACTAGCCGACGCTGAAGTCGGCTGTTGCCTGGCCGTGTTCTCCTGCGTTTTGGCCATGTGTCGCACGGGAACACACCGCACCGACTTCAGTGCGTGAGTGGCAATAACTCTCCTTACCAGCAGGCGGCGGTAGTGTGTATTCGTCATTCAAAAGAGGCAACAACCGGAAGACAGAGAAGAAGAAGAAGAAGAAGAAGAAGAAGAGTATCTTTTCTCCGTAATATCATACAGAGCTGGCCTCTCCTGGATCAAGGTGATGAGCAGGTCTTCGTTTGCATCATTCCAGATCACCATGATGAGATGAAAATGAATAGCAGTCTGTGTGTGCCTTCTTAAATCGTTTGTTTACGTCCCTCACTTCCGCTTCGCTTCTCATGCACTGATTTGCTAGCTGAACAGCCAATCAGAGTGATTATTTGGTCCGACTGCCAGACCCGATGCATGGCCGATTCAACATGTTGAATCGGCCATGCATCGGGTCTGGCAGTCCAAATAAGGCGTGTCACGGTCGACGGTGCGGGACACACCAACCGCGAATGCCCGACAGCCTCTGACGGCCTCTGACTCCCAACATCGGGTTGGTGTGTCAGGGCCTTTTAATATTAACATTCTAGATTTATTCTGCAAGGTTTGTAGCTGTTGACTAAGAAAAAGTCTTAAAAGAAAAATCTAGTTTTAAGCAATCTTTTTTTTAAATGTGAGGTTTTTGCTGCCTGCTCTTACATTTTGCTTGGAACAAGACCAACTTAAATAGCCACACATATACCCACAGTGATCCCAAATGACTCATCAGAGCGTGGCTGACCAACAGTCCACCCCAGCCAGCCATCAGCCTTATCAACAGACAGGGTCTTAGAGGGGATTGGAAAACAGGAAGGGCCTTCTGCACAGGGGAATAGCTACTGGCACACTGTTAATGTTTGTGTGTGTGTTTGAATGTCCATCCGTGTGTGCAAGTGTAAGTTGGCACAGTTAGTTTACTCTCAAAGTGAGATTTACATGTCTTGCAGTAGTCCTTTTACTGGGATAAACTGCTCTTAGCTACAGAGCATTCATAGAAAACATTTTTTATGTTTAAGGCTTTACAAAGCTGTCATTTTCACAGCAAGTTAACCAGGTTTGTCCTCTGTGAAGAGAACGTTTTAGGCTTGCTGGGTTACTGCTACAGTGACTGAGAATGTTCACTGTAAATGGCATCCTTTCAGTGTCTGAATAGGCTTTTGTGCACCTCTTAAATCACCTTGCCTACCAAAGGTAACCACCAATGAAACAGCTCCCCACCTCTCTCCTGTTTTAACAGGTCTTAGTATGACCCACTAGTAAGCTTGCATGAATACAGACTTGTGTTTGGCTTACAGCCAGTGGTAGTTTGTCTGCAAATGGACTAAGTCCCGGGTGTCAAGGAGCAATGCTTAGGAATCTGTACTTGTGTGGATTATTTATAGCCATGCTGACATTTACACGGCTTTGGTTGGTAGAAAACTCAAGGCTTTGCTGTCCTTTTTTGATTATGGCATTACCCGCGTTTTTCAGGATGGGGAAATGTCACGCCTTTTAATTCTCAATGTCCGCACCTGGTGATTTTCTCTAAATGTTGGTCTGCAAACCTTACATTTTATGTTGGCCTGGTATAGGCTTCACTTCTTAAAGGAGTGGTTACATTTTAGTGGCCTTACTCAGTTTCAAGCACTAGCAGGCCAACGTGTATTTTCCTATTCAGATGTGTCACCAACATTTTAGTGTCTCCTGTTTTGTAATATGAGACTTTTGAGCAACATTTGATAGATTATTTATGTATACCCATACTAGAGATGAAGCAGGCTCTGGATACCATATGTTACCCCTACTGATATCCCACAGGAGCTTCACACTTGCCTCTCATATGTGTCATATCTTCTGTCAGTCAAAAGGTACCAGTATATTCCCCCATCAGCAGTTTGCATTATTCCCTGACTTACTTGGCAGATTTTTAAAGAGCCACCTGTTGTCAGTTCCATACTCATTCTTTCTTGGTGTTAAAATGCTTCCTGCCATCACATCACAACTGGTTAGAACCCTTTTTTTTATCACACCACTGCACACAAAAAAAAATCACTTTTCTTTTAAATCTGTCTGCACAAGTGAGTCAGTGTGTGCATGTGCCAGTGCTGGTTTCAGGCAGGCAGAAGTGAGGCCAGTCTTGTCCAAACAAACAGTTGAATCCAGCAGCTTCTGTCTGGATGGAGATGTGGAGATGATGTCATTGTTATTACTCTTTTTGCTTTTAGAAGCCATGCTGATTATTATCTCGGCAGCACTAAACCGCTAAGATATCAACACTGGTTTGTTATCACCATTTAAAGTCTACGGTTACACTACATTTCTAACAAATGGCTAGAGACAAATATTATATTTGGACTTTTATTCAGTACTACCCTTATAATTAACGGAGTAGTTTGAGTATCCAAAGTGATATATGGGAAGATTGAAACCCCAAATTGTCATATTTGCAATCAGAGTTTTCTAATTCAAAATCAAACAAACAAGATATGATATCCCAATGTGTGAGCTTAGAGGCAATCGTAGGCAGATGTAGTTAATTTTGGACAGAGCAGGGCTAGCTTGTTGTTAGCGTTCTTTATGCTAAGCTAGTGGACTGCTGGCTTTGGCTTTATATTAAGCTAACAGACTTGAGTGATCAAATAGTACAAGTAAGTGCATTTCCAAAATAAATGTCTTAATATTTTCAGTTACAGATGTCAACATAGTTGCATTACAAAAACGTTGTTGCCACAGAAAGCACTTTTGCTCTCCCTTTGCCCTTTTTGGCCAAAATCCTAGAATAGGGCAGTAGAGAAAGACAATCATTAATATGGACACATAATGACAACAGAGGAGGAGGAGATCTCAGCGCCTACACTTTTCCATTGAGTAACATTCAAAGAAGCAGAGTTGGTGGAGCTACTCTGTTTCTCTATAATTACCCAGAGAGCCCTGGGGCAAATCTATGTGGCTGACACAAATGCCTTCCCTCTGTCTTCTCTCTCTCTGCCTACACACAAACGCATGTACACTCAGTGTCCCAGCGTAGCGCCATGTGTATGCAATATGGGAGGTCCTGAAGTTGTGGCCTCTGCTTCTCCCTACACTTGAGGAGAAATGGCCCTCTTGGCTGCGGCCACACGAGGACGAAAACGGCTAAACGCATAGGATTAACGCAAACGCAATCACAAACAAGCTTCCGTCCACACGCAATAGTTATCCGGATAGTGTCTGTCCACACGAGACCGCTCCGTTTAGCTCCAACCGCTGGAGAAGCTGCAGTACATATGCAGGAGCCTGTACGTGGCGCTGTAACATCCTCCACAAAAGCAGCGAAGAAGCATGGTTGTCATGGCCCTTCTGTTTATTCTCCGCGGTGGGGGCCGAGGGAACCGGGCAGAGTTTTTCGCCAGTCAATGTGTATTAAAGTTTAAATCTTCCGGACAAAATTATAAAAGTGCCGGTCAGGTCTTCTTTGTTATTTATTGAGCTTTAAAACAAATGAATAACGACTCTATAATATAATAATAAAATACACGGAGCCTCTCTTTTTCCTCCCTCTCTTCGGACAGCGTCAGTGTCTGTCTCATGCAGCAGCTGATCCAGTAATGAGCGACACGGCCGACAGTAAAAATAAACATATTTATAACTAGTTTAGGGAGTTTGAGAGGTAATAAAAATAGCTACGGGTGATGATCTGACTTGAAGTGTGTGTTTTGCTGCAGCGGGAGGAGCTGCAGGTGAGCAGAGCTGCGTGTCTCCGTTCTGTCAGATTAGACTTCACTCGCGTTTAGGTCCATATCGAGAGAAAGATAAATAATCTGAATTCAGTGTGCAGTTTACTTTGACGCGGGGGTGAGCAGCAGAGGTGGGGAGAGGCGGGGCTATAGCCTCATCATTATCAGAAAATGATCGTATAGGGCGTACACACGGAGCCGTTGGACCCCCCCAGAGCGTTGCGTATGCCGTTCTATCCACCTTGGGACCCGTTATCGTTTCCTCAGTCGTTTAGTGCCGTATTCGGTCGTCCTCGTGTGGCCGAACAGTCTATATAACTCTAAACAGTAACGCAAACGACCGTTTTCGTCCTCGTGTGGCCGCAGCCTTAGCCTTCTCTCTATCGACATTGTACTCCGCCTTCATTGCATCTCACTGTGTTCGAGGTGTAATAATCATGCCTTCTGTAGTCTTGACATTCTCTTTAATCATTTAGACTTTGTTTTTTTAAAAAGGTGTACTTGGTTATTATCATAGTATGTCAGCATGGCAACATACAGTATTTCATTGCAACTGTAGCCTAAGCTTTAATACACTGAGCATCTCACAGAGATATGTGAGGCAAACATCTGAAGTTAATATCGTATAAAGCCTGTGAATCAATGTTTGCTCAGTCATTTGCTTTCCAAAGGTCAAACACTATCGCATAATTGTCTTGTGTCATACCCATGCTTGTATTGTACGCCTGCCAGAAACTCTTTTCCCAGAAAAAGTGGGTGTTAGAATGAGGAACCTGTGATCATGCAACGTAGTCTTCAAAGAACTACAGACCTAAACACTTTAAGGCAGGTTCTATTGCTGTCTTGCCAGTATGTACACTTCTGCATATAGGAAGTGGGACAGAGGAGCTTAAGGAGAACTCAATGGGGTTGTCTGTGGGCTATTTATCTATCCCAGAGTGCCTCCTGCTCAGGGAGTGGAAGCCTTCAAACCGCAGCCTGTTTGCTTCAGAAGGCTGTGTGAAAAGCGGAGGAGGGGTGTTTGGAACTGTGTGTCTCCAGGCTGAAGCCGGTAGGGGGGGTGTCTGATGAATGGGAGGACAGGTCTGCTGCTCTGCTCTCCACAGTCGGAGCTTCCCATCATGCATTGCATGCCCCGCACAGAACTCTTTATGGCCTTGGGTTTTGCGCCATATCTCTCACACACACTTGCCAACAGAAACAAGCTTTTTTTGGGAATTCTCCACTATCAGTATTTTCCTACTTCTAAAGTTCCTCATAAAACAACGTGGTAAAATGTTCCTGACTTTTACAACATGTGAGAAAGTATGATAATTTTCTCTAAAAACAGATCCTAAGCCTTAATTTGACAGTTCAAATAACCAGAGCTTGACTGCAGCAATGTTGCACAGGCCTACAGACAATATAAAAAGTATCAACAAACTGTCAGATGAAGCTCTATGGGCGTAGCTAACATAAACCCCTCTTTAGTTTTAGCAGACAGTTGTTTGAAACATCTTTGAACTCCACATATTGAAGTACTTTGAGTGTCTGTAAAAGTGCTACATTAAGTACGGGGATGGAAGGAATATTTGTTGTAATCTGTCTGAACTGGCACATATAAACACTAAGTAATTATAACCTAGTTTCATGCATCATTTCCCGATGTCTTCTGGGAATCGTCTGTTTATCCGTTGAGCAAGTCATCTCTCATCCCTTATGTCTTGCAGGATGTGAAGATATTCAGAGCGCTGATCCTGGGCGAGCTGGAAAGAGGACAGAACCAGTACCAGGCCGTGTGCTTCATCTCTCGCCTTAGCCGCAATGAGATCATCCCGAGCGAGTCAATGGCCCGTCTCAGACAGGTATTACGTCAGGGCATCAAGCAAAATTGATGTTTTATAATTAACATTTCCATTTCTGCTTTAAAAAGAGCAATTTCATGTCCGGAGTATCTGAAGATGTGGATATTTATAATGTTTTTTGCCTGTTCAGAAAAATCCTCATGCCATCAGATTGGCGGAAGAGCGGAGAGGACTGGAGCAGCTGACGATGAGCGCCGCGGTTAATTTAAGTCAGGCCTCTCAACTCAGCTCCCACATTCACAATATGTGCAGCGAGGCCCGGGAGGCCATTTACACCAGGGAGTCCGATGTCAAACACTGGCTGGACAAAGGTCAGTGTCCTCTTCAGTTTGTTTATCATTGAAAGTAGCGGAAGCAAAATGATTGTCTCTTTTCCTATCTCTCTCTGTCGCTCCTATACCCCCACAGCATATATCTCTTTAAATGACACTCTTTATCTCCCGGAAACTCTCAATCTTTCCTGTTTCTATCAGGCAAACACCTCTTTCCACTTACTTTTAGTGATACTACTGCAGTTGTTATCTCTGGCTTTTTGTTGATAAGGCTCTATTACTGCTCATGCTATCTTTGTGTGTCTGTCTCTTGACATTCCTGATAATACCTCCTACTTTTAACTTTAAAAACAAATCTTTGAAACCTCTCAAAACAGTCCGATAAGTAATATTTGACATGATTTGCATGACATATAAAGGAATTCTGATCTGATTGTACAATCCTCACACAACATTTCATTAACTATTTGTTTTAAAAGGCCCTTTAGCAGTGGGATCTTGTATCTTAATAGTGATGAAGTCCAAATTATCCAGGCTGAGGAGAATCCTTATGACAGCACTTTTGTCCACTGACAGCACTGTTACAGAGGAAACAATGTTGATGGTCATGGTTCAGTAAGCACTCTGCACCATTATCAGTGAAGGGAATCTCAGTAGCGTCTCCTTTGCATAACAAAGCTCCCCTTTTACTGCACCATCTCCCCTCCTTTGAGCCACTTTGTTTGCCCCCTTCATTTCAATACAGCGTTTAATTGAGTGAAATCCGAAAGAGAAAGATTCACACAACTCTGCGATAGCTTGCTTTTGTTTTTAACACCATAGCTCTGATAATAAAGCCTCTCATGTGTCTGTGTTATAGGAGTGGATGGCTCCATATTCGAGGTCCTGCCTCAAACAACAGAGGCGCCCAGCTTTAAGGCCTGTCACTCTACTAAAGACTTGTGGCAGCCCTGTCTCTGCACATACAGCCTGCGTCTGGAGTGGTACCCATGTTTGCTGAAGTACTGCCGCAGTCGGGACACCACAGGCAAAGGCTCCACCTACAAGTGTGGCATCAAGAGCTGCAGCAAGGGCTACCATTTCACATACTATGTTCCCCAAAAACAGATGTGCCTATGGGACGAGGAGACCTAGCATTTTATTCTGGATCGTTAAGAAAAGATAAATACTTTTTTTCCCCTAGCCAAGCCAATGCTTCCCCACCCAGGCTATTCAAAGCAAACACTGGACCTCGGTTTATGTGATGTTTAGTGAAACTGTCTCAGGTGGGGAGTGGTGGGATCCAGATGTTCAAGCTGAAATATAAATGAATTCAGGTTCAAAATGAGACCAAAACCATTACAGGAAGCAGAAATGCAGCGTGTGTTTCTAAGAGAAACCACTCACTTTTGGCCTTTTCTGGAAAAATTTACATATTTTTTTGTAAAACGATAATGTGACTTTGCCAATAAGCTGTCCCTTTTGTGCCTTTTTTTTGGAGAAATGATTGGAGCAGAAGATGCCAACAACAATAACCTCCCAGTATGCACAAAGCTGGAAAGTGCATGCCAGTTCAGTCAAACACCAACAGAGGAACAACACAGTCCAACTCTGATCAAAGGAAGATACTGGATATAGATAATCTTCCACTATATGGAAAGGTGTATGTTTTTGGACTAATCTATTTCATGAAGCTTTGTGAAAATAGCCAGCTAAACTAAAGATGGCTGACACAAGAAATGCTTCTTCAATGCTGGCTTTATTTATTTTAGTTGCAAAGTGAAATTATTGAGGACTATTTTTTATATATATTTTTGCCTTAAGCAAGTGGTAAAAGTCACATGTCTAAACAAAAGGTTGTTAGAAACGATAACTATTTCAAACACATTTTAGAACCGTTTAACCTCTTGGATTTTGGATGTTGTTTCAAGTATGATCCTTATGTCATAATACTTGTTAAAACAGGTTTATTATCTTCTTTATTGGAGACTGTTGTACTTCAGCTCTTCTCCATCAAGACCTGGGGGGGGCACTCACATTATAATGTCCTTTAGCTCAAATAAACCAAAGTGAATGGATATACGAAAGAAGTAAAAGAAGAGTTTAAAGTTTCACTTTCTAGCAACATACTCTTCACTGTGGCGTTTTTCAAGGATTCGCTGAACCTGCAATGTGGCCTTTTAAATAATCTATACTGCCACCTTCTGGCAAAACAGTATATTTCTCGTTGTTTCCCAATGCCAAAATGCTTTTCATGGTTTTCAGTTTTGTTCATGTCAACAGTTAAATGTCTATAATTTATGCAACTCAAGTCCCTAAGCATAACTCATGCCATTCAATGAAAGCGATTTAACTTGTAGGACCAAATTTAATTGTATCTGTCTGTTCTCCAGAGCAAAAGGTTGATACTATTTTGGGTTTTCTTACCTCCTCCTTCATTTCATTCTTTACCGCTATATGAAAAAAAAGTTTCTGTTCTGTGTGTTGGAATATCCTGCTAACTAATGAACCAAATGAGTGAAACATATGTGGCCTTAACTGGTTATCAAGTGCCTTAACATTTCCACTGATATCTTTGCTATGTAATTGTAGATTACGTTTGTAAACATATTTTTTCTATGAAAGAGTTTTAAAACATGTTGTAAAAAAGTTGCCATAAGAAGAAAATTAAGCATTTAGGTAACGTGCCATTTGAGAGTTGAGTTTCAATAAAGTCTTACTTTGCACTGTTTATACATTTGCACGTTTTTGTTTTTATTTGGGGACATGTTATGACTTTATTGGACATTAAACGGTAGAGGGCTGATGGGAAATAATGCTGGATTTAAACTGGGAATGGTGTGACTACATAAAGAGCACCCTTACGCCCCTTTGGAAGTTAGATGTTAATGATAATTTTAAACGTTAATGTGCTGGTGTGGAAAAATATCTGTTTAATGACCCACTCACAAGCACCAAGGTGTGGGACTGCATTGACACTTACTTTGGTAGGAGTTTTCACAATGGGATGAAATATTGTCTGTACCAGTGTGCAGTCCCATATGACACATGTAAGAATAAAATACAAATTAATGTAGTTCTAATGAGTTAATAAATAATGTAGATCTTCCATTTTGTCGCCAATCTGAGGAGAACAGGTGTAATGTATAATATTGTCCGCAGGGGGTCGCCACTGCTCAAAACTGATCGCCCCACTTCCAATCGCTTTGGGAAAATGTCCAGAACGATGGAAAACATGTTTATGTAAATATTAACCACGCCTGCCGTAATCTCTAAACTACGGTTTAGTATGAGATTATACAACCAAGGCTCAATTCTCTGTTATGCTACCAGTTGGTACATTTGCATGCACAGCTAGTAATGAGGTGAAAGGGGAGTGAAGGGATGCTGAAGGAGGCTGTTGTTGCCACCGGGCGGAGCTCACGTTAAAGATAACAAATAGCAGCCACTGTGTTGGCTAACAACCCTTTGACAGTCTCCTTCAGAAACATATATCCACTCCACAGGACAAAAACACGCAGGATGTAAACGAAGAGACGGCCACATGTGCTCCATCAAGGTAATGCTATTTCACTGCGTGTGTTAACGTCAAACAGAAAACGCTTTGTTAGCCGTCGTTAGCTCGCTACTTTGCTGGGTAGTTAGCCGGTGTGAGAGCATCATTTTACATCCAGGGATAAGCTCTAAAAACAGTATTTGCCAGTCCTAGCATTTCAACTGTGTATTTATAACTTCATGTATAACATTTGTTTATCACGAGTGTCCTTGCTAAAACTGCAGCATACAATACAAAACAGAAGTTACAAACGATATAAAAGAGATCGATATATTGAATTACTAAATGATGGAGTGTATATTGTTTATCTACAGTGGTGTTGGTGTAAAGTAACTAGGAAGAGTTACTGAAGTATTGTACTTTTTATTTATTTGTACAATTTGTAGCTACTTGTACTTCTACATAACTACCAGTCTGAGGTAAGTTGTGTACTTTTAGTCCACTACATTTATTTAATACCTTTAGTTACTTTGCATATTTGGATTAATGATGTAAAATATAAACAACTCTTAAATAAGACTTTATTTAACCCTGGAGTAAATTCACAAGCTACCCTGCAGTATACAAAGTAATTAAAATTAGCCCCAACTTTACCAGCTTTGATACACTTTAATGCGTCAATATTTATTATAAAAACATATGATATATAGTTGTGAAATGGACCAATCAGCATAATGAGTGCTGTTACTTTTGGTACTTTAAGTATGTTTACGCTAATAATTGTATACAGTAACAGAGTATTCTTACACTCTGGTACTTCTACTTTTACTTAAAGATCTGAGTACTTTTTCCACCTCTGGTTGCAATGCAATGCTAGAAAACCGGAGATAATGTTATTTACCTCGTTTTTTTGTTTATGGATGTATTTTTGTCTTTATTTGTTATGGTCCAGGCAATATTTTATTTGTATTGCACTTATATTTTAGTTTTCATCTTTGTTTATGTGTGTTGTGTTGGGACAAGTGTGTTACCTGTAGATTGTTTAGGAGATAATCACATTGGGCTTTAATAGGCATTTTTCACAATTGTCTAACAATAATTTGACATTTGCTGAGACACAGCAGTGACACAAACCCTGCCAAACCAGTTCTCTCGCTCACTCCTCAATATTTAACTATTCCTAAACTAATCATTTACATTTGAAAATGAGTCAAAGCAAGCTCTGCTCCTAGCTGGGAGTGGTTGGCTCGAGGAAGCCATCCATCTGATCACCTGTTAAGATGGACTCCTGGGTGTCCTTACTGCTCTCTGACACTGCTCCAGGTTTGTCCTGTTAAAGAGATGTTTTATGAATGTTTTGGGCAAACCCAATAAACTATCAGGGTCACACCACCACACAGCTGTAGGGAACAAATGTTTAAAGCTCCAAGGCCATTTGCCTGCATCAGACAGGTTAGTGAGAGAAGATGACTGATGACTAGACCTAAAGGGCCATATTAAACAATTCCATACCAGAAACACAGTCTTTCTCTCATGAGATTGTCTGAGGCCCATTACCCAGTAACCTCTTGTCTAATTAAAAAAAATACTTTGTTTATTCTTTGAGATTCAAGTGTTGTTCCACCCCAGTTAAGGTGGGCCTGACTCTGTGAATGGGCTCACCTCCTAGTACAAACGTCACAGCAGAAGAAGAGACGTCCCCCTCACCCCACTGGACCCAATGCCATCCAACTGTGGTGCTATTATAGTTCAAGCAAAGGCTAATTGTTGGTCCTTGACAAAGGATTGCACAGTCCAAGTCTCTGGACGGTAATGCTGTCTCTTTCTACTGTGAGCGATATAACTGCACAATATGTGCCTGTTTGCTTTTTTCTCTTTCTGATACAAAACTGGCTTGATGACGGCTGAGAGGCAGGTCTTTGGAGAAACTGCAAGTGGGTTTAGTGTTTTTAAACTTGTTTGTTTTTTCTGTAGTGGAGAAGATGTCACTGGTTGTGGTTGGTACACTCCTGTGCCTGTCTTGTTGGGTCTCTCTCTACTTTATCTTGTGCAACGTCAACGGGTCCAGGAGCTACGAGTGGAACTGTCGCCTCGTCACCCTGGTACATGGCATCCTGGCAGTCTGCATCACAGGATACATAGGCTATGTCGATGGACCCTGGCCTTTCACTAATCCAGGTAGGACACCTACTACTTAGGATTCAAATTATCAACCCTTTTGCTTGAAAAGGGACTAAATGACTTGGTTGCAAAATGGTTGCATATACAGTTATGTATTGATTGCCTAATTGTTTCATCTCTATAATGCTAAGCATGTTGTGGAAAATGGTTTTTGAAACAGCTATTATCATGCAGACTTTTATTTAAACTACCAAAAGGAAAACATATTCAAAGTGGGAGTAAACCATTCAGCAATGACCAAATAATTGTACCTCTCCTGTCTTTTTGGGGTATTTTACAAAGTATATTATCAAAAGTTTTGATGCTACATGTTGATATTGATAATGATGTGCTCCTGTCTCAGTTATTACTTCTGTATTCTATGACTGGTATTTAAAATACATGCTAACTAAAAACAATTGTTCTGTTGCTAGGTACTAAGAACAGTCCTCTGCAAATAAGTGCCATGTTGGTGAGCCTCGGCTACTTTATTTTCGACATGGCCTGGTGTGTGTACTTCCGCACAGAGGGCCCCGTTATGTTGGCCCACCACACCATGAGCATCCTGGGAATCCTGTTGACCTTGTGGTTGGGGGAGTCTGGCATCGAAGCCTGCGCGGTGCTCTTTGGCAGTGAAATCACTAACCCCCTCCTGCAGGCACGCTGGTTCATCAAACAGACTGGACATTACGGGACACGGCTGGGGGACATTGTGGACGTCCTGTTCGTGCTGCTGTTTGTGGTGATGCGAGTGTTCGTGGGAGGCACAATGCTGTACTGTGAGCTGATCTCACCCAACCCAAGATTCTTTATCAAGTGTGGGGGAGTGGCTATGTATGCTCTGTCCTGGGTGTTCATGGTGGACATTGTTCGATTTTGCATAAAGAAGAGCAAGAGCTGGCGAAAACAGAGGAGAGACCAACAAGAAACAGTGGCAGCTAATGGTCATGAAGGAAAGAATGACTGATTGGCTTTCCAAAGTCAGTCTGTTTTTTTTACCATTACCAAGGGAAATTACAAAGAAAATCAACTTTTTGTATGTAAAACTGACATTTCAAAATGGATCATTCAAATCGAGAACCCTCCTTTGACATCTTTCTGTTAGGTCTAACATTTTCTGGACTTTTATCCAGCTAATTCAGCCGAACACATATTTGATTGTTGTGTAAAATGTGCAGTTAAGAAACAACACGGATGTAGGTTAAGACACTGAAAACTAAAGCACTTTCTGCAAACACATGAACAGATGTTGCTTTCAGTTGCAATGAACCGTGCCCTAGTAACATGTTGTGGAATTGCTTGCAAAGGAAAGCGCAATGTTAGGAAAGAGACAGTTTACATGTTATGCCTTTCCTCTTTGTGAAACATTTTTCATAATTTCAATAGGTTTTTGGCATATGGGAAACTGCGAGCAGATGTGAAAGGTGTACTCAGGGAGATGAAGAGTGGGATGGATTCCAGATAAATGTATGTGATATGTTTGATTACTTAGTTTATAGCAACAACTTTACCCTTTTCCTGCTTTCTAAAATCTTGGTTCAAGATCCTGCCCATAAAACATTCATTTAACTTTCCACGGATAAATCAAGAGACCCTTCTCATAAATAGAACTCTGCGCTGGTAATGCTATTGTTTTGCAGTCCATTTGGATATTTATGTTGACTTTGAATATGTGGAAATGGTTGGTCGTTATTTGAGATGTGCGATTACAAAGGATACGTTGTCTGTTCTGATAGCTCTCAGTTAATTTCATTTTGTAGAGTCACATTTCAGTCTCACAGAGATCTTGTTAGACACGATAATTCAATTAAATGTATAGTCAGCAATCTGTACAGCGTGCAAAATCATATCGAGATGAATTGCTCATATCAGGTTATTTTTTTGCAAAGTTCTGTTCCACTCACTCTTAACACATCAAAAAGTATTTATTTGACCTACTACCTGTTTGGAGAGTTATGAGTTTAAGTATTTCATGTTTATTTAATGTGATATGATGATTGCTATACTGTGATGGTAATTATCAGAAAAATATTCATCTCAATAGTGATTGTGATATTATATTGTCCAGAAAGAACACACAAGTGCATTATGGGATACGATTTATCTTACTCCATGACTGCATTTGCTCCATGCCGATAAAGCTACCAAACTACCTGGATTTATCTTTGAGCTTGGATCTGTTTTCTTATTATTATGACCATATTTGTATATGATTATCATCATTATTATCAGTGCACATGGATTTCTGCAGTAGTGTGCTAAAAGGCTTGCCATTTATTTATTTGTTCTCTTTATGTTTTATTGAGATTTGCTGATTTTGTGGCAGAATCATGTGAGCATCACCATTCTATCAAAGAAACAAAAAATCGAACTGGTGTGTGCCTTAGTTATCTATACCTTTCTAAATGTTTGTTACTGTTTGTTCTATGCTGCACATGTAACCCTCCAAAATCTACATAGCAGTAATGAAGGACCATTTTGAGTTTGGGGTTAAATGATTTGCCTTTGTGAAGTCGGATATACAAATGTGACAGACTGTTTGTATGCCTTGAAATAAAATGTAAACAAACACATTTCAACTATAATTGAAGGACCAGCTGCATTTGTTCATTTATGACTGAGACTGCAGTTACCTGAACTGTCCACATGGTGGTGTCAGATCAATGGTATATGAAGAATGATGATCAGGAGACATGATCAGTCGTTCTGACATGTAGGAGAAAAGTGTCAAATACTACGTTGTCATCATTTTCTGTAGTAGTATTAGACACAAAAGTGTCAAATACTACTTTGTCATCATTTTCTAGTTTACATTTTTTGCATAAATTCAACTGTTTTAAATCTCTGTGTATTAAATATATCAAGCCTAAAGCAAACTAAAATACGGTGTATGATACTGTTACACAGTGAAGTGCTTATTGTAAAATGATATGGTAAAGTGTCAGTTGTCAGAAACAATAATAAAAAAAAGCATAGCAATCCAAAACAAAGCGAATATGATTGTAGCCAGTGCACTAGCTCATATATGTATTTCAATGGGTCACACAAAACAAATAACAGATCAAGAGAAGGTAGAGAAGTAGCCTACAACTGAACATGTTTCACTCACAACAGCGGCTGTTTAAAGGTAAAGAGGATTTGGACAGTTTCATTGCGGTAGTACAAATAATTTATTCGGAAAACCCACAATAAACACATATCCTTCATTATAACATTGACAACATGGTGTTCTTAAATGCACCTTTTCTCAGCTTGAGTAAAATAACAAAAATGCACATTTAAAGTAAGTTAAACAATTGTATGAATGCAAATTACATCAACTAATATTGATTGCAATGAATATGGATCTTAGTCTTGAAATGCTCTGCAGTAGTTTGCCAGTTGACAAGCTTTCTATCTGGATGAATGAAGACACTTTCATCAGAATAGCAGTGCCTTCTTGTTGATGATGGACAAAGGACTGGGCTGTAAGCTGTAAATAATGAACATAATGACTGTTCTCCCTGTCCCACAACAACCACATGCAGACAGAGTCATGAAAACCTTGAAAAAATACAACAACACATATAATCATCAAGAGAATCAACCACCAAAGGAAAAAGTATCTTCTTTTTTGTTGTTATGCAAAAAAAAAAAAAAGACAACCGGGACTGTAACGGGTCTATCAATTTATCATTGTATTGAATAATAGAAATATAATCTATTTCCCTCTCCCTCAGTGTGTTTTTTATATTTAACAAATGTACCAGTTTAATGGATAGCTGTATTTGGATTAGTTCAACTCTATTGTCCTTGCACAGAGTCAAACGAAATGCAGTTTGCATCCAACTAGAAAGTGCAAAAAGTAGGAAAGTGCATGAGGTTACATCACATTTACATAAATAGTGTTGTAGTAATGTAAATACATGATTTATACATATGAATACATTTCTT
The DNA here is from genome assembly GCF_902827115.2 of Pseudochaenichthys georgianus. Lineage (NCBI taxonomy): Eukaryota > Metazoa > Chordata > Actinopteri > Perciformes > Channichthyidae > Pseudochaenichthys > Pseudochaenichthys georgianus. The sequence goes on from NC_047515.1 coordinate 26,894,623, forward strand.
TAGATAATGTGCATATTTTGGAGCATATACAATTAAGGTGCAGTGTTCAATACACAAATACAGTTGTAATGAATATTACATACAGATGGCATAACTAGTCAGTAATTATTGGTCTATAAAATAATCAACATTTCTCTATAAAAAAACCGTTGAGAATTATTCAATTGTTATTTTTTGCTAATTGTGTTTTTTTGTCATCGACTTGGTGGTGCAGTTCCAAAGAAGGTCACATAGGCTACATTTTTCTTCCTTCTTCTTCCCATAATCTAATATTCACTACTATACAAATCAAATACAAATACATGAATACTATAATTTACTATTACTACTACCAAGTGTAGTTATAACGATATAATAAGTATAAGTATTGGCATCATAGTTAGTGTTGTGTTATGTTCGTGTTGTCTTTCAGCAGTCTTCCCCAACATTATGCTGAAACAAAATGAGTTTTCCCATCTCCCGGCGGAAGTGGTTAGTGAAGCGCTACTGGACTCCAACAGCTAGCTGGCTAGGGCGTTGCTAGCGGCAGAAAGTGGGATTTTTGGTACCTTTGCAAAAGTTATTATCTTTTACAAATAACCCCTTGCGTTGGAAAAAGCAGCGTTTGATGTTCGCTGAAAGTTTTAACCGCCTCGTTGGGTTTTTGTCGTTATTTACGAAGGACTGGTGTGACTTTATGTCCCGTTAGCTGGCCACATAGCTAGCCTTCTTCCATCCACGGGAATTCTGCCGAGAAACGACTGAATTCTGGAAACATGGAGTCAAGGACCGCTGCGATGTGCTAACGACTTCACTGGACTTTCTTTGCTCAAGGAGACTTTTTGAAGGACACAATACAGAGACATTTCGCAACCAGTAAATATTCATGCCGTGCTGTTTATATATAGTTTTCGGTCGTTAGCCGGCTCATTGTTGTGAACGGGAGTTTGCTTAGTTTGCACTCGAGACAAGAGCGTACGAGGCAAAGTTTTTTTTGCTGAAAGAGCTCATCTGTTTTGTTAGCTGGTAGCTGGCGAGATTCAACGCCAGCCAGCTTTCAGTGAGAAACAGTTTTCTTAAAAAGCCATCCTGTTTTTTGTTCTATATACCATCCTACACATTTTCTTTTTGAATCTAACGTTTAAGACCGATGTAACATTAGCTGCAGTTGTTGCTAATTTGTAACACGGGTCGTTTAAACTCGGTATTGAGCGATTCTCATGGTCACGGGAGAGTCTTCCCCACAGCCACAGACAGGCATTTCTTGGTGCAGGGAATACCAAATGGGACTGGAGGAATTTCCATCATCTTCAAAGATAATTTAGGAACCAATCTTCAGCCGAGCTGGGGTGGTGGCAGACGGACTACACCGCAGGGCCAAGGGGTCTGATATATTGGAGTACATATTGTTTACACATTTCGTATCGACGGAACACTGGGATGTGAATGCACATAATTCATACAAGGAGTTTATACATGCACCACAACTTGTGCCAACTGACGCAGTATATTCTTTCTTGTGGCCAACATATTGTTTTTAGCCGAGGAAGGATACCATCCGACTGCACAGCAAATACGACAGAGGCCCCGATACATTTTTTAAGGTCTGCACTGTAATTCCTCGCTATTCAGTTTTTTGACAAATAACGTTTAGGTAGTATTTGTGTTTTCTCAAGTGTTTGGACGTGCCTTGCAAACAGCCAACAGTGTCCTACAAGTAATCTATTATCAACACCATTCTGAAAACCCTTGCCTACTTCACACGAATGCAAGAGAAGGACGCTCCAGGAAATCGCCTCATCACACTCTGGAAAATGTTAATCGGATATAATTTGCTGCAAATCTAGAACCGGAAGCCCAATGAGTGACACACAGTCCAGCTTCACTGACAGGTACAGTCTACACACATCTTTATACTCTTTTAATGCCCTTTCTGCTCCCCACATGCACTCACTGCATCTTCACAGTAATATCACATGGTATTCTGTTACAGTTTATTGATTTGTTTTGATGATATTTATCTGTAACCCAACTCTCAGTCTGATGAAAATATGTTTTTCATGGTCCCAAATAAAGCACTTCTTTGTGGTGATGTGCTCTGTAATAACTATGTTATACAATCTAATTACTAAGGAAGGACATTAGATCTTGATGGAAACTCTGCTGAACTCAGCATGGGTAATGGGGCTTTCTGCAGACAGTAAAGTAGTACTTGTCCAAGGATTGAGAAGGCCTGCCAATGATTGTGTGCCCGAGAATAATCGTCTGTGATCCTGCACACCTTTAACATCCCTATTACTTCTAAGCCTTTAAAGCTTTTGCTACACCTATTAAAACAATCTATGGATTTACACAACAACCCAATCTACCCAGCTTATCACCCTGTCTCATCTGTATATGTATTTTGCACAAAAAACACACTAAATGATAGAAGGACCAATCTATTCCATAATAACTCATGTTGATATAAATGGTCAATATTCTCTCAATGTATTTTTACAAGAAAATGTATCCCTCTATCTTGTTCTACCTGTAAGAATAACAAGGTTTCTATTCCACATTGGATGCACGCTGCAGTGTAACAGAAGTGAAGCTGTTGCTTTGTATCCAGCCTTCCCACCTGAATCCCACATACCTGCAAGGAGAGCAGGCCAATACAGTGGAATGTGGTTGTAGATTTAGAGCGGAGGGAAGCTTTATTGCACAGGTTGGGATTTGAGATACCCTTCTGGCTAGGGCATGAGCTGGAGGCTAAAAGCCCAACCCCATTTTATATGACCCCCCTCCCCCACTGCCAGGATGGCACCAAATGCTATTGTATTGCTATTTTCTTTTTATAATATGACCTTAATTCTGTGAATGGCAGTATTAACTAGAGTCTAGACAACTGGAGGAACTGTGATGTCTCTGGGTGCTTTCATGAACAAATCAGTGCTTTCCAATCACACCAGTGTTGAAATGTAAACTGTGGGTGATTGCCATATAAATCACAGAGATCCTCCCGATAACATGAAGCACCCAGGGTTAGGTTGCTATGAGACAGTGTAACTATATCATACATCATATTTGGTCATTTCCGATTTGCTGCAGGCATGCTGCATGTGAAATCTTGAGGCTGTGTTACACACATTGGTAGTATAAGTATCTTCCCTTTAGTCGAAGTATGGGGGTTGATATCTTTGGAGGGATCATTGGTTGATATATTTGTTTTGTTTTCAAAAACTGTCATAAAATCCACACTAGAATTGTGTGAAAACTCTGTTACTCTGCACAAAATATGTTTTGGACTGCAGCAGTTTCTGGAGGGTGCTTCCCACAGTGCTTGATAATGACTTTATTGATTTATGGTGTTGTCTGTATTTATCTCTCTTCTTAAGTCCATCTATATGTCTCGTCCCTGGCTGTCCCTCCACTATGTGTGGTGTTGTGCAGTTTGTTTTCGCTCTGTTGGCTGTGGTGGGAGTATGCATCCAACATCCATTGGGGTTGGGCTGCCAGCCGATGGGTCAGTTTAGTGTGCTGCTAGCTCTTTGTCATAGAGTTCTGCTGATCTCCACGTTTTTCCCACCCCCCCTGAGGCCCTCCCGGGAACTGGTGCTAGTGACATCACTAATAGTAAACAATAGCTTTTAGTGGGAGCAAACTGGCTGTCCAGAGTACCAGTGTAGGTCAGGTACATCCAGGGAGGCTGGTCCGAGTTTGTCCTCATTGTTAACCTGTTGGAGGAAAAGTGTGTTATGTGTGCATTGTATGAAAAGAGTTGCATCTAACAGTTTGTTATTCATTTATTATCATTGACGACTCTTACATAACTGTTGATAATGTCAATGATTGGGCGATCACTCCTTCGGCCTTTTTGTGGCAATGATGATGTCTTCAGATTGTTGGTTTTGACGAGACCATTACAATAAAATGAAACAGAAAGAAAAGACACATTTGCAATTCTGCATCCATAAAATGGATAAATACATCAAATAAGATCTATAATTGAAATCGTTATTTTTTTTAATCAAAAGATATGATTTGAATAATAAACTAATTTTGTCATAGCTAAGTGATGATAATGTGGAACTGGAGTTGAAATGTGCCTTACTGTAGTATGCATCCTTTAAGGAGGGGTTCTGACAGCTGGGTCTGCCTGAATGCGTCTGCTGTATTTGGCATTCCGCCCTTATAATGCAGTATGCTTCAACTCCATGTAGTCAGCACGGATACTAGGGAAGCTGTGTCAGCTGCTCTTCACTGTGCATTAAGATGACTATCCAGAGTTCAGTCTAAGCTCTGATCAGAAGTGCACAGGCTCCTGCTCAGCATGCCAAGGAGAATTATTATCTATACATGTTTGCCAAAACTGAGAGAATACAATGCAACTTTTGCAGACTTGCAGAAATTCTACTCTAGTTCAAGTTATAGGCAATTTCTTCAATTATTGAATCAGCACATATTAAATGGAACAGAGCATATAATTCAAGCTAGATATCAATTAAAATAATGGGATTTTCAAGATCATAAAAAAAGCGCTCTCTCCCTAACATTAAAATCAGGAGCAGAGAAAAAATCCTCTCAATAATTGAGAACTATACATTAAGCTCACTTGTTGTAGCCTGAAGGCCTTTCTCCTCATTACAAATGTTTGTCACAGCATTTTAAGGTCAAAGCAAGCTGATGCATTTTAAATATTTCTTGGCTCAAGATCTAACAACCACCTGCGTTTGTTTTGAAAGCAAAAATGTATCTTGCTGTGTTATGGTTTCTATACATAATGGATGCAGGACCTCCATTTATGTGGATAATTTTGTAAATGATGCTGTATGATGTCCTTTTGTTGTTCTATTTATGTTTCATGTGGAACTACTTGAGCAGGTCTCCCTTGGAAAAGAGATCAATGATCTCAATGGGATTTTATCTGTATAAATAAAGGTTTGAAATTAAATTTGAAATATATGCACAGCGGACAGGTGAAAAGCAGTTGGATGCAAAGTGGATCATTGATTTAAAATTATTTCAACAGCTTATATAAGATCTTATGTGGAGACTGGGTGTTTGCCACATTCAAAAATAATTTGAAAATATCATGGTTGTTGGTGACATGATGTGTCCAAGACTTGGATATATTTGAGAAGAAAATAAAATTATTTACCGCGTTTAAGTACACCGACTCTGTTATCTTCATGGTTACATCTGCCATCACAACAACACATACAGACACCTTCATTAATCAACAGTTCAATTTGATGCACTATTTCACTTTTTGTATTTCTTTATATCATAAGTATATTGTATCGTCCACTGTTGGAGAAGCCTGGCATGAAGTGTTCAATGAAAACAACTGCACTGTAACTGTTGTGCATATGATGATAAAGCCTTTCCATTTTTAAATCTTGAAATCTTGAAAGGAGAAACGTATTGATCCATAACAGTGGCACTTTGACTCCTTAGTCCTTACCGTTAGTCCCTTACTCCTGTAATGGGCGTCTTTAGCCCATCTGATGTGAATTATGGTTTTAAATGCCAGTACTAATTAAGTGGTCCATCATATTGCTATGTTGTCATTTATCCTGTTGCCAACCTGGAATTATGCTAACATTGAAATTACAGTTGTCAGTGATGCGATTTGACACAGGGCTCTGGAAATAGATGTTGTTATTAGTGGTGCACGATCATTATCGGTCCGATATTAGGAATTATGACGTCATCCCGATAAACCCGATAACAGTATTAATAGCCCCGATAATATACAATATATTTTTTGGGTAAAAAAAAAAGAAAAAAATACTGCGGTGTGGGTGGATTGGGATGAGGGGCGCTTGTTTTTCACTCAGCTCCTCCCGTTTTGCCAGTACTGTGGTATTAGTGGTTTAGGAAGAGGGGAGTTTTTCACAAATCCAGCGCTCCCTAACTCATGCCTGGCTGTGACGTAAATGGTGTGCGGCCGTGAAGCCAGGACAGTAAACAAACATGTCGTCGGTAGTATGGGACTATTTCAAAGTTTCAGAGTTAGATAGTTCGCTTGCTATTTGTATTAACAAATGCAGTGCAGAAGTGGGAAAAAGGCAACGAGCTATAATACTTCCAACCTGATTAGTCACCTGAAACATTGCCAGGTGTGTTAAAAGCGTACGAAGACGCCTGAGCTGCTAAACTAGCGGCGAATCCAAAGCCAGCTGCAAAGGCACCGGGGCTTTTACCTATCGACGAGGCTTTTGAAAAAGGCAAGAACTTTATTTGGGAAAATAAATATATTCACTTTGAAGAGTCAAAACTGTTCTTGGCTTTGTTTTGTTCATAGTAGTAATGCTCATGTCATTTGCTCACTACTAGTCTTTTTTTTTACCACCAGGTGTGCAAAAACTACAGGTACATTTAATATATATAATATTATTATCGGTTATCGGTATCGGTCTTGAGAAGCAGGAAGTTATCGGTATCGGTTTCAAAAAACCAATATCGTGCATCCCTAGTTGTTATTGACCAGACTCACACAATTTAAGGTGGGTGGCTTTATATTCTCTATGCCGCAACACCGCTGCAATATCATGCGAGTTAGGTGAGAAGCTGCGTTCAAAGATGATTATTTCAACAACTACCTGAATTGCTTGTATTGCAACTTAGTATCTACCAGAATTCAGCCCCGAATGAGAGACTAGATTTGTTTATTTGTAGAATGTAAATGAGGAACTGAGGAAGACTATGCTCACACCTGGATGTCACTTTTGCAGACACACACCAACTCTCACCATACTCTGTTAATTCTTGTCAGGCCCCATTTCAGCCCTTTTCACTCATTATTGCAATCACATCCATCAGTTATTCCTTTATTTTCTTTAATCTGCCCCTTTCTTCAAATGATTGCATCATTTTTTTCATTACTGTATATAGAGCATTTACTCTTGCAACAAATATGCCTTCACAAATAAGCAAGTACAAATGAAAAGTGGGATTGGGTTGTCCATTTGTGGTTTAATAAGGGCCTTTTTGTCTTGTTTGTATCGTATTCATGATTTTTCTTTTAGTGGTTTTAGTCGCAACAACCCTAGTTTAAAAGGAAAACAGGACTCTGAAATATCAAAGGAGAGGGAGAAAGAAACAGGCGATGCCCCAGGGGTAGTGATGTTGGATTGTGGGTAAAGTCTAAGCATTAGCCGTGGCTCTGAGTGCTGGAGGAGTTGGGGTCTATCACCGAGCCCTGTGATGCTGATGCTTGTGGACACCCTCTACAATCCGGCCCCGTTCGCCAATAGAGCTTCAGGGCCCAAACATTACTTTCACTTCACAAAAGACAGAATCACTACAATGGAGAAAAAGGGGACACGGGTAAAGAGCTGTCTTGCCCAAGTGCCATGTCTTCACATGTCCAATTAAGGGTTTTGTAACCATGAACTAGGCTAGTGCCTCCAAGCTAACTGTGACACTTGGAAAGCCACGCTATTCTGCAGACTGCCCCAAGTGATGCTGGGGACTTATCTTAGATTCCGTGCTGTTAAGTACCTTATTTCACGCTACATTGATTCATACAATACAGATTTGTTTCTTTTGTTACTGTATGTCTGGGGGATCTTTGTCTACAGGAACAAATGAATGGTTGACGTTAAGAAGCATCAGTATTTGATTGGTTGTCATTTCTGTGGCCTGTTTGTGTCCCTGTCTCTCAGAGAGGGGATGCTCTGTATGAATGTCGTCTCTGTGTGTTAGGAGAGTCTGTATTGTAGAGAAAGACCAGCAGCACTGTCTGTGATTAATCTGCCTGTTTCTGCTGATTCAGGGGTGACTAGACAAAATAACACACCCCTACACTTTCTCTACAAGAACCAGTGTCAGAACACAGGTTCTATCACCAACCTGCAGGCAGAGTGAGGACTCAGCTTTCTGAAAAACGTCCAATTATTTTAGAGAGCCAAGATAGAAAAAGGTTAGGGATAACATGTGTAGGGAATGGGATGATGTCTTTTAAATCATTATACATATGTTGATATTAATTTTAAGATATTCTTGATGCTCCATGAACTTCTTGATGTTTTCTCTAAGTGATCAATAACTTATTCTACTATAACATTGCATTCACTACGCTTGTTATGTTTATTGAGTGTTATGTAATAGATGGATCATTGTAAAGCTGTGGAGAGAATGAGACAATAATGTGCCTTTACTACATGTTGTGTCAGCTACAATGTCATCATAGGTCAGCTTCAAACAGACACAAATACTTATTTTACAGCAGAATAACAGATCCTGCTTACAAAGTATGCCGTTCCAGGTGTTCATGTTTTGCTTGCAGACACTTTAACATACCCTGTACTTTAGTAAACTTAAAAGTGACAGGTTTTCGTGACAGAGCTCAGGCCCAGCAGCATTGTTGACGGTGTTGCATGTTAAACCACCTCTTCTCCCTTCCCAGTGCTGGAGGACAGCAGACAGCATAGCGTGAAGAAATGTCTATCCCCGGCCCTCCTGTCAGGAATCCTGATGAGGTTTATTGGGGCAGAAAGGGCACTGTTTTCCCCCTGAGGCTGTAGCTTGAGCACCATTGCTATTGCTCTTGTCACTCTCTCTCCCCCCCCCCCCCCCCCCTCTCTCTCTCTCTCTCTTTCTCTCTCTCCTCTCTCTCTCTCTTTCTCTCTCTCTCTCTCTCTCTCTCTCTCTCTCTCTCTCTCTGTGTGTGACTGTCTGAGACACTCACTTAATTTTCTAAAGCCAAGATAAACAATAGTACGTCATTACACTCAGGTCACACGTTAAGGGTGGCATCAGTGTGTTTGATATTAAACTACTCTGTAATACAGAATGGGGTTCAAAGAAGGAGTATCACTCTTGCCCCTTTCCCACCAAAGCAGTTCCAGGGCCAGTTCGGAGCTAGAGCCCGATTAAGCACCAGTTCTTCCTGTTTCCACCGCAGTGAGCAAAGTGACTACAATGTGACAACAACACACTTGTAAAAAACACACTTATATAAAGTGAGGAAACACTAACCAGGCATAGTGTGATGCTTTTTGTTTTTACCATGCTTTTAATGACCACCCGTTTCACAGTTATTTCACGTTTTGAAGACCAGCACACTGCCTCATACGTTTTCGTGTTGTTTTTTATTATAGCAGCTATCGGGTTGAATCAGTACATGGGCTACACAAGTAAAATCATAAAGTAAAATATGCCTGTAGAAAACGCCTTGGCCAAAATATGATAACAACAAACAGTCAAGATAGTCAGATGAGCTTCAGTGGCTATGCTAACATCACCTGACTAATACCAGAGAGAGAAACTTTAATAATGGTGTTGTGATGCCAAAAAGCGTTAATTCAGACTAAAACACATTCACTAATGGGGTTAGGGGATATGCATTAGTTGCTTGTGTGACAGTAAAAAAGTGAATTACTGCTTTCCAGCAGACGCTGCCGTGAGTTAACGGTAGACTAAACGCCGGTGGACGAGCAGCAGTCAGTATATGCCGCTGAACCACATTAATAAACAATGAACCACTGCACTCTGGGAAAGAGTATCATGTTTTATCTGGCTTCGTATGATTAATAGCAACATGAGCATCGGCCCAACACAGTAACCCATTGTTGTTGTTGTTGTTGTTATGACCGGCGTTGCTGAGAAAATCAGCGACGTAAACGGTGATGTCATGACGCAGCACCAGTCGGGCTGTGGGCAGTGGAAACACAACCAGGGCTAAAAAGAAGAACTGGTTCGGAACCAGAAAAGCACGGAGCCTAAACGGGAACTAGTTTGGTTGGAAAGGGGTATATGTGGGTGTAGTAGACTACTTCCTTTTCAGTGGCAGGGAGTGGAAAGTAGTGACGTAATACTGTCTGCGTGTTTGTGTGTGCACCACATTGTGTGACTCAGGTATATAGATTAGATTATAAGCGGTGTGTGTGTGTTCTCTCACTTTGGCAGGCTGCAAGCATGAATCAGGCTCTTGGAGAGACTGTATCATTACACCATTGAGATAGAATCACAGAGCAGTTTTAAAGACGTGGGATGAATGGATGGCAGGCTGAGCGGGAGATATTGCCAGCTCCATAGGATACGTGGCAGGCCAGTGGCATGACTCAGCAAAAAACCCAGCTGAGGACATTGCACTGTCACCAAAGAGTTACACTCCAGCTCTACAAAGCTTCCCTGAGTAATCTAACATCTAAGGATTTTTTGCAAGGTTATGTTGTATTTCATCTACTAGAATGAAACGCACCTCTGTCTGATCTCTGCGGGCTGCAGGCAACTCCCAAAGCGGTCCAATCCTCTCCCAGTTTCAGAGAGGCCCCACCTCTTACTGCCTCAACAACACCTGTGCTGTGACCTGTGTTGCTCGGCTTTTGGTTAGAAACTCTAGTTTGCTGCAGCAACTCCATATAACACAAACCACAACAGCAGCATTGTCTGACAAGGAAAAAGTCAGAGTAAAGCTTACTTTATCAAGTATCTAAAACAACTTTGGTAAAGCCAGTTTATCCTGCAAACTCGTGTCCTCAAGATCAGTATGTCGTTTTTTATGCTGCCTCTTTTAAAATGTTGAATAAGCTACTTATAATTCAACTTTTAGCTACATTTCTATATATATATATATCTGCCTTTCTCTGTTTCAGGAACTGAGAATAGCCTGAAGTGTTTCCCCTGAATCTTGCATGCGTTGATCTAGTTCCTTATTGTTCACCGTTTTCCTTCCTCTTTAGTTTAGGAGACCCTTTCACAGCAATGTCTCTGTGTCAGAGTCTTGCTCCCTCAGGGCTGTCCGTCCCTCCCTCCTTTACTGTTTGTCTCTTTCTCGTGGTCTGGTCTGGTCCTGGCCTCTCTTACTGCCACTGTAGCTGGAGTTGGCCCAGCTCTGCCACAGTTTTCCATCAAAACACCAAACCTCAATGGAGCATTCAAGCCCAGGCCCGCTCCAGTGCTGCCCCTCCCTCCTATCCCACCCTGTTCTGACTCTGCCTGCCTTATCCCTCTCTCACTCCCTGCGCATGTAATGGCCTCATCCAGGAAGAGTCCTAGCCTGAAGGCTTTTATTGCTGAATCTGAAGCATTGAATGAGCTGAGTGAGATGTATACTTAAATGTTGTCTGTTGGTAATCAGTTAAAAAGCTCTAGCTTTAGCATTTTTTTTTGTCAGAGTTTGTATGTATGATCTCAAAAAGCTGAAACCTTAATCCACACAAGAAGAACAGCTGCAATTATTGGTGTTATTCTTGTAGAAAGATTTACAAGAAAAACCCTTGTAAGTGCTGCAGCAGAGCAAAGCTTCTATGGGCTGTTCATTGGTCGAACTTGACGCATACAATTATTAAGTTCTTAATCCAATGCGTGAGTGATACTATTTATTAAATCCCATGACAATAAGATAAATTGTCAGACATGCATTTTAAACCACGAGTGCCACAATGTATTGCAAAGTGTGTATCTAAGGCTGCAAATATTCATCACCTTTCAGGCAATGGTACAAATGAACAAAGAAATGCAGTGTTGTTCTGTAAAACAGTAGTAAACGGTATAGTATATTCAGGGCACACAACAATACACTGCTGTTGTCTTTTGGACATTCACTGTTATGTGGATCTTTTGATATTGTTTACTAAAGATACAATGTAAAGATATCTTTGCTATGACTGTTTCAGTATATACTTTAAAGGCCCTTTTTAAAAGACAAGATGGTTTTGCAATCACTTGAGCATGTATCCATGAAGATACAGGGCTTCTTGAACAGCAACTGTTTAGTATTTGGCAGTGTTGTAGTCAAGTCACCAATTCACGAGTCCAAGTCACTCTCGAGTCCCCACTCTTCGAGTCCGAGTCACCTAGGGAGAGTCATAGTCGAGTCCAAGTCCGAGTCACCTAGGGAGAGTCGTAGTCGAGTCCATGTCCGAGTCACCCATGGAGTGTCCGAGTCGAGTCCGAGTCACAATTACCTGTGTCCGAGTCCAAGTCTGAGTCACCCAAGAAGAGTCCAAGTCAAGTCCGAGTCACAAGTCTTCATGTATTAATCTTAGTGGATATATGTGTTGAAATGTAGCTGTAGCTCCTCTACATTGCTTTTATCCTGTCATGGTATACTAACAGGGTTGGGAGGGTTACTTTGTAAATGTAATCAGTTACTGATTACTGATTACATGGCTCTGAAAGTAATCCGAATATAGTTACAGTTACGTGTCTTAAAAAAGTAACGTAATCAGATTACTTTTAGATTACTTTTGGATTACTTTCTTTTTCCATCACAGATGGGTATGTTTTGGTGAACAGGAGACACAAAAAGCAAAAGGAAACTGAATGTGTTCAGCACAACTGAAACATAACATCTGAAACGATGTAACAACATAATACACTTTTTGGGGATGCAGCTTGGGATGTGAGGAGTGAAGGACACGGCTTAGAACGGGCGTGTCGCCTTCTGACCTGCCAGTGTTGGCAGGACATGAATTAAAATGTCGAACTCGGACTTCATTTTAAGGACATTTCGGCCAAAAAAAATTCATAACACGCTCCGAGACACCTTGACAACATGCTGTTAAGCAGAAGTGCAGAAAGAGCATACTATTACGATTTATATTTATTTATTGTCTCAGTACTCGGATACATTAAAACTAAATGTGTCCTCTGCATGTAACCGAGCCGCAGTGCAGCGCCTGGGGACCAAATCTGGTTCCAAATTACGTTTTACAACCTGAAGATACAAAACACATATTTATGTTATAACAACAATGCTTTTAATAACATAGCCGTAACAGTAGGCCTAACAGTGTAATACTTGTTACCGATACAGTAAACAGTATTTAAATAAATGAAGAACGACAAATAAATGAACAAACTGTATGCCAATAATTGCCTTAGTCCCAGATGTTCTCACATTGCTCCTATTATTTTCACTATTCGGATCAAATTGAAAAAGTAATATAAAAAAACAATTCGGTTGCTTGCTTGCAACTATTTTCCAAGCAAAGTAAGTGCACGATTTTATCATGTGTAACGTTACTGTTTAAACGGCGGATAAAGCAGCTTCATCATGGCAACTTGACAACAGCTAAACTAAGCTAAGCTAGGCTAGTACTTACAGCATCCGGTGACTTTTCAGAGTTGTTGTGCCACCGTGGTAGGCCAGTTTCTTGTCGCATATTTGGCACACTGCCTTCTTCTTACCATCATCCAATTTAAAATGGTCCCACACAGCTGAAGTCTTCGGCATTTTGTGTTCAGGTGTGTTTCGGATATTCGGAAACGAGGTGAAGCGAGGTGAAGCGTGCCGTTTGGTTTCGTGACTGTGAGTGAACGCGATGTCAGGAGCACAGGCTGAGATTGTATATATTTCCGCATTTTAACAGTGCAATTCAAAAGTATAAATATAGTATAAGAATATGGAAATTCGCCTTTATTGATAGCATACATTTAGGAAAAAATTTGAATTGAAAATAAATAAAAAAACAAATATCCGAATAATGAAATTAAAACCCGAATCGTTGACCAACGAACGAATAGTCGAATATTCGGGTACAGCCCTAATATACACACACACACGCGATCTAAACGCAGACTTTTGTTCCTCCATGTTTCGTTGTTATTGTTTCACTGAGCGAGCGGACCCGCGATTTTTTTTCAAACGCTTTTTTGGTCCATCTGCGGCGGCTCTGATGATTCGAATCGGCTGTACCTACTAGTAATGAATATTACATGTTGAGAGGAAATCTTTCCACCATGAATTCCAATAAGTAATCCAAAATGTATTCACTTCAGGTTTACGAAAGTAACTGTAATCTAACTATACAGTTACTTGATTTTTGTATTCTGATTACGTAATGCCGTTACATGTATTCCGTTACAACTAGGGATGTCCCGATCACCTTTTTTTGCTTCCGATCCGATTCCGATCATTTGATTTTGACAATCTGCCGATACCGATTTTTCCCGATCCGATCTTTATGCAATGCATTAAGAGAAAAAAAAGGTAACAGATAACGGCTTGTCATCCAACGCGATGAATTCAGCTATCATGGCTGTTATTGTGTTGGCCTTTTCACTGTTCTGGGGCAGTTTCTCTTTCCTTTTAAAAGTCTCTGAAAGTGTTGGTTGTTTCAGTGCCGTTACCTGAGTGGCCGCTGTGTACTCGCCGTGTTGTTGTTGGTGTTTGTTTCTCAGGTAGCGTATTAGATTGGTCGTGTTGAACGTAGCTCTGTTCTTTCCACCACGCGGAACCTCTGCCTTGCAAACATTGCATCTGGCTGTTACACTGCCTTCGCTTTCAATTTTATAATACTTCCAAACTCCTGACATTTTCTCTGTCCCGACTCCCGAGTCACCAGCTGAACGTAGCCTCTCGTTAGCTTACTGCTACTACTAGACACTGCGCCCACTCTGTTGCCAGATTTCAGAGAAATAAGCAACCAGGTCTATGAAAACAAGCCCAAAGAAAGCAACACATACATGATGTTGTGTAATTTTAAACCAAAACTAAGTCCTCAGGATGACTTTAAGACGTGAACATGGTCATTTTTGTTTTGTAACATTAAATAATAATAAAAAAATCCTAAAAAAAAAAATCCGATCCCCAATTTTTTGAAAATCACGTGATCGGCTCCGATCCCCGATCACGTGATCGGATCGGGACATCTCTAGTTACAACCCAACCCTGTTAATGTGTCTATTGAACTGCTGTGAACCGAGTGTGGCTACAATTGTTGTATTAAAAAAGGTGCTCTACAAATATAAAGCTTATTACTAATAATAATTATTATTATTATTATCATCATCAAGGTTGAGTCCAGTTCCAATATTGCCTCCAGCGCTCCGTTCTGGCATCTTCAAAGAGCTGCTTTACAAATGAAAATGGTATACATTAAACACAGTGACACAATGTCACAATTGAACTTATTTAATGGTTTGAAAACCCTCAGAAACTGAAAATACATTATTAAGAACAATAGAACATGAGAAAGCATACATGGCTTTCTACGCAATATAAGTAACATTTTTAATGATAAGGTCTTTCACAACAGCATCACCTGTGGATTTCTGACGAGGATGACTGGGGTCATAGATCCTTCGCTGTCCTTCACTGAAAAATGACGTTATACTCTGACTACTAGACCCAGCAGCCGATGTCACATCGGAGGAAAGTGATGCACGGTATTGTTGGTGCCTAGGGGAAGAAAGAATACACACTTTAGCTTCTTGATGCCAAATCATTTCAAAAAATCTTTCTTATTGCTAAATAAATTGTATGGTTAAAAATAGGGCTACCCCAACTACTAATCCTCAACCATTGCAAACTAGTTGTGGCATGTTTATGATAATAATTTAAATACATTTTTGGACCATCCAAATATGGTTTGGTATGGAGTTCAAGGATTGAGAAACAATGTTAAAAGTAACATTGTTATCAGTGTGCTATATAACAGTGAAATACAAAACCATAATCCTGAGCCTTAAAAAATTGAATGTTACACAAACCAAGCAAGCCACTAATGGTAAAAAGGGATATTTAATCGTTTATTTAGCAGGGACAATGCACATCAATGAACACTTAAAACAATAAAATGTGTCAAATGTAAATATGTAATATGATTCTAAATGTGTTGCAATGAACGAATATTTTGTTAATTTATTTCAACACAGTCTGCAAAACATCACAACACAAAGCGATAAATAAATATAATATCACAATGTCCAACAACCAATAAGTGAACGTTTAAATTATATCAATAAAGATTAAGCCCCAGAAAGCACATTGCTACTTAGCATGCACAATGAGACATTCTGCATGTTAAGTAGCCATGTGCTTTCATGTTATCGGCTGAATCTTTACTTATTGATTTGATCACATTACTCTGATGATAGTGTTCAATACAGCCTACCTATATATCTATATATATCTATATCTATATATCAGGGTTTCCGCTAGGATTTTTTCTCGCCGGTCAAATGTCCGGGCAGAATTTATTTTACCGGACAAATTTGAAACTTACCGGTCATATTTCAATAATAATAATAAGAGTTGTGTAGCAGAGTTTCCGTAAGCAGGTCATTTACCGGACTATGAGGAGATATGCATTGCTGATGTTTAAAACTCAGTTCACGGGCTCATTTTTATATTGCTTCAGTTTATAATCGTAACAGATCGAAACAATTCAGATTAATTTTTCAATAAATTATTCCACAAACAACAAACAACATAATTATTACATTCAAACAAACTACTTGTAGTAGATAACGTACATTATTCAGAAGTTTACATCAACTTTGAATAATAACACGGGAGAAACGGATCCTCTCTTTTCCTCTCTCCTGACAGCACGTCAGTTTCTCATGCAGCTCCTGCAGCTGCTAAACAGAGGGCGGGGCTTCAGGTGATCCTGCAGAGCTGCGTGTCTCGGTCAGACTCAGCAGCTGATCTGATCTCTCTCTCGCGTCCGGTTAAACTTCACTCGCGTTTATGTCCATATCGATCAGATCCAGCTCTCCTGATCGGCCTTTATAGAGAGCACCGATCAAACTATTAAGAGTGAATATCGGCCGATAATGACCGGCGGCCGATCTATCGGAGCCTCCCTAATTATTACCAGACATTTTGACCGTCAGGTTTTGAATTTACCGTTTTTTTATAAATTTTACCAGCTAAAAACCGGTAATTACCGGCTAACGGAAACCCTGCTATATATATATATATATATATATGAACTCCATCCTTAGAGTAATGTGTTATGGAGCCTCCGTGACGGAGATCATTTTCAGTCTCTAATTTTCACGTTCATTGTAGGCTAGGGCTAGGCTACTCATCATCTGCAGTATCACCAAGGACATGTATAGTTTTTTAACAGTATCTATCTAGACAATAAAACTGCACTTGGTCCCTAGGATGTGATATCAACCCCTACCTCCATCTAACCCGACATCTTAAAACCTTTGTGGAGTCAATTTAGTGGCTAACGTTAACGTGGGTTAGCAAGCTAACAATAGCATTTCTACTTACTTTTCTGGGTGCCGCCGTGAAAGGTGTCGATTGAAATTCGACGTTGTCCCAGTCTTCTCTTCTATCTTCTGTCCACATAATGTGCATTTTGTGCTGCTCTTTCCAAATATGGAAACGAAAGGACATCAGACTCCAGAGAAAACTTGCTCGAGTCCGAGTCCAAGTCCGAGTCATCCAAGGAGTGTCCGAGCCGAGTCCGAGTACGAGTCATCATTACCTGTGTCCGAGTCCAAGTCCAAGTCCAAGTCATCATGCGTGAGAATTCACGAGTCCGAGTCCGAGTAGCGTCAATCAGTGCGCGAGTCCGAGTCAAGTCACGAGTCCCGAAAATCGGCACTCGAGTCCGAATCCAGGACTCGAGTACTCCATCTCTGGTATTTGGATATAAGAGCCGATAGGACATAATATTTTATAGTTTGTAAGTGAAGACTCATTGTACAATCACTTCAGAAATCATCTGTGTGTGTTGAATTATGAGGACACGATAAAGACTCTTCTGTGTTTAAGCACAAACACAGATGTCAATGTGCACATCACACAGCTGATGTCATCATCCTTCAACAATCGTACACTCTGAAGTTAAGCTTGTACCGGTAGAAAGCACTGTGACTGACGTCTTCTTTTCCACTTCATTTGTGATCAAGGTTCTCCATCTCTTTCGAAAAGGTTCAATAGTGCTCAAAATCTATAATCAATAATGTTGTGTTGTGTAGCTACGCTGTGATGCTGGTAGGTTGTCATTTTATTGGTTTTTCAATTTTCTTTTCCACACACCATTTCCCTGTGATAGATTGAAAATCAATGTGATAGCAGCACTCTAATTTCCTTCAAAATGTTGTATTTTAGTCTACCTTCTTTTTTGCTTCAATACTGGTCTCAGCAATGTCTGAAGTTATGTTTTCTAATTGTCCGTCTATCCCATTATCGTGAGAGTTATATCTCATTGATGCCAAGAGGGATATTTTAATCAAATTTGCCACAAATATCCATGTGGATTTATGTTTGAGCTGGCTAGCATTGGATTCTTAAAGGTCAAAGTCCCAAGAAACTGTATGCTAATGTTGACACCTAGCACGATAAAGTGATGACGTTTGATATCCAAAAGGTAAATCAGGTATCGTTGGTATCCATCTGAACTGTGGTGAATATCAAAATATATTCTGTGCTTCCTGGTTACAGATGTGTTTGAGTGATGTGTCCCATCCAATTTCAGAATCAGAAATGTCAGTGGGGGATGAGGCTCAGTGCAGTCAGGAAGAATCTCTTTTTTAGGTGTGAGCAGCGTTTCTGCCAGGGCTGCGTCTTGCCGTCATTTGAAATTCCAAAAAAATAAATAATTAGAGAGAAGATCGAGTTTTTATCGATTGAAATGGCGAAAATGAAAAAGGACAAGGACATCCCTCTGTTGGAGGGACAAAGGAGTCTGGTGGGCTTATTTTCGCCGCCAGCAAAGCATGTTCCTGTGACGGAAAGTGTACTGCCAGCAAGCCTTGACGGGGGGTGCTAGTGGAGCATGCGCGTGAACTGCGAGCGCCGGAGCCTCGCAGCGGCGAAACTGAGGCTCCGTGGTAAACTGTGGTAACATGAAGAGCCGTTTAGGAGCCGAAAGAACCGGCTCTTCTTAGTGAGCCGAGCCAAATGATCCAGCTCACTTAAAAGAGCCGGAATTCCCATCACTAATATTACGTAAAGAGATGGTATCTATAACTTAAGGGACAGCTCAATTCAAGTCACGTGACACGACGTGACGTCTCTCTGGGTGGACGCCCTCTCAGCCCTGGTCTGGCGGAAACACTGAGTGTGAGGTTTAAGTCCTGATGGACTGTAGCCTCCTACAAGAGGAGAGTTATTCAAAAAGCTTGTTCCCAGCTGTTTGGGGTCAGCTATCATACCTGCGTAAGGGTTTTAGAACTGTACAGTTCCTGGATGGACAGCAGATTGCACTTCTCAGCAGAGCGAATGATACACTGCGGTCGCCCCTATTCACAACTGTAAGAGCATTCCTAGCTAGTGATGGAGGACGTGAGGATGGACTCAATGATGGCGGTGTAAAAGTGCACCATCATTGTCTCTGCCAGGTTGACCTTGTCAGCTGATGCAGGAAGTACATCCTCTGAGGTGGTTGAAGTTATCCGCCAACTTCAGGAGCTAGAGAGTTGAGTTGGCGTACAGGGAGGAGAGCAGATGAGAGAGTGCAGCATTTAGGCAAACCGGTAGAAATGGTTCACGACCCTCTGAGTCTTTACCTTCTCTTCCTTGATGACAACCAGACAGGTGGTTCCCCATTTAGTCTACCTGCAGCGCATTGATATTAATGGCATTGAGCTTCTTCCATGTTTCTCACTGGAAAGTATTCACAGGAATCATACATCACACAATCTATTTTACCAGAAAATACACTTAATGCTTTTTATTGAATCCCTCAAAAAGTCTTCAATTCATATTATGTTACAAACGGCTAGTTGATGGAGGTAGGAGAACATAAGGCAGAAAGTCTTGTTTTCAAAACTAACATTGTAAAAGTTGTTCACAACCTTAACAGTTTACAAGGATTCCGATTTGGTTGCCAGGGGAAACAAGGGGCCTTTGACTTCCAAGCCATTCCATTGGTTTATACTTTTTTCTATTTGAAGCCCCTTTCTCTTTTAATCAGCCCATTTTTTTTCTCTTGTGTTCCAGTACTCCTGATGCCTCCTCAACATTTCTCAGGGGTTCTAGTTCCCTCTGTTCTCTTCTTACTGTCCATTGCTGTGATCTTTCTCCATGACCTCCCTTTTCCTTCTCTGACGCTCTCAAATAAACCTTAGACGGGTCAATACGTTTTAGAACTTTAGTCATGTATTCATGGTTATTTGAGATATAGATACCAACCAATTCTAACAAAGTTATTTTACATTTCAATTCAAACCGTTTTAACCTTAAATAAATCATCCTGTAGTTGTGCACAACATTATTTCTCAAAGCCATTATAGACGGCATGCTGCATCACCCAGCCCCTTAGTTTGCCTGTGAACATTTTCATTTGTTCCTTAATGTTGAACCAAAACCAACATGTGCCTACTCAGTTTTGCCGTCCCATAGCTTGTACGTAGGCATGTCCCAGCTCAGTGTGTGTTTATGTGCTGACTTTTCCATCTCTCCAATTCAGAGGTTTCTTAGGGAGTGGGCTACTTAAAGCTAGTTTTTTTTTCTGCTGGAGGCTCTGGAACTTATTACAGTCTGAGGCATGTTCATAAACGGGCCATTCAGCTAGCTCTGAATGGGACACACTGTCGCCAGGAGAAAGAGAGTTAATGTGGGCTAGTTAGTCCTCCCTATTACTGAAGACTGCTGTAGTGATTCCTGTTACTGTTTTCTATTATAATACAGTGTGCATTTACATTTTGAAGAATACCAGCGCAGTTCAAAGTTGTATCTGATTTTGTATTCCCTTTGTCCTATTACATTTCTTTAAGCATTATGAAAAATGTCAAACCTTACTTGACTAATATCTAATATGCCCTAAATAAATCATTTAAGCTTAAAATATATATTGAGTTATTTATTTCCTGTCTGAGACATCCTTCTTTTCCATGCTCAAGACTTCATCACAATAAAAAAAACAAATGAAACAATGTCTAAATCGGTGTTTATGTTAATTTAACTTAAATATGGGCTCTCTCTACGCTGTGCTCACTGTGCAGACCCCAACGGGAATTATGTTGAGCTGAAGGACCAAATCCATAAGTATTCAGGAGTTTTTCCATTCATTTTATAGTGCATTACAAATAAGATGTATGAAATGTGCCTTTTTAAATAGCTATGCCATAGATAATCTCAATGGTTTACAGGGATTGTAAAACATAAAGGGTCGTTTTGTAAATTTCTAGTTTGGCGTGTGCCCTTATTTAACCTCCATATTAACCTTAATGGAGTACTGGAGTTAAATATGGTCGTGTGTATGAATATCTATTTACAGATGGGTCAGTTTTGTAAGAAGCGTACACCCACACATGCTAATACTCTGTCCAGCCCAAAAGAGAGGATGGAGGCTTTAACTCATGAATGTAGAATTGATTATTCCTGTCTGTACTGCCTTAAGACTCTAAATTAATTAACAGTGCAGTATCTCCTTCAATCTAAATTGTAAATCTGTGTTCTCTATTTGCTCCTGCCTAACAGCAAATCAATGAAAAAAATCACTAGCCTCCTGGAAAACATGTTCTTTTCCAATATGGTGCTGACAGTGTCTGTAAATGATTTCATCAGTGCATCACTCTGAGGCAGTAATCGGTCTCCGGGCGAGCTGCCTCGAAGGGAAACAGGCCATGGATGTGACTATAGGATTATTACACTCAAGTCATGATGTCTGTGAGGAAGTCAATCATGACACACACACACACACACACACACACACACACACACACACACACACACACACACACACACACACACACACACACACACACACACACACACACACACACAACTGAGATCTGAGAGGCAGCGAACATTTGACCTGGAAAAGGCTTTAATCTGCAGCCGAAGAACTCTGGTGTTTGATCAGGATTATCATGTTTACCACTATATGCGTCTGAGCGGAAGCTGTCGGCTTGACATCTTGTTTTTCATCCTTCATATAGGCATGAAGAGCTCAGCTTTTCTTTGCTTTATAAAGTGTGTTGTATTATAAGTTCCTTTCTTTTAGATACTGATGAACTTTCTCTTTTATCTTATAGGTTTCCCAAGAAAGCAAACAGGTAAGAGTATTTATTTTGTATTACAAATATGTATGCATGTTTATGGAAAGGTAGTCCTGTGGCCACACACACACGCACGAACGCACGTATACACCAGAAGTTCAGGCACAGAGCTCCAGATGAAGGAAATTAGGCAGGTTTTTACTAGGAACTGCTGTGCTGCAACACAGAAGTCTTCAGAGCTTGGACCAAACATACCCTCTCTCTACCCCCCCCCCTCTCACTCATGTACACACTCACACACACAAACACACGGAGAGTGAGGGACAAAGGGGTCCCTCTTCTGAGGGCGGTCCATCACTGCCTTTCACTGTGAACAGAACAGTGGCCTTTCACAGTTGGGGCCGCTATAGGCAGAGGCAGCCATACAGAGCCTCCTGAGGTTCAGCCGGAGTCTGGTTTTGTAGCGCCTCCTCTGAGGAGCGTCCTTTCTCTGGCCTTGCTCCCTGGGCACTCAGCGGAGCGGCTCCACGTCCTCTCTGGCTGTCACATTATACAGTAGACACACTTGCCACGATTCATACACTAGGAGTTCCTCTTGCCACATTATTCAAAATGCTGAAGAGAACAATTGCTGTTTCTGTCATTCCTCCTGAACCTTCACTTGCCTTCATCTTAGGCACATGCAGGGCCGCAGTACAGCAAGATGCAGTGACAATACACACACTGGGTAAAAGCCAACATGTTAGCACCCGTTTCTCATGGGTTTTCTCTCCCTCTAGATCCAGCAGCATTCTCAGTAAAGACCACCCCCCGGACAAGAAACCCAAAAGTGACAAAACCTCACTTCCCTCCAATGAGTTTGACCCTACAGGTAACATCCCACTTTATGTTTCAGGCTCACACTGCTCTTCTGTTTTTCTAATTCACTCTTTCTCACTCACTCCATCCTGTTCCTCTATCTCTATGCATCACTTTATCTGACACATTATCTTCTTTCTCTTCCTCTCACACATATCTCTCTTTTGCTATCCCTCTCTTTATAAACACACATACAAACCAAGTCTCTGACAACAATTGTGCTGATGATTGTGTGTGTGTGTGTGTGTGTGTGTGTGTGTGTGTGTGTGTGTGTGTGTGTGTGTGTGTGTGTGTGTGTGTGTGTGTGTGTGTGTGTGTGTGTGTGTGTGTGTGTGTGTGTGTGTGTGTGTGTGTGTGTGTGTGTGTGTGTGTGTGTGGTCTTGCTCTATGCCTTGTGCTCTCTTTAAAAATGTGACTTGAGTGGTCTGATTTGAAATCATTATTTGATATTGTCTTTCTTTGTGTGTTGATTCAACTAATGGACACTATACTATGTTTTCATGATGAAATCCTCATTACACTGCATTATCCCAGTTCACTCTGGCATTACATGCTGTGGATTTTAAACCAATAATCAAAGCCATGTTTGATAATGGGACCTACAAATCTACAGCTGCATGTTAAAGTCCTCGTGGATTTTTGTAGTTCTACATAATGCAGTGCACTGAGGGTTTTATATGTTCAAAGTTGGGTGGTCTCAAAGCATTCTTGAAGGGCACACAAAAGCCACTAAGCCTGCTATGCACTCGGACTCTGAGTTTATTGCAGGGTGAGATCTTCAGGGTTCAGAAACGGACTGGTTTGATATGGGGACAATCCCTGTGGTGTTTGTCAGCAATCAGGGCAGTTTGATTTGAGATATGACTGAAGCTTCTGTAATCCAACCAAATCGAAAATGCTCTGCGCCACATGGTGGCTTATCTCTGTGTGATGCAACGCAACATAGACAAGATGTGCTCTTTCAGTGGTTACACAATACATGCACGTTTGGCCTGTCTATGTGTAGCCTCGCACTAAAATATGCTTTCCACCTATTTCTGATGGTTGTGTCTATGTTTGGACTGATGCAGTTATTAAACTGTTCAAGTTTTAAGTAAAAACATAGAAATCTTCATTTAACTGAAACCTAAATCTTTACGTGCTTCTTAGGGTGTGTTCACACCTAATAGTCCGCTCTCTGGTGCGCACCAGACCACAGTTTGTTACATTGTTTCATTTTTCAGAAGGTTCGGTTTGCGTTCACACGGGCAAAAACTCAAAGGGACTATAAACTTTAAACACAAGTCATGTGCACGGAAATGCTGTTCAACCATTGGTCAGACATTAAGGGGGTACAAACGCAAATCCCGGCAATTTCTAGCGGAGCCTCCGCCATGGAGCATCGGCACTTTCGGCAGGTTATTCTCATGCTGCTGTTAGTCTGGAGATCAACAGACATGATTATATAATCAAACAACGTCCGTTAAAAAACATTATTACATGGCTTTGTTGAATACTCGATTCTGATTGGTCACTTCAAAACACGTGACACGTTTTAATCCAGAACAGACAGACCGCTGTCAAGGATGTATTGACCGTTGTTAAGGATGCTCACATCTGCACAAAGAAGTCCGTTCGATTTAACTGTATACAGTTTGGCTGAAACTAACTGACAAGAAAACAGCGGAGAAGTAACGGGCAGAAACCCTCCTTTTTACGCAGCGGTCCAGACATAGGTCAGACGGCGACACATATTCAGTTGCCAGTTACTTTGGCATTAGGGCAGGGATATCTAGATACTTCCCAAGGTTTGACATAATGAATTGTGCTACTTTTAAAGCAAGCAACGATTTTCAAATCTGTAATCAAAAAGCTCCTCAAAAACGCTATCGAAGCAGTTCCTGCCGTTGCTACGTTAGTTCAAACAGTAACAACGGACTATTTTTCTTAGCGGATGCATGTACATTTAAATACATACAACTATTTTTTAAATCAATAAAATAATTTTCTAAATCCACAAAAGCATTTCAATTAATATTGGGAGTCATGTCGTTACTTTGTTGAGAATGTGGCCATGTAATAAGCGGCATAATGTGCAGCAGCGCGGTCATTATGGGGAAAAGAACACCTTCATGCCGATCTAGATCCCTCCGCTTCACGTCGGGCTCCTGATCAGCCTGTCGGTGTTCTTTTCCTGCTTATCCATGAGAGACGTTCTGCAGAGGAGGGGTGTTTCACCGACGACAGGTGTTCTTACTTTTATGTAGCTGACGGAGAATGTTTACTTTACACGACACTGTTCAACACTTAATTCTGCTTTACTCTTTAACTAAACAACCGCGGATGTCTTGAAAGACTCTTTCGCTAAAGATTTTTGAAGATATCCGCGTTCTTGTGACACGTACATACTGCGCTTCCTATGTTTTGGTGCGGACTGCGTTCACACCAGCAATGAACCGCTCCAGAGTTCGCAAGCAAGCGCTCCGAGACCACCTATTTTAGCGGACCAGAGTCCGGTTGTTTAGTTCACTTAAGAGGTCTCGGACTGCGTTCACACCGACCCAAATGAACCGCACCAAGCGGCTAAACGCACCAGGGTTCGATTCAACCGGACTATACAAGGCAGGTGTGAACGCACCCTTAGATTATGATTTCTTGCCTTTTGCATGCCTGCATGGTGCTACTCTCTTTCCCTTCTAGTTTTCTGGACGAACTCTTTCACTGTCTTTTTTGCAGATTTTCTCCTGAATGCACTGCTCTCTCTGTCATCCTTTCAAGACGGTTTGAGTTTATTAGGGATGGGCAGGAGTAGTGAGATGCTGCGGAAACTGATGTTTACGCTGACTCTTGAGATTCCCTTGTTTACAAAGGAATCATGTGCAGTAATTAGGTTATTTATTACCTTTTGAAAAGGCAATACATATACTAAAAAGATCCTTCCTTTTTATTATAAGCTGCAACTTTATTTAGTTTATTTTTATCATCAGCTCTGTTGACACAACTTGTAATATAACCTTTTGTTGTTGTTGACAGACCAGAAAAATGCAATTCCACTGTCTTCTTCTTACTTAAAGACATTGCTGTTTGACCATAATGGTGCCCTTAATCAAAGACTCAATTCCATTCATATAAGTATTATTATAATATGTTCAGATATCAAGGACTGAAAATGTTTATTTTATTTAAAGGTTCTGTTGCAATTTAAAATGTATTCACTTAAACCAATCAAGATCATTATTTTAATGCAGGATACAAAGTTGGATAAAATTGTGGACCCTGTAATTGTAGCCGCAATAGATTGTTAGAGTGACCCCTATAGGAGGGGAGGTATTTAAAAAATGGTACTTTCAACAAAAAACAAGCTAGTTTATTTCTAGTGTCTGCACTCCTGCCTGTCTAGATCATTATGTTTTATTAAACTACCTTTTTGTTTGTTTAATTTTTCTTCTCCCATGATTGTTTCTCCCTCATAATTTTCTCTTTCCTGTTTTGTGTTTCCTTTCCTTGTGTTGGTTCTCGTTCTGTTTGTGTGTATGTATGTGTTTGTTTGCTGCTGTGCTGTCTGCGCTGTGGTCTGCGTGGTGGGGGCTGTGAGCAGAAGCTCTGGTGGTGCAGAAGAGTGGCAGCAGCAGTGTGCTAGCAGAAGGGAAGCCTGAGTCCTGTGGTAAGATGCTCCTGTTGGATTGGCTGCTGTGACAGCTGCATCTAAACATGCTTCAGATCGTGCTGTGAAATTGCCACTAGATGTTTTGTTTAAATCACAATGAAATATAAGTAGTTTCTTTTATTTCATATATGTTTATTCATTATAATACTTAAGTGCATGCTCAAAGGTCTGTCTTGAATGGTCCTCTAAGTTGGTCACAAAATTAGTGATGAGAGATCATCTTAACGGATAGATGCATATATTGTATAAACGGGGAAATACACAGTTTATCATGGAGTAATCTACCAGACTGTTTCTGGAAACTGACATGAGAGGTTTTCTTCACTTCTCTGGCAGCTCACACCTTATGGAATGTCGTTTGACTGCCGTAACTAACAATTATTTACATTATCAGTCCATCTGCCACTTGTTTGGTATATATAATATATGGTATATATAATCGGATAGTAGACAATGGTTTCGTAAATCCTGTTACATTTTGTGGCAATGTGGCATCTTAAATGTAGTGTCTTTGTTTATTCACACTTCATCAACTGTAATTAAATAGTTCACTATCATTCAAGATAAAGAAAAGCAGTTCATCATACATATTAAGAAGCTGTAAGAAGGGAATATTTAGCATCATGCCTTTAAAAAAATCTAGATTTCTTTTGATAATCTTTTGCATGGAAAAGCATCATTCTCCAGATTACATTGGCTAAAGCCAGTGTGAGGCATTCATAGTGTCTAGTCCTCCTTGTTTTTTTTCTACTATCAAAACCACTTTAATTCCACTGTACATTCATGAGTTTAATCAATTATTTGTATATATTTTGCCAAAATACATCTTAAATACAATTTGTACCTCAATCAAATGATTTTTAGTACCTATTTCCACCGTGAGAAAAGGTCACTTTCACTACTTAAAAGCAAAGATTTTGGATTACTAGGATACATAGTTTACGATAAACCATAATCCCATACTTGAGCCATGTCCTAATATTGATGTAAAATGTCAGTTAAGTGATCATGCAAATAGGATTAGAAGTTAAGATCACACAGAAAATAATACTTTCAAGCTTACAGGGACTTGCTTTCTAGAGTACATCAAAGCGGCCCCTGAAAATAATCCACCTCAACAGGATCATTACGGAGCCTCATCACACTAGAAGCTCGGGTGTTAGCTTACGTGCCAACATTTTCACAACAACTGTCCTAAGATAGAGACAGATATTGATAATTTATTTCGTTTGAATTGGTTCCCAACAGAACTACTTTAATCAGGTGCCTGCAAATCTGAAGGGAGCTTTCGGGAAGGACCTGTTTCCGCTGATGTCTCATTTCTGTCTAGTACACAGTTTATCAAGATAACTCTTTAGTTTCATACTCAACAAAGGATAATAGTTCTCTGTTTGAACCAGTTATCTCTTTTGGGTTCGGCACTTTAACCTCTGAAATGTCTTTAAGCAGACTTTTAACTTTGAGGAAATAACTCTGACCTTTGTGTGCGATATTCTTACAACTTAGAAAATCTTAAGCCCCTCAAACACAAGAAGAAGGAAGCTATAACTTTTAAAGGTCAGTGTATTCTCTCGAGTACATTTCCTATTCAGCTGGTGGTGCGATTACAGATCAGTCAAACTGCTGAATAATGCATTACCTTTGATGGATTATCATGATCAGAGATCTGTCAGCACTGCTCCTGGTTTATAAACACCACCCAAAGACCTCTGAAATACTGTTAGAATAGAGGCAAAGATCAACATCGAGAGGCACATTCACATAAGCTCTTTAACCCATATGTCTTCATCTGTTTCCCTGACACCCCTGCCCTCTCCCCCTTTCCCTTCCCCCTGCTCCCTCAGCTCTACCTAACCCTCTCTCCACACCCCTCCCCCCAGCCTGGGGCCTTGCCTCCCCTAACCTCCATGTATTAGCTCCCGTTCCTTCCACTCTCCAACCCCCACCCCAGCACTGCCTTATCGATCGACTCACCTCTCTGCTTGATTCTGCACAAGAAACCAGTTCAAGGGTCACCTCACTCATTGTGGGTTACTTGTAAATCCTGCTTTGTATAGAGGTTTAAAGATGACTTGCTCTTATTGCAAAGTGTTCTTACTACTTGTTCATGAGATCATGAGACAAAGTATTTTTCAGGATTTGCCTTCTATGGATTGTGTGGTCCTTTGTCTGTACTGTTTTCTAAGTCTAGTCAGTGTCAGCCAGACATTAGATAAGCTCTAACCTGTTTTCGCTACACCTCATAACAAAACCTGAAAAGTAACGTTCCTCCTTCTGGCCTGTGAGACTACAACCAAAACATATCTTCACACAGAAGGCCCATCATCATTATTATTTTTGGTGTCATGTTCCAAAATGAGGCAGTAAAGAATGAGAAACTCTTTTTAAATGTGTCCAAAATACCTAAAGGCTCCCTGAGAAATGTTGCCGTTTAAATCAACAAGTTTTATTTGATGCACATGCTCAAATCGTGGGACGATGTTGTCATGCTATCCTGACAAGAATCCTAAACACAAGATGGGTCATGTGCTGATATGTTACAGGACATTTTTCACATGTTCACCCTTAAAACAATACTCTCATGACCATATGCACGTACATTGAATGCATCATGGGGCGCTGTAAATGTTCCTCATCTTGTTCCTCAAATGTTCCTCATTCCTTACTGGCTGCAAAAAGATCTCTTCCTAAAACAAATTCAGTACAAGTGAAACATATATTGAAGGTCAGTAGGACAGAAGGAACAACAAATAGAGATCAATAATTATATTGAAGTACACACAGGCATGTGCGTATTGTTTTTGAATAGACTTTAGAAAGTTTGAATCTATCCTTTGAGAGATCTAGCACTTAAACCACCTCAGAATATACAGAATATGGAATTGTTTTACAATAAATGTTTCTTTAAAACAACTGTTGGGAATGTAAGCTAAAGTTTAGTTTTATTTGATATACTGGTGCCAGTGAGTGAAGTACATTTCCTTTTGTGACTTCCTGATCCTTTTAAAACACTGTTATGTCTTTCTGTCTCACTTGCAGGTCTGGTCCAGCGATGTGTAATCATCCAGAAAGATGAAAATGGCTTTGGGCTCACTGTCAGCGGTGACAACCCAGTGTTTGTGCAGCTTGTCAAAGAAGGTAAGGTTAGGTCCGAACTTAAAAGGACGAAGAAAAATATGTTGTTACAACGACTACTTCTGGTCTAAGTGCTCGCAATAGAGATGTGGACTCCACCTTCATGCACTGACATCAAACTGTCATGGTAGTTGGCTCTGAACTCACAGCTGTGAGGGGTAATTGGGACTCGGCAACCATCCCCACTCTGGCACTTACTTAGAGAAGTGAAGCCATTCCCTGTGTATTTCCTCCTCGGTAGTTTCACAGTAGCTGAAGCGTTATCATGTTGTCTTCTAAAGAGAAGACGTTGGCAGGATACTTATGTGGGCCCCAGCAGTCTTTAACTGTCTGCAGAGGGTGATGAGGGCTGTTATCAGGTCACAAAAAACATTACACCCAATGTAGTGGGAGAGAGAAGAGGAAGGAGCTGATCGAGGACCTTTGTTGCACAGTCATCCATGCTTGGCAGTGTTAGACTATCCCTGTACGGCTCCCCATTTGTGCTTTTGTCACTGACTCAACACAAAGAGCAGTCTACTTAGTTTCATCTGAATAATTTATACCAACAAAGTAAACCAAATATCTGTAGTACTTGCTGCAGCTGCTCCAGTTAATACTTTTACTTTTAGTCCAAGTGATCAAACTAGATAATTTCCCTTATTTTAGTGACACCAGTTAAAACAATTGATAACACTGAGGGCCCAAAATGCACATTATACACTGAACAAAAATATAAACGCAACACTTTTGTTTTTGCTCCCATTTTTCATGAGATGAACTCAAAGATCTAAAACATTTTCTATATACACAAAATAACCATTTCTCTCAAATATTGTTCACAAATCTGAAAAAATCTGTGATAGTGAGCACTGCTCCTTTGCCGAGATAATCCATCCCACCTCACAGGTGTGGCATATCAAGATGCTGATTAGACAGCATGATTATTGCACAGGTGTGCCTTAGGCTGGCCACAATAAAAGGCCACTCTGAAATGTGCATTTTTGCTTTATTGGGGGGGGGGGGGGGGGGGGGTCCGAAAACCAGTCGGTATCTGGTGTGAGGGGTAAGGTTAGGGTAATGTTGTGAATCGAGTGGCCCATGGTGGTGGTGGGGTTATGGTATGGGCAGGCGTATGTTATGGACGACGAACACAGGCCACTCGATTCACAACTTTACCCTAACCCTAATCCTACCCCTCACACCAGATACTGACTGGTTTTCGGACCCCCCCAGACCCCCCCAATAAAGCAAAAATGCACGTTTCAGAATGGCCTTTTATTGTGGCCATTCTAAGGCACACCTGTGCAATAATCATGCTGTCTAATCAGCATCTTGATATGCCACACCTGTGAGGTGTGGCATTATCTCGGCAAAGGAGAAGTGCTCACTTTCACAGATTTTTTCAGATTTGTGAACAATATTTGAG
Source organism: Pseudochaenichthys georgianus (assembly GCF_902827115.2). Classification (NCBI taxonomy): domain Eukaryota; kingdom Metazoa; phylum Chordata; class Actinopteri; order Perciformes; family Channichthyidae; genus Pseudochaenichthys; species Pseudochaenichthys georgianus. Next base: position 26,925,279 of record NC_047515.1, read on the forward strand.
AGAAATGGTTATTTTGTGTATATAGAAAATGTTTTAGATCTTTGAGTTCATCTCATGAAAAATGGGAGCAAAAACAAAAGTGTTGCGTTTATATTTTTGTTCAGTGTAAGTAGTGTATTAGTATAACTCAGCTGTGTGCTGCTGACTACAGAGTCAGACGTTGATCTCATAATAACCTGTCTCGTGCGTAAATCCCTTTGTTTTGGGTGGAGCTGTGAAACAGGTCCTTCTCATAATATAACCACTGTTATGGTCTTTCAAAATAGCACTCAAATAGTCACTTTGCGACATCTGCCCTGTCAGTGCTGTATGATGTATTCACTGTGCAGAAATATCAACAGTTACATCATGAAGCATTATTATCCTGTGTGTCTTGTGTGTTATCCCCTATATCCATTTCATTCTTTTAATGGTTCTATTTACTACCCATCTTCTCCTTAACACTCTTTCTCCTGTGCTTGCCAGATGGGGCTGCTATGCGGGCCGGTGTTCAGACAGGAGACAGGATCATCAAGGTATTGTGTTCTCTGCCTCAATGTCTTTAAACTGCTAAAGTGACTGTACAAGGCCAATGCAGAGGCTCTAGACTGCCACCCGCTGGTCTCTCAGTGTATACACTCTGGATGTAATCTGATGTCAAAGTGAAATCATAATGTTTTGAAATTCGTTTTTTTAATTCTCCTGATGGTACCATTGCTGTCTTCCAGGTTAACGGGACCCTTGTTACACATTCTAATCACATAGAGGTGGTTAAGCTAATCAAATGTAAGTATCTTTGTCTGTCTTTCAGCGAAAGCCACATTTAGCCACAAATAAACCTTTAAGTAAAACTGACACTTTGCTTTGATTTCTTCATCCTAGCCGGCTCCTATGTGGCCCTCACAGTATTGGGGCGTCCTCCGGGGCTCGCCCAGATCCCCTTGTCTGAAGCAGAGTCTGAAATGTTGGGCGTTAGTATTTCTTCTCCAAACTCCCCAGCAACAGAACGCCCCTACAGTCCTCTGGACCGCCTCTCCTCCACCCAGTCACCATGGGTAACCCTTCTTCATCCTCCTTCATCTTGGGGATTTTCACCTGGGTTATATTTCTCTTTCTTCCAGTGAATCTCTATAACTCATCCTTTCTTTCAAATGTTTTTTAAATGCAATCGGATTACCTATATAAAAAAATTGCTTGGATACCTATTCTAATTGCACAGTTCTTCCAAATGCTTTTAACTTTCCTTTTTTTGTTTTTTCCCCAAAGGATGAAAATAGCAGCGTCTGCAACCAGAAGGTTGACATGCTGCAAAGGATGCTCTCCAAAGAGCAGCAGGAGCTGCAGGTTAGCATAACAATCACTGCCACTTACTGGCTTTCTAATTTGTAACACTGTTTTTCTTGGTAGGTGTTTGCAACAGCAAGGTGATTTTCATCCTTTCATATCTAACACCTATTGAGGAATGCTGTCTGTTATTATCTGTGTTGAAAATGAAAGGCTCTGCTCTCATCCATCTTTAAATAGAACATTGCTTCGGGTAGGAGACAAGCAGTGTGTGTGATAAGACCGCTGTATTCATGCGGTGGACTGAGAATTGAGGCAGTGTTTTCCAAAACATCCCACGTTTATGACCAGAGACCATATATGGCATATGTTTACCAACCTGATTGTTTACAAATAATGAGATACTTCTGGTCCTGATGGCTTGTTGATTTCCATCATCTTGTTGTAAAGGCCATGAAGGAGGAGTACAGCAGGAACCCCTCCCCCAAACTACTGAAAGACATCCAGGAAGTTAAGAAGCACATTCCTCAGCTGCAGGGGCAGATCCTCAAGGCCAGTGGGGCATCACAGGTAAAGCCAATACCCCCCCGCTCTAACTACCTTCCTCCATTTACCTGCATACAGAAAAGAGGAGTTGGGGACAGTGATTAACCAGCAACATCTAGGCAGTATAATTTAGGGTAGGGTAGGGTAGGGTTGGCTCCAGACAATCAATAATCCTAATCTTTTCAGAGGATTAGTGGGAAGCCACTCTTTTGTGTCTGTGTGACAGCTTATTTTATTTATAGTAAACCTTGTGTTATGCATGTCAACATATGAGTCTGCTCCCACCATTTTATTTACGTTTTATGAGATTACCACAAATTACTCATACATTTAAAACATTCAGTACTTATTACGAATGTAGCCATGTTGTGTGTAATAAGGTTGTTCATAATAAATAACACATTCTGTGTTTACACAAATCCGTAGGAGGCTGTTCCAGGTGGTGATGCAGACGATGAGAGGGAGCACACTCCCGCCTCTAAGGGAGACTACAGCACAGAGCTGTCCTGGAGAAACTCTCCTGTAAGTCGTCAGCACCAGGGCTGTACTATTAGGAAAAATAACTAACTGCAATCATTATGACTGCTATTGAAATTGCGATATTATTCACAATATTTAAGGGGTTAATCAGAGCCGCGTCCTAATTCTCAATATCATTGAAAACGTACTATTAATTTTTTAGAGGATCTGCACCAAAAGCCTGTAGAATATTGTAGACCGGGACTTATCTGCAGCACCACAGTACTCCATTTTCCAATTTTGTTAACATTTAGATAATAGTGCAGCCGTAGTCACCACTACTATCCAACATCATTTAAATGTATCACTGAACTTATCATGAAACCTTTGTTCAGAGACTAGGTAGCTTTAGGGCAGGGATGGGCAACTTTGATGGTGGTGGGGGCCACATCATTGACCAGGGGGCCGCAGATTCACTTGGAACACACACACAAAAATTCCATGTGTTGTATGTAATTATTAATAAATATACTAAGTCTGATATCTTCATTGACATTTTACAATCAAAGGGAACATCCCCAAAAAATGGGAACATCCTCTAATAAGCTCACTAAACAAATATCAGTTCAGACATTTTATTTCATTTTTACAAGTGGCATGTTTGTATTGAACAGGTTATTAAACAGTGGAATAAAACTATTTTAAACTATTGGAAAGCACGGAAAATGTGTGTGTATTGAGATTAACCATTAGATGACATACACATGAAGTCATGAACCCAGACATTAGTTGTCTAACTTGAACCTAAAACACTTGTAGCCAGTCTCTGCATTCCCCTTATTCCACAATAAGGGGAATGTCAACACAGACACCTGTCAGACTGCTGTTCCTCAGCACCACTCCCCCTCCCTCCCGCTGAAATTATGAATGAAAAGCGTAGTAATCATAGATAACGGCAGGGTCCATGACAGTTTGTTTTCATCTGATTTCAAATAAACAAAGTCTTGGTTTTAAGAATATTAAACTTGTTTCGCCAAATTCAGATGATAAAAACAACTTTTAAGCTTGTAAAGGCATAATTACAAGAGGCAACTTAACGTCACAGCAGGCATAACAACAGCCGGTGTTTCTTGTGAGGGTTTCCCCGGGAAACAAACACAATACACACAAATGCGTCACAGATTATTTCGCGGTATTTGAAATCATCTACGCAGCTCGCGACGTAACTATGAGTCTAGTGGACGGTATCAGTACTACAAGTAAAAAAAAAAAAAAAAAAAATGTTGTTAATTACGGCCCGTCCACACAGCAACGTGCGTTGACGCTTGCCGGCGGGCGTGTCTGACACTCGACCAACAACCAATCACATGAATCTCCCGCCCCTGACACACAAGCAGCGGTTTGATTGGCTAGAGCTTGTACTGGCATATGATTCGATTGGCTGACGCTTCTGCCGAGGCGTCAAAAGTTGAACATTGCTCAACTTTTGCAGCGAGCCACGATGCAGTTCGGCTAAAAGTGACGTCACCCCATTCAAAGTGAATGGTCAGAAGCGTTGGAAGCTTCAACGCTGTGTGGACGGGCCGTTACGTTGTTTATAAATTAATCTGAGGGCCGCAAAAAGAGGAGGTGGGGGCCGCATGCGGCCCGCAGGCCGCCATTTGCCCATCCCTGCTTTAGGGCAATACATTAATGTCCTCATGCTAATTTAGATGAATCAGTCTTAACTAGCCCTGCTTAGCTTCGGTTATGATACTTTTTTGTATTGTAGTTTTTAGGAGAATCGTTTTGATCATTTTACATTGATTCAGAATCTAATGCTGTGTTACATCCCTCCTCAGATATCTCGCATTTTCGGGCCTGGATCTCCAGAAAGTCTCTACCAAAGAGGGTCATCCTGCCCCAGCCCCAAGAGCACCGCCAGGAACAGCTTCAACTCCTGCCACTCCCCGGATGCCGAGGACACCACTGACTTGGTAAATATACTAATTGACCTAGTGCAAATTCTGTGTAAGAAATTCACTTTTTCACTCTCTCTACTGGTGTAAATGTGTTATTTGCATTTTTTTCAGCGTGTATTATAGGGCTATTATTTTATGTTGATTAATAATTTATCTTAGAGCTACTAAACCCCACATTTAGTTGGGTTATCAATGTTTAAATGGAAATGTTTTCTTTTGAAAACAGTAGTTCTAAATGTGCGCCGTCTTTTCCCTAGGACTCTCTGTCTCCTACCACAGTCAGCAGTCCCACTTCCGCTCGCCTTGTCTCGCAAATCATTGGAGCTGAGGACGACTATTTTGATTCAGACCAGGAGCAGGTACTCTACGACAGAGCAATCTAAATATCTGTCAATCATAATACTGTAATGGCTGGCATATTCATGTATTTAAAATTAATATAAACTTTTCTTGGCAAATAACAATTTTTTCAAACTTGTGTCCTATGTGAAGTCAGCAAAGATAACCAGAGTGCAAACTGTTTGATTTAAATTGATTTTGTTTCAGACGAATGGCCAGTGTAACAGCTTTAACAACATCGAGCAGCTCAAGTCTCGTCCCGCCCACCTCGCAGCGTTCCTTCACCACGTCTTCTCTCAGTTCGACCCTGCTCCTGTGGTAAGACCCTCTCCTGTCACAATATTTTCTGTGTTATCCTCCTGTTCTCATGCACCCTGACAGACACTACAGCTCACTTATTTATTTGTTATCTTATATCCTCAGCTGTGCTACCTCTATGCTGACTTCTACAAGCAGACCAACTCCAAAGAAACCAGACGGGTGTTCATGGACTTCCACAACTTCTTCATTGCCGGTGGAGCAGTGAGTACACTCCTGGACTCGGACTCGAGTGCCGATTTTTGGGACTCGTGTCTCGACTCGGACTCGCGCACGGATTGACGCGACTCGGACTTGGACTCGTGAATTCTCGTGTACGGTGACTTGGACTCGAACTCGTGAATGTTTCCCCCACGATGACTCGGACTCGACTTGTACATTGACGCTCCGACTTGGACTCGAGCAAGTTTTCTCTGGAGTCTGATGTCCTCTATCCTGCGAGGCGAGTTCACCTACTGGGCCCAGCTATTCCAGTCTAGAGATGTCCAGAGACACACCCCACATCGTGCTGTATGCTTTCACACATTCTGCTTCCACATTGGGAAAGAGCAGCGCAAAATGCTCGTTATGTGGAAAAAGGATTGAAGAGAAGGATCAAGTTCAGACATATGTCTTGAACACTATCATCCAAGTAATGTGATCTAATCAATAAATAAAGATTCAGCCGATAACAAGAAGTAGCCATGTGCTTTCTGGGGCTTAATCTTTATTGATAGAATTGAAACATTCACTATAATAATTGTAGCTCCCGGCTGAATGATGGCCAGACTCTCCAACTGATGGTATCTGTTTATTGCACACCCTTGCTTTTATACAATCATTACCAACAGAAGAACTTGTGCCCTTATCAGCCAGGTGCTAAAAACCCAATGTAACTATTTAGTATATGTTAATTTAGTCGTCATTTATCCTTCATTATACATGTGTGTTTACACTGCTTTGTTGTCCATTGACTTCCGGTAAAATTCCTTCAAAATAAGAGTCCCGATCTTATAACTATCAAAATAAAAGTGCAAGACAAAAACTTTACGATAAGAAAATATTAGCATACAAATATAATCACTTCTCTAAAAGGTAACTCATTTTAAATATAGTTAGACATATTAAAAGTCATTTACAATAATATAAATATTAATATTAGTAATAAGCTTTATATTTGTATAGCACCTATTACAATAATTGTAACCAAACTGGCTTCACAGCAGTTCAATAGACGGATTAGTATAACATGACAGGATGAAAGCAATGTAGAGGAGCTATAGCTGCATTTCAACACATGAAGACTGTGACTCAGACTTGACTTGGACTCATCTTGGGTGACTCGGACTCGAACACGAACACAGGTAATGATGACTCGGACTCGACTCGGACACTCCTTGGGTGACTCGGACTTGGACTCGGACTCGGACTCGAACACAGGTAATGATGACTCGACTCGGACACTCCGTAGGTGACTTGGACTCGGACTCAAAGTGGGGACTCGAGGGTGACTTGACTACAACACTGGTACACTCTTTGTTCTGCACAGGGAAATATATCTCTATCCATAATCTATAAATGTTATCACTGATTCCATTTTGACAAGAACACATGAAATGCATTTCACCACATTTTGTCAGAACACAGGATCAAAAACCAAATGTACAGGTTCAAAAAGGGTGTTTTCATTTTCAATAATTACATTTATAGGTGATCTTGAGTGCTTTGATATATTGTCTCTACTGACATTGACATTAAATCCAGTTTGTTCTTGAAGTATAAAACATTATTATTTATTTATTTTACAGAATCTGAAAGTCGCTGTTCCTGAATCCATCTCGATGGATCTCGGTTAGTATTTCATGCTGTGCTTCATTTGGTTGTCTGCTCACTGTCATTTTCAATAGGCAATTTACCGAGTTTAGCTTTTGTACATCTGAGGCCATCCTCATTACACAGTCCTGTGAGCCATGCACACTCCCAACTAAGGTGTTAAGAAATCAAATGCTCTGATGGTTTGGAAACTATTGCTTAACTTTAACCGCGCATATTAAGTGTGCACTTGAAATAATCCCTTTAGACTTGGCAGTACAGTATAGTTTAGTGTGTGTGTGTGTGTGTGTGTGTGTGTGTGTGTGTGTGTGTGTGTGTGTGTGTGTGTGTGTGTGTGTGTGTGTGTGTGTGTGTGTGTGTGTGTGTGTGTGTGTGTGTGTGTGTGTGTGTGTGTGTGTGTGTGTGTGTGTGTGTGTGTGTGTGTGTGTGTGTGTGTGTGTGTGTGTGTGTGTGTGTGTGTGTGTGTGTGTGTGTGTGTAGACCGGCGGCGGACAGAACTGATCCCTGAGGAAATAAACAGACAACACGTTCAAACGCTGCAGGACTCTCTGCTCCCTGAAATACAGAAGAACCTTGAGGATTTCAGGTAAAGTTTTTATTTTCTATGCTGGGTAGGTTCTGCAGTTGAGAATGTGGTTCACTCATTGAGCAAATGTTAAAAAGGGGATTATGCACCTAACCCCAGTATTTCACGTGTTGGCACATGCAGGCAGAAGCGCAGTATGGGCCTCACCGTGGCTGAAGTGGAGCTGTCCCGACTGGACCAAGAGGGAATCAGAGACCGGGTCACTCTGGAGCGAGAGCGTTCATACGCAGAGAACATCATCACCAAGATAGAGGATATCCTGTAAGTAGCATGACACACAGTTTCATAACACACATATAGACTTGTGCTGTGATAAGTGTTTACACATATTTCATGTTTTTAACCATTTTCAGCCATTAAGACTTTTCTTCTGTGTATTGTTTATAGGTTAACTACTCACACAACAGAGGAGGAGAGATGGTAAGCACACCTATATTGTGGAGCATTTTGTTTATTGATATGGAGATAATACCTCAAAGCATATGATGGGGATCACTCAGGACTTCAGGGGCTTTCATGGCCCTTCAAACTATCTGTGTTGTCATTGCATTTACAGTCTGTAATGTGTCTTAAATAACTTATTTATTAGTTCATTAGACTTCTTTGAATGTATTATTTAAAACATCTTGAGTTAAATGAATAATATATGTCAATGGTAGTCATTTTTTAAGTAAAGCCTTTGATGTTCCCGCCAAGAACACACAACATATTGGTATCATCCAGGCCCCATTCTACATTCCCTACAGTTTACAAATTAAACACCGAGGCAGTCTCTTAAAAAAACATGTAATTTATGCAGTGTGTTTGTATTAAATAATTTAAAAGTGTGACTGATTGAAAATTCTTGTATGAAACACCATATGGTCACAGCACAACCCAGATGGTTTGTGTAGAAAACTGACGAGAAGGACTGGCATGACATATGGTGCAAGTCACAATATGGGCACTTCGAATTTCTGTATCCTGTTGTTTTGTCGGTTTGTATTGAAATTGTAGCAACTAAACTTGTTTTTCATTTAGCACTACAATGCAGTATGTCATCTATACATACATGAAGCTCCTTGGTGTGAGGGTCAAGGAACCTCGCAGTCTGGAGTCCAAACGGGTCAGGATCAACTTTCTTCCCAAGATCAAGGTAATATAACGTCACAATACATTTCTATCACAATACGCCTCTGCCTTTCTCTATCCATCTCTTTGTCAACTACCTGAAACTTCCCTTGTTTTAATAAAACACAGAAAAGCATCAAGACAGAAAAGGAGGGAGAAGAGAAGGTGAAGAAACCCAGATTTCCCAGTATCCTTGGACCTCAGCGTCGGCCCAGCCGTGTTGAAACAACATCAGGTGAGTTAGGACTTTTAAGGAATTGAATAGAAACTATGATACGATTTAAAATCTTTATCAAATGTGATTCCGCCTTTCTCTTTTTCAGTGGGAAAAGCGTTGGAAGGTCGCCCCCGGCCGCAGAAACAGTTATCTCAGCCTTCATTTGGGGCAGCTGATCACATGGAAACTGGCCGTCTGCGAGGCAGCCAATCGAGTGAAGGTTCGGAACTCACACACTCAATGTCTGTCAACACCTCGTCCCCAAACAGCGCCACCTACAGCTCAGACACGAGCAGAGATGCTGATATGGGTGAGTTACTGAACAGTTGAACTGAATAAAATAAACAGTCAGGAAGTGATGGTTTCTAACTTGTTACTTGTTTCTCAGGCGGGACTCCGACCTCAGGCCCCTCCAGGCTGAGTGACGGCCTTCAGACGGACCCTCTTGATGGGCTGGCGTACCCTGCCTCGCACTTTGACCTTTACAGCCATGACCCGCTGCAAGAGGATGACAGAGAAAGTGACAGGTGCATTTACAGGCTCATTTACACCTCTGCTTCCTTACATTGAATATATTTATGTTTAACATTGATTTTACCGTTAATATTTGTTGTAGGGCCCATGAGGGAACACCAAAGGCCATAAGAAGGTGAGGACACCTGTCTATTTGAAAATGAATATCTAATAAAATAAGCAGTGGTGGTATTTTAGAAGCCAGATGAAAAGCTGACTTTCCGTCTTGCCCTAGGCTTGAGGGACTGCTTGCAGCTGACGTTCAGAGCGAGGACGACCAGGGAACGGACTCAGAGCACGACCCTCCCAATTGGCAGCAGCTGGTGGGGCGAGAGGTCCTAGCAGGTCTCAGGCCTCAGGAAATCAAGAGACAGGAAGTCATCAATGGTGAGGACATGGCTTAGCTCTTCACATTGTTTGACAATTCATTAAAGCCAAATATATTTTCAAAGGATACAAAATGAGTAAAAGGGAGGAGACGGAGATATTCAGCGGGGGCAGCTGTTGGGATCAGACCCAAGTTGCTGTCAAATAGTTCATCATGTTGAGCCGTGCAAATGCTCTGCCATCTTGGATTAACATCTTGCCTTGTGTCTACAGAGCTGTTCTATACAGAGCGTGCGCATGTGAGGATGCTGAGAGTTTTGGACCATGTTTTCTACCAGAAGCTCTCCAAAGAGGCCATCCTGCCTCCTGCAGACATCAAGAACATCTTCACTAACCTGGATGAGATTCTACAGCTGCATGGTACACACACACCCTGACATCTATCAAAGAATATAGGCCTTTAATATGAATATGAATTTTAAAACAAACAGGCAGCATTACACACAGTACTCACGATTTCATGTTGTATTCTTCATCTTTGTTATCTTATATACACACGTGCAGACTCACAAACACGCAGTGACTGTCAATTTGGTGCTCTCCTTTGAATTTCAGCTTCAATACTGGAGCAAATGGCAGCTGTTCGGAAGAGAAATGAGTCTTCAGTAATTGATCAGATAGGAGACGACTTGCTCTCCTGGGTGAGTACAATTCTCTGGCTGAAATTGTATTTCCCCTTTCAAACATCTTCTTATATTGAATACATTTTCAAGATGACTGATGTGATGTGAAAAAATACATTTTGCACAAAATTGCTTCATAGCAAGAAAGAAAACATGAATGGTAATAGATTGCTTTCTTCAGCCTAAATTGTGCTCATTTAAAAAAAAAATCATGTGCACCTGAAAACATTTATGTACAGTTTATATATACTAGAGAAGGAGTTAGCATAAAATGCTGCAAAAAAACACTGCAGAGCAATTACAGCGGAAGCAAGCGAGTGAAATTGAAGCCTGTTTCTCAGTAAATGGTAATGTCAGCGCATGCCCCAGATTTAGCTGACATCTCTACATCATGTGTGATGCATTAGATGTGAGTTGCTGCATATCAGCTGGCAGCCTTGTCTAAAATCTCTCAATGGGGGATAAGTAGGTTAAACGGTCCTCTGAGGGTCCGAGCAATGATCTAGTCTCCATTCAAACTTAAGCTGTCTCTGCTACGAGGTCGTAAGCCTGGCCCCCTTCTGGGAGTTTCTTCTCATTGTAGTGGTTAAATACTAGACATTTCCATGACAACTAACCCTTACCCACATCGACTGATCACCGTCTCTGTCCTGTGCTGGGTCTTGTGTTGGGTTGTCACAGTTCGGCGGGGGAGAGGAGGAGAAGATCAAGAAGGCAGTGGGGACGTTCTGCAGCAACCAGCCTTTTGCTCTGGAAATCATCAAAACCAAGCAGAAGAAGGACTCGCGCTTTACTTCCTTCGTCCAGGTACCGACTACAGGCTTTCAAAATTGTTGCTACATTTACGTATTCTCCATGTATACTTGTTAAACGATATATCTTGTTAAGTGACAGCTGAACTTCACATAAACTCTTTTTTATTTGTATTGTTGCTTTGCAGGAGGCAGAGAGTAACAGACAGTGTCGCCGACTGCAGCTTAAAGACATCATTCCTGTGGAGATGCAGCGGCTCACCAAGTACCCCCTGCTGCTAGAAAACATCGCCAAGTACACAGGTGCTGAAATGTTGCCTTACTAATCTGAGTTCCTTCACAACAGCTTGCAGTGACGATTATTATGCACTATCGAATCCACACTCAAACTGTGTCGGACTGTCTTTGATGTAACGGGGATTAAAAACACAACTCTTGAATAGACCAAAAATATGGCATGGGGAAATTTGGCATTTTAAGTAATGGTAGGATTGGTTTCTTTTCACGATTATTATTTTTAAGTTTACCAATTTTCTTGATTTATTGTTTGTGGTTTAGAATAACATTTGTCATTACAAGTTCCCAGAGTCCAATGTTTAAATGACTCCCTGAAGAGTGGAAAAACAAGTCAATATTCACAAGTCGAAAGCCGTGAATTGATGCCTAAGCAATTACGTAATTGTTATTTAATTTTCTGACGTTGGACTAAGTCTGCAGCTTCATTATAGACTATAAATGAATTCAGTGTAGCACCTGCCAGATAAGACCCTTATTCTGGCTCATGAAGCGCATGAAGCCTTACTGACGTCATCAGGCCTGCAGGAGGAATGTGTGCATTCATACAAACCACTTTTCAAAAACTTCAAAGTCTGTTCCACTAAGTCACAAATACGTAGTAAATTACTGAACCTGTCACAAGGAGAGACATTGTGATCTACTTTTAAAAATCGCATTTGCAAACCACTATTATTATTCTCTCCATTCCATCTTCTATTGCCTAGTGTTTTGGACTTTGTCTGCACTGCTGCAACCCGCCTGCTTGGGAAGATTTCTATTATTTCTTCCAGCTCTTTTTTCTGTGATCCTAAAGTCAATTACATTCTGTGAGTCAATGTTTTCAATATGGAAACTATTTGACTCATCTTGGAGTAACCATGGAAACGGGTAATAACGGATTAATACCGAGTTTGCCTTTCCTATTCTGATTGCTATAAAAAGCAAAAGATACAATTTGAACTTTCGAGATGGAAGAAAATGAATAAAAATGAAGTCTTGAGTCTTTGTGGCCACGTGCCAGCTATTAGTGAAATACAGAGACAAATGGCAAGATTTGCATTTTAATGGTCCTCGAGCAGTGCTCGTTTTGGGAATGTCTCCCATTATTTGGTCCATCGTTTTAGTCTTGGCCGGGTTTAGTTCTCACACGGAGAGAATGCACTAATGATAATCTATAACCAGCTATTATGGGATATTAATTCCCCCTGCTTTATCATATTTCTTGGGAACAATGGTGTGTTAATGGACAGAGGAAATATCAATTTGCCGGACAGCCCCCCACAGAACTGAGGCCTTACGTCTTTTTTGAATGTCATTCAGACAACACAGTGGAGAAGGACAAAGTGAAGCAGGCGGTAGACTGCTGCAGAAAGATCCTCAATCACGTCAACCAGGCTGTGAAGGAATCTGAGGACAAGCAGGTAGGATGTTTTTTTAAATCTCCTTTCCCTTTCACACCAGGCCCTCAACTTTTCTCTTCCTCCCCCTTCAGTCTCATCCTAAGTCCTCCCTTTTTTTTTTTCCACTCCACCACAATTTATTTTTGTACTGCTCCCCAGGCAGTGGCTCCCTTTTTAAGGAGCGCTTTCTTATCCTCTTTCCTATTTCTCTCCGTCTGTCCTCTAGAAGTTGGAGGACTATCAGAGAAGATTGGACCTCTCCTCTCTGAAGCAGACAGATAACCCCATGATCCTTGAGCTAAAGGTGAGTTATATACAGGACCCTCTCAGCTTCAGTTTAAGCACACTCACTTGGTGTACACCCACGCTCGCTGTTTGAAATATACGCTTGGCACAAAGGGAGTGCAATGTGGAAATGGCCTCATGGATAAGCTTAACTCTTTATCGTCCTGCCCTCTTCAGAATTTGGATTTAACCAAGAGAACCATGGTGCATGAGGGACCGCTGTCATGGAAAGTGAACAAGGACAAAACTATCGGTTTGTAATCAGCACATTATAAGAGATTCATTTACTTTAATTTAGATACTTCTGCCAAGTACTAAATCCAAGTATCCTCTGTGTTTCCTTTCAGAGTTGTACACACTCCTCCTGCAGGACATTCTGGTCCTGCTACAGAAACAAGATGAGCGGCTGATCCTGAAGTGTCACAGTAAAAACCTGGCCGGCACGGCAGACACCAAACACATCTTCAGCCCCATCATCAAACTCAACACTGTGCTGGTGCGCTCCGTGGCAACAGGTCAGTTCACACCAGCCTACTTTCTGTTTTACAACTTAAAAATTGGCAAAACAATTAGTTGATATGCACTGATCAGAAAAAACGATCAATAACCCCTCACTATACAACATCCAATTCTTTTTGGGCATATATTACTGTGGAACAAACTGCCTGAGGATATTAGGCTAAATTAGATGCATCTATTATCACTCCCTATTCACTATGCAAGTTGATAATTGTACCTCTCATAATTAGTTTGCTGATTTGTATTTGTTTTCCTCCTGTATTTCCTTTTACTGTTGCTCTCTTTGAGTGTATTGTACTTTGTACACATGGTTTAAAGAAAGTCTTATCCACACTCTTTGTTGCCAGACCACAAGTCCTTCTTCGTCCTGTCCATGTCAGAAAACGGAGCCCAGATCTATGAGCTGATGGCGCCCACAGTCTCAGATCAGAAAACGTAAGCATGAGTACCTTTTTATATTGATATCTTATAGTTGTACTGCTCTAGTGGTTGAATGGGCTAATAACTCTATTATTTTCCCCTTGAACAAGGTGGCAGCGTCTAATCACCCAGAGAGCTGATGCCATGAAAGTCAAACCTCACAGCGTCATACCATTACCTCAGACTGAGTATGTTGTCTTTCTAATTTGATCAGATGATACGCAGGACCAAAGCTTGTTTGTTACATAAGATGTTGTTGTGTGCCAGTGGGGAGAGGGATGGAGTGGAGATCATCACAGCGGGGGTTTCCAGGCTGAGTCGAGATGCAGACCGCACGTCCACCGGCAGCACCCAGTCCACAGGTAGCTGCGGAAACATGTCTCTCCCTCTGCATTACTTTAAATATTCCACTCTACTCAACTGTGTAGATAATCCTTCTCCTATTAAACCCCCTCAGATAAAGAGAGCAGTCCAGCCCCTAGAAGCGTGACGAGTTCTCTACCAGGCAATAATCCATTTGAGGGAGTAAAGGCAGGGGAGGAAGAGGAGGAGGAAGGTTTTGTGGACCCAGAGCTTCCTTACCGAGTGGCTGAAAATGTCAAAGAAGGAGACTCGTTTAACATGTTTCCCTCCAGAGCAGATGAAGCACTGAAAACATGTAAGCACACAGTCAGTCAAAATAAAGTGATATTGTAAGTTATTTAAAAAATAAAAATCATAAACCTCTGTCCTCACCTGCCGCAGTGGCAGCATTAAAGCAGGTGTTGGTGACCCAGCTGATGTCCCAGGAGGCCTTGGAGCAAACCAAACGCTCCACGGGGGCTCGTCTCCTCAGGACCACCTCGCTGCGGACCCCCGTGGACAGCCGAGCGCGGGTGATGGTCCACAACGGCTCAGAAAAGAACAGCTCCCAGACAGAGGACCCCGCTCAGGACCTGGGCTCTGGAGACACGGGCTTCTTTGATTCTCCTGAAGATTATGGTGAGCCTGGACAGCGGGTAATGATTTGTCATTATCCGTACGCTCTAGGTTTAAATGGACTGAAGAAGCAGATTCCATGGTGTCCTCGGAGCCTTAAAAAGTATTAAAAGTTGATAAATCAATTTAGCGTATTAAACGGCATTTTCCAAGGTATTACATTTTGTAGCTTGTTTTCAATAAGTATATAACTTGTCCAAAGAGGTTGTATTCTACAGTGTGCCTGAATGTAATCAGTGCGTAGGTGTGTAGTGTGATTCTGTGTAGTTTATTTATGGCATCCCGTTGGATTTGACGTCATCTGAACAGGACATCGCACGCTCACTGACTGATAGCGCGCGAAGGTCCGTTTACGCCGGTTGTTAAACATTGTCGTTATGGGGAAATGCAAGTCTGCGTCCAAATGGTTGAAAGATAAGGATTAAGGACATTCAATACAGTATATAGTACACGTGAGGTAAAGTGTCGCCAATGTAACCGGTTAAAACTCCAAGTGGTGATGAGGTCTTAAAATGTATGAAAAGGGTCTTAAAAAATGTCTTAAAAGGTATTACATCTGACTTCAGGATTCCTGCATATACCCTGGATCCTCACCTCACATTATTGGTGCAAATATAGCCAAACAAAAAGCAGGAGTAAAGTAACATGTGCATGTTTTTAAACCTGTAGTCCTAGAGTATGGCTAACACTTAATCCCAATGGCCCAATATCAAAGTCAACTTTATTGGCAATCTTCCAGTTTGTGTGTACAGACGGAGAGATCGAAGTACCGTTTCCCACAATCCCGAATATAAAAACAAATGTATATACAAATATGTATATGTATATGTATGTATATATATATATATACACAGAATCTAAATAAGACCTAAATAAAAAAATACAACAATCAATATATACAAAATAACAGTCACTTCAATATTTGAGAATGTACATTAGTGCAATAATGCACATAGAATGTGCATTATTGTCAATATGGCGTCCCAGCTGATGCAATCATTCTGCAAGAGAGTCTGTAGTGTGTTGTATCCCTGTACAGTACTGCCATTGAACAAACCAAGCACGTTTGTTTTGAACGCACCAACGTTTGTGAGGTGCAGCTTTCTCAGTACTCTTTCCCTGAGCCTTTTACAGCATTAGTAATAAAAGGCTTCTTTGAAATCTCTCAGCAGGGTATTTAGTCCTGGAGGGGTACGGCGGCCCAGGGGAGAGCAGCACAGACGATGACATCCTGGCATCAAACACAGGGAAGCAGCTGAGATCCTCACAGGGCTGCGCCGCCGACTCGGGTATCAACCTGAGGTTTTCTTCAGCGTCACAGGCCGGCAGCCTCTCCTCTTTCAGCAGACAGGTCTTGTCTCACCTTAGAAACCTTCAGGCCAACCTCAATTATCTGAAGGTATTTAACAGTCACTGACTCACCAGCACATGATCCTATAAATCCACTCCACATTGTGGTGATTTTAATTGCCTGATCTCACCGTGAATGGTTTCTCTTCCAGGACGTTGAGGCCAAATACAATAATGTAATACGCCAAAGGCCAGAGAGGTCAGCAGCAGCAGACATGGATGGAAACAAAGGTATATCACTTTGTGCTGAGTGGCAACATGTGAATAAATAGATTTGAATATGTGGATAACTCCCTGTTTCCATCCTTTTTCTGATCCTACGCCTAATTTCTTTCCCCCCAGATAAGAGATAGTTGATGTCCGTACCACAGCTTTTGGCTTTGGTCCCAAAGAGAAAGTACCGCTACTTCTTGTGTCCTGGACTTTTCTGGACATCCTATAAGCTTGTCCTCTCACTGCTGAGTTTTTTTTCCGTCGCCAACGGATGCCACAGAGAATGAGAGACTGAGTGTGAGCAGAAACGCTTGAAGGGTGGAGTCATCTTTTTGTGATGCTGCCCCCCCCCCCTCCATCAGCACAAGGCAATCAGGAAAGTGGAATTGCCCCCAAAAACCTCACCCTTCCACCACCTAACACCCATTTCCCCCGGACCTCCCTGCAAGAAACAGAACTGATACCAAAATGTACAAAGATGTGTGTTTAGAATATATATATATGAAACACAAAACAAGAAAAGGAAAATTTTAAGATAATGTATTAAGATTTTTTTTATCCCAAGATGTATTTATTTTCTTTCTTTTCATTTTTTTAAAGTGTTTCCCACATTGCTTGCATGCTTTTGGCCATGGTGTTACCTTTTTGGCTGCTTTTCCTGCTTCAGTCATACAGGGTTAGTGTGAGTGTTGGGTGCACGCTAGCATACAAGCACGCTAGCCTAGTAGCCGAGCGTACCCTGATGAAGTGGCGGGAATATATTCAGACTGATAGAGGCCAGAGTTGCACTGGTGATGGATAGATCCCATTGTGTTAAAAAAAACCTCTTGAATTGTGTTATAATCTAGAATTTCAGATACATTCTAGTTGGTGTTAACTAGAATGAAGAGTCTGAAGGCTCTGATCTGGTCCTGTTGCATTTTCGTGCTGCCTCCTTCCTCCTCACTGTGAGGGGTACTTTGCCTCTCATCTGCTCCTCTTCTCCTCTGCGTGTGATTCTCCCTCTTCTTTTCCCTGTATACACTTATGGGTGTCATCCTTCTCCTTTGTTTTTCCTCCCGGCCCAGTAGCTTTCGTGCTTATTCATCCCCTCCCACACTCTATATGTCATGCTTCCTCAATTTGGGTATGTTTGCCCCGTTCCCCTTCTTCTACAGTGAGCGCTCCTGCTCCTTCTGTATCGGCTCCTGACAGAAATGCTGCTTCTTTCCGCTGCTGTTGGCATTGCTGATCTGACTGCCTGATATTCTAATAATGTCATGAAGTTCAACATATGTACAATGATCAAGTTGGAAGGTTATGCATAACTTTAATAAATAAATGGTGCCATGACACATTCAAAAAGAAAAATCTAACCAGTTTTTTGGGGGGACATTTTCTTTTAAACCTATAAAGTGATCACATTGTCAGGCTTCTACAGCACTGGTTGACTTATGGTAGTTGGCAAGGGCAACCACACCCCGGTGCCCCCAACTGGTCAAAGTGCCCTTTGGGGGTCTCTCGAGGGTTTCCTTCCAGTGGAGAAAGTGCTAAAACACTCTTTCTGCCCTTTACGCTTTCTTTCCGCCCTCGCCAAAGTGATGGTCAATAAAACATTTTACTTGTACAGCTATTATTGAATGACAGTTTCAGCAATGGAGAAATGATTAATGACCATTTTTTCTTTACTTAAAATACGAAGATAAAGATCAAGGACACTTGAGCATTGGTCATGATGGATCAGCAAGTGTCTTATAAAGTCTACTTCTCCTGGCTGAGTTATAGTTCCTGTTGATCAGAGGCATTGATGTATAGCGGTATAATAAAACTTAACTATGTCCGCTGGTCGTATGTGCTGATGTATTGTCGTTAACTGTATCGCATGGCATACGTTTTCTCAGATTTATCTCATCGTGTCTTTGTTATGCTTTGATGAGATGTGACCTCCATATATCCTCACGTAAGATTTAATGTTTGCAATTTCTCCTAATATAATCACTTTTTACAGGGTGTCATAGGTCGCAATTCATTCATTAAGCTTAAAATAGCTATGTAATTACCTGCCTTGTCTAAAAGCTTTATATTTAAACCTGCAGGAAGGGATTAATTTAGCTACTTCTGTGTCGCAGGAAAAAAAGTAAGAAAAACCTTACGGGAACCATGTTTGCAAACAGGAATAAGTATAGTATATTTACTATTATAAGTCTGTGTTTTGGGCTCCACTAACTGTTAACTATGAGGGACACATCTGGCTTTTAAGCTTCAAACTGCAGCACTATTCTGTTTACCAGCTGTTAGCTTTTCGTGGCCAACTTTGTCTGCTGTTCAGTACTCTGCAGTAAGAGTACAGCGGGTTCATTCCCACAGAAAACAGCTGTCAACCAGACAAAAACAATGCTGTAATTAAAAGATGAATTAACATGTTGTCTTAAGTCTCTAATAAGGCTTCTTAACTTTCCCTGTCAAATCTGCTGTTGTATCCAATGAATGAAAACTTTATTACAGACTCAGGGTCCAGATAATAACAATGCTAATGCTGAGGTGTCTTTAGTATTTCATTGTCTTGTTTTTTAAACGTACCACACTCCCTTCGCTATATGCTAAAATTGCAATCTCTACCATGTTTTGTTGACTACTATTTGCAAGTGAATTAGTAGATATTTAGGAGTATTAGTCAGTAATGTAAGTAACTGTGTGTTGCATTGCAGTTGGCAGATATTCATTGTGTTGTTAATGAATACATGGCTTGAACTTAAGGCATTTGAAAGACGACCTATTCTATGTCAGTGACCAAAAACTGAATGACACAGAGGATGTCAAGCATCTTTATGCCTGAAGCCGTTTCAAAATGTAAACTGTTTCTGGACAGCATGGGCATTTAAATGTGATCCATTTAGTCTGTCGAGAATTTCCTTTTGACCTTAACGGACTAAAATGCTTATTGTGTACATTTGGCCTCACTAAATGTCAGGAGCGGGAGACTATTTTCCTAGGGGAATCTTCAGAGAGAGCTTTGATGAAGGACATCAGAGAAGGTGATGATCATAACCAGCAGGTGGCAAACTTTCACCGTTAAACATCCAGTCAGGCAGACCCACTCCGAAACCTGCGGTGACATCAGTGTTTTAAATAACCCAGGGTGCATATTAAGTACGCAAAACCTTTAACTCTAGTGACTAATAAATGGAGAATTCATCCAGTTTGCCTCCGTAATTCAACAAAGGTGTGGTCAAGCATCCCACAGAGGACATGTTTTGTGGATTGTCGAGGCTTACTATAATAGTGGAGTTACATCAGAGGTATGCCTGACAGTGATTTTGCTCAGTGGGTCTGAGTGGAAAGCAGGAGGACGCCTCACAGTCTGAGTGACATGTTCCCTCCTTTCCTCTCCCCTTCATCCCCAACTGTAGGCATGCTGCAGCGAAACAGAGAAAGAGGGGATGGATAAGGAGACAGAGAGAGAGAGAGGGGGTATGCTTTGAGGAGACAATGTCAATGCCTGTCAAGCTATGAATGGAAAATGGGGAGGGGGGGAGAGGAAGAAGAGTTGAACAATTAGGAGGAAAATATAGGTAGCAGAGGGTGGGATAAAGATACAGGGAGGATGGTGAGAGGACAGAGGCAGGAGAGGGGACATTAAATAATTGTCTCTTCTTTTTGTCACATGCCCCTGTCACCGAGCTAATTGGAGTGGCAAAGATGAGAGAGGTGTCAGTCACATCGGAGCCCTTCAGGAGGGCAGTGTGTGTCATGCTCCGATGAGATGAGCTTCTCTCCTCCTCCTCCTCCCTCTGCTATGCAACAGTGCTGTGAGTCAGTCAGGAAAATTAATCAAAAGCCAATAATGTCATTGTTGTTTTTCACCCAAAATGTTGTGTCATCCTTTAAATATAGTATTGAGAAAGAACAAAAAAGGTTCACCCACATGTTTTCAGATACTGATTTGCATACATGTTGACTACATATTAAATGCTGAAAATCAAGAAGATTGGATGTGTTTACCTGCTACTGTGTCCCACGAAAAGAGTCACGGGTGATTATGGTGGAGCGCATCATTACGTTTGTTGGCATGGGGATTAAATCAAAGATATGGATGCTTAACTAAATAATTAACCTGTGACAGGAAACAAACAAGGAGAATCTCCCAAAACAGCTCTGCAAGCTATAAACTCTGGAGAACATACACATATGTGTGCCTGTATCTGCCCCAAAATAATTTCCAATCAATATGATAATGCATGCTGATGTTTCAGGCGTTATATATGTACACCCCAGCCTGTCTATTTGCAGCCAATGCACGACTCTAAGGCATTGAAATGCCTTTGCTACTGCATGACTGGTGCTGTTGTAACATAGAGATGTATTCAGTGTTAAAAAGTGTCACTCAGCAAATAATGCACAGTATGGGTTTCGTCTCTGTGGCAGCGGGGTGTGGTTAGGGCGCCGGCTGCTGGAGTGAAGGGAGTGCGTCGGCCGGAGGCCAGACAGCTGATCGGAATCAGGTAATCAGTGACTGAATAAAAGCATGTTGTCAGTAACCTGGTTCTGGGGCCTCGATTATAACGCCGTGCGTAGGATTCCCGTGGGAAGGTTGCTTACGTAGTAGAAATCCAAAAAATAGGTACAGAAATGTTCCGACATTTTCCGATTCACCAAACATTGCGCACCGGCGAGGAAAGTGCGTACAGCACTTCCTACGCCGGTTTCCCTTTATAAATCACAACCGACTCGAAATGCGGTGCAGCTTTTGCGGGCTTCTCGTAACGCCCATATTTGCCTATAAATAGTCAAAGAAACGCCCATTCATTCTGACTGACTGACTTTATGAAGAAAATCGCAGGAAATGACGACAGAACAGCTAAAAAAGCAACCTGATCTCACCAGAATGCGTGACTCCACCACGACTTCTTAACACCACAATGCGTGGTGGAGTCACGAACTTTGTTACATTTACGTGTCGGCACCACGCCAACCCCAATCTAAAGTGAATGAGGCTCCTTTATCGTGGTGCACACACGCATTTCTACAACGTCCCGCAGTGAGCTTTTATTCTATAAAACGTTTTTTTAAATCTACTTTATAGCTTGTAGTAACTCACGGGAGGCTTCTTTTATGTTATTTGTATTCATAATAATTTTTATTTTTCATCAGAATGTAAAAATTACATTAATTACGAATTTGTGTTCTCAAAAAACAGTGCATTGTGTGTAATGCAACTGTGATTTTTATTAAATTAGTTAGTTTTTAAGGAAGGCCAGAGCTTCAGCTGTGTCAAATAGATTGTTCCCTTTAGTTAACGTTATTTAAAAGATAATGGTCATGTCCCCTGTATTGTATTACGAGCGTCCATTCCCATTGGATAACGGAGAATTGTACACCCGGAATTGTATTCTCCTTACTGTCGATTGATTTTACAGTGATATCTGCACTACTCATTGACTAAAAAACACCAGATTATCCTTGTTAATTACACAACATTGATTGGTTTGAATTGTGTGCAATGCTTTTGTATTTTCCCCCTTCGATTCGGAGAAACAAATGTTTTTTCGGAGTTTTAGGATGGCCGAAGACACTACACTACCCAGAATCCTCAGCTATCGTTTGGGACTACACCATGTGCTTAGCTTGACAAACCCGTGATCAGTCCTCAACCTCTGTGATTGGATGTTGGAGTGGCAGTGTGCGAAGTTTACACAGAGCATCAAAAAGGACTTTGAAATGGAATGAAACCCATCGACGGCACACTATCCAAAACAGGAATCGAACGTGTCCTACACCCCCCCCCCCTTAGGTCACAGGCTCCTCCAACAGTGCTACGCAATAAAACAGATAGGCCTACACAGAGAAAATAGTGAAATAGTGCAATAAGAGTCTACAAGTGATAGGAATACGATATATTAGATAAATAATTTCTAAGTAGCAGCCAGATGAATGTTATGGATGTTGTTTCTAAGTTCAGGTGTTTAATAATCGTATAGCAGCCTGTGGGATGAAGCTGTCTCTGTGTCTGGTGGTTTTAGTCCGGATGCTGCGGTACCGCCTGCCAGACGGCAGCAGACAGAACAGTTTGTGGCTGGGGTGATGGGGGTCTTTTATAATCCTGAGGGCTTTCTTTAAGGTTAACCTGGTATTTTTACTCCACTACATTTATTTTAGTGACTTTACAGATTTGGGTTAATGATGTGAAATATAAACAACCATTAAATCAGACTTTAGTTACACCCGAGTGAAATTCAGTGAAGGTGATTGTCAAGTACCAACAATCAGGCGAGATATTTGATAGTTGGTGCTTGAGAAGACTAAATATTTATCTGCAGATCCTTTTAAAGCATATTCATTACTCGTTATTCTCTAATATTTAATTAAAGACTGTATAGGCCTATAATTGCTATTTTGCACATCCCTTTCAAGATTTCAAGATTTTCTAAGGTTTATTGACATATCATATACACAACTACGGTGTAGTTATGCAATGAATGAAAAACTTGGGTCACAGGTTCCTCAACAGTGCATTACAAGACATCTATCAATATGTGTGTATACTTCTACCATTACACTGTCGTATTCTGCACATTTCTTATACTATCTACATACATAAGATTATAATTAATGTGTATAATATCAGTTAAAATAAGTGCTTCAACATAGTTAACATTGCAGGAAAGTTGATTGTCAAGTTCCAAAACAAACCATGCAATTTAGACTTTGTCAGGCTTAATATTTATCTGTAGATAGATACCCCCAAAGTTTTTTTCCTATTTAAAAGAAGACCTTAACCTAAAGTATTCTTTAATGTTTAAATAAAGCCTTATTAGTTAGCACATCCTCCTATCAGGCACTAAACTGTTTTATTCTAGATATCATTTGAGTATCTTCTTGATATTTTCTATTCTATATTTATATCATTGACCTTCTACTTTCCCACTATTTTGTATGTACTCTTAATATTTAAATGTTTTCATAACATATAACACATTCATAAGTGCTTTACAAAAATGAAAGACATTAAGAAAAAGGCATTTTAAACAGTCGTTAAAAGCAACACAATCTTCCTGCATTGCAATTACTCTAAACGTGCAATAGCGTGCTTCAATTGCTTCAGGTGGTTTGGGTTAAAAAGCTGTAAAGTTTACAGTGTTAACAATATAAAATATACTGCTGTTTCTGGTTTAGTTTACGACGAATATTATTTTGTTATTGTTTTGATATTTGTAACACAAAAGCGATGGAAAAACCCCACAGCAACACAGCAAATATGGTCTTAACATGACCCAGAGGTCTAGTAGTTAATAAAAAACAATAATATCAAAACAGATTATTACAACTAACTTTATTGTGAAATTAAAACAGAACGGTAAAAGAATAGTTTCCGGTCTATTCTGAGCCCGATCTCTGTAGATAAATAAAGAACTACGACAGATGTGTAATATTTAATGCAGCCAAACCATTTATTACAATGCATTCATGTGATGACTTTCAAAGAGTAAAGCAAGCACTGCTGAATAAAGTATGATTTTCTCTTTTTACGAAACCTTATGGAATGCAGTTGGAGGTCAACCAATCAAAGAGCTTGAGGACTGATCACGGGGTTTGTCAAGCTAAGCACATGGTGTAGTCCAAAACGATAGCTGAGGATTCTGGGTAGTGTAGTGTCTTCTGCCATCCAAAAACTCCGTAAAAATCTTTGTTTCTCCGAATTGAAGGGGGAAAATACAAAAGCATTGTACACAATTCAAACCAATCAATGTTGTGTAATTAACAAGGATAAGCTGGTGTTTTTTAGTCGATGAGTAGTGCAGATATCACTGTAAAATCAATCGAGGAGAATAGGAGAATACTTACTTCCGGGTGTAAAATTCTCCGTTATCCAATGGGAATGGACGCTCGTAATACAATACAGGGGACATGATCATTATCTTTTAAATAACGTTAACTAAAGGGAACAATCTATTTGACACAGCTGAAGCTCTGGCCTTCCTTAAAAACTAACTAATTTAATAAAAATCACAGTTGTATTACACACAATGCACTGTTTTTTGAGAACACAAATTCGTAACTAATGTAATTTTTACATTCTGATGAAAAATAAAAATTATTATGAATACAAATAACATAAAAGAAGCCTCCCGTGAGTTACTACAAGCTATAAAGTAGATTTAAAAAACGTTTTAGGACTTCCGGTAGTGATGTTGTAGGAGAAAGTCGCACGGAGGAGGTCTCCCGGTTGCACTTCAACTTTAACTTTAATATATCAGTGTAAATACCACAATTCATTCGGGAAAGTGACGGATTACAGTTATAACTTCAAGTCAGTCGTGAAATGACTGGTTCTAAATCTAAAGCGAGCAATACGCCGAACTGCCCTGCAGCTCGTGACGGTGCAACTCCTGTAGCTAGCAAAATTGCTAAAATGGCGGCAGCTAGCTCCGGCGCTAGCGACACACCGGACACCTTTTCAATGAGCCAGCTGGTTTCTGAATTGGAGAATTAACGGACCTCGCTCCGGAAAGACATGTCTGAGTTAATCCAGGAATCTGTCAAACCTTTGCAGAGCTCGGTGGACGCGCTCCGCGAGAGGGTGAATCAATTTAATAAACGCCTCGTTGCTGCAGAGACCCTGGCAGGGGATAACTTTGAGCGCATAACAAGCACGGAAAAAACAGTGGAAACACTACTGACCCAGAATAAGTCTCTTCTAAATCGCCTCGACGACATGGAAAACCGGTCCCGCAGAGTCAACCTCCGGATAATAAATATACCCGAGGGCAGTGAAAAAGGCCGGGACCCGACCGAGTTCATATCCGACCTGCTGATGGGAAGCCTTGGCCCCGATGTCCTCTCCAAACCCCCGGAGCTCGAGAGAGCACATCGCACACTAGCTCCCAGATCTGGACCGGGAGGTAGACCCAGGCCTTTTGTGATATGCTTTCATCGTTTTCAAGAGGGGGAGAAGGTGCTTCGCTGGACCAGACAACACGAGCTTAAGTACCGCGACACAACGCTGCGAGTGTACCCAGACGTCAGCGCCATCACTGCAAAGAAACGAGCTGCTTTCAACAAAATCAAGCAAGCCCTCTACCAGAAAGGAGTGAAATTCAGGCTTCTCTTCCCCGCTCGCTTGCAAGTCTCGTTTGAGGATGGAACGTTCACTTTTGAGACTCCGGAGGACGCGCACGCATTCTACAACGAGCGGGTGATGGGCAAAGAGTAGGGGGCAGTATGGTGTTCCTGGCGGCCACCCTCTACTGAGGGTTTCCCCAAAAGACTGTATTCCTCCGTCTGCTTGGACTAACGGCCCGTCTACACTACAGCGTCGACAGCGTCGAAAGCTCCAATCTGCTCCAATCTGCCCATTCACTTTCAATGGGGTGACGTCACGTAGCCGCGCTTTTTCGCCGAACTGAATTGTGGGTAGCAGAGCGGTCCGTCTCAGGCGTCTCAGGCGACAGAAGTTGAACAATGTTCAACTTCTGTCGCCTGAGACGCCGGAGTAGCCAGCGCCAGCCAATCAAATCCCGTTTCCCAAAATCTGACAGCTGAAGCCGTAGCCAATCAAACCGCGTCTAAACTGGGAGAGATATCCCGCCGTTCATTTCTATATTTCAAAAAAAGTCGGAGGAGAAACTAACTATCGCCGTAGCAAATCACCCGGTTTTGTATGACCAGACCCTCTTCACCTACCGGGATACAAACCGGAGGAACCAGGCATGGAGGGAGGTGGCAGAGACAGTGGGGGAAACTGGTAGGTTTTCGCCTGTTTGGGGTGTTTATATATATATTGCTCGCATAAAATCCCCGGGGTTTTTTGCTTTGTATGTCGGGGGCGGGAGATTCATGTGATTGGTTGTTGGTCGTGTTGCTTGAATAAAATCCCCAAGTTCCAGACACGCCCAGCTCCAAGCTATTTTTGGAGCTGTAGTGTGGACGCACCGTAAGCCGTCTGCTCCTGCTACTGCATGCTGCCCCGTGTACTCACTGCTATGCGGTCACCGCACGAGCGCCGTGGTGACCATGGAAACGGGTCGGCGCGTGAGTTGTGTTTACTCTCAGTATGTTCCGGGAGCGACGTGTATAGACTCCATGTATTTTTCTTTGTTATGATGGGGACTTTGTTTACTTCCAATTGCATGGTGTGGTCGCCGCATGTGATTTTATCAGCATTTTTCTTCTGTTCTGATTACGACGGTAAACATGTTATGTTTGTTCCAATGAGACGGTTAGCCTATCCTATATCAGGCACTTTATTTAATTATTGCTATTATTACCTCTTTTTGTTTGCCTTTATCTCTTGCCATATGCTATCCTGCAGTAGAGTTTCTTAAGTGGGATGTTTTTGTGTTTTTGAGGTAATTGTTTAGGCAAACTTATTGACGGCTTGTTTAAAGTTGAGGACTAATGTTGCTTCACTGTAATCATATATGTTCTTTAAAATGTGGGATATTTTTTTTTCATTTTTTTTTTTCATATTGTTTAACTGGTTGACCTCTGAGTAAGAGTAGGTTATGGAAGCAGAAAGGGATACCCTGTTGGGAGTGAAGATGTGGTCGCGCTTGGTTTGTATAAGGGAATGGGGTGTGGGAGGGTTGTTGATTATTGTTGTTTTTATTTTATTTATTTTTTGTATGTGTGTTTTTCTTGTTTTTGTTTTGCTTTTTCCCCTTTTCCTTTGGCTCGGGAGTCACGTCAGCCATGGGAGAGTTAGTGCCCCTCGTCTCCTTATGATATGACGACTCAGGGTAAGAATCTTCGCTTTATCTCTTGGAACCTGAAGGGTGCCAATCAGCCCATCAAACGTAATAAGGTAATGACTCATTTAAAGCAACTTAGGGGTGATATTTTCTTTTTACAAGAAACCCACCTTTGTTCCTCAGAGATTGGCCTTCTCAAGCGACCTTGGATAAGGGATGTATTTCACTCTAAATTCCCAGTTAGGGCAAGAGGTGCGGCTATCCTTATACACAAGAATGTCCCATTTGAGTTATCAAACTCCATTGAGGACCCAAATGGTCGATTTGTAATTATTTCTGGTAGACTGTGTAGTATGCCGGTGGTTATGGCCTGTGCTTATGCTCCAACATGGGATGATGATACATTTATTAAACATTTTTTCTCCTCACTCCCTAAAGTTGATGACCACTACTTAATTATCGGCGGTGATTTCAATTTAACTCAAAACCCCTCCCTAGACATGTCTTCCTCTAAGCCCCTGGCGTTATCCAAGTCAGCTAAAGTCCTTGAGACATATAAATCTAGTTTAGGTTTATTCGACCCATGGAGAGCTACATCCCATTCAGTCGAAGCCTCTTCATTTTTTTCACACGTCCATCATTCGTACTCTCGGATAGATTTTTTTCTCTTGGATAATTACTTTCGATCAGAGGTCCACTCATGTGATTACCATAGCATTGTTAACTCAGATCATGCCCCCGTATCTATTGATATTAGCTTTCCTAGTCGGGTCCCCTCATCCAGACAATGGAAACTTAACTCCTCCCTACTAGCCCACACTTCCTTTAAAGAATTCCTCCATACGCAGATCTCCTTGTTCTTTGATACTAATGATTCTCCAGAGATCTCTAGACGCACGCTATGGGAAGCATGCAAGGCGTTTATGCGTGGCCAAATCATCTCCTATGTCTCAAACCTAAGGAAGGCAGAAAGGCGAGAGTCGGAGGCGCTCACTAAGGAGGTATTTAGAATTGATCAGTTGTATGCTTCAGCTCTTACCCCTGCTCTTTATAAGGAACGCCTTCAACTTCAGTCCAAATTTGATTTAATGTCCACATGTAAGACTCAGACAACTAGACAACGTTTCTTTGAGACTGGGGACAAAGCGGGAAGACTATTAGCACACCAGGCGCGTGCAGCTACACTATCCAGATTGATCCCCAAGATCAAATCTACTTTAGGTGAAGTTTCCTCGGACCCGACAGAGATCAATAAGATATTTTGTTCTTTCTACACTAACCTCTATTCCTCCCAATGTCCTCCGGATGTTTGGGATGGAGATAATCCTCTAGATAGGACAGTTTTCCCCAAAATAAATGAGGATTTGTGTAAGGAGCTGGGAAGTCCAATCTCTATCAAGGAAGTACAGGAGGCAATTATGTCACTTCAGAACGGTAAAACTCCAGGCCCTGACGGGTTCTCTGTTGAATTTTTTAAGTTACTCCCTGGCATAATTGCACCAGCCCTCCAGAGAATGTATAATGAGTCTTTTGCTGAGGGCCGCCTGCCTCCCACCCTGTCGGAGGCCTCCATTTCTCTTCTGCTTAAGAGTGATAAAGACCCTCTTATGTGTGGTAGCTATAGGCCCATCTCCCTCTTAAATGTTGACCTAAAGATCCTGTCAAAGATCCTAGCCCAACGCCTACAACAGGTCCTACCAAGTATAATATCTACCGACCAAACAGGTTTCATGCTTGGAAGACACTCGTTTCATAACACAAGGAGGCTCTTGAATATCATTGGCTTATCTAGTTCATGCAGTCCGGAATTGATTATTTCACTAGATGCGGAGAAGGCTTTCGACAGGGTGGAATGGAGCTTCCTTTTTTTTGTGTTGCAGAAATTTGGTTTCAATTCAGAATTTATATCTTGGGTCAAATTGCTTTATGCCTGCCCAGTTGCCTCAGTCCACACAAACGGTCTCCAGTCTGCCCCATTTCCCCTTTATCGAGGTACCAGACAGGGCTGCCCTCTCTCCCCCCTCTTATTTGCCATAGCTATCGAGCCTTTAGCAATCTGGCTGCGTCAGGAGGGTGGATTTGAGGATATCACCAGAGCTGGGAAAGTTCATAAATTATCGTTATACGCCGACGACCTCCTTTTATACATGTCTAATCCAGCTGCCTCTCTTCCCGTGGTTCTAGACATCCTCGACAAATTTGGGTCCTATTCAGGCTATAAACTTAACCTCCACAAGAGCGAAGTTTTCCCCATCAATTCTACAGCTAAAAGTATACCCCCAGCTTTTTTCCCTTTCAAATATTCTACAGACGGGTTTAAATATTTGGGGGTGCATATTACTGACTCAATTGATCGCCTTTTCTCCAAAAATGTCTCTCCTCTCCTTGAGAGGTGTAAACTGGACTTTGTCAGATGGTCTGCACTCCCATTATCCCTAGTGGGTCGCGTTAATTTGGTTAAAATGGTTGTTTTACCCAAGTTTCTATATCTTTTCTCACATATCCCCATCCTTATTAAGAAGTCTTTTTTCAAATTGCTCGATCAACTAATAAGCTCTTTCCTCCACGCATCAGAAGATCAGTGCTACAGCTCCCAAGGGCTCTTGGAGGCTTGGCATTGCCCAATCTCCTACACTATTACTGGTCCTGTAATATTCATAAACTTTTATACTGGTTTAACAATGCTGCAGACGGCTTACGCCCTACGTGGGTGGATATGGAACTTGCATCATCTAAACTCTCTCTTCACTCCCTGGTTTGCTCCCAACTCCCTCTGTCTATCTCCAACTTCACCTCAAATCCAGTGGTAACTAACACCATTAGAATTTGGATTCAATTTAGGAAGAGCCTAGGCCTCCATAGGGCCTCAGATCTCTCCCCCATTGTAAATAATCACCTATTCCTGCCCTCTTGCACCGATATGGCCTTTCGGACTTGGTTTGACAAAGGGTTAACCAAATTTAGGGACCTCTACAACCAGGGGACTTTTATGTCCTTCCCGGAGCTCTCGAAGAAATTCGACCTGCCTAGAACCCACCTATTTCGTTTTTTTCAGACGAGGCATTTTGTCCAGAATCAGAACCCCAAATTCCCTAGTCGTCCCCCAGAAACCCTGGTTGACTTGTTAGTGGCGCTTGATCCAGAACAAAAGCGGCTAATTTCTAGCATTTACAGCCTTATCAGTTCTGCTATTGACAGCCCAGCGACCGGCCCCAGGGATTCTTGGGAGCAGGAGCTTGGAATCACACTGCCCGATGATTATTGGCAACAAGTTTTACGGTTGGTTCACTCCTCTTCAATCTGTGCAAGGCACGGCCTCCTACAGTGTAAAGTGGTGCACAAAGTTCACTACACTAACTTGAGGCTTTCTCGGATTTACCCCAATGTAACTGACTCTTGTAATAGGTGCAAACAATCCCCAGCCAATCATTCCCATATGTTCTGTCCCTGCCCTTGGCTCACCACATTCTGGTCCGATGTCTTCAAAACTCTTAGCACAGCATATAATACTACAATCCTTTCAGATCCTCTCTTGGTCTTGTTTGGTGCCCCCCTGCAGCCTGTTACCTCTAAAGTTATTCAGATCGTTCTAGCCTTTGCCACCCTGTTAGCCAGGCGACTTATACTCCTCAATTAGAAACACGCTCAACCTCCATCTCATGGCAGGTGGGTAAAAGAAATGTTACTGTCCATTAAACTCGAAAAGCTTAAGTTTTCCCTCAACTGTTCCTTAAGTTCTTTTGAAAAAACGTGGAGACCTTTCTTAAATCATATTGAATCTCTGACATCCCTGCCTGACTGTGACGACTGAGCCACCCCCCCCCCCCCCCTTTTTAAAAAAAAATTATTTCCATACTTATGTATTTGTTATATGTATTTTGTACTGTTTTCATTTTGTGTACTGAGAAGTGTTCTCCTTTGGGTGGGATTGTGGGAGGGATAAAACGACGGGGGAAAATGGATGAACGGAAGTTATCTGTCAGTGTGACACTGCTCTGTTGTTTTGTTGGTGTAATTGCTTCCAATAAAAAAAAGTTGTATAGAATAAAAGCTCACTGCGGGACGCTGAAATGCGTGTGTGCACCACGACAAAGGAGCCTCATTCACTTTACATTGGGGTTGTTTGCGTGGTGCCGACACGTAAATGTAACAAAGTTCGTGACTCCACCACGCATTGTGGTGTTAAGAAGTCGTGGTGGAGTCACGTATTCTGGTGAGATCAGGTTGTAAAAAAGACATCTCACACCGTGTCAGATTTTGGTTATTTTCGGGAGGTCGAGATAAATCATATTGTTTGGTGGATGCAGTTTGAACCAGAGTAGCAGCATGGAGGTCGGATGACAAAAACAATACACATAGCCTTCCTCGGGCAGTGTGTTTGTACCGGGGACAAGACACCCCCCCCCCCCCTTGATGAGAAACTGTAAGAAATGATTGGGGAATCCCTCCGGAGTGGAGTCATGACGACTGGATTTGAATTATGTTTTTGTATTTGGTGGTTTGTGTTCCAGCTGTCGATCAGCTGTGCGCAGTGTCTCCACTGCAGCCTGTGCGTCTCCACCCCCCCCCCCCCTCTACTGTACAAAGAATCAAGAAAGATATTGGTTTAAATAAATGAAGTATTGACTTGAATACACTGATATGTATTCCATTAAACAATACTAAATACTAGATCACACATCAGTTAAGTTGAGGGTTTTTTCCATGCAAAAAGTTACATTTACTCAGGGCCAGAGGCGGCGCTAGGGGTTGGCTACTTGGGCTCAAGCCCCGGATGTTTCACTGAAAATGTCTCAGGAGTAATGTGCAGTACCGGAGTCCACCAGAGAGGCAGCCGCTGCGGGACATTAGCCTGCGTACTGCGTAGCCTTCCCTGCCCTGAAGAAGAAGTGATCCTTCCTAGTGCCTGACGAGTTTTAAGCTAATAGCCTATAAAGTTATGGATATTAGAAAGTTATTTTCATCGAAGCAGGCGCCACAAGCTGCAGCAGCAGCAGCAGCAGCAGCAGTATCAGCAGCTGACAACAATGTCATCCCCAGCAGTGAAGAAATGGATGATGTTTCAGGTTTGTGAATCTAATGGTGATATCTGCACTCTGGCTGACTGAGTAAGAAGTGAAAAAGAGTGATGTACTGTAACGTTAATCTTATAGCTAGTAAACATGGAGTAACCAAGGCAAGGCAAGTTTATTTATATAGCACCTTTCAACACAAGGCAATTCAAGGTGCTTTACAAAAATGAAAGACATTCAGACAGAGGCATTTAAAAACAGTAAAAGATAATAAAAGAAACATTAAAAGAAAAAATACATGAATAAAAAGTTACAGTGCGGTTTAAGATATGAATAGTTCACACAGAAGTTCCACTTTACTGATGAACACAACAGCTCAGTTTAAATTAAAAGCAGCGACAACAAGATAAACCACACCAAGTCAATACCCTTATATGTTAGTATGTATACAGAACATGACTAAAAATTATTCTAAGATGTAACGTTAACCCTTCATACCTCAGTCTACTTTTAAGACACTAAAATAACGTATTCCAATTTTTATTTTGTTTTCGCGTGTGGAATTATACCGGCTCTCGTTTCAGTACACATAACAACGGAACCATAGCAACGGAACTGACAGGCAACACCGAATCCGATTGGCTGTGACTGCATCCACTCAGAGTGCCCGATTCAGAAACGTGACTCTTACACTCTTTACGTCACAAACAAAGATGGTGGATGAGAATAGATCTATAAAACGATAAGCAATGCGCAGTGGATCGGAAGAGGACGGTGTGTCGGCGTTGTTCGATAGCGGTGCGGTATGCTAATGGAACACACGCCAAACATGCTAAATCACATCAGAAGGCATCACCCAGATTTGCCAATCACCGGAGCCCGGCAAAAGACAGTTGAAGACAGCAGTTCAACAGCTGATCCCCGCTGTTTTTAAGAAGCCAATAGACATGAAAGCCGAGAGACCCAAATAAATAACGGTAGCTTTTGGCATATTTTTTCAACGACTTGAAACACTTTCTTATTATTTATGATGTAACATTTTCAAGACATTCTTTTTAGTTTTACAGCTTGATGAAACCTTTTTGTTTGACATCAGCCATTATAGATACTATGGCCATCTGAGTGTGTGTGGTACTGTTTGTGGTTTGTTTTTAACTGTTTAATACAGTTAATTATTCAAAATGTCAGAGTTCCTTATTTTTAAACTGAAACTTGCACTACTGTTCAAAAGTAAATAACAACAAACCTGGAATTATGCATTTGGGACTTTATTTTGCTTTTTCTTGTTGTACCGAACCGTACCAAACCGTGACCCCCAAACCGAGGTACGAACCGAACCGTGACTTATGTGAACCGTTACACCCCTAGTCCCCGGTGTTCCAGGGAACTCACCAAGTGTCAGAAAACACAACCCTCTCTCTTTTACTCCATACCCAAATCTCTAAAAACGGGGCTGCAACGGATCTGATACAGACTGATCTTGAATTATTTTCTACATCACAGAAGTGGTGCTCCGCTTATTGGTCAATTCTCCACCTATCAGGGGAATGTGGGGTTGGGCCACGGCCGGCCATTGCGCTGGAGACGCTGTAGTACATATGCCAGGCCTGTAAGTGGCGCTGTAGTCTGCCACAAAAGCAGCGAAGAAGACTTCCCGCGCATGGTTGCCCTTCTGTTTATACTCTGCTCTGGCTCTTTTTCTCCCTCCCCGAGGCAAGCGTTTGCTCCCGCTGCTGTAATTCAATGCAATCCCTCCCTCGCTGTAATTCTCTCCGGTTAGTCCACCAGCAAATGACAAACACCCTCCTCTCCGGCTCTTCCAAGGAACGAGGGGACCGTGCGGCAGAGTTTCAGTTAGATTTCTATTTCGCCGGTCAACATGTCCGTTAAAGTTTAAATCTTCCGGACAAAATTAGAAAAGTGCCGGTCAAAGGTCTTCTTTGTTATTTATTGAGCTTTAAAACAAATGAATAACGACTCTATATAATAATATAAGAATAAAACACGGAGGACGGAGATCTCTTTTTCTCCCCCTCTTCTCCCCGCTGCAGCCCAGCAGCTGATCTCAGAGCACGCGCCCCTCTCCTGCAGGGGGGCGTGGTGCAGCTCACAGAATCAGCCCCCTGCAAAAACAGCGCTGGAAAGAGCAAATAGAGCGAAATGAGGCATGGCTAAAATGCAGGATCTGTTTGGTATTTTGAAATAAAAACTATTTATATACTTTATATAGGTATGGCCCTACAATATATTGTTCAAATATAGCATGATATGTCCCCTTTAAGGTATTATTAAGGTAGGGTTAATGTTGCTCTCAAAGTGCACCAGATTGATGCTTTTAACTTAAATATTTAAAAAAAATTCTTCCCGGGGGGAGCATGCCCCCGGACCCTCCTAGAGGAGGCGACGACCTCCCTAAAGGATGTTTGGTCCACCCCCCACTTGTAAAAAAAATAGCACTTTACCCCTGCACCCCCCCCCCCCAACAACTCCTGGGCTAAGCCCCGGATCTCCTACAATCCTAAATCCGCCTCTGCTCAGGGCCATCCAATCTCTGTACTCCCAAAGCGAGAGCTGTGTCCGGGTCCTCGGCAGTCGGCCCGTCCACACTACAGTGTCGACAGCGTCGACAACTCCAATCTGCCCATTCACTTTGAATGGGGTGACGTCACGTTGCCTCGCTTTTTCGCCGAACTGAATTGTGGGTAGCAGAGCGGTCCGTCTCCGGCGTCTCCGGCGTCAGAAGTTGAACAATGTTCAACTTCTGACGCCAGAGTAGCCAGCGCCAGCCAATCAAATCCCGTTTCGGAAAATCTGACAGCTCAAGCCGTAGCCAATCAAACCGTGTCTAAGCTGGGAGAGATATCCCGCCGTTCATTTCTATATTTCAAAAAAAGTTGGAGGAGAAACTAATTATTGCTGTAGCAAATCACCCGGTTTTGTATGACCAGACCCTCTTCACCTACCGGGATACACACCGGAGGAACCAGGCATGGAGGGAAGTAGCAGAGACAGTGGGTGAAACTGGTAGGTTTTCACCTGTTTGGGGAGTTTATATATATATTGCTCCCATAAAATCCCCGGGGGTTTTTGCTTTGTATGTCGGGGGCGGGAGATTCATGTGATTGGTTGTTGGTCGCATTGCTTGAATAAAATCCCCAAGCTCCAGACACGCCCAGCTCCACGCTTTTTGTTAAGCTGTAGTGTGGGCGCTCAGTCGGACCCATTTCCGGTGAGGGTTGGCCTCCGCCAGGGCTGCGCTTTGTCACCAATCCTGTTTGTAATATACATGGATCGGATTTCGAGGCGTAGTCGTGGGGGAGGGGGTCTGCAGTTCGGTGGACTAAGGATTGCACCACTGCTTTTTGCAGATGATGTGGTTCTGATGTGGTTCTGATGGCTTCATCGGTCTGCGACCTTCAGCACTCACTGGATCGGTTCGCAACCGAGTGTGAAGCGGCTGGGATGAGGATCAGCACCTCCAAATCTGAGGCCATGGTTCTCAGCAGGAAACCGATGGACTGT
This sequence comes from Pseudochaenichthys georgianus, assembly GCF_902827115.2. Taxonomy (NCBI): domain Eukaryota; kingdom Metazoa; phylum Chordata; class Actinopteri; order Perciformes; family Channichthyidae; genus Pseudochaenichthys; species Pseudochaenichthys georgianus. The sequence continues at coordinate 26,960,807 of NC_047515.1, forward strand.
CCACTCCAAGTAGGGAATGAGTCCTTACCCCAAGTGAAGGAGTTCAAGTATCTCGGGGTCTTGTTCTCGAGTGAGGGAACAATGGAGCGTGAGATGGGTCGGAGAATCGGAGCAGCGGGAGCGGTACTGCAGTCGCTTTACCACACCGTTGTGACGAAAAGGGAGCTGAGCCAGAAGGCAAAGCTCTCTGTCTACCGGGCCATTTTCGTTCCTACCCTCACCTATGGTCATGAAGGATGGGTCATGACCGAAAGAACGAGATCGCGGATACAAGCGGCCGAGATGGGTTTTCTCCGCAGGGTGGCTGGTGTCTCCCTTAGGGATAAGGTGAGAAGTTCGGTCATCAGGGAGGGACTCGGAGTTGAGCACACAGCAGCTTTTCAAAAATCTTGAAAATCTTGGAGCTGGGCGTGTCTGACAGCTTGGGGATTTTTTGCGAGCAATGCGACCAACAACCTATCACATGAATCTCCCGCCCCCGACATACAAAGCAAAAAACCCCGGGGATTTTATGCGAGCAATATATATATATATATAAACTCCCCAAACAGGCGAAAACCTACCAGTTTCACCCACTGTCTCTGCCACCTCCCTCCATGCCTGGTTCCTCCTGTTTGTATCCTGTTAATAGTTCTGGTCGTAAAGAACCGGGTGATTTGTTACCGTAATTTCTCGTTTGGAATATGAGGAAATGAACTGCGGTCTGGTTCTCCCTGCTTACACGCGGTTTGATTGGCTAGCGCTTCTACTGTCAGATTTGCATAAACGTGTTTGATTGGCTGGCGAGAGGCGAAGTCCCTCCCTTTCCGGGAGCCTCCATGGGACCCCGGAAGCGTAAAATTATACATTGAAGTCAATGGAGAGAGAAAGGTTATCTTTTGATCCCGTTTGAATTGTGCCACGAATGACACATATGATGTTTGTCAATTTAAAAGAATATTTTGCAAGTCAAAAAAATCAAAATGTGTCGTAAAACTGTGAAGTTACACATTTTTTTGTGTGAAACCGCTGAGTGAACTACAGGTCTCTGGTCTCGCACAATACGCGTCACCATCACAAAGACGGCCGTCACGTTAGCAAATTTCACCTGTTTCTTGCAGAATGAGAATAAAAGTATAAAACGAGGTGAACATCACTACAAGTCTGGACACGTTGAGAGCTGTACACGAAAGGGGAGTTAGTCGGTTCTGTAAGAGCAGCGGGACCGGCTTTACAAGATGTTGGTGAGTAATATGATTGCAATGTGTAACGTTAATGTCAGCTAGCTAACATTAGCTAACAAGGTACACTAACGTGTTTTGTTTCAGTAACTAGTGTTCTCCTTAAGAACTTCGTGGTCTGTGTGTATGCTGTGGATAACATTAGTGTTCACAAGAACAAGGTAAACTCCCGTGTTTTGTTTTAGTTGCTCTTCAGATTGAAGCGGCCAGTTTTATATCGACTATACTGTATGTGTGATCTCCTTTTACATCTCGTTGTGTCATTTGAGTTTATTTGCTGTGTGTAGATTCAAGGGTTTTGGTTATCTTGTCAATTTGTTTGGTTATCTAGGCACAGCTGTGTGTGACTCCCTCGGGTACACTGGTATGTGTTTTCCTAATGTAGAGAGCATTGATTAATTAATTAACTACACACTGAGTCTAGATCCTGACCAAATCCTTTTTTATTGTTGATCAAATGTTTTTCAAAAATGTATTCATACACATTTAGAAAAATACAATGTACAATCACAACCAGTACAACACAAAATACAAAAAATACAGAAAAAACAAACAATAACAACAATCAGACAAGAGGACAAAACTATGGAAAAATAACCCCTCCCACCCCCAGATCCGGACCATCCTTGTATTATTGCTCATTCAATCTATTATAGCATGCTAACAAACATGGTACTTACTTTATTTGTACAGATCTGCATGGGAGACGATGGCGCGATGCAGAGCGCTGTCTGTGATTGTGCACGGGGGATGTACAAATGCAGCCATGCTGCAGCATTGGCAATATGTACCATGTGGCAGATCAGCTCCACAGATGTTGAGTGCCAGTGGAGGAAGCCTGGCACTTCCAAAGTAGTCCAGCCGGTGTCTCAACTTTACCAACAGTGAGAGGAGACATACAACCCACTGGCCAGAGACATCGCCACTCAGGATGTAGACTGGTTCAGGTCTGCACTGAGGGGCGCACAGTGTGGCATAGCATGGCTTTTGTCACCTGAGCCAGAGCCGCGGCCTCAACATCAGGCCATTGTCACCGTGCCGGAGCTGGTGAAGGGGCATGGGGCTCGGGGGCTTGAGGCAATTCTTGCCTCAATGCGACTGAGCAGAGACCAGCAAGCTGCCATCCAGACAGCCACCGGAGGACAGCGGACAAAGTGGCAGTTACACAGGCGGGGCAGGTTGACAGCCAGCAAGTTTGGTGCTGTGCTGCGGTCGGGAATTTCATCCACTCCATGCGCGTCCCTCGTGAAGAGGGTGCTCGGGGGGTACAACTTGGACGGAGTCATGGCTGTCAACTGGGGGGTTGTAAATGAGGCCGAAGGGGTGAAGGCTTTTGTGCAGGCCTATCAGGTGACAGTGTTCGAGTCTGGTCTCTTTGAGTGAGTCGGTGTTTTGGGAGCATCCCCCGATGGACTTGTGCAGCCATCTGCCCTGCTGGAGGTGAAGTGTCCACCATCATTATACATGATGGTGTATATAGGATATATATATATATATATATATATATATATATTTGTATACATATCTGTAAATTGTATAATTTTATTTGATTTAAAAGTCTTTTTGATCTCTCTGTCTATAAACACAAAGTAAGATTGACAATAAAGTTGACTTTGAAAAATATATATATTCTTTATGAAAATAGTTGACTGTTGGAGAAATGAATCCAAATGAAACGTTGGACTGAACTACAACTACGCCTTGAAATCCCTACGGACTGTTTTTCAGTGGGATGGCAAGTTCCTATCTTTAAACATTTATTAGTTTTTTCTCAGAACAGATTTGATTTTCTGAAGTTAATTTAACTTTGCCGACCATGTAAGGTCATTATTAAAAAGGTACAATCAATTTGTTTAGGGTTGAATATAATAATGATAAACATTTCATTTGGATAATCTACTGACAGAATAAGAAACTCAATGATGCTCTACTCACCTGTTCCTTTTTATAAAGTGAAACAGTTGAAACGATAGATTTTAGTAAACTTAAAAACAACCTTCTCCAAAAGCTATCAAGGAATATACCGAATACTTATTTTAGAACTTTATTACATATTATTTGTATATAGTTTGAATGATCCATAATTGACAGAAGCTTGTGTTTACACTGACCTGTTACTCATATATTAATGTCTTTGTAACTTCAGTAAACCACTACCTCACTAATTTCTTTCATTCATCACGGTTCAGTAAACTAAGTAACACATGAACCAGTTTAATCATTATAATAACGTAGGATTGCAACTCTTTGAAACTGTAGGTGGCTCTTAAAAGAGTCGTTGTGTTTGGGTGTGCTGGTCTCGTGTCAGTCTAAGCCCTCTCTCCGCGGATGCGGCGGGCCAGCTGGATGTCCTTGGGCATGATGGTGACCCTCTTTGCTTGGTTCATCTTACTGGGGGGCAGCTACATGGATGTCGGTGCAGTCCACAGTCATTGTGCAGTTGAAGGCAGAATGAATTTATTATTGACTCAGAATGAAGCACAACTTCATGTCATACAATATATTGACTTTATTTGTAAGTGTGTAAAAACATATGAGCATTGATTAGCAAGCAGGACCTGCAGGAACAGAGAGTGGTGATGGATGGAGCTGGGAAGAGAGAAGAATAAAGAAAACAGATCAACTTTATTATCGGATATTAAAAATTCAATTTCAAAACAAGTTGCCGCTCCTACAGTTTTCTAGTATGTAAAGATGATTTCACATGACCTATGCAAAATATCACACTCAATACATGTGTGTCTCTGGGGGGTGCATTGTGCCTTTGATGTATATAAATAATATACCATAACCTAAATACTATTACGTACAGTGGAAGTCAGGTTGCCAGAGCAGGTCAGTGTGCATGTTCCTCAGGGTCTCAGCAGTTACAGGTGAGGTAAAGAAAATAAAAGAGAAAAAGGTCAGTAACAACACTTTAAAGTAACAACACTTTGAATAATTATCTCTTTTAATAATTTTCTATCAGTAATCACTCAACTACTGTCTTTCCAACAAACAGATTGACTCACTATCATCACAATGAAACACGTTCAGAAGAATGTCATGCAAAGCTGCCTGCCTGCCTTCCTTCGACTCTCCCTGAACGGCCTGATCTTTTAATGTTCAATGTTAACCATTTGAGCAGATAGCATTAAGTAGAAAAGATCGCCGATGCTAATGTGACGTTAGCCTACCTCCCGCCCCCTTAGCACCTGGTGGAGGGGGCGATAGGCTGCTCTTCAAATGTTTCACAAAATACTTACCATCATGACTACTCTTACTGTTTAACATTTGGGTTTACTTCATGTTAAGGCTAATACAAATGACAAGGCTAAGTAATGTGATGCTAACTAACGTGCTCGCTACTAGCTATGTAGCTAACTTGACTACGTTCCATGCAAAACATGTATATTACCTGATATGTTTGGTCCAACGACTCCTGGTCCTTTCATCAGACGGGAAGCGATAGAACGAGCAAGTGGTATGATCACTTTTGTGATTCCAACCTGGTACAAAGCACACAGGCATCTTGTAAAAGTGAATTTATTGGAGCAATCTCTTATATTTATCGGAGGGAATACATCAGTTATGAGATCTTCTTCTTCTTCTTTGCTTTAATTGCGAGTCGCAACCAGTCTTGGAGCATTATAGCCTATGACATCACTTACGCGACCCAGAATGGGATTTGGGATTTGTAGTCTTTCTAGTTGCGTATTTTTCATAGTCTTATATCTCAACAGTTTTATGACAAACTGTGACTTTTTTTACATGGAAATGATTGTTTAAGATTGACAAACATCATATGTGTCATTTGTGGCACAATTCAAACGGGATCAAAGGATACGTTTTCTCTCTCCATTGAATTCAATGTATAATTTTTCGCTTCCGGGGTCCCATGGACCGGAAGTAGATGGGCGTAGATCAGCTTTTTACTCTCGCAAGGATCCTGGAGGGGGCCTGGGAGTACGCTTATCCGGTCTACATGTGTTTTGTAGACTTGGAGAAGGCGTATGACCGGGTTCCCAGGGAGTTACTGTGGGAGGTGCTGTGGGAGTATGGGGTGAGGGGGTCTCTACTCAGGGCCATCCAATCTCTGTACTCCCAAAGCAAGAGCTGTGTCCGGGTCCTCGGCAGTAAGTCGGACCCATTTCCGGTGAGGGTTGGCCTCCGCCAGGGCTGCGCTTTGTCACCAATCCTGTTTGTAATATACATGGATCGGATTTTGAGGCGTAGTCGTGGGGGGGGGGGGGTCTGCAGTTCGGTGGACCACTGCTTTTTGCAGATGATGTGGTTCTGATGTGGTTCTGATGGCTTCATCGGTCTGCGACCTTCAGCACTCACTGGATCGGTTCGCAACCGAGTGTGAAGCGGCTGGGATGAGGATCAGCACCTCCAAATCTGAGGCCATGGTTCTCAGCAGGAAACCGATGGACTGTCCACTCCAAGTAGGGAATGAGTCCTTACCCCAAGTGAAGGAGTTCAAGTATCTCGGGGTCTTGTTCTCGAGTGAGGGAACAATGGAGCGTGAGATGGGCCGGAGAATCGGAGCGGCGGGAGCGGTATTGCAGTCGCTTTACCGCACCGTTGTGACGAAAAGGGAGCTGAGCCAGAAGGCAAAGCTCTCTGTCTACCGGGCCATTTTCGTTCCTACCCTCACCTATGGTCATGAAGGATGGGTCATGACCGAAATAACGAGATCGCGGATACAAGCGGCCGAGATGGGTTTCCTCCGCCGGGTTGCTGGTGTCTCCCTTAGAGATAAGGTGAGAAGTTCGGTCATCAGGGAGGGACTCGGAGTTGAGCCGCTCCTCCTTCGCGTCGAAAGAAGCCAGTTGAGGTGGTTCGGGCACCTAGTTAGGATGCCACCTGGGCGCCTCCCTAGGGAGGTGTTCCAGGCACGTCCAGCTGGGAAGGGACCAAGGGGTAGACCTAGGACCAGGTGGAGGGATTATATCTCTTCGCTGGCCTGGGAGTGCCTTGGGATCCCCCAGTCAGAGCTGGTTGATGTCGCCAGGGAAAAGAAAGTTTGGGGCTCTCTGCTGGAACTGCTACCCCCGCGACCCGACCACGGATAAGCGGGAGAAGATGGATGGATGGATGGACGATCATCGACCCGACGCAGTTCCCCGTTGTTGTTGTTGTTGTTGTTGTTGTTGTTGTTGTTGTTGTTGTGAGCGCCGTAATGGCTGCCGTTGGGGAGCAAATCAGTGATGTAAACGGTGACGTCATGACGCAGCTCTGGGGCGCCAGTGGGCGGTGTGAACAGAGCGGAAGCTGAAAAGGGAAACCGGAGCTGAACCAGAAAAGCTCCCGCTCGGAGCTAGAAACTGAAAAGCGCTGGTGTGAAAGCCGCATCAGAGGTCAAGGAATAGACGATAGGGTTAGAATTTAGGAGCTGATCTTTGGACTATTCGACTGCATCCTCACAGTCTCTATTCAGTCTGCCTCTTCTTGCTGGGGTGCAATGTTCATCAATATTCAGCCGTGTGTTTGCACTGAGATGCTCATGTGCAGCATCCTGAGCTGCTGTTCGGGCCAATATACGGACAATCACAAGTGGGATCAGCAGGAATGTGGGAGGTCAATCTCAAATCACACAACAATATAATTAGTTATATCCTCCATGGCATATGAGTAGCTTTACTACCCGAGTCACAGTGGGGTTGTTTTCCAATGCAATAAATGACTGTTTAGTTCAGCTTGTCAAAGACTATTATATTACAAACTGTGGGGAAAATACATCTAGAAGAGAATAAATTGCACTGCTGCTAAAAAGGAGAATTTGGATTATAATAAATAAACTATTATGATGGTGATGTATGGCTTTGGCTATATTATTTTTAAGGAAGGGAAGAAGAGAAAGTGTGAAAAATGTGTCTTTCTCTCCCTGCTTTGATGTAAACATTTACGTAAAGGAAATGTTATAATACACGTCAAGTATTTAAAGTGTTTAAATCAAAACCGTATTTAATTCAAAGTCTGTCAAACTGTCAAATGCATGTCTTTCTCAAAGGCCATGTGATGATTGTATCACAATCTCCTCAATTATAACCTGTTTCCCAAACTGGTACCCCTGACCTTATGGGATTGATTTTCATGCTGCACTTCTCCCCCTCCATGGAGCAGGGTGCCAATATCTGATGGATCAGACTGAAGATCAATGCGCTCTCCACAGTCTGATTAATCCACGGCCTCTCCGGAGTAATCACTGTCCCAAACACAACAATGAGCCCCGCGAGATGTGGAGAGAGAGCGGTTGTGTTAAGCCGGAGCTGAGAGATGAATGAACTGCCTCGTTCAAATGGGAGGAATATGCTAAAATCTGTGCTGCTGAAAGAGCACCGAGTCATGTATGCCAAACAATGAAAAGGATACCATGCCTATTCAGTGGCTGTTGCTGGGACACTTGATAATCAACCTAATAAATAGGCACCTGTGACGTGGCTGGCATTAACCCTGTTTCCTTACCACACCGTATACTTTGATGGAGTATCTGGGTAAAAAAGCTTGGGGTGGGCCAGCTGCCATTTTGCTTCCCGGTTTAGTCTGCTGTGAAAGAGAACCAAAGAGAGGCGTTGAGCTGTGACCTGGGACCGAGCTTAGCGTAGCTCACAGCCACAGCACAAATCAATGGCTCTTTTTTGGCAGGCGTGCTTTTGCTGATTTTGGTGACCAGCGCTGGCGAGGTACACAGCTGCTGCTCCTGTCCTAGCAGGTTGGTTGGATAGAGAGTGGGGGTCTGGAAACATGAAAACAGAGGCTAAAAAGGGACAGGGAAACCAAGTTTAGAAATTAGCACAAAGCGAGATGTTCAAAGTGTGGGTCGATAGACATATGGCTGGAGTCAGCTCCTTTGTGTTGTCCTCTGGGCATGTGATGGCTCCTCGGTTACAGCATGAGACAGCGATGAATGGAGACTGCCTCGCTGCTCCTGCCTGATGCTGGATTTGGTGGGGAGGAGAAATTAATCCTTGTAAACCTTGTTCTAAACACAAGAAGGAAGAAGACAAGACAGAAAAACACATTGTTATTTTGAAAAGTTAAGAGCTGCTCCTCGACATGTATTCACTTTACTTCTGAGCGTGAGATGAGAAGATCTCTTGTGTTTATTTGGTATGTTGTTGTGTCAATCTTCTCATAAAAGTCTCAGAATATTAACATTCTTAACATCTGTTTAAGCTACAGGAGCTACAGGAGAATTAAAAGCTACATGTGGTTATGGATGACCACTGAAAATGGAGGCATCAGACATCCCAATACAATTTTAAGCAGCTGTTTCTAACAGCTAACAGTTGATTTAAAAACGCTGGTAAAGCTGAAAGATTATATAATTGTTCCATAAATATTGAAAGGAGGTTGTAACATCCTCCATTATTTTTAATATCTCCTAATACAGCCAAAGTCTTGAGTCAGTAAAGTGTGAGTCACTCAGGAATCATGAGTCTTCCTTTCTTAGATGGAGCGAACATGACTTCTGTGATTGTGTAATTACTCCTGGTGAGCATGTACAGTATAAACAGATTTTGGCAGTATTCTTTACAACCCACATCCATAATTACAACTAGCTGTCCTCTGATGCCTCACCGCTAGCTGGGTTTATGTTTTAAGCATGAGCATGCATTTAACATGAGCTTTGAAGCTGCACAGGTTTGTTTTACATTGACGGTATTTGTAAGCACTGAATTGTAAAGAAGGGAAGAAACTTCAATGTGTAGATGTAAGAGAGCAAAATACATTTTGTTCCAGGTATAGCTCTTCAAAAGACCAGAATCTAATTTCCTAAGGCATCCAGAGATTTCAACTGACCACAATTACATTCTACTTTTTTCTTAAACTCTCTTATTCTGATTGCATTTAAAGGTCCCCTATTATACTGTTTTTCATCGATATAGTATAGGTCTCAGATATATACAAAACATGTCTCTGAAGTGTTTTGCTCGAAATACCAAACAGATCATGCATTGTAGCATGCCATAAACCGGAGTACTTTTCCCCGTACTTTTCCCTTTTAGTTCCGATAGTTCCTGGGATTTTGCGTTCACACCAAAAAGAGAACTTAGTTCATGAGAACTTTCCCCCCCTTTTCAGTCCCTGCTAGAGAGCAGGTACTTTCCTGGGGAGAAAAAGTTCCAATTTCTGATTGGCTGGGCAAATTGCAAACCACGCCCCGTAAAGCTGAAAAGTTTTGTGAAGCTTCCATTGTATTTGCTGGCATTAGCATTATTAGCATTAGCATTAGCCCAACGCACCAACGGAGAGAGACTAACTTATGGCAACACAAAAAAAACATGGGAGCGGTGGAGTGATGAGGAAGTGTCAGCGTTCTGGCGATTTACTCGGAAGGCTTCAGTCCCCAACTCCGGGGACTTCCGGCCGGGGACTTCGGGTGGCAGTATACGCTGTGAAGTTGTTTGCGGCCTGCCAGTAAAGCAGTAAGCAGAAGAAGAAGTGACGTCAGCGGCTTCATTTGCGTAATCTTCGATCTGCTCTTTAGTTCCATGGGGGAACTAAGTGCTGGAGACTAAGTACGGCAAAGTACTTGGTGTGAAAGTGGCTATTGGTGCTCTAGGAGGAGATGCAGGTGATAAGGTGGGCGGGTGTTACCTTGGTTGGTTATTGGCTAATAGTTACACAAGCCAGAAAAACATTATGACATCATAAAGTGGCCAACATCTGATCAGCTCAGTTTTTATATAAATGGATCTGGACAAAAATTGAGTTAATCTTTTTTCCTGAAACGTTCAATACCTCTTTACACAGAGGGGACACATGTTTATGTATAAAATACATGAAAGAGTGGATTTTGCATAATAGGTGACCTTTAACATTTTAAGATAAATCAAATATTATTGTGAACATTGCTACATGAGGCTTTCAAAATAAACCTAGTGTTACAAAAATGTAAGAACCATTTAGAAGTTATACATGATGTATTTAATACATTTATTCATTTCAATACCAGAGTGCCTGCTGTTTCTGAACAGTGGCTGCAGTGTGTATGTTATACAGAGGTGATGCGAGGGAGGTCTAGCGTTACATCGCGGCTCTAGCTGCATCTCAATCTCAGAAAAACACAACTTCTTGGCAGAGGCAATGGGGACGGGTAATGCGCACCTGTCGGAAATTCCTGAAAGGATACAGAGAGACCAAGCAGGGGTCAGGTGATTGAATCTACCTGGCATGCTCCTGGTGAGTGCTGATCAATAATGCTCCAATGCTAATGTCAACATCGGGAAGGAAGGAATCCACCTGATGAAAGAAAGAAGCCAGAAGGAGGATAACAACAAAACCTGACTGGAATTGAAAATGACTCTTTTGTTTGGTCGTCTGTTGCTATTGTCTCCAGAGGATGAGGGCCTAAAACTAGTCGTTGGAACATCCAAGAGCGTCTCCTGCCGTTCGTTTAACTCATCTGACAGCACCCTGCTGGATTTTGAAAAGGGCACGGATTCAGTGGACGCAATTAATCCCTGGTAAGGCCTGAAGGTGAGCTGCCTTTCAATACCTACTGGAGCAGAAGTTCACCCAGGGGTTCTGCAGAGAATGAGTCCAGTCAAGGGCCCTGCTAATCCCACTAAACTGGTTCACAAGGGCACTATCTGGCAGTGGGGGAGGACGGGGGGGGAGTAAAGGAAGGGCAACTATTAAATGGTAGCGCTTCTTCACTCCTGTATCATATCTTCACCTTGGACATAGGATAAAAGGGGCTTTTGCCTCTCAAAAGAGCTTTTACAGCATATGGGCTTTTGTCAAGTGCTAAGGTATTTTTGACCTATTGGAATAATAGCCTTCACTTCATTTTCCTCTTTCCCAGCAGGAGCACCTGTTCTCGAGAGACAGTTTATTTACTTAATAGCTGATCTGAAATGGACTTGCTCATCCCCCTTGTTTATAGAGGTCATGGACTGACAGTCCCAGTGTGCCAGGGGCTATGATGTAGTCTCCTGATTACAAAAATACACTCTGCCAATGTATAGTCAATTCTAAAGGGAGGAGAGCTATTTAACCCCTAATAAAGTCAGGACTGGTGATTGACACATGGACCAGATTACTCCTGAGCGGAGTGAAATGAAGATAAGACAGGATGTGTGTGTGTGTGTGTGTGTGTGTGTGTGTGTGTGTGTGTGTGTGTGTGTGTGTGTGTGTGTGTGTGTGTGTGTGTGTGTGTGTGTGTGTGTGTGTGTGTGTGTGTGTGCGTGCGTGCGTGTGTGTGTGTGTGTGTGTGTGTGTGTGTGTGTGTGTGTGTGTGTGTGTGTGTGTGTGTGTGTGTGTGTGTGTGTGTGTGTGTGTGTGTGTGTGTGTGTGTGTGTGTGTGTGTGTGTGTGTGTGTGTGTGTGTGTGTGTGTGTGTGTGTGTGTGTGTGTGTGTGTGTGTGTGTGTGTGGTGTGTGTTAGCCTGCAGGTGAGTCTTTACAAATTCAAACTGACTTTCCTTATTTCAGGTCAAAGATGCACGGTCTTGAGTCATACTCTGACAGATAAATTATTCCTGAAAGGGCGGCTAAGGAAATTCATGCTACATCGTGGTGATAGAAGGTGGACAGGAATAAGCATGCTTCATTTGCTGCTCTATTTTCCAAGAGATCAGCATTTGATCTTGCTTTTTCACACAAGCAGTTCTGAGGGTTCTCGTGTTTATGTACCATTTCAGGGCATACCCCGTAATTGAGAGCCAAATGCCTAGCAAGCAGTGATTTTGAGTCTTTCCTCAAACTATTACTGTCACTTAAATGCTCCAACCTGCTCTCATTGCTCATTTCTCCTGCTTGGAATGAGTAAGAAAACATTCTCCTTAGCTAAGTGCAATATCGCTCTTCGGTGTCTCTGTGTAATGGTTTGCTACAAATGACGAAATCATCCAAACAAAGCACGTAACCCTGGGTTTCCCCATCAGGCACTCAACGGCGGCTTCTCTGAGGCATATCCACTGTAGCACATGCAATCCACATCAAGATGGCATATAATTGTATGATTGCTTTCAAAACTGTCACATACAACTATTGTTTGGTTAGGCTTAGCTGTGACACTAACATGGAAAAGGAGTTCTTACTGCTCCAGATTGATGTCACTCTACCCTTCTACGCTGCTTTATTCCTTATGACCCACTCTCTATTTTTCTCTCATCCATCATGTTATGTCTTCCCATCTCTCTCTGGTCACTGGAAAAGAGCCAGAGCCATTAGCCTGCTGTCGGTCTGAGGGAGGACGGAGATCTATCCTTTCTATTCATTTAGCGGATGCATAATGAACAGCAGCACTTGGTCACACAATGCACAATACGAGAGGACCTTTGGGGGTGTAAGGTGACGTGGTAGGAGTGTGTTTCTGTGCGCGCTGACATTGTGCCAAAACACCTGCACCAGTGCAGCAGTGGACTGATTCAGAGCAATGAATATTTAGCAGCCAACCTTGTAGAGTCTGAAGCTGCTTCGGCTCACAGGGGAAACAGAGGTGTTGAACCACAAGTTGTGAATCAATCTCTAACACAAGCTGCTGCCAAGGTGAAGGGTTCACAATCCAGGCATCAGTGCAAATTAAGGGCTTTACACATTATGTGCATGTAATTATGTGTGTGTCCATATGTGTATGCCAGCAGATACATGTTTTGTTTTTATCCCCCTGTCAAGGTGCTGTGTGAGTGAAAGCGGATCTTCCATCTGTGCTTCACACTGCTGCTTGGCTTCATTCTACATTATCGTTTTATCATGCACCAAGATTATAATCTAATAAATATGACAAATATGCTTCACTTAGGTGTCACCTCACATACTGAACTCCTCGACTCTCTTCCAGCTACAATGTAATCCCCTAGAAATGGATGCTTGACGGATGTTGGAAACTTATTTGTGTATATTGCACTTCAGTATGTATTTGCACCAAAAAGGTATTGTATGACTTTATACAACATAAAAACCAACAACTTCATTGCATTTCAGCAAACTTGTTGGCAACATGAGCATCAAAGCCTCTGAAGAAATGGTTTCAAATTTGAAGTATTTCTCTAAAACATTAAACATGCACGTCTAAATGTTTTAGTACAAGCAAAAGTTAACAAAATCTTAACCAGCTATTGTGTTTTGTTAGTTTGCCAATTCAAAACTCATCATCAGGATTGTGTGTGTGTGGGTTGATCACATTAGATTTGTCAATGGCCTGGCATCATTAGCAAACATCACATTTGTATTCAAATGTTTCTAAATCTTGATTTGTTCACAGAATGGTTATCCACAGCCACTTCAGACAAGTGAGTGGAGAAATACAGAACATCTTTCATGTGAAGTAATTGAAACCGTAATCTTGTGTAAATGCAACCCTATCACTCATCGTTAGAAGCTAATTGGATGGGGAAAAAAGGTTTTTCAGTGCCTTTGACTCTCACAATCAGACTGACATTATAATTGGAGATATTTACTCTCGGTGATCCTTTATTTTGGTTTGCAAAGTACACTCATAGAAGAGGAACCTTGACAATTGAATAAGGGAACCGATGCCAAAACAGCTGTCAATAGAAAAATGCTTTGAATGCTAATGAGAGAAATTGCTGACTATCCATGTTCTGATTTGTCAGAGCATTTTATTCCCTGTTAGTGCACCTTGCCAGCTTTCTTCAATCAATAAGCCAGTAGGGAAGCACCCACTCTCTGACTTCAGCATAAATGTGTCATCCATTGTGAGCTGCATTACGCACCCTTGTAGTGAGGTGACTGTAGCCTTGTCCTGCCTTTTCAGCATTGCATCCATTCCCACACACACATTGCTGCAACTCCTGGGGATTTAAGGCTTCTGTCAATAAAGCCTATTGCAGTGTCAGGGGGATGCTTATTTACCAAATGGCTCTCGCTCAAATATGGTTATAATTTCAATTCAGACGTTGCTATGCAAACATAAATCAAGGCATGCAGAGTTTACCCTCACTGATGACAGATGGCTGAGAGACATTGGCAGATTTTGGGATGGCATGGCTAGAATTTAACATGTTTATTTTTATATGGGGGATTTTTACATCTTGTTTGACACAACTGCATCCCAATAGTTAAGCATTTACAGGCATATTGTGCCTCAGCAAATACTATGCAGCTGTCAATGGGACGGTTCCACAAGTCAGATTTTCACGCTACAGTTAAGGGTCTTTTTCCGTGCCCCATTAGCGACCTATTTCACATTAGGAGATGCACACTTCTATTACTCAGCCTGAAATGGGACATCAGTAGCATCCATAGCATAAAAGTTTTTATCTGCAACACTGCACATCAAATCAGTCCTTTTTTACACTGAGCTCTTGTATAATAGAAATTGCCTCTATGGCTTCACTGTTTGAGCATGACATGTTTGAATTGTTTCTTTTCTATATACTGATTGGTAGTGTGGGAACAGTTCCCTCTATTTTATACGTGTTGTACTTCTGGCTTGCTTATTACATTTGAAGTGTGTGGATTGGTTATTGAATCCACAATTAAACCGTTATTCAAACATCTTCTGACTTCAGTGTTATTAAAGTTTGAATCTAATTCTGTATGAGCTTCAATTTCCTATGGCGCTGGTTTTGAAACTGACAAAGTGTAACACAACACCTCTGAATTTGATTAACAGAGCATTTTTTTCAAACATAGATTCAGCAATCGATAGAGACCATGAATGACACGACACAACACAAAGACAATATAAAAGTAAAAGGTAATATAAAAAAGATTTAAAAGCTTTTCTGTTAGTCATTTGTTTTTTAATGTAGCCAAAGGAAATTAATCCCCGAAGATGATAGGCTGCCTCACATGAGGTTCAAGGGTCTCAAGTGTAGCAGATCCCCACCAGGCATACATCAAAATAAATCAATAAAATCAGTTCAGTCAGCATAAGGTTTATTTGAGGTATTAGGATATTCCTTGTCCTCGCGTCCAGGAGAGAGACTTAAAATAAGGAGACCAATGGAGTCTCTGAGAAGGTTCAAATGGGTACTTTAATTAAGTGGCGTGGTAATAAAACAAACAGAAGATGGTGAGGAGAGAGGGAAGAGAAAAGCTCCACACACTCCGTCACATAGATATATATAAACACTAGATGACTCACCCGCGCTGCTGGCCAATGGAGACCGACGTTGCCACTTGGCCGCCATCTTGCCACAGGCAGTTCTCTCATTCATAACATTATGGTTTACTATTTAAATAACCATAGCTTGCTCAATTTTCAACCAATTTTCAAACGGTTTGGTTTTTTATAAACATCAAAGATGTAGTTATGATACTGCATACTTATAATCATGGACTTTCATATGAAAATAACATTAATCAGATAAAGCAATAGCTATACACACACACACACAAGGTATTTATATTAAATATTTGCGGGTGTATATATTTCCATTTATTTTATTATATTGTTAATATTTAAAATAAATTATAAATAAATTAAAAAATTAAAATACATTTATATTTTATATATAAAAATCGGTCTCATGTTACCACTCTGTAAGCCAAGAGTTGTTAATTTAGCAATGCCTTAGCTTGAAGAACAGGGACACAACTAATGACAATAGCATATGTTGGTATATTATTTAGATATTCACACCTTTATCGGAAGAACCAAACCAACATAAAATGTGCTCACAGACAGGCCAGTTCTGTCTCATTTATCACAATTATTTTTGACATGAGATCTTCATATCATCCTAGTTTTGTATTTAGTTTCTAGATTTGTAAACAAATCCAGAACCTTTGAAATATGTTATTGAAAAAAGACCAAGAATAATATAAACTATACCATGTGTCCTTTTGTGTCCTTCTGTAGTCCATTTGTGGTTTGTCTTGTCTCACCCCGGCTGATATATCACAAAATCCACTGTTTAAATTGTTCCCTATATTGCCCCTATGCCCCTGTAAGGTGTCCTTGGTTGTTATGAAAGGCGGCCCCCCAAAATAAATGTATTATTATTATTATTAAGAAGAACAACTTGGTGTGGTGTAGGAAGCAGGAGCAGGTGGGGAGAGATGGGGCTTCAAGGTTCAAGGTTATTTGTTTTAAATGTGTCTTGGAGATAAGGACCAGCTGCACACAATAAAATACAGTATAACACAAAACCAATAAGACACACGGTGACACATGGCACACCAACAATCAATCATCATCCAGCCTCAGCTTTGGTATTCTTTCACAACCATGTTATGGGTTTATTAGACTGAGCAAACATAAACATATGTGGGGAACATAGTGCTGCGTCTCATGGAACATGAATATTTAATAAATACATAGTAGTTGGCGATATATGCTCCCAGTGATAGCGATTCGCCATTAAACATCCGTAGGCTGCACAAAAGTCCGGCATAGTCAGGTACTTCTGTAAACACAAAGCCAGCAAATTCCTGTATCATAATGCAAGATGTTTTTAATAAGCCAAACCACTTAGAAGAAATCATGTGTAACTTAAGTTATGTTGAAAAGAAAGAGCAGTTCTGCCTCTCCCACTAGTGTAAAGTTGCTGGGTCAAATTTGTAATACTAGGTCTCACTCACAGCCTCTTGTTATTAGCCAGCTAATAAATACAACCACATACACAAAGAAAAGCTGCAATTTCAACATGTCCAAGCATCCTGTATCATAGCCATGCTAATAATGTTTATAATAAACCAAACCGTTTGTAAATCAGTCAAGATTTCAGAGAGTTAAGAGTATTTTTGTGCAGATCACTCACCTTACAACAGCTACCATAACGCGAATCAGAGTAACTGTTGACTGTGGCAAGATGGCGGCCGGTCAGCTACGCTGGAAAATCTCCCATGAGCCATCTAGTGTTTATATATATCTATGCTCCGTCACCTGACTATATCTAATTTGGCTCCTCCTCTTCAATGGCGACTGTGGCGTAATCTTCCTCCCTCCTTTCACCAGTGTCCGATATCACACATAACAGAGGATTTTGACATTGTACATTAATTACATAACTAAACACGCATTTTCTCCTCCTCTTTCATGACTTTTCATTTAATAAATTTTTAACGCTGTAATTCAATACTTTAAAAACACTGGAAATACTTTACGACAGTTATCATTTACGGTAGTCCCGGATGTTGTCATATGCTACCCACGTCTGTAAACAAAATATTCAGCAATAATAATATCTCGACGTCTATAGTTGTAGTGTTAAAATCAGTAGGTTTCAGTGTGGATCACTCCGTGTCATTTCACTTCGAAATTCACCTCTATAGGGAAAGCCACATTAGCCACATGCTAAATGCCACATGCTAAATGCTAACCGGAGATGAAGGATTTTCAGAATAAAAGCTTGACAACAGACATTGTGCGCGAGAATTTCTGGTTTTTCAGTATAAAACAGCATTTAAACCAAGCGGCAAACTCTGGGGATTATTATACATCCATGGGGAACAGCCGGTGTCAGTACCAGATGTGTTCGGGCTACCAGATATGTTCGGGTGTATTTCCGTCGCACCCGTCATCCGTCATATCCGTCTACTCACCTCCCTCTGCTCCCAGCGCTCTGCTGCCACACCCCGGCCGTCTGCAGAACTGCAGCCGGAGGAACTCGGTACAGCTTGTTATGTGTGTGTACTTGTGCACATAAATAATGTTTGCAGCCGGAGGAACTCGGTACAGCTTGTTATGTGTGTGTACTTGTGCACATAAATAATGTTTCTAATTATTTACAATTAAAAAATATATATATTCTGCGTTACTTTAGCCAACACTTTTATAAGGCCACGAGATTAGATAATTACGAAATGTGTAGATAGAATACATATCTTTCAGGTTGTTTGTCATTGTTTAATGTTTTATTTACCTTTTAGTATTTTTATATAGTATCTGAACTTTGGAGAGGAGTTGGGAGACACACGACACATCAAATCACATCTACAGATCAAGACGAAGCGAATGGAAGTACTCCTAGCATGAACATGTTTGTGAAAACGTGTGCAAAGTCTCCGAAAATCCTAATAATAAGCTCATATTTGAATTCCCCATAAAAAAACACATCATTCAGTAAAAACAAGGCCCCACTATTATTTTTATCGGGACAAAACGAACAGGCCTACAGGGAGGAGGTGAAACATCTGACAGACTGGTGTAACACCAACAACCTGATCCTGAATGTCGATAAAACAAAAGAGATCATTGTCGATTTCAGGAACAAAAAGCACTGTCACCCACCACTCCACATCAACGGCACAGCAGTGAAGACTACAGCCAGCACCAAGTTCCTGGGGGTGCATAACACAAGCAGTCTGACCTGGTCCACTCACACTACATCACTATTTAAGAAGGCACAGCAGCGCCTACACTTCCTGCACAGCTCCCCCCTCCCATCCTCACCACGTTCTACAGAGGAACCATAGAGAGCGTGCTGACCAGCGGCATGTCCATCTGGTCGAGAGACTGCAACGCCAAAGACCGGAAGTCTCTGCAGAGAGTGGTCAGGACAGCAGAGAAGATCATCGGAGTTTCTCTCCCTCCCATCAGAGACACCGCTCAGAAACGCTGCCTGACAAAAGCCCAGAACATTTTAAAGACCCCACTCATCCTCACCATGCTCTGTTCTCCCTGCTGCCCTCCGGCAAGAGGTTCCGCAGCATTAAGAGCAAAACAGCCAGATTCTGCAATAGCTTTTTCCCCCAAGCCATCAGACTGCTGAACAGCAAGTAGACCAGTAACATAAAGATTACATTACGCTGTGTAAAGAGCACATATTTGTTATATAGTATGTCTATTTTATTTATATGTATAGTCTTTATATTTTAAACGCACACTTTATCTTTAATTTTATCTGCACCACGTCACTATTATTTATTTATATGTACAATTTTAGCAAGTTGTTATATTGTCCCGTTCCTGTAAGCCAGTACAACGATACTTTTTATTTCAATTAAATACATAATATTTCACATCAAAAGAAACAACAATGTTTTAACAAATCGTATTAAATAATGTGATGACAGAACTGTAAAAGGAATAGCTGAAACTTTAACAAAATAAATAACTCAGTTACCTCTAATCATTAACCCATGTTTGTATAATGTAGTTAACTCGGTGTGTTGCTGCTAGCATACATAACACCTGACGTGGAAACGTTACTCGTGGATGGGGCTACAGAGCTGCTAGAAAGACAGTCCAACCCAGTGCATTCCTCCGTCTGGATGTGGAGCACTTTTGCTAAATGTTTAGACAAATTGCTCGTGTTACCGCCCTTAAATGCTAAACTCTTATTCCACTTTTGGTAACGAGTATTGTCCACATCGACACGACTATAGTTTAACCACACCTCGGAGCGCGTTCTCTCCGCCATCTCCTCCGTGTGTGTGTGTGTTGCTGCATGTAGCAGCTGCGTGTGTGTAAACTGCCCCGCCCCCACACAGACGGGGGATAGATCTCTTAAACGGAGTTGGGGAAACTTAAACTCAGGGGCGGAGCTTCCTACAGGCGATATAGGTGGTTGCCTAGAGCGCCTCCCAGAGGGGGGCGCCAAAAATTGGACCAAAAAAAATGTTTGTACATTTTTTTTTTTTTTGCTTGGCGCAGTTTTGGCGCCCCCCTCTATATCTCCAACCATTATTCTTACATACAAAAAAAAATATTCTAACATAAGGGAAAATGAGCCAAAAATCTAAAACGGTCGGTCTAAGAGCCTCGGCTTTAGGTGTTCACAGTCAGAACATGCTAGAGCGCTGTGCATTGATGGGTATCGGTCAAGTGTTTATAAAATTGAGCGTTGAGGAAAGAAAGACTAACGTTAGAGAACTATGAAGAGGCAAAAGCCATCCGGGGCGCAGTATAAAAACAGAAGAAAAGAAGAAGAAGAGAAACGTGCCAAGGTGAAAGGTATGCAATTTTGATTGTATAGTCAACATTAGTGAATGGATCATGTAATCTTGATAGTTAGCCAAGCCAACGTTAGCTAGTGTGTTATTGCCATTCAGTCGAAACTGTCATAAGGCTATTTTCGTTGTGTCATGAAATAGAAATATTAGTAATAATAACAATGTTAGTTTTGGTGTAGCGAGCTAGCCAGTGTGGTAGAATGTTAGTTAGTTGGTAACGTTAGCTAACGTTAAGTTTACCTCAGAAAGCACATTGAGTCAAACATTTGCCAAATTCAACCCTGTCATAATGTGCGCTAACGTTAGCTAACTAGCTCAGTGGTTCTCAACTCCAGTCCTGTTGAATGTTTTCGTTCCAACCCAGAACTAACACACCTGATTCAACTGTTCTAATAAGATAGGCATAGCTCTTGATTAGTTGAATCAGACCTGTCAGGCAGTCCAAATGCTTACTAACTACATAATAGTTTCCTGTTTGTGTCCTTGGGCAAGACACTTCACCTGAACTTGCTCCTGTGGGTATTGTCCACAGTGACCATTGCATGTATACAAAAAATATGTGTAATGTGTATCTGTAAAGCGCTTTGAGCACTGGAAAAGTGCTATAATAAATGTAAGGAATTATTATTATTATTAATAGCTACATTTAACAAATGGAAATTATTCAATGTTGATAATACACATGTTGTTATATCATTTTAGATTAACTTTTAAAATATCTGGGACCACCTGCTGCATCAGTTGACAAGGAACAGCCATGCACCTCAGCTGTGCCGGCTTCCTCAGGTGAGTGCAATGTGTCAATAGATGTTCCTGATGATAAATAATTTAATGTGAAATCCAGTCAATATATTTGTTCTTGTGTGTTCTTTATAGAAAGATCTTTGTGTGTCAAAGAATAGATTTCAAAATACTGCTGCTGGTTTATAAAGCACTGAATGGTTTAGGCCCAAATTACATTTCTGACCTCCTGCTAAATGATGAACCATCCAGATCTCTCAGGTCTTCAGAGATGGTCAGCTTTCTGTCCCCAGAGTCAGAACTAAACATGGAGAAGCAGCGTTCAGTTATTATGCTCCAAACATCTGGAACAAACTCCCAGAAACCTGCAGGTCCGCTGCAACTCTGACTACTTTTAAATCCAGGCTGAAGACTTTTCTTTTTGTCGCTGCTTTTAATTGAACTATTCATATCTTAAACTGCACTGTAACTTTTATCCATGTATTTTTTCTTTTTATATTTATTTTATTAGCTTTTCTTTTTAATGACTGGTTTTAAATGCCATTTCTTAATGTCTTTCATTTTTTGTAAAGCACTTTGAATTGCCTTGTGTTGAAAAGTGCTATATAAATAAACTTGCCTTGCCTTGCCTTGCCTTGTAATAAGTATTAACCATGAGGTTGGTGGTCAGATTTCATATGATGATGTGATTAATGACTTTGCAGCGAGGAAGGCCAGAATGATTGCACTGTAAATGGAAACCAGTAGGAGCTAAATTGTAGGCTAACCTTGTGTGATGATAGGGAGTGGAATGTAAATAGTTCTTGAGACAAAGTGAATTTGTAATTTGTATTTATTTGTTTGTTTATTTAGCATATTGTATTTTGATTTTTTGACATGTGTAACATATTTTACATTTCTTCTTAATTTTCTTTGAAAGCAAATTTGCACATTCTTTTATTGTTTGTTATTGTTGTTGTTATTATTATTGTTTGTTAGCTAAGTTGTTTGTTTTAATTCTTTAGTGTGCACTTTACATTTATTCTTAGCTCTTGTTCTTGCTTGTAATAAATAAAGGTGCAGTACTGTCACAGCAGGATTTGGAAAAACTTGTCCATGCTTTTATCACACATGCATTTCCAAACATTTGGACTACCTATGTTGCAAATGTATTATCTTTTCAATTTCCACACGGCATCTATTGCACGTCTGTCCGTCCTGGGAGAGGGATCCCTCCTCTGCTGCTCTCCCTGAGGTTTCTCCCATTTTCCCCTTTAAACTGGGTTTTCTTTGGAAGTTTTTCCTTGTACGATGTGAGGGTCTAAGGACAGAGGGTGTCGTATTGTCATACTGATATTCTGTACACACTGTGAAGACCACTGAGACAAATGTAACATTTGTGATATTGGGCTATATAAATAAACATTGATTGATTGATTGATTATTTTTAGTAGACTGGACTACTGTAATGGTGTCTTCACAGGTCTCACTAAAAAATCTATTAGAAAGCTGCAGCTAATTCAGAACGACGCTGCTCGAGTCCTCACTAACACTAAGAAAGTGGATCACATCACTCCTGTTCTGAAGTCTTTACACTGGCTTCCAACAAAATAAGTTACCATAGCTATGCAAATTACATTTCTGACTTCCTGCTAAATTATGAACCATCCAGATCTCTCAGGTCTTCAGGGACTGGTCAGCTTTCTGTCCTCAGAGTCAGAACTAAACATGGAGAAGCAGCGTTCAGTTATTATGCTCCAATTATCTGTAACAAACTCCCAGAAACCTGCAGGTCCGCTGGAACTCTGACTACTTTTAAATCCAGACTAAAGACTTTTCTTTTTGCCGCTGCTTTTAATTGATTCACATCTTAAACTGCACTGTAACTTTGATCTTTTAATGTTTCTTTTATTATCTTTTCTTTTTAATGATTGATTTTAAATGCCATTTTCTTAATGTCTTTCGTTTTTTGTAAAGCACTTTGAATTGCCTTGTGTTGAATGGTGCTATATAAATGATTTTTTGGGGGGGGGGGGGGGGGCGCAGTGGTGAAGCTCGCCTAGGGCACCAAATGTGCTAGGTCCGCCCCTGCTTAAACTGCAATGTAATGTTTGTGTAGCAATAATACATACAACATATATCGGGGGCACAGGTTGTTTATCCTTGACAGTCGCACAGTGGGCACACACTGAGTGTTTTCATATTCAGCAAATGTGAACACGCTAAACTGCAGACCTCAAGAAGAAATAATACTTCCATTCACTCACGGCAAAAGTTACTTTACTTACTATAAGAACTCACGGTAAAAAAAATGCACTCCCTATTCCATTGTCATGAAGGTGGAATCTAACTATATCCAGAATAAGTTTGATTGGATCCAGGCTAGAAACATGTTTATTTCTGCTGTAAAGTTAGTTGGGCATTTTAACATGGGGGTCTATGGGAATTGCTCCTTTTTGCATCCATCCCCTGTCGGCCACTAGATGAACTGCAGTTTGTGGCACTTCCTTCTGGGCTTCCCAGCTCTGCGCTATGAAGCGCTGATTGGCTGTGGGTGGGCCAGACGTGCATGTGGATGGGCCCAGGCACGGAAGTGCCACACAGTGCAGTTCATATATTGGCCGATAGGCGATGGCTGCAGAAAGGAGCAATTTCCATAGACCCCCATGTTAAAATGCCCAATTTTACAGCAGAAAAAAACATGTTTCTGTCCCTGGCTCCATACATTTTATTATCGATATAGTTAGATTCCACCTTCATGATTATGGATCTGTGATTGAATTGTTTTCTAACACGACCCTTTTATTTATATTAGGTCTTAAAGTGTTTGCATAAATTAGGGCGTGGACACTTTGATGGACAGGCACGTGCCTCACTGTCAGCTAACAGCAACTTGTCCACTCTGCTAGGCTACAACCATAGAGGCTACAATGTTAGTTAGACGTAGTTACTGTACTTGACCCTTTAGCTTTAGCCGTGTTTGTGGTGATTGTGGGAATATTGTTACAAATACCAGACAATTACAATGAGTAAAATGATAATATTATACATGTTAACCCCGTTAGCAGGTGTTTGTGTGCTTGTTAGCTTAGCTTGTTATGTAGCTTATTAGCCAGCTAAGGACGTAACCCTTTATACATGTGTATATATATATATATACAGGGTTGGGAGGGTTACTTTGTAAATGTAATCAGTTACTGATTACTGAATACATGGCTCTGAAAGTAATCCGAATACAGTTACAGTTACGTGTCTTAAAAAAGTAACGTAATCAGATTACTTTTAGATTACTTTTGGATTACTTTATTTATTTTACTTTATTCACCAATTGTGAAGCTGACAATTGAGCGGCCCAGACCAAGCAAGGAGGCAGAGGCAGTACGTCCCAAATATAACCCGGTGTGGGCATTTATTACAGCATGAACACAATACACACAGCCTCAATCCTGCTGCTGCTGCTGCTGTTCACGGCACAGCCTGCAGCCACCAGGATCTCACACACACTACCAGCCTCTCAACAGACAGAGAAACCGAGCCTAAATAGTAAATACCCACACTCTAATCAGCACAACCAGACACAGGTGAGGGGGGAGGAGACAACACAGGACACCAGGTGCACAAAAAAAAAGCAAAAGGAAACTGAACGTGTTTTTACTGTTTTAATGGCCTATCAAGAGCACAACTGAAACATAACATCTGAAACGATGGAACAACATAATACACTTTTTGGGGATGCAGCTTGGGATGTGAGGAGTGAGGGACACGGCTTAGAACGTACGTGTGCTTCTGTCCTGCCAGTGTTGGCAGAACATGAATTAAAATATCGAACTCAGACTTCATTTTAAGGACATTTCGGCCAGGGGTGTGTGTATACCAGTCTGCCTTGATCTATGTATTCATGTCTGTGACACTCACAGTATCTGCTGCCCACAGCTGTTTTATAGAAGGAAAACCTCCTTCACTTCATGAAATCTCTGCAGCACCAGGAAGCAGCGGGAGGGTTAACTCAGCCTCTGAGAAGACGAGCGTGCAGTGCCTTTCACGCACCGCCTTTCACTCACCGCCTTCGCTGTGTTTATCTTCAGAATCATAAGGCTAAAGAGCGACCGCAGGCTGATGTGTTTTAACCACACACACCTCTACACACACACACACACACACACACACACACACACACACACACACACACACACACACACACACACACACACATACACACACACGCGCGCGCGACGTAAACGCAGACTTTTGTTCCTCGATGTTTCGTTGTTATTGTTTCACTGAGCGGACCCGCCCCTTTTTTTTCAAACGCTCCCCTTTTTTGGTCCATCTGCGGCGGTAAAAGTGTTTGTGCGCTGTGATGATTCGGCTGTACCTTTAGTAATGAATATTACTTTTTGTGAGGAATTCTTTCCACCAATAATTCCAATAAGTAATCCAAAATGTATTCACTTCAGGTTTACGAAAGTAACTGTAATCAGATTACTCGTTTTTCAAATGTAACGCGAGCTGAATACAGTTACTTGATTTTTGTATTCTGATTGCGTAACGCCGTTACATGTATTCCGTTACAACCCAACCCTGTATATATATATATTCTTTCACACACACATAAGGGTATTGGGCCGAGCGCGACACCGTACTTCCGGTATCCGCCGTTTTACGCGAGGTGCAAGCAGCCGTACACCGTCTAGGTGTTGCTAAGCTTCCTGTACTGAATATCATAGTCTATTGCCTTAATCAATATCTAGTCAACTCTAAAATACCACATATATGCAATGGCATGATAATATTATTGTGACAAGTGGGGTATTCACCTGGTGTTTCCAGAAATTAGACGTAGATGCAGCCAAAATCGACGAAGGCCACTGTCGTTTTTCCATACATCTGCAGGCAGTCTGTAAGGGCAATCCGACAACCCACACAGCTCTAGTTTACGTTGGTAACGACCTAAAGCACACCCCTCAAGTCCAGAGATGTAATCCGAAGACATGCAGCGATTTCTTCGGTCGTTAATTCTGAAAAAAAAACTAGTGCGCTCTTCCTGGCTACGTTAGCTGTTTATATTTGCACTTCCAGGATATTTGCACCTCCAGGAAAATGGCGTATTTATATATATATATGGCGCGTGTTGCATTGTGGGTAGCTCGTGACGTCACTGTGTGTGAAAGAATATATATATATATATATACAGTTTAGTTTATGATGCAGCCTTGGGTAAGCCTTTTATAGTATATGGCTATGACGCCCATAATGCTAAATGGGAGCAAATGTTAAAAGGGGACCCAATTATCCCAGTGGTGGCCGCCGGAGTCCGCCGCCGAAGCTAACCGGAGCCGTAGCTAGCCCTTTGCGGCTCCGTTAGCTTCGGCCAGCGGCGGAGCCCGGCGTTATTACTGGAGATCAAGGAATGCAGCGAAACGCGGAATTGGTTCGCCTGCAGCCTGATAGTATTAGCTAAAGAAATGATGTTGAACAAGGCGTATTAAGCTGAACATCGCCACAATTGTTCTGCTATGTATCGGTACTTATTTTATTTTCTTAACGTGTGAATGACAAGCATTAAGAATAACAACAAATAGCTATTTATCTTGCAGATTGTCTCGTTTGATTATGAATGTAACGTTTATATAGTAGAACTACACTGTTTTGTCAAAACCAAAGTGCCACGCAGTAACTTGGTAGGCCCATGCATGTATTTCACCAGGAAATGTGCAACCTAGATTACATTTACCAACACAATATAGAAATATTTGTAAAAGTTGTTCATGCGTTATTAAGTGAATATGGCATTAACCCTCCTGTTGTCTTTGGGTCGGTTTTCATGTATTTTTGAATAAAGGTTTCCTTTAGGTGATCCAGACAGGCTGGACCAGTGGGTGCTGAACATCTGGAGGAATAAATGGACCCCCAATGTTTCTTCTCGCCTGTGCAGTGAACACTTTGACAGTCATCACTTCAGCACGGACTCATGGGTCCAGATCCTTTTAAAAAAAATAATAACTTGGTTCCATTTGTGAGTGTAAATTGTTGTTACTAATTAAATACATTTTATACATCATACAATGCTAAATAATTGTTATGGCACAGCTTGCACATCAGTGATGAGTAATGTTCTTTTGATTAAAGGCCAAATTAAGATTTTGCCAGTTAAGTATAGAAACATAGAAATCGAATTTTTTTACAAACCATCACATTTCTCTTCAATTTATGCAAAGACTCTTTTATCATAGATAGAGAATTGCCATTTCCCCCCACATACTCTATGTTAAAAACAGATGAATTATATTACCTTTTTTTACATTATTTTAATAGCAACATTCATTCATCTGTTGTCATCTTATAACTTATTGATCTTAACAGCTATCACTGTATCACTGATCTTCATGCTAGGGTGCCGATGGTGAAGCTGGTGCAGGTCCTTCTTCATCTGGTTCAGCAACTGAACACTGGGCACATCCCCCAAGTCGTTGCCGCCACAGTGGATGAGGAGGACCTCCGGGGCTGCTCTTCCTCGCAGGGAGTTGGAAAAGAAGGGGAGGACACCTCTCCAGTGCAGTCCATCCCAACCGAACCAGCACACCCTCAGGTCGAGGTCAAGGTTGCTGCCGATGGTCTCTGTAGCTCTCTGGGCAGCACGCCAGACATAGCTGTCTCCGATTATCCATACAGTCACTATGGGAGGAAAATAAATGAGAGTAACAAATGCTTCAGATAATGAGGAATATCAAATTAAGTATAAAGGGTTGCTCATTTTGTTCCTTTGACATTAACATACAAAATAACTATGAAATCACACCTGTACGGTTAAAAGTAACGAGAGCAACACCTCAAAAAACAGATAAACAGATAAGGTGAGAAGTTCGGTCATCCGGGAGGGACTCAGAGTTGAGCCGCTCGGAGTTGAGCCGCTCGGAGTTGAGCCGCTCCTCCTTCGCGTCGAAAGGAGCCAGTTGAGGTGGTTCGGGCACCTAGTTAGGATGCCACCTGGGCGCCTCCCTAGGGAGGTGTTCCAGGCACGTCCAGCTGGGAAGAGACCAAGGGGTAGACCTAGGACCAGGTGGAGGGATTATATCTCTTCGCTGGCCTGGGAGCGCCTTGGGATCCCCCAGTCAGAGCTGGTTGATGTCGCCAGGGAAAAGAAAGTTTGTGGCTCTCTGCTGGAACTGCTACCCCCGCGACCCGACCACGGATAAGCGGGAGAAGATGGATGGATGGATGGATGGACATTGATTTTAATTTCTAACAGAGGGGAAGCCTGTGTCATAAGCCATCCAGTGGTCAGTAACATATTAATGTCAAATAGAATGCAACATCCAAAAATGTCAATACAATATTTTGTTATTATTATCAGAGGAGAAGGAGGTTCGCAATAAATATTTATATTTTTTCTATTTCATTTGAATGAGATGTATTTGTCATGACGTCAACATCTTGGCTTTTGTGTGCACATTAACTTTTTCTTCCTGTCAAACACAGAGTTAAGTGCTCCTCTCCCACCCACTTATTTTCTCACATACCTATAGGCATTATTTTTTAGCAACTAAAATCTGAACACTGACTTGTTACTTCAATGTCTGTTTACAGATCATTCGGTGTACATATGTGAAGACGTTGAATGAATATAATTATTTGGCACCTGTTTGAGGGAGCTGAGCGAAGTCTTATAAATTCCCTCAAGTGACAAAACACGAGTCAACTGTTGGGGATCAAGACTGCAAGTTTGAGGCATAAGTAATTCTGGAGGTAGTGAGTTAAGCAGACCTGCTCTTCATCTCTGTTGAAGCTAGCGGGTCAATATGTTAGCCACTACTAGCGTTACACACCCAAATCGCTGACTAAACTGTCTCTGGCCAAGCTGCATTCTGGATAAATTGGGCTTCAGTGTTCGACAAGTCAGCTAAAATGCATCTCATAAAAAAAGAACAATCTCTGTTTCTGCTGCATCTTGACATCTTTTAAAGCACTATGACTCTTTCTCTGTCTTATTGAGTGACTGCATATCTTTTTCAGATGTTTGCATTTTGTGTCAGCAAAGACACTCTCCTGATGTGCAAGATAATAACAGTGATTTCACCACACTTTTGGAGAATAGCAAAATGCCAAATACATATTCGGTATACTGTTGCTTTATGTTTGTTTCAGGGCACTTATACAAAATGTATTTCACGCTCTGGCTGCATTACACCAATATCCAAATAGGCTACGTTACTATTCTGGCCACATATAATAGAGTGTGGATTATGGGTACCACATCTTTGAGTTCCACTTGGACAATACTGATTAGATTTGTTATCATCATACAATATATGGTATGTAAATTCATTAGTGACAGCATGTAGACAATGTGCTGTTACACTTGCATATAACAGTGTCATCTATTCATTCATTCAGTGTTATTCCTGCGGCTAACATGGCCCTGGGTGTGCTGCTGCTGCAGGTGATTTCTAAGGAATAAAACATCCCCAGTCTGCTATCATGGGAAAAGCCTCCCTCAGCCTCCCTCAAAGCCCATCAGGCTTTTACGTGACACAATTCTCAGATTCTCTGAGCAATTCTCTTTTGAGCAATATTGTTAAATGTGGTTGCTTTCCAATATTTTTGGAGTGTCTCTAGTGAAGACAGCATGATTGGTGGATGTTGAGAGCAGAATTGTGATAGGGTGATAATGTCTATAGACATTTTTCTCACATGTTGTATCAACCTTCACCTTTGACTACAGTGTTTGGTGTTTAACCACACATGTATGTCCTCTACTACATGTGGTGTGATACAATCCCTTGTTGCTGCATCTCACATCTCCTCCTAATGCACAATGAACATGTGGCAAGAAGACATGGGAAGAAGAAAAGTTTGACTCACAACCAGTTAAAGGGCAAGATGGAGCAGCAGTTTGACCTTATTGTTGACCCATTGAATCCCAGTAGATGTTGACAGATGTAAAAGTGCAACTCAAGGCAGTAGGCTGTTTGTTGATTGGCGATTAGGTCAGCGGGGGAGGGGGGGTGCTCTATAGAGGTTGTGTTGTACCTTTCACCTGTCGAGGATGGAGATCACCTTGTTAATGCTCTGTCTGTGCATGCCCTCCAAATGTTGCTGCTGTATCCCCAGTAGACCGGGTTGAAGAAACATTAAAAAGTATTTCCATTTTCACCTGCCCTAGGCTGCAGTAAACAGGTATGAATACATTTACTTACAGCGAGTTGCATCAAAGTGATGTGCTGCCTATATTAACACATTTTCTCACTGTGCATTAATGCTGGCGATAGAACAAAGTCTTCTCATAATACTATGTTTAACCACTGCTGAACCTTGCAGTGTACAGTCATATTAAAGAATCTCGTTTACATGTTCCTTTTTATGTCAGATGAGCTTTGACATGATTAAAATAACGCAGTCCACTCCTTACAACCTTTATAGTTTTAGTCGCTCATATAAATGCATCAGGAGTCCGGATTCTTCTTTTTCACGTTTGGTCAGAGGCGGTGTGAGGAAGGCACCAACAGAAAAATCCCCTCTGACTGTGAGTGTGTGCGCACAAGCAAAAGGGACGAGACTTCGCCTGCACCTCAATCTGCTCTGCATCTTTCCACCGGACCGCAGTGGGTTTACCCGACCGTAAAGGACTACATCTACACCACAAGAGAATACAGACAGAGCGTGTTTCACCGGTCCGTTTGATTGAAGGAGCACACAGCACAAGGCGAAATCACTGACTGGCTTTCTCATCGCACTCTTCCCTGGCTGGTAGTGGGATGCAGGATACGCAGCATCACCGGCTTCGTTAGAATAAGCCTAATATATAGAGACCTTCCTGTTCAGTGGGCCTATCAGATATCAAGGCAACGTAAGTAGTCAAGACTAAAAGTGTGAAAAGGACTGCTTTCTTCGGGGGATAAAGTGAAAAGGGTTATTTTTCCAACTAGTTGGGATGTGGATGTTTTTGATTCACGGGGCGCGCTGATGCCCCACATTACGGAAACATATTTTATCGTCTAAAAATCAGATTTAACTGGACTGTTGTTGGTGTGATCTGTAACGCGTTTTACTGCACATCTCTCTGCCTCGGTGTGTGGAGGGAGGCACGGCACAACATCCAGAGAACTATAAAGAGGGGGGAATTGAGTTACATTGCAATTACGCTTTTCTTGCAAAACGACGTATTCATGCAGGCAGCGGACACTCACGGAAAAGCTGATCCAAACTAACAGAGAATTTATTTCCGAACTGGACAACAGACAGAAAACAGATTACCAGGTAAGGCACGTTTTTTTAAGTCAATATAAGAAATGTATTTAAGAGCATCATTTGGAAAACTGTACAGTAGGCCTGTTGAATGCTTCAAGGATTTAATGACAATTTGAAAAGACGCTGCGCAAAGGACTGACTATCCTCCTGTTTAGGATCACGCTTCATTGTGCAGCAGAAGTTGGGATATTGATTATCCAGCATACTGAGTGATGTTTTAACCAGTCTGCTTCTGATTCAAAACGCTCTCTCGGCCGGATTAATTTGTTCTTTTACATTGTTATGTTTCTTTTGCGTTGGAAAACTCCTGCTGCAGCCTAATTGTTGCATGTTGGATGAATGGAAAAAGGGTCCTCGTGCAGCAGAGATTGAGAGCACGGCTCGGAGTCTCAATAAGGGATCTCAAATCATTCATTTTCAGGAGGCAGAGGCCGAGAAGGACGTCTACATCGTGACGGATGATAGGGACACATTCAGTGATAAAGTGCTCAATTTAGTGGAGTGATACAGATCAAGCGTAAATTCATTTAGGGCATGATGGATTGCCTTTGTGGTTAAGTGTTTATTTAACACTCCGTACA
The DNA here is from genome assembly GCF_902827115.2 of Pseudochaenichthys georgianus. Taxonomy (NCBI): domain Eukaryota; kingdom Metazoa; phylum Chordata; class Actinopteri; order Perciformes; family Channichthyidae; genus Pseudochaenichthys; species Pseudochaenichthys georgianus. The sequence continues at coordinate 26,992,375 of NC_047515.1, forward strand.
CACTAGAATTTTGACTTGTACTCATGTTATTACAATGAACCAAAGAGGGGATAAGTGAACGTGATGTTGTAATGAGATATAGTGAGAGAGGGTGGTTGGGGAATCACAGAAGCTCACTTTTAGCCCCACCTTGTGGTTCAATTTAGTTTCTGTTTCTGGCTCCTCTCGTGGCATCCACAGGTTTTTGCTGTGGATGCCAAAACAAACAAAATCCTTTAAGTTTATCGTCTCAAAAGATTAATGTGCTGTAAAATGTGGGAAGCATTCAACCCCTGGGCAGCAACTGGTGATAATCACAAATAAAACAGCAGATGTTTTTCTTATTTCTTTTTTATAAAATGAAATGCTTTTGTAAATTAAAGAGGGAATTAACAGTTTGATTATCCTAGTAATACATCAGACTAAAATATGATTTATTTTAGTCCAATATAAATGTGTTCTATTTATTTAGTCTTATATCATTTTTGCTTTGCTTATTCAATTACATTTTTCAGCAACATATTTGCTGAGATTTGTATTGGCAGCTGCATGGGAGTGATATTGATGCCAGCCGATGATGTTTGCATTTCTCCAAGCTCAAGTACTTTGTGTTGATCCCAAAATGAATAAATGCTGCATCCATAAACACAAACTGCTTTGTTGGCTGTCTTGTTATAAATCAGATATTTACTCAGAATCTATTTCATGTTAAAAGTGTATCTGCAGCTTGGCAATTCATATTCATACAGTATGTGATGCCACATGCTACAATTTATGCCCCAGAAGAACTCTTTACATTTTACAGCTCATTAATAGGGAATGGATGATCCTGGATTGGCTATATGCAATTATGGATTGGGTTCATATCCATGATGTATTGTCCTGCAAATCTAGTTCAGAGACTTAGTTTTAAACACAACTACCAGCATGTGAGGATTAGTCATTATGACCAATAATGAATAATTATTGTTCATAATGAATAATTCATTGTTATTGGAAGGATATTTACACACATTTTTTACACGTTTCATTATCCAGATTTGAGGGTTAGGTCTTCTGTTTTGATCCCGTGCCGTGTCCGGTTATTCCAAGGTTCACTGAACACACCATGAGAGTGTTCGTTCTCGTTCTCATCTCTATGGTTCTCACTGATGCAAGTTAAGATGAAAAACAAGGTTTAAGAGAAACAAAACATAAAACAATAGAGAGGCGTTCATGCATAATGAAGGTACGTGATCTTTAATTGAGTTTCCTGCTTGTGATGATTAATAATAATAATTGAAGTGATTATCGCTTTATTCTGGGATAGGACTATTGTTTTGTAGGCCACCTGCTTGTAGTTTTGCACAGGTGTGTAGCGTTAAATTGGAGGAGAAATGTACAGAAAAACGCACAGAGATTTTACATGGATGTTTACGTAACTATGGCGTTTTTGTCTGGAACATGTGGAAAAAGATATTACAAATATCGTGGTGGCTAAATTGAAAACCTTAGTTAGCAACCACGTGGACGTGCTAGCTAAACTGTATTCTAGTCGGTAAGTTGGGCATCTAAGTTTTCTGTAAAGGACACCAACCAAAGGCTGTCAGTCATTTCTATCCAGTTGCAATAAGTAATATGGTTAGTGCTGGATGTTAAAGCTAAGGGCTAGCAAGTGTTATTATCTACCAGATTTCACATTGGAAACAACTTTTGATATGAGACACAACAACCAGCACATTTTGACTTTGAAGCTACAATTACTTCGTTAACAAAATATGTTGAATAATACACCTACTTGTGATCATTTCTAATTTAAGAAAGGATAATACAATTGTTATTCATTAAAAGGTCACCTGGCTGTCTGTTCGCAAAGATTTTAATTATTTTCCTAATCAAACTGATGTTCAATGCATTTAACTATGTCTCACTATTTGCAATACATTAGTTAATTACATAAATGAAGACAACATCTTCAATATCAAATGTGTTCAATTTACAACTCCAATTCGCTGGGATCATTCATTTGAACAAGACATTTTTTGTAATATGATCACATTATATAAAATAGTTTGAGTACTGAGTTTCGCCCATATACTGTTTTCTTTTGACAAGCCCTAAATGGGCAGAAACAAATGAATTCATATTGGTTCTATTTCACACCCTTTCAGGCAAATTTGAAATGTGGGATTATGAGTTGTTTAAATTAAACTGACTTGACTTGCTTGAAATTGAGGCTAGTGCCTTCAAATATATTTTAATGTATTCTGTTGATTTTGCTTGTTACACATCACCCACCTATACCAGATGTTATATTGCTTTTAATAGAGTACTATAGAAGAGTGGAAGGACATCGCAGCTTGACAAAAACCACTTCAGCATCAGGAGAGCACAGACAGACCAGCAGCAGACCTGTCCTCAAGCCCAAAGCTAACCTACAGGTAAAGCCTCTGTCACAGATGTTCAGGATAATCCTCTTCTAGAATCTCACACAAAATGCCAGATTTCTATTTTTAGTGGAACGAGTAAGGCTTTATGTCTTTGTTTTGTTGTACTGCAATTGGCGGAGGTGCAACATTTGGTAGATTACCTGATGCCATTCAGAGCAAATAAAAAAAAGAATGGTGAATTTCATGGCTCCATTTCAGAGTGGTGCTACTCGGGCCACTCACTGGCTGCTGTTTATTTGTTTGTGCGCTCCAGAGTTCCCTGGTTTGCAATGCTGTGCATTAGGAAACAGTTCCACTGTTAAAAGAGCACAATGGAGCTTTGTTATTGTTGACAGCTGGCGTACCCGGAGAGTGGCTGGCAATGAGGTTCAACCAAGGGGCAGTGCCTCAGCACATGGAGGCCAAAGCCTGTTTATTGTTGCAGCGGAGACAGACCTTTTATGTTTTAATTCCTGTGTTTGTCTGAATATTAATATTTTTTGTATTCACTTGGACATAGCCCACACATTATCCAGCTTGGATGTATAGTCCCTGGTATTTTATAGATTTAAAGTTTGGTCATGGGCCAGATTTGGCCCACAGACTGCTTATTGCTGAAATCTAGACTGCAATAAACACATGCCTGGATCTGGCTTTATATCCGGTTATTCTTGGAAATCCCTATTATAAGATAGCTGCTCATCATTTTGTAATTATGAAGATTATTATCAAACATAATTACTAGCAAAACAAATAATGGTAATTAAAGAAATGGTACTTTGAGGGTGAACACCTCTGTTGCAGAAACAGGAGCCTGCTATTAATCCTCATCCCACACATCTCAACCACATTTCAGTGAAAACCCTATGATTGGATTGATGAAAGGTGCAGAGGTGGGCAAACTTGCTTACTTTGGGGCTACCCCCGCTCACTTTAATCGGCAGCTTGCAAAAAATAACATTTTGGAAGTTGGTCAGCATGTGAGTAGTGCAACCGCATTTCAAAATTGGTTAGGATTTAAAAACTCCTGTAGTCTGAGCAAGGCTTTAAGGAAGTCTCTTTCCCTGTGAGTGGAGGGGAGCAGCGTGCTCTGCATCTGTCCCACTTCATTTAGCCAGCCATCACTGCAGCATGCTCACACTCATGACTGAATCCTCACAAATTGCGTAGATTAAATATAGCACTTTAAAATAAATGAGGCTATTTTTTCTGCCTGCTGAGCTGTCTTCCTGTTTTCTTCCGTGCCTCCATAGGTCACGTTTAACATATTCATTGTGCTAATATAGCTGGTGTAGTTGTTTGCTCAAGGTTACACCAACAATGTCCATGGCATGATAGACACAGCATGCTAACGCCACTTAGGTATACCACTCCTGTCTCCACCCTTCCCATTTCCACTCCTTCTTTGCATTACCGGGCAGTATTCAAGGTTGTGTGTTTCAGGCACATATTTGGAGGGCTACAGTGAAGTGGGTAAGAAATGGCCTTCATTTCTACCTGTGTGTGTGTACTGTACACTATGCTTTACCTAGGTACTTTATCTTGCCTAAGTACTGCGTATTAAGCTCTCAAAACAGACATTATATGCACAGCATGAGACCTGTTTAAACTGGGCAGTGATTCAGGGGTTTTTGGTGGCTTATGATGATGTCACTGATCGATGTCAGTTAACCTGATGAACAAATCCAAAGTGGACCTTTAATGTGCAATTTTTCATTTGACCTTGAATCTTAATTTAGGAGACTACCATTACTTAGTACTACTTATCTCTAGCCATCTCTCTAGTTACCTTTGGCCTTTTGCATGCACAACATTTCGACTGAGGGGAATGAGGAAATATTACAGTTGATTCAAACTCCCATAGGTCATCATTGATTTAGAAATCTAAAATCTGAAATGGATTCACAGTTAGTTACAAGAAAAATGGTGTTGCTAAGATGCTGCAGGAAAGCACAACTCCTAGGTACCCTTTCAGGAGTCAAAGTCCGTTCAAACTCGTTAACATTCTGCAAGCCTTTTCTGTAATCTTCTGTATTCAATGTATATTTAAACCTAAGAAGCAGGGAAACGCAATTAAACGTGTAATTATATCTGTCACGGCATGCTGTGTGAACTGCTGTCGAGACATTTTATAGCAAAACAAGAAAAGAAAACAAAGGATCACAATGAAAAATAATAGTTTTAATAAGTACAAGCTTAGCTGCTACGACTTGAGATATATTATCCATGCCCTATTATTTCCATTATCCTGATTGTTACTCAGTACAACTATTCAAAGAGTGTAAAATAACACTCAGTCCACTATATTTAGCATACCTTTTAAAATCCAAAGCGATCCAATACAACAGATCAGCCATACATTTTATAAACATTCTTTAGTTTTGATTTGATTAACAGTCAGAAATGTATTACATTGGATATTTGTTTACTATCGGAGATGGTGTTTGCATTTTGTTGGACTAGATTGCACTTAAGAGGTGTTTTATAAAGTCTTTCCCACCCTATTCCCAAACATCAGGGGGAAGAATAGCCTATTAGAATACCTTGGTGCAACAACATTTACTAAAAATGGTCACTATAACTAAGCCTCGTGAATGATAATTATAGGTGTATCTAATAAAGTGGCCAGGGAACGTATTTTCAGTATTACATTATAAACTTATGCTAACATTGAAGCTAATACCTAACAATAGTGAGCTAGTCTTTCTATTGGTCTGTTGGTCTGCATTCATCCAGTGGACAAATGGAAAGTGTTAAGCCAAGTGCAGTTTCCTGCTTCTATTTTGAATAAGTGCCTGACTGAGCAAACATGATAATCTTCAAGGGTCATTTGCAATGTGCTGACAAGAAAAGTGAAGTAAGATTCATGGTCTCTTTGCGTTCTTGATCAATTGATGGATTGGACATGGGAGCCCAACTCCCCAAAGTTGTGAAGGTTAACCAGCTACCGTATACATCCATACTTGAGCCTTTCAAGCATTTCACACTGCCACTAGCCGTGATGCGGGGTAAAGACATGTCATTTTCCTTGATGCTCGTGTACTTCAGGGGTCATTTGACACCCTAACAGAACACGAAAGAAAATCCCATTTTAGGTGCACCTGAGCAATTTTCGAAATGTAATAGAATGACAGTCATTACATGGGCCTCATTCTAAAAACATAGCTTCTTAGAGATAAGAGCCAGAGAGCCTCCACAGAGTTGGAGTTTGTTGCAGAAGTTGTCTGCTTATGTCACAGAACATCTCTGCTGCCCAGCTGAAAGCACTGCACAGACCAGTACCAGGTCGTTGAGAATCACTGACGTACAGTTTGTATGCAATTCTCCCATGGGACTTATATCTTTTATCATTTTTCTTATGACAGTATGTCTGTGTGTGTGTGTGTGTGTGTGTTTGCACATTTTACCTTTGGGAGTTGTTTAATCTGGCTGTCTAAGATGATCCATATCCACTGCACTACTTGTCAACTGTTTGGACAGTGATACATGAGAGGTAGAATATGTGCAAAGCAAGCTGCCATAGATAAAGAACCAGCAGGGCAGAGATTCTGACCTACCTGCGGTCGAGAGAAAAAATAGAAAACCTGATGGACACATCATAGAAATAAAAAAATGTTCTCCATACACCGGCAGAAAAGAAGTGCAACTCACTCAGTCTTTGTTTGTGAAAAGATAGTTGGCAAAGATCATTTCGCGACCAATGATTTTATGACAAAGGCCTACAAATTGAGTCGGTTCCTTTCAGTGATAGGAAGATAATTTTGTTGTGTAAATAAACAGATTGCTCTCAGTGATTTTCAGACGGGACAACACGTTGTTTAGTGTAACAGACTGACAGCTGGTTCATTATAAACAGAACTTTTAGTCTTCCACTTTTAAGCGCATGATATTTTTGTACGTTTTTCACATTCCCAGTTCTTACTCGCAATCTTTGTCTTGTAAATTTGTCCTGTTTGTGGAAAAAAAAACATTTACATTGTAAACATTGGGTAAAGACCATTGACCAGTCCATGCTTCATCTGTATTGTATTAACAACACTATAAAGCTGTCAAACAAGATGCAATATTAATCATTTTATTGATATGCATGAATCACATGCAGTGTAAACCTTTTTTGAATTTTTCAATTAAAGGTCAAGGGAAACATTTGTCTTTATGCACTCCTTGTTTTTGTCACCTCCTCTTGTACCACTTAGTGGCTTGCAATGTACAAATGAGTGGGCAATGCATATTGATCGTTTTCTTCGAAGGTAAACTAGAGCTGGTGCCTTGAGTCAAGTAGTTGGCAGCCATTCATTTATGCAGTCTCACAAAGCCCCCCCAGGTCACAGTTAGGGGTGCAACAACTAATCGACTTAATCGATTAAAATCGATTACCAAATTAGTTGCCAACTAATTCAGTCGTCGATTCGTTGGTGACGTCATCACGTGTGTTTTACGCCCCGTTAAGCTCTAACTTTATTGGTCTTTGTATCGGTACTGGAGACATTTAAAAAATATATGTCATGTATTATTGCTACAAAGACATTATATCGCAGTCTTAGTGTCGCCAACTCGTTTCTAATATGCAAAAAGACAAACAAATGCGTCTATGATGTATTTTCGATCTTTCTCTCCCCCGCCTGCTTGCGAGGGGGCGGGGCAGTTTACACACACGCAGCTGCTACATGCAGCAACACACACACGTGGGAGACGGCGGAGAGAACGCGCTCCGAGGTGGTTAAACTTTACCCGTCTCGATGTGGAGAATGCTCGTTACCAAAAGTGGAATAAGAGTTTAGCATGTAAGGGCGGTAACACGAGCTATTTGTCTAAACATTTAGCAAAAGTGCTCCACATCCAGACGGAGGAATGCACCGGGTTCGACTGTCTTTCTAGTAGCTCTGTAGCCCCGTCCACGAGTAACGTTTTCACGTCAGGTGTTATGTATGCTAGCAGCAACACACGGAGCTAACTACATTATACAAACATAATGATTAGAGGTAACAGAGTTATTTGCGGACTTTTGGTGACAGAGCCTTCAGTGTGGTATCCCCCACCCTCTGGAACTCTCTCCCCCCTGAAATCCGCAGCGCCCCAACCCTGGACATTTTCAAAAAAGCCCTCAAAACGCACCTTTTTATCAAGGCTTTCCCCACTGTATAGTTAGTTTAATAGGTTTATTTGTCCGCTACTTCCCCCCCCACCCCCTTAACCTGTCTGCCTTTTTTTCCCTATTCCCCCCCCCTACCCGACTTGTAAAGCGACCTTGGGTTTCCTGAAAGGCGCTATAAAAATATTATATATTATTATTATTATTATTATTTAGTTTGTTAAAGTTTCAGCTATTCTGTTTACAGTTCTGTCATCCGATTATTTAATACGATTTGTTAAAACACTTGTTTCTTTTGATGTGAAATATTATTTATTTAATTTGAATAAAAAGCAATGTTAGTTTTGTTCACAATTTAAGTTATTTCAATAATATATGTATTTTGGAATCAAGTATTCATCTTTATTGTCTTCATTGTTAGTTTCCACATGCCTAAAACAACCTCAAGCTAAATCTAAAAGTTGATGGCTAAATAAGAGCGTTTGAGAAATTGTGCAAGGCATACAGTAATTGTCCGAATAGTCGATTAATCGTTTAATTAATCGATAGATTAATCGATTATCAAATTAGTCGTTTGTTGCAGCCCTAGTCACAGTACATCAGGGTGGATTTCAAAGATGGCCTGTGTAATGGACTCTAAAATTAGCCGAGTATCAGGCTCCAAAATAAAGAAGGCATGGATGTGTAATTTCCCTTTGCACTATGTAGACACTAGGGGTGTAACGGTACACGTACCCGTACCGAAATTATTCGGGACGGGCCCTTCGGTTCGGTACACGTGTGTACCGAACGAATATAACGTTAAACATAAAAAATTGAGAACGTGAACAACTTCTTGGAAGTAATCTCAGGTGCTGCGTCGCAGCATTCAGAGTAATTTGCTCCCATTGTGTTCAACGCGTCATAGAGCGAGCAAGTCATTTCATTGGACGAGCTGGTCAGAGGGATGCATTCAAATGTAGTCAGTAATTTGAGGAACTGTCGAAATGGCGAACGCAGATAAAGTTGAGCTCGAAAATCCTCCAGCATCATTGAAGTCTCCGGTTTGGGAACATTTTGGTTTCGCAGTTACGTACAAGGATGACGGACAAAGACAGGTGGACCGAACCAAAGCTGTTTGTCGGCATTGTTCAACTAACATTGGTTACGCGGCTGGCAATACATCAAACTTGCACACTCATTTGAAAAGGCATCACCCGAACGTGAATATCACCGGTACCAAAAGACTGAAGTGCAAACCCAACTCCCACTAGCATGTAAGCCTCCACCACTCGCAAAAACTTCAGACCGAGCCAAAGCTATTACAAACGGCAAATATCCTTATGTTGCCATGTTAGCAAAGCGCTACCTGGCTGTATCTGCTACCTCTGTCCCTAGCGAGAGGGTGTTCTCCACAGCAGGAGACATTGCTAGTGCCAGCAGATCTGCCCTTTCGGCAAGCAATGTGGACAAGTACATTGAAAATACAATTACAAGCAAGTCCTAATGTCAAACTGGCTGCTTAGCTACAGTACAGTTCAAATACAGATTATTTCAGTTCATCGAAAAGCTGCACCTTAATGTTTATTTTATTATATTTTATATTTATTTGAGTGAATATTCATAGTTTAATAATAATTAAAAACCCAAAACTAATAGTTTATGTTTTGTGAGTACTAGAACAGTACAGTTCAAATACAGATTATTTCAGTTCATCGAAATGCTGCACCTTAATGTTTATTTTATCATATTTTGCATTTATTTGAGTGAATATTCATAGTTTAATAATAATTAAAAACCCAAAACTAATAGTTTATGTTTTGTGAGTACTAGAACAGTACAGTTCAAATACAGATTATTTCAGTTCATCGAAATGCTGCACCTTAATGTTTATTTTATTATATTTTGCATTTATTTGAGTGAATACATTATTCACAGTTTAATAATAATTAAAAAAAAAATATGTTATGTTTTGTGATAATTTTTTCTGCTGTACTGAAAACGTACCGAACCGAACCGTGACCTAAAAACTGAGGTACGTACCGAACCGAAATGTTTGTGAACCGTTACACCCCTAGTAGACACAGACAAATGCTCTCCTCGCTCCAGCCTCACCCTTGTTATTAAGCGACAAGGGAGGTTAGGTTCTCACATCTGCAAATCAATAACTCATTGAGCTTGTAAACTCATAAAGAATATTCAAGTGAACTGGACAAATGTTGCACATTTTTTTCTGAGGTAATCATCCAAGATTAACCTCTAATTTCCCAGATGGTTTGAACTGCAAGGGATTTGTTTTTGGGATGAATATAGTGTGGTATCTTCTGTGTGTTTTTAAAAGGAAATGTCATTTAGATAACACTTTCTACAGATTGTATCTCGCTGTTTCTTGGCTGAATACATCCCAGTCCGACTCCGTACCTACCACTTTGTATCATTTTACTGTACAAATCCATCAAACACATTACATTTAGGCTTTGTCATGTTGTCACACTTTGTCTTGTAATTTAGGTGAGGGTGTTAAAAACTATACATTTACTGATTTGGTGTCCCAAAAACAAATAACTTCTACTTTCTTTTTCTCCATTGAAAAGTTGGAGTTATTTATTCAGATAGGGTCATATTCCTTTTTGCAATACTTATTTCCAGCAGCATAATGCAAGGGCAGGATTTGCTTTAACATGGAGAACCATGCATTTATTCATTTGGAGATAGACAGCAGGACGCTTTTTTTATTATGAGACTCCATTGGCTTCAAGATAAAAATAAACCAAAGCACGAGCAGCAGAAGACGTACAGGCTGTGTATGGTCAGCCACTGTGAAATCACACCATTTTAGAAGAACCTGCAGCAAGACACAGCATACAGATATTTCCTCTCCTTATTTAACCACCACAAATAATGGCAAAAGTAGTGCAAAACCCCTGGATAATAATAAATAATAATAATAATAATATATTTAATTTATATAGCGCTTCTCATCTGCCAAGACAAATCTCGAAGTGCTTCACACATGAACAGACTCCAAATAAACTAACAGCACTGCAGAGTTGAAACATGTTTGGAACGGCAACATGTTTTCTTACATGGCATAAGGTGTCACTGAATGGTTTGATGCAGATGATGATTGAATCCCATTTTGTGGCCATAAAGGGCAACAAGCTCAATCCCACTGTGTCAGATTTATGAGCAGTATGTAAAATAGCCCTCAACACTGTCATCATTAAAACATTAACCCACACACCCTGTGTTGTTTGGCCGTTGAACCAAAATGGGCAGCTAACTCGGAGGAAACCCTAACAGATCTTCGATATTCAGTATTAACACCAGCTGCTATAACAGAAAATAACGAGCAAATTCACGGTTGGTCATTGACGATCAGTATCTGTTGCAGTCTTGGTTATAGCGGCATCTCTAACTAAGCCATTTAACTTTTGTTCTTTCCAATTAAATAATATACATTCTCTACCTATAGTTATACTATACATTTCTCATGGGATGATTTGATGCTGATGGCTGACAGGTCTCAGAGAGGGATGGTGTATTTGAAATGTTGAGGATCAAGGACTTGGGAAAGTCTCTCTGTGACCTCCTAACAAGAATGTATAAAATAACTTCCATGACAAAGTCGCTCAACAGATAGGATGTGAAATTAGATTATGATATTCTGTGCTACATGAATTCCTATTAATCTTGGACGAAGACTATCGTATTAATCTATCTCTCATTACTTCTCACTACTTTCTTTGGGGTGTGCAGAAAAGGCACTTAGAATTGATCTTAGTACATCACTCTCAACTCCACATCTTGTGATCCAGCTCTCCGTGCCTCACCGAGTCCCCCTCGCCGGCCTGTATTCCAGCCAAGTCGGCGGGCAGCCTTGCAGTTCACTTTGATTTGTGAATTTTTATCAAACATCAATATTCTCTTTTGAATCATATCCAAATGGGCATTTTATAGTGCTACAGGCACTCTGCTCCACATTGGACCTTTCCTAGCATTGCCAGGCCATTTTTATTCCCTCTCCAGTTCTTTAATATTAATATATTAGAACTCTACTCGCTTTTATGTGTTCACTACAGCAAGACACGTTGCAGAGTTTACATTTATTTTCATTGTGGTTCTTAAGTGCAACCTTGATACAAAGACAAGAACCTCTCGTTCTTAGAAGCAGTTCACAGTGAAGTAGATGCTTGATGCTGACTGAGGGAGACTTGTTGCACAATACATCCTTCAGCCCCCAGAGTGTAATCCATAGCAGTAAATTGCACTCATTTCTGATGTAGGTTTTAACAACAGCTGTGATTTGTCTTGTGCTGACAAAAGACACCAATTGATCAGGTCCCAAGGTGATGAAACTAAACATGGTGCTCTTAAGTGCTTCCTTTTCTTTTTAATACATTTAGTATTTTTTTTTAACTCAGATTTTATTTTTTATTTTGTTCTCCTCCAGATGCTTGTTACCTCCCATGCTCCCATCTGTCTTTTCTCACTTGCATATCCTGTATAACCTTGGGAACCAACCAGTATCCATGCATTTTCAGTCTGGGACCATTTCAGGGCCTGTAGTCCTGCTCTCAGGAAGAACCCTATTTGCTTTCCAGTTACTAAGCCCTAGACTTATTTGCGGAGTCCACTGCACCTAGCTGGAGCCTACTTTCAGGTTCTCTGAGCCTGCTTCTTCTACTAATTGACTATCTTCTTCTTGCATTTTCTTTATTCTCTCCTCTGCCTAATCTTCTCTCTTTATGGGGGATTTGAGTTTCAGCGGCTGCCCCAGACTGCCAGAGATCAGTTGCCACTTACTCTTCTGTTCTCCCAGTCATCACTCTACACTTTTCCTACTGGGACGCCTTAATGTATGGCATATGCCATGTGGCTACAGTCAACTTAATTGGCTATTTGGGGTTGTGAGTCAGTGCACATCTGCTTCTCTCAGCTTGATTGACATGCAACAGCAGGGACTCGTCAAATTCCAGGTGCAGAGGCAGTATGTACCGGCCATTTTTTAATCATGTTCGCCAGGCTGGGGCTGATAAGAGATGTAAGGGTGATAATGGTTCAAGGAGGATGTCCTTGCGCAAGGGCCTTGGGACTATGACTCTTCACTGTGTTCTGACTGAGGGAATGACTACATCAGTATTCAGATGGTAACCTACTTGGGGGTTACGGAGTTACTGGAGAGACTCTGAAGGGAGAAGAGGAGCTCACTCTGTCAGGGAACTCGAATCGAACGCCCTAGGATTGTGTGTAATCTGAACTCCTTCCATTCTGATGAGCACAGCAGATGACAGTATGTGTGTTAATAGGATTTCAGATATGATGAGCTTGGTTGACCTCAAAACTCTGTTCTCACTTCATTTTTAATATATGAATAGCACGGATATGAACTGGAGTAATGCTTGTGTGTAAAAGGTGTGAAGAGAAGTCACTGTATGCTCCTCTTTGATAGTTTCTTGGCTAGCAGTTTCCTAGAAATGTAGTATTTTGTCAAACTATGCAAAGATAGTGCCTGGTAAGGAAAAACCAGGGGTGGGTTGTCATATGCGGCTTTCACACCAGCGCTTTTCCCTTTCTAGCTCCGAGCTAGAGCTTTTCTGGTTCAGCTCCGGTTTCCCTTTTCTGCTCCCGCTCTGTTCACACCGCCCAGAGCCCGACTGGTGCTGCCGCTGCTGCGTCATGACGTCACCGTTTACATTGCTGATTTGCTCCCCAACGGCGTTACGGCGCTCACAACAACGGGGAACTGCGTCGGGTCGATGATCGTGTTGCTTTTAATCACACGAAGCCAGATTAAATTAAATAACGACTTCTCCAACCTTATACTTTTCTCCAGAGTGCCGTGGTTCATTGTTTATTAATGTGTTTCTGCGGGCATTTACCGACCTCTGCAGTGTTGGCTGCTCTTCCACGGGAGTTTATTCTCCCGTTAGCTCCCGGTTAGCTCACACTGCAGCGGCCGCTCTAAAGTATTCACTGTCCGACTCACACAAGCAGCTGATACATATCCCCAGTTCCCCTTAGCCTAAGTGAATGTGTGTCAGTCTGAATTGACGCTGTTTGGCATCACAACGCTGTTATGAAAGTTTCTCTGGTATAAAATGGGTGATGTTAGCATAGCAACCGAAGCTAAACTGACTACTTGCTATTAGTGTTGTCACGATACCAACATTTTGGTTTCGATACCGATACCAAGTCAAGAATTGCGATTCCGATTCTTTTTCGATACTTTTCTTAAAAAAAGGGAAACATGGAATATCGGCTTTAAAATTAGGAATAACAGATGATTTTAGCAGTCAGAACAACTAAAGCAGCAGTGTTACTAAGAACAGAAACGCCAAAGAGTCACATCTAATATAAATATATATAAAAGCATTTATTTTAATTGTGTAGCAGTGAGTTTAACATTTTGGCAGCACTGTTGAGCATTTTGAAAATGTATTTTCATGCCTCTGTGCAAGGCTTAGTCTTTCTATCTTTATAGCCACTGGTGTAAAGTAACTAAATTCATAAACTCAAGTACTACTTGGGTACAATTTTGAGATACTTGTACTTTATTTAAGTATTTCAATGTTTCTTTTGCTACTTTGTACTTCTAATCCACTACAGTTCAGAAATAATGGTGTACTTTTCCTCCACTACATGTATTTAATCCCTTTTAGTTACTTCACAGATCTGGATGAATGATGTGAAATATAATCAAGTGTTAAATCAGACTTTAGTTCCACCTGGAGTAAATCCACCAGCTACCCTGCAGTCTACAAAGTCATTCAAACTAGCTGCACATTTACCAGCTTTGAGAACACTTTCATGATCAATCATTATAAAACATATCATATATATTATTCTGAAATGGACCAATCTGCACAATGACTACTTTTACTGTCGCTACTTTAATACTTTTACTTGAGGAACATTTTGAATGCAGTACTTTTACTGTAACAGAGTATTCCTACACTCTGGTGCTTCTAGTACAAGACCTGAGCACTTCTACTTTTACTGTCGCTACTTTAACTATATTTTGATGATAATACTTTTGTACTTTTATTTGAGGAACATTTTGATTGCAGGATTGTTCCTACATTCTGGTACTTCTACTTTAACTCAAGTACAAGACCTGGGTACTTCTACTTTTACTCAAGTACAAGATATATAGGCTACTTATACCACCTCCGTTTATAGCCTATGAAAAAAACTAATAGAAAACGAAGGCTAAAGCTAACGTTAGCAGATAGTGATGCTAGTTTGCTAGTTAAGTTTGCTCAACGATAATATTGCGACAGAAAAACTTTTCAGTGCACATCACGCTCTGCTGCTCCGACAGGAAGCTCTGCTCTGAACACCTGAACGGCCCGTTCACAGACTTCTGGCGTCTTTTTTGTCAACAAGCCGAGGCGCAGCGGCAGTTGCACTCCCACTTGCAGCCATGCTTCTCGTTTTCTCACATGCTCTGGCAGCTAGTGCGTGGCCGCGTGCAAGAGAGAGGGGAGGGACTTAGAACGTGCTTGAGAGGAGCGGGACAGCAGGCACGGCTGCAGTGCAAGGAGTGGAAGCAGAGCGCTGAACACACACGGCTCTTATTAAACGGCGTTTTTTCACGGGAGTACTTTCCCCCGTCATTCTTAAAGTACCGATACTAATGAAACGGAGGAATCGTACCGTTTTTAACGGCAGGGTATCGCGGTACCTTTCAAGTATCGGTACACCGTGCAACACTACTTGCTATTGCTATCCTATTGTGGCATAAACCGTTTTCTACAGGCACATTTTACCGGCGTATTTTTATTATGATTCTACTTGTGATAGTCGGACACGACAACCTGTGCAGCCCATGTATTGATTCCATCCGATAGCTGCTATAATACAAAACGTCTGCCTCTCTCCACAATGATCAATAACAGTGAACGGATGGTCAAAGTAAGATACAAATAAACAGAATCACACGAAGCCTGGTTAGTGTTGCCTGACTTTATAAAGTGTGTTTATAAGCACTACTGCTTGTAGGCAGGCATGACAGTCGACCCATGTTCAGGGGAGGTGGGTTTAGTTTCCTGCACGCCTCGACGTAAGAGAGACGTAAGCGACGCCACCTCTTAGCTCCGAAGCTCTTGCCTCTGGACCGACAATTTTTTGGAGCTGGAAGTGAACCGGATTCCGGAGCTAAGAGGCGGCACCGCTGCGGTGTGAACAGGAAAAACCGGCACTTTTCAGGCTCCAGCTCCGAGCCGGAGCTGAAAACGCGTTGGTGTGAAAGTGGCAATAGAGGACAATGCAAACTAAATACTAGAACATTGTATTTTGAAGGTTACATTTTGCCCTATTCATTCCACTCCCTGAAAACTTGTAGAAAAATATGGTAATGTTGCTGTTAAACTCTTTATCATCTACATTTGATGGCAATGAACTGCACTGATGCTCGTGCTCAGGTCAACTCAGGTCTTCTGTTAACAGTTGCACAGGAACACATCGCTAACACTTCAGCTGTCAGCCAGATTACCACAGTCTCCACAAATGTTCCGTGCTGTTCGTGACTGCAAACACAAAGATAGTGAAGAGACGAACAGAACAACCAACTCTTCTCATGCAACTGTGATTCTGATGAAACAGTCGGCTCTTAAGCCTGAGAAAAAACGGACACTGGTACTGCTTTGCTGTGCTTTGCAATGCAGCTGTCAGCCTGTGTGTTTTGTTTGTTAAAAAAATCCCCCAAAAATGGAAGAGGCAGCGTGGAAGTAAGGCGAAAAAGCACTAAATGGTTTGAATTACTGATTAAATTGGCTGATGAGCCACTAAATAAAGCAGTGGTCAGCCACAGTCAGCGTAATGCTACCCAATGGCTAATTTATGAATGCAAACTTGTCTTTGCATCTATTTATCCATACATATACAACTAGAAAGGTTATATTGCTTCTCTTTATTGCGGTATATTGGATTAGCTTGTATACATTTTGTACTTGATGTATATTTTATATTGTGTGTAGGGACATACAACTGGGCATAATGTGTAGTAGTAGCTTGGTAGGTCGTTGTATATCTCTCTGATCTATGTACTGTACTCCAGAATTGGACGTTGCATGCTTCTGAATTGGCTTGTGTTTTATAAACTCAACGACTGGAAGAGACAGTTTCTCCAGATGCTGTGACTCTGAGGTCTGTTGGTTCTTTTCAATAGTAAACCAAGGGATTTTAAGTGGGTATTCTACCACACATTTGTCCCACTCTTACTGCACAAGAAAGAGGAGAATGAGCTTTCATCAAGATCTGTAATGAATACAAAGCTGTGTTAACGTATTACAAATTCAGAGAACCAATATAGCCATATAACTAAGCTCACACCTGTGCATATATGTGAATGACACATCCATTGCACTATTCGATAGTTCCTTTTCTGATTGGTAAAGTGTGTCCTGATTGGTACAACTCTTTACTTTATGCTTTCAGTGTTTCCCCTAGGATGGAGTCATAGCACCGGTGCGCGTGCAAAGTGCGCCCCGCCAATTTGTTCTAGTGCCCCCTTCACACCAGCGCCTTTTCAGCTCCGGCTCGGAGCTAGAGCCTGAAAAGCGCCGGGTTTTCCTGTTCACACCGCAGCGGTGCCGGCTCTTAGCTCCGGAATCCGCTTCAGCTCCAAAAAATTGTCGGTCCAGAGGCAAGAGCTTTGGAGCTAAGAGGCGACGTCGCTTACGTCTCTCTTACGTCGAGGCGTGCAGGAAACTAAACCCACCTCCCCTGAACATGGGTCGACTGTTATGCCTGCCTACAAGCAGTAGTGCCTATAAACACACTTTATAAAGTCAGGCAACACTAACCAGGCTTCGTGTGATTCTGTTTATTTGTGCCTTACTTTGACCATCCGTTCACTGTTATCGATCATTGTGGAGAGAGGCAGACGTGTTGTTTTGTATTATTGCAGCTATCGGATGCAAGTAGTCAGTTTAGCTTCGGTTGCTATGCTAACATCACCCGTTTTATACCAGAGAAACTTTCATAACAGCGTTGTGATACCAAACAGTGTCAATTCAGACTGACACACATTCACTTAGGCTAAGGGGAACTGGGGATATGCATCAGCTGCTTGTGTGAGTCGGACAGTGAATACTTTAGAGCGGCCGCTGCAGTGTGAGCTAACCGGGAGCTAACAGGAGAATAAACTCCCGTGGAAGAGCAGCCAATACTGCAGCGGTCGGTAAATGCTGCAGAAACACATTAATAAACAATGAACCACGGCACTCTGGAGCAAAGTATAAGGTTGGAGAAGTCGTTATTCAATTTATTCTGGCTTCGTGTGATTAAAAGCAACACGATCATCGACCCGACGCAGTTGTTGTTGTTGTGAGCGCCGTAATGGGTGCCGTTGGGGAGCAAATCAGCGATGTAAACGGTGACGTCATGACGCAGCTCTGGGGCGCCAGTGGGCCGTGTGAACAGAGTAAAGCTCCCGCTCGGAGCTAGAAACTGAAAAGCGCTGGTGTGAAAGCCGCATATGTGTCAGCACAAGAAAGGCTCTTGAGGCCTAGTACCAGGGCCGGTTCTAGCCAATTTGCTGCCCTAGGCGATATTTTATATGTAAAGAATAAATGAAAAATCTCTACAAAAGGCAAATACACTACAAAAACAGAAACTTATTGACATAGGTAATATACGTCAAAATGGCTTCAAATGTATTCATTATTGTATGAACATGTTTGAATTGGGGGGTGGATGTCACATCCTCTAGTGGGGTCCGGGGATATCCCCCCCGGGAAGATTTCTTTGAACATTTTAAAGTAAAATGCTTCAATCTGGTGCACTTTGAGCGCACAATTACTAGAGACCTGATCTAGGGGGTACAACTCTAAAACACCCATATGAAAAAGATCGGTTTACATTTTAATAATCAAATAAGTATGTGAACATAACCAATAACCTACCATTGCCAATAACAAATAAATGTAGCTTATTTTATTTTTGTTAAATAACTAAATAACTGTCAACTTTTCTCACAAAACGATATTAGGGCCGACATCAAGGAATCAGCTGACCATTATTATTAGGTTTGGTGTATAAGTCCTTATCAGAGTTCATTATCTTCTGATGCAGATACTAACATTTAAAAGGATAACACAGCTATCATTTGCACACACGCCATTTTTTGTATTTACATTTTCCAAATTTGCTCAAAACTGGCACTCTGAAGGTACATTCAGTCTTAGTTGTTCTTTAAATAACATTTGATTTAAAATTAGATTGACCATTTCATTATCCTCCTTCCCTTCATCACTGCCTCCCCTCTCTTTCGTGATTTTCCCTCTGCGGTGACTCATTCGGAAAAAGTGCAGAGTAAAATCTTTTTTTAGTTTGATCATATGGGTGTTTATAGCCATCTGACTCTTTACTCTTGCTGCTGGACATGTTGTACGACTGTCTTCTAACACAGCTTGGGCCAGCTCCATTTACATTTGCTTTGAGCAATAGTCAGTTTTGACACCTACCTTGTGTATACAGTAAGTAGTGTTGTCACGATACCAACATTTTGGTTTCGATACCAAGTCAAGAATTGCGATTCCGATTCTTTTTTGATACTTTTCTTAAAAAAAGGGAAACAGTCTTAAATGTAATTATTGTGCTTTATTTCACACCAGAACCATAACACAAACTTTTAAACAATGAGAACAATAAACTAAATAAATGACAATAATTCGTATTAAATAAAATTAAGCATCATCTCAAACAACTTTTTTGTTTTATAAATTATAATTTTTTTTATATTGTATTAACATGTAATAGTACAGTAATATAAATAATTATTGACAAAATGTATATTGCGGATGTTAGCCACATTGGTAAGTAAAAGATAGCCATATCAGACAGTTAACATTGCCATTAATTGCCTCGTCAAACTACGAAAACGTTTGTTTGTCACAAAATAAATTACACTTGTTTGACTTAGATTTGAGGGCATGGGCTTGAGCATGATGTAATTATGTTATCTATCACATTCGCTAACCTGTCTGTCTTTAAATTCTTTAAACAGCTCTGGATGCCGGTCGGCGAGGTGCTTAGCCAAGTTTGATGTGTTGGCTCCCTTGGTTTGCAGGGATCTAAAACATTCTCACAGACAGGCCTCGTGGTGTCCGTAGGCTTGCCCTCACTGTCAGAGATATAGTTCAAATACTTCCAAATTTCGCTTCTGGCATCTTTTTTTGTCAACAAGCCGAGGCGCAGCGGCAGTTGCACTCCCATTTACAGCCATGCTTCTCGTTTTCTCACATGCTCTGGCAGCTAGCGCGTGGCCGAGTGCACGAGAGAGGGGAGGGACTTAGAGCGTGCTTGAGAGGGGCGGGACTGCAGGCACGGCTGCAGTGCAGGGAGTGGAAGCAGAGCGCTGAACACACACGGCTCTTATTAAAACAGCGCCGGTGTATTTTTCCCCGTCATTCTTAAAGTACCGATACTAATGAAACAGAGGAATCGTACCGTTTTTAACTGCAGGGTATCGCGGTACCTTTCAAGTATCGGTACACCGTGCAACACTATGTACAAGTGACACAACTGCATCTGTTATTGTGCTATCTTTATCACCCACAGAAAACACCTGCCTCTTCTCCTTTTTCATTTATTTTCATCCCTTTAAGAGAGGAGGCTTAGCTCTTCACCATCTGAAACACCTGTGCTAATTAAGTAGAGCTGGGAGGAGGAACAGAGGAGAAACCTTGGTAGCAGAGGAGTAAAAAACAGGATAGAGACAGACTGGAGGCTGAAGGCTGTCTTTCTGACAGATACTCGTAAACAAATGATGCTCAGTGAAATCTTGTCTGTAGGCTCAGAGTAGCTGCCAGGTCTAGTTTCACTGGACTTAGCAGGCGTCCTCAGATCTTCTCTTCTCCCTATTAACATCTTAATTCACCTAATGAGTTTAGCTGGGAGAAAAAAGTGCAGAAAGCTGACGAGTTTATTGCGTCCAATTCTTGTACAGGCCTTATCTGCTGAAGGGCAGTGATTGAGATCAGTGGACTAGCAGCCTCTTCGAAACCTGGTGTGTGCTGTGGAGTCTGGTATTGATTAGAGGAGCAGAGGAAGAGGAGGAGGAGGCTGCAGATAGAGATTAGTGAACCCTGATGTTCTTTACTTGTGGCGATGCTTGCAGCCACTGCTGTGTTTATGCTATTGCAGGTGACTGCTTCCATACAGGCAATGCACTGGATATCATGGTATAATATGCAGCATGTTCCTAAAAAACATTGTAAAAAAAATCCCTTTCAATCATCACTTTTACCCACTAGAAGTGACTGTATCTGTATCTGCAGAGACAGGATGTATCTGGGCATTGACAAATAGCCATTGGGTTTCACATGGGTGTATAACCCTCTGCCAATAAGCAGGGTGTGCAGCCTTATTCTCATTCCCAGGTCGTCAATTAAGCACCACTTTGTCATGCGCCTGTTCATCTGATAACAAAGCACAGGCAGCCTTTAGCGTATCTCTATTATACAAAGCAGCGGAGAACTGGTTGTTAAATCGCTGTGTGTTTTATGTGCTCAAGTGTTTACCCTGTCCGTCTCCCTCCAGCTAGATAAAGGGTCGATTTGGTTATATTCACTCAATGTCCAGCACCTTCCTGCAAGGTGTTGCAGAATGATTGGTGTTTGTGACGTGTATATGTTCTTTAGAACATAACCGCCTTGAAACATTTAGAAAGAAGCATTTAATTCCTCTGATTCACTGCTTTGTTCTCGCTGTCGCCGCTCTCTCTTTTCATTCACACTTTCTCACTTGCCACCCTTGATCTCTCTCTCTCTCTCTCTTTTTCTATCACCCTGTGTTTCTGCTGTCTTTTCTTTATAAATGTGCATGCTTTATGTGGTTTAAGTCCGGTAGAAGTAATGCTGATTTATTGTTGCACATTACCATGGTTACATCAAAGGCAAAAGCTGTACCATGTTTGTGTCAAGGCATGTAAATCACAAACGCCTCAATTTGTTGTTCTGGTATTTTTGCATCTTAATTTTCCTGTGCCAGTTGATTTAATGCCAGTCCTTGGCACACACGTTGCGCTTACATCTACTATTTCTTACACTCTTCCGCTGACTCTCTGGCTAACAAAACCGACAGCCAGTGCAAGTTGGCAATTTTACTGATAGAAATATTATAAATAGATAGACACACCCATTTAGAGCAGCTATTAAAGACTAAGTAAACAAACAAAAGAGTGTTATGTTTTTTTAATGCAAATGTGTCGATTGGATAACACACGCTAATGAAAACTAAAGTGATGTAATTTTGCCTTTTTTGTTTTAATGGAAAAATGCATTTAGTTCATTTTTCAAGGCTGCGTTCATTAATTTCAAGAGTGGGGAAGCGACTCCTCTGTACGGGGCCAACCTGTCTCTGTGGAGCACAACTTTTCTCCCCTTGGGAGGCAGCTGCACCCTGTAGACAATGGGAAACTGTTGCAGCGGAGTATGGGAACGACCAGGGGGGCCCTTACGAGCCATACAAGGGTCACAGCGGCGACAGAAGTCTACGACATCCCTCCGGCACTGCCCCCAGTAGCAGCCCTGGCGAAGGCGCCGGAGAGTCTTAGTGACGCCAAAGTGCCCAGAGTCTGCCATTCCGTGCATGGCCTTGAGTACAGCCTCTTGCAGACCCTTCGGGACCACCACCTGCCATCTCTTCTCCCCCGTTGCTGGCTCCTTCCACGCATGCTGTAGTACGCCCTGACACAGACGCAGAGCCTCACACTGAGACCACAGCCTGTTGGTTGCTTTGGAGAACACTTCCTCCCACGGTGGCCGCTGCTGCGCCTCAACCAACTGCAGTACAGGCTGTAGGTCTGCGTCCAGCTCCTGCTGTTGCTTCCACTCTGCCACGTCCACTGTCTGGAGCTCCCGGCAAATAACCTCTTCAACTTGTCGAGCTGCAGCACAGACGATGTCCTCCTCCAGCAGCTCCTTCTCCCGGGTCTCTCTCCTCTCACTGTAGTGGCATTTGGCGGCACACGGGCGGCGGTTTCTAGGTTCAGTTTCTAAGGTACTCACGGGGTGTATAGGGGGTCTCCCAGCAGGTTCAGCAGCGGTGTGGATACGGGTCATAGAGAGAGAAGTTGTCAAAGGTGCTGCAGCCTTTACGTATCGAGGAACAACCAGGGAACAACACGGGAGAGGAAGACAGCTGACGATCTTCAGTTATAATTCAATGGGGTATGTAATTTATTTCAGAAAACACTTTTTGTTATATTCCATAGAATGCTCTTAACGTCCCGATAGCAATGAATATATTAAATGCTTTGACAATAAATACATACATTTTTTTTATCTCTGGAAGCCGTAGCACTGTAAAAAGCACGACCAATCATTTTAGCCGGCCCGGCTAGAATAACTGGATGGCCTACCTGCCTGTCAGCCTTCCATCTGTGCACAAACTTACCTCGTGCCCTCATTGGTCATGTGTGCGCTCATGTGTGTTGGAAGAGGACGTAGCGAACGAGACTTTTTTTTTGTTTTTGTTAAGTAATACAAGACAGAACTATATTACATGTTACTTGTTAGACGCTTTTATCCAAAGCGACTTACATTCTCAATACTGTGGACAATCCCCACAGGAGCAATTTGGGGTGAAGTGTCTTGCCCAGGGAAACAACGACATGCTGGCTGCAGCGGGGTTTGAACCTGTGAACCCCCGAACCCAACACCAAGGCTCTATCCACTGCGCCACACGCCATATGATGATCTCTGCACTACAGCTGCTCCGTGCATGCATGCAGTGACATGTAATATCCAAGGATTAGAGACTGTTGGATGCTGCTGTTTTGAGCATTGCAATACATTTATTTTTATTATGTTTTTTTCAAATCAAATCAAGTTTTATTTATATAGCACATTTATAAACGATTTTTGGTCGAGCCAAAGTGCTGTACATATAATAAAAATAGCCTACATATACAGTAGAGTATGATTAGAGACGGTTGGATGCTGCTGTACTGAGCATTGCAATATATTTATTTTCACTATGTCATTTATTTCTGATTATCCTTATGCTCAGCAAAGATTTAATGTCAGCTGTTGCTGTCTTTTTTACTATAGTTAATAGTTACTGAAATAGAGCCCTGCTGTTTTGTCAGGGCCTTAAATATAATTAAAAAATGTCGATACAGTAGCCCCTTTTTTTAAATGTCTATGCTTAAGTTTGTATAGGTGTTAGCTATCTGCTTTGTGTAGCGTGGTTCTCCAAGCAAGTCAGTGCATTCATTGGGTGGTATCAGAGAGGGTCTGTAAATGCAATGAAAACATTTGGCCACAGCAAATCATTTATATTAAACATGTAATTTTTACTTTTGAATACTTCAGTACAAAGGATGTATTGAATAATTTAAGTGATATATGTGTACATATATAAATCATTAGTCAAAACAGGGCTACATTTGATTTAATTATAAAAGGTATAATATGTGGTAAACTGAAGAGCCCTTTGGGAGCCGAAAGAGCCGGCTCTTCTTGGTGAGCCGAGCCAAATGATCCGGCTCACCAAGAAGAGCCGGAATTCCCATCACTAATTTTTAATTCTCCTTATAGGAGTTTTTTGTTTCTTATTGGAGGTTAACAGTTTTATATAATGTAATAAATAGCCTAATAAATGCAAAACAACTGTAGTTTTTGTCTGATATAACAATAAATACAACTTTATAAGCTATCAAGCTATGAAATATGTTTTGCGGCTCCAGACAAAACATTTTTTTGGAAAAAGGAGCAAAATGGCTCTTTTGGTCAAAAAGGTTGCAGACCCCTGAGTTAGACAGTGGGAGGGAGGGGCATGATCGGGTTTTGTCCCACATGGCTCTAAACAGCTCAATAGGCACACACTGTAGACACTAATTAGAAGAACACAGACTAAAACAGCAATGTACAGACGAATTAGATGATTAAACTGAAAATATATTTTATATATTTTTTTATTTATTTTTTGCATTTTTTTGTAATCATTATTTTTAATACTTTCTGCTGCCACTAGGTGGGGCTGTGCCTGCCCCTAATGACCAGTCACCACTGGTCATTAGCTAACTCCGTGACGCAGTTACGAGCTCCCGTCAGGATAGACGTCCTTCGTTCGAAAAAGTCACTTCTGATACCAATGTAACGTTCGACAAAGGGAGTCGGAACCAGGCTTCAAGTTATCGGGGTTTAATAACTCCTTTGTTCGCACACGGACACAG
The DNA here is from genome assembly GCF_902827115.2 of Pseudochaenichthys georgianus. NCBI lineage: Eukaryota > Metazoa > Chordata > Actinopteri > Perciformes > Channichthyidae > Pseudochaenichthys > Pseudochaenichthys georgianus. The sequence goes on from NC_047515.1 coordinate 27,017,021, forward strand.
GTTACATGTTACAGGTTGCAGGTTTATCATCACACCTACACACGGCGGCGTGCGTTGCCGCTTCAACGCTTTTGCCCATTCACTTTGAATGGGGTGACGTCACGATTTGCCGAACTCCATTGTGAGAGCAAAGCATAGCTTCTCTCGCGGTGCTCGCTGCAAAAGTAGAGCAATGTTCTACTTTTGACGCCTCGATAGAGGCATCAGCCAATCGAATCATATGCCAGTACAAGCTCTAGCCAATCAAACCGTGTGCTTGTGTGTCTGGGGCGGGAGATTCATGTGATTCATGTTGGTCGAGTTTCAGCCCCCCCCGCCGGCAAGCAACAACGCACGCCGCCGTGTTTTGGGGCCGTAACGGCCCGTCTACACAACGGCGTGCGTTGAAAGCTTCACCATTCACTTTGATGGGGTGACGTCACTTTTCGCCGAACTGCTTTGTGGGATGCGACGCGGAGCTTTCCTGGCGTGGCTCACTGCAAAAGTTGAGCAATGTTCAACTTTTGAAGCCTCGGCAGAAGCGTCAGCCAATCGAATCATATGCCAGTACAAGCATAGCCAATCAAACCGCTGCTTGTGTGTCAGGAGCGGGAGATTCATGTGATTGGTTATTGGTCGAGTTTCAGACACGCCCGCGGGCAAGCTTCAACGCACGCCGCTATGTAGACGGGCCGTAACTCCCACACATAAAAGCAGGGTCAACATCACAACTTCCCCACCCTCCCCCCTCTGCTCCCCCAACCACAGGCCCGCACCCCGACCAGCCTCACTGTGCTGCTCTGTGATTGGCAGAGAGACGGGGAATGCTTGAGTGACACACTCAGCACCCTATACAGCAGGGGTGGGGAACCTTTTTCCTCTCAAGGGCCATTTCAATTTTTACAATATCCTCAGAGGGCCGTACAAATTATTGACCTCTGCTTAAAAAAACTAAAATCACAGCCCATTCATTTCATTCTGTGCAAAGAAAAAGCAACCTCTTAATCCAGATATCTCACCATGACTCATGTATGCATGCACGTGCACGGTGTGGCGTGACCACCAAAACGGAAAGATATGGACACAAGATGTGTACAAATGTATTTAGTTTCCTATCCATGTGAACATGATTTAAGTGGGGGGGGACCTAACCTCCTCTAGGGGGGTCCGGGGGGCATGCTCCCCCGGGAAGATTTGTTTTAAAATGTTGAAGTTAAACGCATCAATCTGGTGCACTTTGAGAGCAAAATTAGGAGATCTATGGATACATCTCTCAACACCCATATGAAACGGAACTGGTTGTGTACTGTTATGCTGTTATGTTCAGTCATCGTTCTTATGTTGAACATGAATAAATGTACTTTGTAAGTAATAATGGGACCCGTTTCTTCTTTCATAGCAATTTCCTTCGTACTTTCTAGCCGTGAAATAGGTCTTCAATTCTATTCAAAGTGGTCTTAAAAAGTCTTACATTTGAGTTGGTGAAACCTGCAGGAACCCTGTTATTTGTGTTGAATGATATTCATAGCATCAAGTGCCATTGGTTTCATAAGTAGGACAAATAGTTGATAAGATTTTCTCAACAGGGAGCATAGGCCAATTTTATCATGTGTCATGTGAGGCTGACCACATTTACATTGAAACCATTTTGTGTGTTATTCATCTGATATTGATGTTTGCACAACAGGTGATCCACTCAAATTTGCAATTGAATATAATCCATAATATGTTATTGTTTGCATCTCAGATAAGTTTTCATCTGTTGCCTGGAGGCCTCTTTTATCCCTGGCTTTTCATCGCAGTACAAAGGTTTATTAGTGATGCCATAATGAATCATTTTTTAGTGTGATTGCCTCTGGGTCTTCTGCAAAAGGTAGTGTGTTGTTAAGAGGGCGTCTGGCCAAGTTGTGCTAAAACAGAAAGCACACTTAATGAAGCCAGAGTGCATTATGGGTCAAGTGCATTGGACAATTGCCCTCCAGAGACACAGGCCCTTCACTGATAGACATTTAGGATTGCCCTTTGATTCTGACAAACACATTCCTTCACAAGTCCACGTTTACAGCAATTCAATTTAGATGTAATGGCTTTATTGGCAGAACCTTGCACTATACAAATTACCAAAGCATATCTAAATGTTTATTTTAGATCAGTGACTCTTCTTATATACTCCTTTTGCTATGGTCTACTGTCGATTAAGAGCCAGATAGCATTGCATTTTTCTCTACAGAGTGGGTCTTCAAAAAAGGATCCGTGATCTCTAGGGGGTTCTCAGTGGGGGCCTGAAATTGCTGTTCGGATTGTCTTCAATCATTTTAAAATGAAAAAGACACATTTTATATATAGGAATCCAATACATCATTAGCAAAGGTCAATCTGTTCACAAAAACAAAACAAAAATTGGATTCACACTAGAATCATGTCAGCGTCTCATAATTCCTTGTGCAGTCACGTGAGCTATCTGAATTATACTAGCTCACTGTTCAATTTCAAGATTCAAGGCTTTTATTGTCATTCCTACATAGCTACAGTGTAGTTATGTCGATGAACATCTTAGGTAACATTATACAACTTATACAATAGTACAAATAAAATAGAATAGAATGTGTGGCACTCATCCACAATGGATACTTCTCCATGCTCCATCTCTATTTAAGCTTAAAGGAGACATGTCATGGCCATTTCCACTGATCATAATTCCATTGTTGAAGTCTACTAGATTAGATTTATATTGTGCAATTTTCCAAACTCACATTGGTTTCTCATACAGCATCTCTGTAAACTATGTGTATTCACTGAATTTCACTCTCTTTAACGGCTCGTTGTAGCTCCAATAGCTCCAGCCCCCACCCTCCCTGTGAGCACAGTGTGCTCTGATTGGTTGGGACGTTGTGAATCGCGCTGAGCTCCGTGGAGGTGTTGTTTCCTTGTTTAGCGAAACACAGCCAAACTCAACCTGAACACACACAAACTCACAGCCGAAGTAAAAACAATAAGTGTGGCTTGATATTGAGTAAGAAAAAGGTTGATAAACGCTGTGAGAATGGGTCTGCAGAGAGAATTTCGCCGCGAACCCAACTGTCTGTTATCAGCCAGGGAGGAGAAGTGTGTGTGTGTGTGTGTGTGTGTGTGTGTGTGTGTGTGTGTGTGTGTGTGTGTGTGTGTGTGTGTGTGTGTGTGTGTGTGTGTGTGTGTGTGTGTGTGTGTGTGTGTGTGTGTGTGTGTGTGTGTGTGTGTGTGTGTGTGTGTGTGTGTGTGTGTGTGTGTGTGTGTGTGTGTGTGTGTGTGTGTGTGTGTGTGTGTGTGTGTGTGTGTGTGTGTGTGTGTGTGTGTGTGTGTGTGTGTGTGTGTGTGTGTGTGTGTGTGTGTGTGTGTGTGTGTGTGTGTGGAGAAGTCCGTGGATTGGTTAATTTGGACCAATCAGCCTGGTCATAGCTCTGGGCGTGGCTACTGGGTATACTTTGAGGGTTTGTGACTCTGCAGACCGTTTACATGCATAACAACCTTCATAGCACACAAGGGGACGGGTAATAACCGGAAAAGCATGACATGTCTCCTTTAAGGTTACTTGACATACAAACATTGAGACCCCTGCTTGAGAGAAATAGGGTTAAGGACATATGTTAAATGCATTGAATATCCGTAAAACTACAATAATTAAAGGCTATGATAATAGGGTTATATCTGCACAAAGTGGCACTTCATTTGGTACAGGTATTGAGCCAAGAGTACACTCGGCAGCTTCCTCTGCCTTCTTTTGCTGACATCTCATTAGAGGCATGTCAAGTTCCCCTGCACAATGTTGCGATGATTATACTGCAGGGATGGTATGGTTTACCCTGATTGTAGGAATAGGAAGAGGGCTCCTAGCTGCCTTCTGCTCTCAACACGAGCAGTGATATGAGCATGGGGTTAATTATGGTGCCAGTGCAATATGCATCTAAAGCTTTATAAAGTTTGTCAAATGTAGTCCTCTATCAGTAAAACTTTCGGCTTTAAATGAGTGCCAATTTGGGTCTAATAAGAGATGAATATCTGTCAGAGAAGATGATAAATAATTCAAAATAAAGTTTTGAATGTGAAATATATGTTATGGGTCCTTTAAAATCATGTGCTGCTATGTGCTCCCTCAAATGCGAAATGCTTATTTTTTGCCACCATGTACAGGAGTTTGCCCCCTTCATGTAATAATACCAGTGAATGTTGATACACCTCCATGGGTTCAGGGCTACATTCAAAGCCCCCCAATGGTTCTGGTCAATAACGGTGAAGAAAGCACTCTCCTACAGGCATATTTCAATTCCAGATATCCTGGGATGTATGTACACAGCAGCAAGAGGAACATTTCTTAGCATCTCCTGGCCAGTGAATGACACTGTCAAGAACCTGCTTCGATCCACCAACCCCCTGCAGTGAACTGCCAGCACAATAAAACGTGTAATTGAATTCTTGTTTTTTTATTGTAAGCTGGTCAGCCAACCACTACACTTTACAATGTGATGCCACACACCCTCGAAAGTCAGTTGCCTGGCATTGTCAAGTGCCCATGGTCTATTGGCACCAGTATTCTAGTATTTCCTGATTAGCATCCAAATGTAGGATATGACCAAAGGTTGAACTTTATTTTAACAACCAGGCTTTGTAGCTACGATGTCGTTTGTTAATTTTTTTTTAAAGATGGAGTGTGGACTCTTTGTCTCCCCCCTCTGGCAGAGAGAGTAATCACCGTTTGAGAGACAATCAAACAGCAGCTATCTGAAGTGGATGCTCCAGAAAAAATAAATAAAAAAACTGCATTCAGAGGAAGGATAATACAAAAAACCCTGAAGGAGAACACTACTGGGAATTGGGTAAGCCTAAGCGCTAGCCGCCAGACCACGGACAACACAGCTCCGGTCAGAGATGGAGTACTCGAGTCCTGGACTCGAGTCGGACTTGAGTGCCGATTTTCGGGACTCGTGACTTGACTCGGACTCGCGCACTGATTGACGCGACTCGGACTTGGACTCGTGAATTCTCGCACAGGATGACTTGGACTCGGTGTCGGACTCGTGAATTCCCCCCCCCACGATGACTCGGACTCGACTCGTACATTAACGCTCCGACTTGGACTCGGACTCGAGCACATTTTCTCTGGAGTCTGATGTCCTCTATCCTGTATGGCGAGTTCACGTACTGGGCCCCGCTGTTCCAGTCTAGAGATGTCTACAGACACACCCCGCATCGTGCTGTATGCTTTCACACATTCTGCTTCCACATTGGAAAAGAGCAGCGCAAAATGCTCGTTATGTGGAAACAATATAGAAGAGAAGGCTCCGTAACACATTACTCTAAGGATCGAGTTCAGACATGTCTTGAACACTATCAGAGTAACGTGATCTAATCAATAAATAAAGATTCAGCCGATAACACGAAAGCACATGGCTACTTAACATGCATAATGACATCATTTTGCATGCTAAGTAGCCATGTGCTTTCTGGGGCTAAATCTTTATCAGTAAACTGATTTAACCCGTAAAAGTTCCTTCAAAATAAGAGTCCCAATCTTATTACTATCAAAATAAAAGTGCAAAACGAAAACTTTACCATAAGAAAATATTGGCATACAAATATAATCACTTCTCTAAAAGGTAACTCATTTTAAATATAGTTTATTTATATATAATAATAATATGAATATTAGAAATAAGCTTTATATTTGTATAGCACCTATTACAAGAATTGTAGCCAAACTCGCTTCACAGCAGTTCAATAGACAGGATAACAGCAATGTAGAGGAGCAGCTACATTTCAAAACATATATCCACGAAGATTAATACATGAAGACTTGTGACTCGGACTTGACTTGGACTCTTCTTAAGTGACTCGGAATTGGACTCGGACTCGAACACAGGTAATGATGACTCGGACTCGGACTCGACTTGGACACTCCTTGGGTGACTCGGACTTGGACTCGGACTCGACTACGACTCTCCCTTGGTGACTCGGACTTGGACTCGGACTCGAAGAGTGGTGACTCGAGGGTGACTTGGACTCGTGAATTGGTGACTTGACTACAACACTGGCTCCGGTACACTGTAGTGTGTATTACAGAGAGCTTTTCCTGGTGGTAATGGCTTTATTATCATTTGTGAACATGGTTGGCATCTAGGGCTGTCCCGAATACCATTTTTCGGGCTCCGGATATTCGGTAGTAAGCGAATATTCGGTGCGGAGAGAATTTTTTTTCAAATTGTTTTCATAACGCGCTCCGAGACACCTGACAACACGCTGTTAAGCAGAAGCGCAGAAAGAGCATACTATTACGATTTATATTTATTTATTGTCTCAGTACTCGCATACATTAAAACTAGGGCTGTCAAACGATTACAATTTTTAATCGGATTAATCACATCTTAAAAATTAATTAATCATGATTAATCACCATTCGAACTATGTCCAAAATATGCCATTTCTTTATGTATATTGTTGTGGGAATGGAAAGATAAATGAAAGAAGGCGGATATATCCATTTAACATACAGTATCTATGTTTATTATAACATTTTTCTGCATGTCAAAATGAAAGACAACCCACACACCTATCAATCATCAAACCGTGGGGTCTTAATTCATTACGTGTTGATTTCTATCAACGGGGGAGTACTTCAGGAAAGTCGACAGAGGGGGGGCTAGTGGAGTACTTTGTGACCACAGTGTGAACGTTGTGATCAGCTGTTTTAGCGCAGTTCTCCAGTGAAGGGGGAGTCTCCCTCCGCAGCCGGTTGGCGTAGTTTTGGCACAGTTCCGTTGTACAGACCGACGTTAACAGCAGCCCTGTCTGTGCACACGGAGACCGACTCTGTCATCCGGTGATCTAACCGCCTTCTGGAAAAGCTTCACAAGTACGTCGGTACGCAAATGCGCTTTGTGACACAAGTGACGGTACGCATTTCAGATTACGCACATAACCTGCGAACCAGTTATGTGCACCCCTGTACCAGAGCCATATTATTACTATTATATGGCTCTGCCCTGTACTACAGCAAGAGTATTCTCCGTAGGGACTTCCTGCAACAACACCACGCCGTTATCAAAGATGTTCTATTGAGAAGACGATCACTACGTGACAAAAGTTTTCAAAACCGTGGCTACTGAAATCAATCTTACTAACTGCTGTCTGTGCAATTTGCTCCGCGAGTTGGCAGACTTTATTTTGCTTACTTTAACATCATTTTTCTTGGTGGGGCTAAGCCATTTCTTGGTATGGGTGTAGCCTACCCCAGCCATACCCTGGCGCTGCCACTGGTGGCATGTATGGGGCGGGCCATTCTGCACATGCGTTAAATGCGTTAAATATTTTAACGCAATTAATTCAAACAATTAATTACCGCCGTTAACGCGATAATTTTGACAGCACTAATTAAAACTAAATGTGTCCTCTGCATTTAACCCAGCCGCAGTGCAGCGCCCGGGGACCAAATCTGGTTCTAAATTCCGTCTATAACGTTTTACAACCTGAAGATACAAAACACATATTTCTGTTATAACAACAATACTTTTAATAACATAGCCGTAACAGTAGGCCTAACAGTGTAATACTTGTTACCGATACAGTAAACAGTATTTAAATAAATGAAGAACAAAAAATAAATGAACGAACTGTATGCCAATAATTGCCAGCCCCAGATGTTCCCACATTGCTCCTATTATTTTCACTATTCGGATAAAATTGAAAAACTAATATAAAAAAACTATTCGGTTGCTTGCTTGCAACTATTTTCCAAGCAAAGTAAGTGCACGATTTTATCATGTGTAACGTTACTGTTTAAACGGCGGATAAAGCAGCTTCATCATGGCAACTTGACAACAGCTAAGCTAGGCTAGTACTTACTGCATCCGGTGACTTTTCAGAGTTGTTGTGACACCGTGGTAGGCCAGTTTCTTGTCGCATATTTGGCACACTGCCTTCTTCTTACCGTCGTGCAATTTAAAATGGTCCCACACAGCTGATTTTGTGTTCAAGCGTGCCGTTTGCGTTCGTAACTGAGTGAACACGATGTCAGGAGCACAGGCTGAGATTGTATATATTTCCGCATTTTAACAGTGCAATTCAAAAGTATAAATATAGTATAAGAATATGGCAATTCGCCTTTATTGATAGCATACATTTAGGAAAAATACGAATATCCGAATAATGAAATTGAAACCCGAATCGTTGGCCAACGAACGAATATTCAAATAGTCGAATATTCGGGTACAGCCCTATTGGCATCTACTTGAATATAATGGCATTTTTCTAACAACAACAATTGTGCTCTACATATATGACTCTCTTGTAAATCTACAAACATCTTTATTTATGGTCTAGGATATTGTAATTCAAAGATACCCTGTATCTTGAAGTTACGATTCTACCTTTTTCGTACCTCTTTACTGTAGTACCCCAGACAGCACTTTAGATATAGCTGGCTTAGCTACATTTTATCTGCTGATGAATGTGATGGTTCTAAAAGCTTCAGTTTCATACATTTCTTCCCAGTGGTGTTTCTTAAAGCTGCTCTTTACTTTTACACTTCTGGAGGTTTCATGCCAAACACAACATAATGTATTTAATGAGCTAGAGTCTCAACGATAATTGTGCATAATATGGTTGCAGTACCCACGGGTGATTGAACACAGAATTTAGCTCATGCCTTGTATTCTCCACAGGGTATTTCATACCTTTTTTTCTGAATTGAAAGTTAAGTGTTATAAGGACACTGCACAGAGGTGAGAGGAGGCCGCCTCATCATATTAACCCAATGATTAATCTTCCCTTGCACTGATGTTTTGTGAATTGGGTTTGGGTGTGCTGCAGCTTGTTGTAAGTGACAGGTGACCCGTGCTGTAGATCACACTGCTGAACAACTGCTTGGGGACAGGGTCTTGCCCGCCTGACTGGACATCATTTTTCTCCATTTAGCCCCATCTCACACCTGTTATAGGGTGGTCGTCCACATGAATGCTCACGACTCCTCTGGGATAGAGCCCTGTTTTCGCTCGCATTGCTCTGTCATTAACTACCGTAGTCAACAGATGTACACCACTTCTCTGCGGGCTTGAAAGGACATTAGAGGTTTCTCAATACTCTAATTTCCCCTCCTTGACTCATATCCTCGATTCCTATCCTCGAGACTTAGTGCTGCTCACAGGAGATGCGAGCGGAGGACTGAGGAGGGGAAATGAGGAGAGAGGAGGGGAGAGAAATGAGAACTCCTCTCCTCTGAGTGGTCATTTTAAAGAGACGTCCATCAATGATGACAGGAGGCACAGCAGCCCTCTGATGGACAGATGTGTTCATGATGACTTAGGGCTGTGCAATGAATCGTATTTTAATCGCGATTACGATTATGGCTTGCGACGATTATGAAAACAGCATAATTGACAAAATACGATTATTTTGCTGGGTGCGCTTTCGCCCCTCCCTAAAAGCCCACTCGGCCACGTGGGAGTGACATGTGTTGTGAGTGTTCAGCACGAGCGAAGATGTCAGAACAAGAGCAGCAACTCGTTAAAAAGAAGGGTAAAACTATTTCCACTATTTACAAGTACTTTGTCTTTACAATTAAAAAAAAATTAAAAACCTTTATTTATCCAGGTAAAATCCCATTGAGATCAATGATCTCTTTTTCAAGGGAGACCTGGAGATACATTTCACATCGCTAAAGATATGTGCCCAGTTAGCACTGTTAGCAACCAGGGCTTTAAGCAACTTGTCAACACGTTGGACAAGCGTTACGCGATGCCGTCTCGGTATTATTTCAGCAGGTCTGCGCTGCCTGCACTATATGACAAATGCCGTGGGGAAGTTGAGAGAGATGTGGCTTCAGCTGACTACTTTCCGACCACAACGGACCTATGGTCTATCCCAGGGGTGCCCAACCAGTCGATCGCGAGATGTGTCTAAAAATAGAACAACAATAATCTGTTTTATCGTTAATGTCCTGTAACATAATCTTCCTGTGCCAGAATAATGCACTTGAACGCATCAAAGCTTTGTGATTGGCCGGCGTCACCCCATGTGTCGGGGCGTGGCTGAGGGTCTTCAGTACAGGTGGCTTGTCACCTGCCTGCGCTCATCTCTGAAACCAGACCGTGTAAACAGGCTGGTGTTTCTTGCAAAACATCTTTAAGAGATGACATGAGCAGCCCTACCAGCATTTGCCATGGTGGCCTAAACATTTTTATTTGGTCTTAAATTGTAGTTCAACATTTATTTCCTGTTACTTCTGGACCATGACGGTTTGCCAGCCTTCAACGTTTAACTGAGTGGAATATGTTGAATATGTTTTACCAACATGTTGGCTATATGTTAAGGAGTTTTCAGGTTGTGACAGTGCACTGCAACATATTTGATTTAATTTATTTTGGTCCAATTTATTTGTATTGATCATATTAATAATATATGTTTAGTATGGTTTTGGAAGTGCGCTCCAACATATTTGTTGATCTTGTTTATTGGTAAAATATTATTTGTTTTAAAGTTCAATAAATGGTCAATGAATAATCGTCAAAATAATCGTGATATCAATTATTGACCCAAATAATCGTGATTATGATTTTTGCCATAATCGCACAGCCCTCTAATTTACTTTTAATTAATTACACACACACACATATATTTATAAATATATACAATTTCAGAATCAAACAAGTATGAGAGCACTCTCATAATAACGTAACACAATCAGAGACTGGATATATCCCCCCCCCCCCCCCCCTCTCTCTCTGGTCGCTGAAATGGGGAATTGAAATTGTATTTACAAGTATTAAAAGTAAACATAGGACACCAAACCAACTGAAGCCCGTCTGTCCACCGCATCTACGCACTGTACAACACACACACACTTACAGCTCCTAAAGCATAATCAGGCTACAGCCGTTGTGTATTTTATTATGTGAAGCACTAAATGGTCTTAGAAAAATATCGACTCTTTGTTTGTAGATATCTACTAAACTACAGCATACAAATACAGAGAGTAATGCAGACCTGTTATACTGAGTGATATATATTTTACCCATCAGTGTCTCCTCGGTTAGAGCTCCTCCAGAGAGCCTCCTCAATGCTCGGTCCTCAATGTGCATTTAGAGAAACGAGATGTCCTTCAACATGGCGCGCTGAAATCCATTTCCGGGTCACTACCGGAGGAGTCGAGGAGGGGAAATTAGAGTATTGAGAAACCTCTGTGGTAGTGGTCACCAACCTTTTTAAGCCCAAGATCACCGACCTCGGCCTAGGTGAAAGGCGAGATCTACCTATTGCAGAATTGAGTGATAAAGACGGCCCAGTCAGTGCTTCCAATTTGAGGCCTTTTATATAGGCTAATTACATCTGAATTACTGTTACAATGAAGGCTCCATAATCAGCTCACGGCATATAGGCAGGGGTAAAGTGCTATTTTTTATGAGTGGGGGGCGGACCTCACCTCCTCTAGAGGGGTCCTCACCTCCTCTAGGTCCTCACCTCCTCTTGGGGGGTCCGAGGGGATGCTCCCCTGGGAGGATTTTTTTTTAAATATTGAAGTTGAAAGCATCAATCTTGTGCACTTTGAGAGCAACATGAAGAGATCTATGGATACATCTTTCAGCACCCATATGAAACAGAACTGTAAACAGATTTTCTTTTTCTTTATGGATATTTTCCAAATCACTCCCCTTTTAAACTGTATTCTTGTTTTACTGCCATATAGTATTTCATACCTGTTTTTCATTTATTCTCTTATTGTTTGTATAACTATAATGATCATATGAAAGTGTGCCTCGGAAATAATCTTTTGAATAATTTGTGACAAAACCGTTCTAAACACTCAAGAGTCCTTTAGCCCCTCATTCTGAGAGGAGAGAGCTCTCCTCCAGCTTGTTGTGGAAACAGCTCCTTATGTCCGTTAGTGCAGCTAGCTAACTAGGGCTGCAACAAACGACTAATTTGATAATCAATCAATCAATCAATGTTTATTTATATAGCCCAATATCACAAATGTTACATTTGTCTCAGTGGTCTTCACAGTGTGTACAGAATATCAGTATGACAATACGACACCCTCTGTCCTTAGACCCTCACATCGTACAAGGAAAAAATTCCGGAGAAAACCCACAGTTTAAAGGGAAAAATGGGAGAAACCTCAGGGAGAGCAACAGAGGAGGGATCCCTCTCCCAGGACGGACAGACGTGCAATAGATGCCGTGTGTAAATTGAAAAGATAATACATTTGCAACATAGGTAGTCCAAATGTTTGGAAATGCATGTGTGTATAATAGGAAGATTTACTTTTTTTTCTTTTTCCTCTGCAAATTGGAACTGTGATCAGCATCAATAACTCAAAAGAGCCCTCTTGATCTACTGTAATCTGATGTTGAAAACATACAATATGAAAAATACTACAGTTGGCAAGCTTGAGCTGGTCACACTAAAGGATAATTGGGCAGATTTTGGGTCAGATACGCAATACCGACAATTGCTGGGGTGTTCCAAATATATGGCTGGTTTAAACCAATTATCTGGCCAAATGATCCCGTAGTGTGAGAGGTTTACAGACATAATCCTAATATTTACAATTGGATCGGTATGGACCTCATTTAAAATCAGACTGAAACCCTGAAATTTAAATTAAAGCAGCAGTTTACCCAATTTGAATTTGAAATAATAAAGTTTTTTTTGCTTCCCGTGTTGCAAAATGTAAAGGCCTTTCTTTTTCTGTCCGCCCAACTATTACACCACCCACCATTTTTTTTCTTCATTCTTAGAGCAACAGTTACTCACAATGTTCTTTTTTAACGTCATGTTTGATGATCTTACACATTTCAGATCCCAAGGTCCTAGAATAGCTTCAGTATAAAAGCCAAGGGTACAGTCCTGCTTCTTGACTGAATCCTCTGCAGTGTGGGCTCTTACAAATATAATAAAACTGTTAAATCTGTTGTTAACACTGGAATACACTGAGAACATAGATTAAGGTCTGTTTTTCTTGTAACAATATATCTACTTGACACACCTTATGCTGTGTAACTAGTCTCAGTTTGCCTTCTTTAACAATACGTCACAAAGGATGTCCTTGTTGTGAGAGGTCATTCAATAAAAACTTCCACTGGAGGACTTTCAAAAGTCACTTAAAAACATGTGTGCGGATAAACTTAAGAACAAACAATACTTTGTCGGACGGATGCAGATATATGAGTTTAATTTTGCCAACATTTAACACTGCACAGTTATTGCTTTATGACCCTGATGTAAAAACCAATATCTTCCACACAATAGTACAAGCAAACGTTTGCCAGCACATATCATATGCCTTTTTCTGTTTGTGTGTGTTCATGCATGCGTGCATCAGACACACAAGCCTTCTTGTTAGCTCGCCAGTCCTGGGCATGTGGCTGGCCTTGTGGGAGTATTGATTGAATCGACATTGCATCCAGAGTGCCACTGACAACATGTGGAGGAATGGCTTTTGTGTGCAGTAGTTGTGGTTGTAGGTGAAGTAGGGTGGTTCCATGTTGTGGTACACACTAGGGGTGTAACGGTTCACAAACATTTCGGTTCGGTACGTACCTCGGTTTTTAGGTCACGGTTCGGTTCGGTACGTTTTCGGTACAGCAGAAAAAATTATCACAAAACATAACATATTTTTTTAAAATTATTATTAAACTGTGAATAATGTATTCACTCAAATAAATACAAAAAATAATAAAATAAACATTAAGGTGCAGCATTTCGATGAACTGAAATAATCTGTATTTGAACTTTACTGTACTAGTACTCACAAAACATAAACTATTAGTTTAGGGTTTTTAATTATTATTAAACTATGAATATTCACTCAAATAAATATAAAATATAATAAAATAAACATCAAGGTGCAGCTTTTCGATGAACTGAAATAATCTGTATTTGAACTGAACTGTACTACCTAAGCAGCCAGTTTGACATTATGACTTGCTGGTCATTGTATTTTCATGTTTTTTTAAAGAAAGATGAACGTGTCCACATTGCTTGCCGAAAGGGCAGATCTGCTGGCACTAGCAATGTCTCCTGCTGTAGAGAACACCCTCTCGCTAGGGACAGAGGTAGCAGATACAGCCAGGTAGCGCTTTGCTAACATGGCAACATAAGGATATTTGCCGTTTGTAATAGCTTTGGCTCGGTCTGAAGTTTTTGCGAGTGGTGGAGGCTTAAATGCTAGTGGGAGTTGGGTTTGCACTTCAGTCTTTTGGTACCGGTGATATTCACGTTCGGGTGATGCCTTTTCAAATGAGTGTGCAAGTTTGATGTATTGCCAGCCGCGTAACCAATGTTAGTTGAACAATGCCGACAAACAGCTTTGGTTCGGTCCACCTGTCTTTGTCCGTCATCCTTGTACGTAACTGCGAAACCAAAATGTTCCCAAACCGGAGACTTCAATGATGCTGGAGGATTTTCGAGCTCAACTTTATCTGCGTTCGCCATTTCGACAGTTCCTCAAATTACTGATTACATTTGAACGCATCCCTCTGACCAGCTCGTCCAATGAAATGACTTGCTCGCTCTATGACGCGTTGATCACAATGGGTGCAAATTACTCTAAATGCTGCGACGCAGCACCTCAGATTACTTCCAAGAAGTTGTTCACGTTCTCAATTGTTTACGTTTAACGTTATATGCGTTCGGTACACTTCGGTACACACGTAGGGCCGAATAATTTCGGTACGGGTACGTGTACCGTTACACCCCTAGTACACACTCATTTGTACACTTTCTGCAACTTCAAAAGGTCAGAGAAGACAGTGGATACAGCATAAGGCGCGGTGAAAAGAAAGGCCACTGTCCTCCACTTGAGTGATGTCTTTGAGTGATTGTGAAACGTGCTCTATCAAAGATTCAGAAAGAGCCGGGACGCTCTGCCATTCAGGTCCAACAGAGTGTCTTTGGGTTACACTTGGTGTGATGAGATAGCTAATGATAATTGAAATTGCTCCTCTCTTCACTCCAAACAAGTGGCTGTTTGTTTCCTCAAATGCCCCCTGCTGTGCTCCCTGCAGATAGTCCTCACCCTTTGTCTCTCCCTCTGACTCATACCTCCACCCTTTTTCCTCGCTCCCCACCTGCCGAATCTCCCTAACTGAGTTGTTCTTCATTCACCACATCCTTCCTTTTCCACTATCTTCACCCCAGTTTTTTGGCTTCTGTCTAGGAGCAGAATGTCAATGGGTGCTTGGAAACACTGGTTAGGATTCACACAGCGTGCCTGGCGTAAGCTCATTAGAGTAATTAGATGTTCTCTCACTGTTGTTCTTCCTTTGAAATGGAGGCCATTGTTTTTGTCTCTTCTCCTCTCCTATCATTTGACATTCTGGTGTCTGCATGGGCACAATGAGAAACAAAAGAAGAGGGAGCTAGTGAAGGATTGAGCATTAAAGATAGTGGGAGCAACATATGCCCCTTTCACACCAGCGCCTTTTCAGCTCCGGCTCGGAGCTGGAGCCTGAAAAGCGCCGGGTTTTCCAGTTCACACCGGAGCTGCGCCGGCTCTTAGCTCCGGAATCCGCTTCATTTCCAGCTCCAAAAAATTGTCGGTCCAGAGGCAAGAGCTTTGGAGCTAAGAGGTGACGTCGCTTACGTCGAGGCGTGCAGGAAACTAAACCCACCTCCCATGGGTCGACTGTTATGCCTGCCTACAAGCAGTAGTGCCTATAAACACACTTTATAAAGTCAGGCAACACTAACCAGGCTTCGTGTGATTCTGTTTATTTGTGCCTTACTTTGACCATCCGGTCACTGTTATCGATCATTGTGGAGAGAGGCAGACGTGTTGTTTTGTATTATTGCAGCTATCGGATGCAAGTAGTCAGTTTAGCTTCGGTTGCTATGCTAACATCACCCGTTTTATACCAGAGAAACTTTCATAACAGCGTTGTGATACCAAACAGTGTCAATTCAGACTGACACACATTCACTTAGGCTAAGGGGAACTGTGGATATGCATCAGCTGCTTGTGTGAGTCGGAGAGTGAATACTTTAGAGCGGCCGCTGCAGTGTGAGCTAACCAGGAGCTAACGGGAGAATAAACTCCCGTGGAAGAGCAGCCACACTGCAGCGGTCGGTAAATGCTGCAGAAACACATTAATAAAAAATGAACCACGGCACTCTGGAGAAAAGTATAAGGTTGGAGAAGTCGTTATTCAATTTATTCTGGCTTCGTGTGATTAAAAGCAACAGGATCATCGACCCGACGCAGTTGTTGTTGTTGTTGTGAGCTGCCGTTGGGGGGCAAATCAGCGATGTAAACGGTGACGTCATGACGCAGCAAGGGCAGCTCTGGGGCGCCAGTGGGCGGTGTGCACAGAGCGGGAGCTGAAAAGGGAAACCGGAGCTGAACCAGAAAAGCTCCCGCTCGGAGCTAGAAACTGAAAAGCGCTGGTGTGAAAGCCGCAATAGAGACAGAGGGCTAGGGAGGTAAAAGGGAGCAGAACATTGAACTTTGTTGGAGGAAAAGCAAATGGGGAACATTAACATTAAAGGAAAGGATTCATTTAAGGGCCCAAACACTTAACAGGTCCAGCGGCGTATGCAAGGAGGGCTGAAGAAATAGAAATGTAGAATCAGAGGGTTTTAGTGTTTGCATATCATTTTCCTATTTCCAATATCTGAGACTTTTTCAAACACACTCAAACACATAAAGTACATACATATTCCTCTATACACAAATGGCAAATCCTTTTTATTCAATGATCAAATATAGTCTGACATGTGTGTCATGTCCTTGTCAGTGTCTTTTCTCGTCAACAAGACTTTACGCCCAACTTCAAGCTTTTGAAGAAGAATTATAATCCTTAAGTGTTGCTGGACCACGCTTGGCAAACAGACAACCGAAGCGCAGCTCTTGGCTCAGGGGGCTCAGAGTACATTTGAAATCTGTCTGCCTTTTTTTGGCTTTGATAATCTAAGCTTTGATAGAACAACTGCATAAGACTAAGCAAGCATACGTTCTTGTTTTCACTTCACTAAGCCTGCTTATTTAATTAATAATCTATAATGTGAAAGAAAACGTGGTTTTTACTGCACAAAAAAGGAAGTAATTAAGTAAGCTCTCATTTTTGGACCAGTCAGTTTTAAATACATGTCTTTGCAAATGTCCTAAACGCAGATACACAAACCCCTCCCCAACAGCCATATTAAATTGTCTTTCCTGGGAGGCAACAGGAAGTGTTGAGTTTGCTTTACCAGCATTAATCATTAATACAATGTTTGTCTTTTGCCTTTTTAGTGTCACTCTTCAAGAACACTTTGTCCCAGTAATGTGTCAAAGCCTTTTTTTAGGAAATATGTGACACTAATGTACACCCTGAAGCAAGAGAAAAGAAGAAAAAAGGCACTCACTGGCATTATTATCGTGACATTACATTTTTTAAAGTCTTTGAGTTCAAAGAGGAAAGAATATAAAACATGAGCACTTAAAGCAAAGTGAATTTCTTTGATCCTATGGCCACAATCTGAAGTCTCCATCCAAAGCACTCCACCACCTTAGCACAGACTACATTATCGGACGTCCCTCGTTCACATTCGAGCACATTTGCACAGTTTATAAGCAATATATTTAGCATATTAAGTACATTTGGAGCGCTGCCCTGAATTCAGGAGTTGTTTTTGTATTATTTTATGTGGCATCTTACCAGAACAGAGACTCTTTTTCAGCTGCCGTTCACCGGGAAATTCTTAATATTAGATTTATAATACTGGGACTGTGGGTCATAAAGGTCTAGATATTTTTATACCTTTTTTAAAAATAAGTTTCTCCTGTTCGATTATAATAGCCTCAAGACCACAGACAAAGACTTGCTTTCTCCTGACAAGGGAAGAAATCAAAGTAGACGTGCGGGATATGCAAAGGTAGAAAGAGATGCGATTCATGACCAGATTCTCAAAGTTTATAAAAATGCATTGCAGAGTTGATACAGACACAATAACAAGGCATATGTAATGCATCATATCTCCTATTGTACAGATTGCCTATTAGTATAACTGTCAACCGTAGTCAGGTACATTTCCCTGTAGCTCTTTGAATTGAACTGAAAACACCTCAATGTTTTTGTGCTGCGCTAGCCTGCTTCAGAAGGAAGCTAATATTGGACTGATGCATATGATAATAAACGGATAAAAACATTGCAAATATTATTTCCACCACAAATGTCACAATTATGTCAAGTCTTATATGATAATATGAAGGTCATATTGTCTGCACGGAAAATTCACTATTGTTTTTGTTGCTGCCTTTTAAGTTCCTCTTGAAACAAAATGCACTATTCTCCTATCTCCCTTAATAATAAAAAAACCGAATTATCTAAATGTATTAACTTACAATCACATCCTTAGGTGCCCTGATAGAAGTTTCACATGACTCATTTTTAGTGCTTCTCAAGGTGACTAAAATAACATCTTGATGAGTGCTTCATTAAGTGCTTTCTGGAAGTAACACATTTCCATAGCTGTATGTCAAGATGTTAATTCACCAAGAATGTGAGGGAATAATAATGGGGAGGTTGACATAGCAATTTCCTGGTGTGATGCCGTACTTTTGAGAATAAGAAATTGTTAAATCTTTGGCTGATTGAATAGACCCCGGTCCACTCCTGCCCTGCAGGATGCTCCTCTTGATGGAAAGCTGCTGGCTCATGGCATGCTAGCTACTCCTTTCACCTTTGAGACTAATATTTGATAAAATGCACAATGTAACATACTCTCTTAGAAAGGTATGTTCCTTAATAATAATAATAATAATAATAATAATACATTTAATTGATATAGCGCTTCTCATTTGCCAAGAAAAATCTCGAAGCGTTTAATGACTTTATCTCAAATTGTTACTTAAAAATAATGGAATGATGCCAATCCCTTGCCATCAATTCAACATCACTAACTTTTAAAAAACATCTAAAAATGCAAATGTTCTTGTTCTATGTTTTTTATTATGGTGGTGTTATCCATAATGCACTTAAAGTCTTGTAACTAAACCATTGTTCTTTTGTCTCTTAATACTGTTTTCATTCCCTTACCATGGAAATCTGGATTTGCTTTTTCAGTGTCATGAGTGCCTTTTGAGCGATTATTTGGGCATGCTTCTCTCCATTTCGATCCAGCAGAGCACTTATTCTTTCCCAGCCTCCTCTAACCTCTCCTCCTCTTCTCTATGTCACTGTATCAATCCCTCCCTACCCCATCCACCCACCTATATTCACTGACTCAATTAGCCAGAGCTCTTAAAACCGGCTTTCAACATGTTTCCCTTAAAGTTAGATCATCTTCTTACAGCAGATTTTCATTACAGATAAACCCTGCATATGTAAATACTGTATATATACAGTTCTGCAAGACTTGCTCCTTAACAAAGCCTGAGAGGCAGAAAAGACAGAGTGCTGGAATGAGCATTATGTGGAGGTTCCAGGCTGCCACTTCTAATCCCCCACAGTCAGCGCTGCCAATCGACAGCGAGTTGCTGCTGATGGCGCTTTATGTGAATGTGGTGGGAGTGACGGTACACTCCCACAGAGAGGCAGAAGCAGCTCCAGCCGCCACTGATTAATCCTCATGCTGAAGCCACTAATGATTTATTAATTTGAAAATTACAGAGAGCTGGCCATGATTGATAAGTAAACTCAAGAGCGATGGGAGGTTGGTATACAGTAGACTGGGAGACTTAACACTTCCTCCCGCCTCAGTGTAGTCTATGCCTACTTAAATGTATGTCTGTGAGCCAGATGATCTACACCCAGGGGGCGCATCAAAAGGCACATTCTCATATTGACATCAGTGAAAATGTTCCAATAGAATATTTTTCTGATGGAAAATGTTGCATGGGTCTTTTTCCCCGCAGGCGGCAGTTTAGCAGAAGCACAAGACTCCTGCTGTGACGATATTGATGTTTGATCATAGGGTGTCTTACTTTAAACATAGGGATAGATTTAATTTTTGTGCATGAAAGGCAATTAGCTCGTTTTTTCATGTTTGGCTCAGAATGAAATTGAAGATTTTATGCTGAAGTTGGGCAACAGTGTATTTAAACGTCTGCCAGCTGTCTTGGTCTGAAGCAGGCTGTGGCTTCGGAGCCCGGGGTGCTAGATTCTGTTGAGACTCATTATTACACAGTCTCTTTACATCCATGAGAGCGCATACAAAACATACAGCTCTAATTCACACCGAATGAAATTAGTTACGATCAGAATACCGTGACATGATGCTCTCTGAGGTGATGGTTGTTCTTTGGTAAGCCATTATAGCAAAGGATGTGTAAACATGAACAGGGTGAGCATCTTGCTCAGTCTGTGTTAATACTGTAGCTCCAGTCACTGAATCACCACCAGTGAGCCCCGCTGACAGGATTCATTTTTGCTCATTAACGTTAATTGAAGTAGCTCTCTTCTTCTTGATGAACCTTACGTAACCACTGTCGGGAACATGGGCCGTGGGAAGGACATAAAGATCTCGCTACAGTCTTGAGGCGATGGTGGGCTTTGCTAACTGGAAGTCATAATGGTGTTTCTTGCTAGGAAGTGTTGGCAGTCTGGCAGTGTAGACATGTAATAAAGGAGAATATGGGAATGGATCTTGGCATTACTGTGTCATGGCCTGCACTCTGCATAAGGTATCCAAAACGGATGATACCAATGTTTCATAGTTATTAGACATTCCCCTTGTCTTTTGGGTCCTTATTCTGCCTGGGAAACCATTATCTTTAACCATCCAGACATTTTGTTTTGAAGTGCCCTGGTAGTTAAAGGACATTACTTCGAGTGGAAATTCGGCATCAAATCCAACTTTACATGTCTGTAGTTTCTTTTGTGCGGTTACATTTAGTTGTTTTTGAAGTGTCACCATGCTTTTGTAAAGGGCTTTAATTGAGTTTTAACAGCGCAGGGAATATTTTCTCCTCATTTAGATTGGTCTAAGTGGATTTACAGATCATTCACACTTTTCTTGTTTTTCTCTCATTGTGAGTCTGAACAATATATGATTTTGATTGCATGTAATGCAAGGTAATTTTCAGTCCCTTCCACCAACTTTAAATGGAACATAGGCTTTTTGATCATCTTGAAAAATACTTGTTTCTGATTGGCTGGCTTATAAATAAAAACAAATGGTATATACTGTTATGTTATAAATTATATCAACCCTCTAAATAAGTGGTCACAATACACCCAATTGTATGGAAACATAACAGAGACTGACTGTGGTCACAATGGCTGTACTGGTTAGCTACTTGTATTGTTATCCCTGATGCCTTACTTATAAATCACCAAAACTTAAACTTGACTTAGTATTTACTGAAAAAAATAGTTTTGTATTATACTTTACAAGCCACTACCAGCCTGGATTCCCAAGGTTATAATGCAGTCCAATCAAGGTTTTCTTATTTACTGTACAAATCCTGGGTCAGTGTTATTAGACAGGTTTTAGTTTAGTACAGTGTGAAAGCAGAATTTTGTAGCCAGAGAGAGATCATTCACTAAGGGATTTGGGATGGAACTACAAAAAAGAGAGGGACACCTAATTAGACTGCTTACGTCATAAACCCAGCGTTAACTGCACGTGGAGGCTGGATTTAACAATCACAGCCACATGAAACAAGACCATAAACCTCCAATCATTAAGGTCATTTTAACTTGTAATTGATGCAATGCATGGTCAAACCCATAAAAAACAGCCCACATTACTAACAACTTAAACCTACTTGTTTATGTACAGTTTTGAGTCGTATTACTACAGTATACTTTTCTCTAATTCACAAAATGAAGTTTCTGAATTTCTGTGACATGGCAAAAATTGAGAAAATCGCATCCAAGTCCATTTTGCAAGCCTTTTGTTGTAATTGCATGTTGAAGTACATGATTTACAAATATCGCAAATATTTAATATATGGTATTATCTCTTGTAAGCAATATGGT
This sequence comes from Pseudochaenichthys georgianus, assembly GCF_902827115.2. Taxonomy (NCBI): domain Eukaryota; kingdom Metazoa; phylum Chordata; class Actinopteri; order Perciformes; family Channichthyidae; genus Pseudochaenichthys; species Pseudochaenichthys georgianus. Next base: position 27,038,929 of record NC_047515.1, read on the forward strand.
GTGTGTGTGTGTGTGTGTGTGTGTGTGTGTGTTTGCATTAGCAGCAAAGTCTTGCATGTTCTCTCATATGTAGCACATTCTGTTGAGAATATTTGGCAGATTGTAATTAGGTCTTGGGGTAAATGTGAGTGGATCCTTTAGCTTGCGGGCTAGTGCAACAGTCTGAACAGAGTTAAAAAGAACAGAGGACCTCTGTGGCACCATGACTGAGTCTGATTAATCCAGGGGCTTTGCTTATATTCAAAAACACAGAAAGTATCTCGTTTTTCACTGCCATCGCTTTCCACTTTTGCACCTCCACTTCCGTCTATTTTCTTACTCTCGCTCCATCTCATCCTTTCCTCTTTGAGAATTTGCATTGCTTCCCAACGTTGCTTTCTTACATCCTCCCCCCACTCACATCTTTCTCTGTTTCTCTCTCATCCCTTAACTCTTTCTCCTAACTTCTCTCTTTTGCTTTCCCAGCCCTCTGCACAGGAGATAAGTGTATGTGTCGCAGGATTAAGGTGAATCTTCTATTATGTACTATTTCTTGGTCCATGGGAGGTCGACTGGATGGTAGAAATTTGCTCAATGGGACGTGACCGCTCCTTTAATTGGAAGCAGCATGCCGAGCTGTAGGAGAACATAGGTGTTTGGTTAGGGCTCTCTGCCTGAGAACCAGTCGGGGTCTTTGGCCCCACCTGCTAATTTGACTCTGTGTCTCACTTGTTTAAGTTTCCACAGCAGAAAGGCAATTCCCAACTTCAATCATGCAGTTTTAGCAGGTTGTTTGCTGGTTTTTGATGAACCATACAATCTACCTCAGCAGATTCCTTTCTGAATGGTGTTTGTTATGACATGTACATTTCTCTGTAGCAGGCAGATAACAATGTCGACATAGCAGTCATTTGCCTTGCCTTCCCATTGTTGTCTCTGTATCTGACAAAGAAAAATCTTAGGCTAGATCAGTCATTGTATTAAATACGATATGGATTAAATATGTTTTTTCAATTGCTTGCAAAGTAATTGTAAATATCTAGCATGAACATTGTAGGCAGAGCCCATTAGCACTGAAGGGTAAAACAAAACAAAACATAAAATTCATAGATAGATAGAATACATAGTTACTATGTTGGCCATAGGGAGTTTAGGTGTTGTTCATGTAAGTGGTAATCATCTAACAACTCTTTTTAATAAACTTATTTCAGATAAATTCCTGGCCGTGATAATTACTGTTGTATTCATTATGTGGGTGTGTTGTCATTAGACACACTTATTATAAAAAGCACAGAGGGCTTTGATTGTGTCACAGTCGGTGTCACGTTTAATTGAGTGCTGCAGGGAAGGAATGACCAGGGAAATACATTTATTGATGGACACACACACAGTGACCTACACACATTTGCACACCCTTATTCAACTTTGAAGTGCTCTCTTTGCTATGACCTGAAAAATACAAATGAAACCATTGGATCTTAACATCCAACCCCAATAGAGTGGTGCAGTGATGACCTATGTGTGTAGGCCGACCCGGATGTAAGCTGCGCAAGGGATCCCTCAACAAAAAGCAATGGGATTTCTCCATAGGATTTTGGAATATATTGTGGAAAACAAACCTGTTTGATAAATGCACGTTGTGTTCAGCCGGATAATATCCACATGTCTACCCTACTTTTATAATTTTCGAATCATAAATCGAATCGCCAGAAGTAAAATGCTAACGTTATGCTATAAACGAACTACAGCAGGGTCGCACGACTTCAACGTCACGCCAACTTAAGATCGAAAATACAGATTCAAAAGTGTACAAGTTGAAGCGTTTGTTTTAACAGTTTGCAAGAGTGCAGGTACTTGCTTTCAAGCAGAACAGGGTGTGACGAAGGGTGTAACTTCGTCACTGGACTGACGGCTTCGGGCCTTATAATATTGCACATGTGGTTTGGTTTGGGGGTGTTCCCCAAACCCGTTTTGTCTGTTGCTCCTGATTGTGTTCACCTGATGCCCTGTGTTGTCTCCTCCCCCCTCACCTGTGTCTTGTTGATTGATTAGTCTGTGGGTATTTATGCTCTGTGTGTCCTGTGATTTTGGGTGTGAGATCCTTGAGGCTGCTGACTGTGTTCAGGTGGACAGCAACTGAGGCTGTGAATCATGTGTCAGTGATGAATAAATGCCAACACCGGGTTGTATTTGGACGTTCTGCCTCTGCCTCCTTACTTGGTCGGGCCGCTCAATGGTCAGCTTCACACAGGGGCAGACAAACTCAGCGGGAGTGTTTACGTGTTCGGCGTAATGACGTACAACGTCCTCGCCAACTTCTGTAGTCCTATTCAGCCACTTGTTAACAACCATCGTTTTTCAGACATGTCAACTCTTCAAAAATCCCCAGTGGGGTCTCTGCTGGTGTATTTAATGTCGTAGAACAGAACGTGATCCGTCTCTTAAATAGGTGTCAACCACAGACCTTATTTCAAGCTATTTTCCAAAAACTAGTTCAAAAAACCCATTGACTCTGAGACGAGGGAACCGGGAGTGGTAAAATGCTTTAGGGCTCGTTCCTGCACCACTCTATAACAGAACTATCCCTTTCAAGTGTTTATTGAGTCTGCAAGCATTTATTTTTGTCATACCAGTCAGCATTAAATGACTTGACCCTTATCAAGGATCATGTGGATAGGGTTTGACTTTTCAAACCTGTCAAGATAATCAGATATATCACCTGTCCGACATGTCACCAGACTGCCATGACAAGGCAAGACCGCTCCAAATCTGACACTGACTCCATCAGCTTGCTTTTGAATCCAGAATACAAATAGAGTTGTTGACTGAAATGGTCACGAGGCTACACAGATGTGGTCCTGTAGGAGCCAAAACGTGGATTTATTATTTTGATTATTTAATCATTTATGTAATGGAGTATAATTGATTGGTGTCAGTTGATCGTGATCCGCAGCCACGGTTGGGCGGAGAGGCTGATTGGTGCTGCGATTGCCTCAGCTGGTTAAAAGAGTCCTGCTGATTATGCTCTGTGTTCTATTTTGGTTGTGAAGCCACACGGTTTTTTGACCGCTGCACTGCAGAGAAGTTACGATTTGTTTATGTAAGTGACGAAACTGTTTCAACATCGTCTAGATGCCTTCATTTTTGTTTAAAGAAGATAACGAACAGTGAATAAAAGGAAATGATAACATGGAAATAAATGTACCAAAAACAAACAATATATCTCTGAGTGATGTGTGAGCCAGAGTTCCCGTTAGAATATTGTTTTGCCGGTCAAAATGTCCGTTAAAGTTTAAATCTTCCGGACAAATTAGAAAAGTGCCAGTCAAATGTCTTTTTTGTTTTTTTGTGTTTGTTGATATTAAACAAACTAATTATAGTAGATTAACTACATTATTCAAAAGTCCATCCATCCATCTTCTCCCGCTTATCTGTGGTCGGGTCGCGGGGGTAGCAGTTCCAGCAGAGAGCCCCAAACTTTCTTCTCCCTGGCGACATCAACCAGCTCTGACTGGGGGATCCCAAGGCGCTCTCAGGCCAGCGAAGAGATATAATCCCTCCACCTGGTCCTAGGTCTACCCCTTGGTCTCTTCCCAGCTGGACGTGCCTGGAACACCTCCCTAGGGAGGCGCCCAGGCATTATTCAAAAGTGTACAGTAATTTACAATAACACGGGAATAATAAACAGAGCGCTCTCTCCTGACAGCCGTCAGTGTCATGCAGCTTTCGGATCCAGTAATGAGTGACCCGACAGTAAAGCTAAACATATCTCTAACTAGTTTAGGTAGTTTGAGAGCTAATTAAAATAGCTACGTGTGATCTTCTAACCCGAGTGTGTGTTTTGTTCCGCTCACCGCTGCATGTGATTATGCAGAGCTGCGTGTCGACTCGTCAGCAGCAGCTGATCTCTCTCTCCCGTCAGATTAGACTTCACTCGCGTTTATGTCCATATCGATCATATCTAGGTAGCTCTAGCTAATGATATGACTACCTGCCTATTAAAAGACACCTAAACAAGAAGCGTCGCTATGCAACCGGGTGAGGCCGCAAAGTATAGCGCAGCATTAAGCATTTGTTTACATGCCCACCGGAACCCCGAGGCATTACCAACAGATCAACGCACAATCAACCCATACAGGACATCTCTTTCTCCACATTAAGTGTTAGACATTATAATTGACTATTCTTCTCTGTCACATAAGTGGCGCAAGTTGCACAACTGATGCGGTATTGGATTTAGATTTGCTGGTCTTCAGCATATTTTACCAGTCAAAGTCCAGTAATTACCGGCTAACAGGAACTCTGGTGTGAGCGCGTCGGCCAGGCGCTAAAACCAAAGAACAGAAAAGAGCTAAAGGAAGTGGGAAAAGATTGCTCTTTTAGTCCTTATCTTATCATGCCTTGAAATGTGTAATGAATAGCTTTTAAATGTGTATTGAGCTTGATTCAAAAAGTGTGCACCATAAGCAGATAATGTTATTGGACTGCAGGCCACTGATTAACAAGCCCTCTGTCTCTACTCCTTTCTCTGGCACCATAATATAAAGATATCCCATTGTGCTTCTCCTTTAGATTTTGTGAAAGCCTGTAATCCTTTTATGTTGTGTCCTTTCTATCCTGCTTTATTCCTCTGCCCCCCCTCCCATGCATCCCACCCCGTCTGACTCATCCTGTGTTGTCTCTGCTGTCTCAGTCTTTGACGTGACCCTCTAAAGCTCCACCGTAGTGGTCTCACGTTAATTAGTTCCTCATTCCTCATTCACTTTCTGTCATTTCAACCTAACTACCCCTTTGGCTTGTCTTACCTTAGACTCTCTGAATGGCGCCCCACTGCCCTGTGTCGCCACCATGCAGAGAGACTGATCTTTCCGGTCTTTCGGTCTCCCTAACCCTATTTGATGTCTCACCCTATCTTCTCTCTCTAACCTTATTATCAAAAGATGCCCGGGGTGTCGCAGTGGGGTTTCGAGAATCCGAACAGTGTGCAGTGCACGCAATTGCGCAAACTCATTAGGGAATTATAATTGCTACATTACAAAAACACTGAAGGGAAGAGGATGGCCCTTAATTTGATTACACCATTGTTATTAATTACAAAAGTCTGAAGAGGCTTCTTTTGTTCCATAATGATGCCAAATGGGTTTGCTAGAAAGAGAGACAAACAGGGTGAGGAAGAGGAAAGAGAGGCTTGTGCAAAGATTTGCTCCATTTGACAACGAAGGCTGTGAATAAAGATGACTGCCTCATCTATCAGCTTCCTGATAAAGAGAGCTGTTTTACTGTTTAATGGCCACTCCACTGAGCTTCTATCAACCAAATGAGTGCAGCTGACATTTCCTCCTAAATCCAATTTAACACAGAGGCTCGCCTTGTCTTCCAATAGACTCAAGCCAATAATTCTTGTTCTCATTCATAACACTCCGTTCGATGTCTCACTATGGGATGCGCCTCATCGCGGAGCAAACAGAAGCATCAATCTCATTACGCCAATCCTGATTGGCTGGTGATCTTGACGTCAACGTCAGGGGAAATCACCCCCTATAAGTAGCCTGCGCCACGACGCATGCGTCATTCAAACACCTCTTCTCGCTTCAGAGCACATCTCTAATAGTAGCCGGGCTAGCTTAACAGTCCACAGACTGAACCAAAAGCTAATTTTGGTCGACGGGCGTTAGCCGGCTACCCTATTCTGCCTCGCAGAAGAGTATGGTACTAACACACCAGTTAGTATTATAGTCAACCTCGCCGTTCTTCCTCTGGAGTTAAGGTAAGGTTTTGACTTTCAAGTTAGCAACACACCCGTTGCTAGCTTGTGTTTTTTCCCTCACTGCCGACACCACGCTCATCGACAGCGGCACCCGCAGAACCGGAATCCCGCGCCATATCAGGCCAAGACCCGGTGGCGGCAAGAGACGCGGGAACGGGGCCCCACGCTTTACCAAGCTGGGGCTCCCGGCTGGACCTCACCATGGTTTCACCGGCGGAAGATGTCCTAGAGTTAGACTACATGGAGGACGAAGAGGATACCTCTGAGTTCCTCCTGTCTGACTCGGATGAGCAGGAAGACGACATCTTCATGTCATCGGCTCAGGCTGCAAAGCCGGGAGCGATGGCTGCTCTCCCGGGCGATAGCACACCAGCTTCGCCCTGTCTAAGCATGGATCTGCAGGCCGTGTGTCAGCGCGCCGCGTCCAGGCTAGACATCCCGTGGCCAGAAATGGCCAAGGAGACCTCCAGGTCCCGTTACGAGGGGAAACTTTTTTCCCAAACAACGAGGACGAAGAGGCAACTCCTTCCGGTCTTCCCGGAGATGTTGGATGAGGTGTCGGTCTCATGGAGAGACCGGCCCTTTAGCAACAAGGCCCCAATCCAGGGTGCCTACTCCCTTGACTGTGACGGTATGGAGAGGCTCGGCCTGCTCCGCATACCGCCTATGGAACCGCTGGTGGCAGCCCACCTCCTACCGAGGATGGGCCAGCCACCAAGCAGGAACCCCACACTGTCAGCAAAAACGGACCGATTCCAGTCGACCATGACTGAACGGGCCTACAGAGCCGCAGCATTGTCCGCCAGGGCTCTGAACGTTTCCTCGATGCTAACCGCGTACCAAGCGGAGCTCTGTGAGGATATGTCGAGCAATCCTGGACCGGCCACTCTGGACGAGATAGCCGCGGTCACAGACATTTGTCTCCGTGTCCAACGCTGCGCCGTCCAGGCCACGGGCAAGGTAATGGGGATCATGGTGGTGCAGGAAAGAACTAGATGGCTCAACCTCACCAACCTCCCAGACCGGGAAAAGGAAGATGTGCTTGACATGCCCATCGTTCCCGAGGGGATTTTCGGCTCCGCTCTCGCTTCCATGCAGAGGAAGTGCGAGTCGAAAAAGAAGGAAGACGAGGCCCTCCACCTCTGTCTCCCTCGAAGGGTCCAGCCGCTGCCTTCGCAACAGCTGCCCTTCGCCCAAGCTGCACCGAACTATGCTAGGTTTAAAGTACCAGGACAGCAGAGGTCGCAGCCCGCCCAGAGTCCCCAGCCCAGGCAGGAGATGAGGGCGAGTTGGCCTAGAAAATCTCCGGTTCCGGCTGCAGCCCAGGCGCAGCCAACCCAGAATTTCGGCCAGCAGTCGAGGAAGAAGAAGCGAGCGGCCTGACAGCCCCTCCTTCTCCCCTCTGTGACAGAGCTGGAAGTTCTTCCCCGGCTCTAAATGTGTCCCCGCCGCCTCGAGAGATGCCTCAACGTCATCCTCAAGTCCGCATAAAACACATGTCACATCTTTCTTGTTTGAATAAACCATTTTCCGCTGACGCATCCAGGCTTCGGCCAAGGGCGCAGCTCAAAAAAATGAAAAGAAAGACAATAAACAGTCCGTTAACTATAAATCCCCTTCTGAGAGCAGCTAAGGCCTCTCTCAAAAGGCGGATTATTGACGGGTCCGTGAAGCCACCGCCACGCGCATGCGCAGTGCCGGTTGGGGCTTTAAGGGCACTACCATCACGCGCATGCACAGTGCCGGCTGGGGTCGTGAAGACTCCACCGTCACGCGCATGCACAGTACCGGCTAGAGCTGTAAAGGACAGCCCGCCAATCCTTCCCCTTTTGAGAGCAGCTACGGCACCTCTCAAAAGGCGGATTATTGACGGGTCCGTGAAGCCACCGCCACACGCATGCGCAGTGCCGGCTGGGGCTTTAAGGGCACCACCGGCACGCGCAGGCGCAGTGCCAACTGGAGCTGTGAAGGCACCACCGTCACACGCATGCGCAGTGCCGGCAGGAGCTGTAAGGGCACCTCCGTCACTCGCATGCACAGTGCCGGCCGGAGCCGTAAGCGTGACATCTCAGCTGGCTCTAAGGAGCATACAGCAGGAGATACTCACGACATCTGCCTGGGCTTCTCAAAACAGTTATACTTTATCTGTTTTCACAAACCCAGAGAGAGTCAACCCATATTCTGGAGAGAGAGGTTCTCTCTCTCCTAGAAAGAAGGGTTTCATCTATAATGCCCACCGAGCGGAGTCAGATTACGGGGAAAAATGTCCTCGTAAAGCACCCACTCAATATGGGCCTCATAATAAAACTAAACCCCGCGCGCCACGGCGTGCGGAGAGTTTTGGTTATTATGTAATGCGTAGTGGCACTACACCCGACTTTTCTAGTGCGGGACGCGCCTACGGGTGCTGTCCTTTCACGGAAGGTGGTCACCACGGACGCAGGTCAGACAGGCTGATGGGGGATTTACGAAGGTTGCCCGGTGAGAGGTCCCTAGAGCAGAGACCTCCAGCGGGCACACGTAAACTACCCGGAGCTTTTAGCGGTGTTCCCCACCCTAAAACGCTTCCTGCCTTCTCTCAGAGGACACCATGTCCTTGTGAGGACAGACAACACGATATCGTGTATGAACCGCCAGGGGAGGTTGCGTTGTCTCCAGTCACACACACTGGCACACAAACTGATCCCTTGGAGCGGCAGACGTCTCCTCTCTCTGAGAGCGACACAGGTACCGGGAGTGATGCACCTCGGGACAGAACTACTGTCCAGAGGTGCACCACTCTATGCAGACTGGACTCCTCATCCAAGGATCGGGAGTCCGCTGTGGGTGCATTACGGCGGAGCCGCGTTAAGTCTGTTCGCAAAAGGAGAAAATGCTCAATGACAGCTGTTCTCGAAAATGCACGATTTAAACGCACTGTTAGGCGGGGACACACTCGTACACGATTGACCTCCGGGTCCTCTGTGCATGTTCCCACCCCTGGCTCTGTTACCCCCAACTCTGGCCAGAGTGAAGGAGCAACGCCACACACTTACTCTGATGTTTCCACCCTAGCCCGTAATGTACGGGCTGGCGGAGATATATCAGCTGTTGTGCGGGCAGCCATGGCAGCCCCCACCACGCAGGGACAGATTGTCTCAGGCGGGGGGGGGCGATCCTTTACCCACGCCCAGAGCGCGGGGCACTATGGGCCTGACCCATGAGTGGTACAATCTGAATACAGTGGGACTCCCTCAGAAGGTGATAAACACTATTCAGAGTGCGAGAGCTTCCTCCACCAGGTATCTTTACGACTGTAAGTGGAGGGTGTTTGAGGAGTGTTGCCTTCAAGAAGGACACATCTCTTTTCAATGTCCTGTCGGGGTGATTTTATCATTTCTATAGTTTTCATGTTATGCAATGAGAGATGTCAAAAGCATGTAGATCTGAATAAAACATAGAAATGCAACACAAATCATCATTATTTGACACATTCTTAATATCAGTTTTTAGTATGTACATTTTATACCTAAAAGCTCTGTTTTTAAGAATTACTTTGTAGACAGCCTACTTATCCAGACTTGGGGGCCTTAGCATTACAATGCTCGCCAAAGCCTCATTATTGAATGTCGAGTAATGTAAATGTATGTGCTCCTCTAGTGCTAAAGTTAGTTTGATTTATTTTGCCTCGACTTGTTTGGAGTATACTACATACTGTAAATATATGTCACAGGCAACAGCACATATAACTTGTTAGGACTTATAACTATTCATTTATCATGTCTTATAGTGTCTACTCTTGATCTCGGGCCAGGATATGATTTGTTTCAACTGATTCCCTTCAAAATTCAGTGTTCAGATAACAAGACTCTTGTATCGATTATCTGACTTGTATTGGTTAATCTTTACACCCCTCATGTTTTTTAATTATTGACCCGATGTAATTGAGTTGCTGTGTGAAAATACACCATGTCAATTGCATTTGTATTTTGAAAGCTTTTAATGAGAAAACAATTGACTCTCAGTTAATTGCCCAAGGCCAGGAGAAGCAAATTCTACACAAAATAACACTACTGAGATTAGATGTAATGTAGCCTGAAGATTTTAAATCTGTCAAAGCAAAACACAGCTAATATATTGAAATTAAACTGAATTCCTAAACTTCAGAAACATCTGTATATGATTTCAAATTGTGATGGTGATTAATATAAGTTTAAAGCACCCAAAGCTTACAGCAGTATAATGTGTTTACAATAAATATAGACATGGGTGTGTTGACCCTAGTATAGATTAATCAGTTAAATGGGCTTGCGTTGAGGCTAAAAGACAAAGCAGAGTTGCCTTAATCAGCAATTGAGAAAATGTTCTCTCTGGCATGTTAATTGAGAGGTTTACCTCTTTTTTTTTATCTCCACAATTAGTGGACATAAGTGCAGTCTTTGTTGAAAAGAAATCCTGTTCATTCTCATACTGATCCTTTATGCTGTTTGTTTTGCTCTAGCAAACATGTTTCACATGAAGCTCATTCACTCTTTGAGTCATTAGTCTTTAACACAGACCTACACACTCTGTCTGGGCTGAAGGAGCTTCAGGATACGAGATGTAGAGCAGGGAAAGGTTGTGTGTGTGTGTGTGTGTGTGTGTGTGTGTGTGTGTGTGTGTGTGTGTGTGTGTGTGTGTGTGTGTGTGTGGGTGTGTTGCATATGTGAGACCATGTGTTAAAAAGGCATCAGTACATTATCTCTCCCCTTGTGTTGGCCTGCATTAATGGGCTAATTGCTCTTAGCATGTAACTGCAGTGTTAAATAGAGCTTTACAACAGTGACACTACATATCGATCGATTCAGTGAGATTCAGGTCCCCTGGCCTCATTAATTGCTGCAGCAACGTATCACTTCATGCATCTCGCCCTGTGACTCTGTCCTCTGTCTCTAGGGTCTGATTGGATAACACCCTTTCCTCACACTCAAACCTCTGTACTATCTTGGGTTTCCACTTGCAGTATTGGCAGTATTTTAGTAGACCTCAGCTCTTGTGTTCAAGCTGAAAGGTCAAACATTTGCCCAAGATAAACAAGGGGGTGTTACTCTTCTTTTATGGCATGTTAATTGAGATTGTTTAAAGTTCCACAACAATGCTATAAAGAATGGGCTATTAGTGTTGTATAATAATAATATTATCTACTTAGGGATGGGTACCGAGCCCCGGTATTAAATGGGCCTCGGGGCTGAATTATTAAAGACGGTGCCGTTAAGCTCCGACGTTATCGGTCTTCTTATCGGTACTGGAGACACTTAAAAAATATATGTCACATGTATTATTGCTATAAACATTATATTGCAGTTTTAGTTTCGCCAACTTCGTTTATAATATGCAATAAGACTACAAAATATGTCTTTCCAATCCAGGCGAGAGATCTCTCTCCCCCGCCTGCTTGCGAGGGGGCGGGGCAGTTTACACACACGCGGCTGCTACATGCAGCACACACACACACACACACACACACACACACACACACACACACACACACACACACACACACACACACACACACACACACACACACACACACACACACACACACACACACACACACACACACACACACACACACACACACACACACACACACACACACACACACACACACACACACACACACACACACACACACGGCCGAGATGGCAGAGAGAACTAAGAGCTCCAAGGTGTGGTTAAACTTTACCCGTCTCGATGTGGAGAATGCTCGTTGTCAAAAGTGCAATAAGAGTTTAGCATTTAAGGGCAGTAACACGAGCAATTTGTCTAAACATTTAGCAAAAGTGCACCACATCCAGACGGAGAAATGCACCGTTTTCGACTGTCTTTCTAGTAGCTCTGTAGCCCCATCCACGAGTAACGTTTCCACGTCAGGTATGTTATGTATACTTTAATCTTCCTCCAGAAGAACCGTTAAGCCTTTGGCAGCATACCTGTCTGTCTGCCCCACCTGTGTTGCTCTGTACTACTGTATTTTTCAAGTAAATACTTGTTTTTTGTTTGGTTTTTACAGTTCTGTAAGTTCACATTATTTACAATTTTTTTTTTTGTTGATTTACCTTTTTCTTTTTTTTCAAAAGAACTGATAAGAGTACCGTTAAAGGATCAGATCGATAAGCGGTATCGATAAAAGTAGTAGTAGTACCGTTAAAACCTTAACGATACCCATCCCTCCATCTACTTTATAATCTCTACTTCAATGTCCCTGTCGTCATTTTAATCTCTTCCTATAGGCCAAATAAATGTCCAAAAATCAGTTTTGAGTACTTTTATATCAAATGTTCTCCAACTTGTTTTATTTCAAGTAATCAATTTCCTATATTGCAAATTCTGAAAATATTATATCTGTTTTTTACCAAAAATCTTTTGATCTTTAAATGTTACTTTTAAAATATAATTATGAGTTAATACACTCGCAGATTGTAGGTATTTATGGATGAATGGTTGAGTAATGGTTTGATTGACATGCTCAGATTGTCATGAAGTGTGACTTATTCATGGTTAAAATGGTTGGATTGTGCCCACAGACACTGAGAAAACATGTACAGTATTTGTGAGATAATTGCCTTTCTGCCACGGATTAGACTTCTAGATTAATGATGTTTTTGATCAAGATTACCCAGCTTTGTTGTCCAATGCATCACATCACATATAATGTGCACATAATATTTGCAGTAGCAGCCTCCTTCCCCTGCCGCTTACAAAATTGTAGCAGCAGGTCTGAACATGTCCCAGCGGCCCTGCTCTCCAACACTACTGTAGCTCATTCATAACTCCTCTGCTGTGATGACACCCTGATTAATGTGCCCAGACATCGGCAAGCTGCCTATGCAAGGCAGAGGCAACGCAGTCTATTTAACAAACAGCAAGAACTGTCATATCACTTTCCATGTCACCCTGTATCAGCTCCTCCACTGAGCACCACAGGGCCCCTCTCACCTGGGCGGGTGTGCCCAGCAGCATTGTTATTTCTAGGGGAATCGTCCCCGTAATGGATGATTTGTATTACATTTTTTCAAAAGTACTTTCTGACATTAGTAATCCTCCCGCAGGGTTTAATTCCTACACTAATTTAATGAGAACACGTTAGAGCACGTTTTAAGTCTGCCTTGATCTCCGAGTCGCTGCTGACTGCTAATCATCAGCCAAAACTCTCATAAAACCACATTAAATTTTTTTGAGTTTGTAAGGCCCATTAAAATGCGGTCCCTTTCTAGAATCTCTGAACTCCGTAAAGTAGAACTAATGAGAATATTAAGTCCCTAATGATATCATTGAATTCAGCTCAAAGGTTTGAATAGGCTTATTTGCATGCTTTGAATCACTTTGGATGATCTCAGTGGCATGATCACCACTTGTTGTCTTGAACATATTGCAGAGCCTCATTGAGCAACTGTCACACATGCACACTTGCTCACTTCCCTGCCATTAACCACATACCTGCGGTGCTTGGCCACAGTAATGATGCTTGACTCCAGCGCCCACAGACTACCTTCCAGTGTCAACCATCAATCTGGCCAACAAGTGCAGCAATAGCCCTCGTCAACACACCGTTGAGTCCTCTACTCATCACCCCGTATCAGCCAGCTCTTTTGTTAATATATATCTTGTGTGTGCTACATTTTCTGCGTGTGTGAAATTGTTGTTTATTCGAGAAAGGGTTAGCCTGCTTGCCCCGCTGTTGGTAAACAGTGAGAGAGAGTGTGTGAGATTCATCACAGAAATGAGTTTGGTAACAAACGCTGATAATGGAAACCCTTGGCAGTAAATAAGTGGAAAATGAAGAGGGACCAGCGGGGCTCACAAAGATAATTAATTCATCCCTTCAAAATTCTGCTTATATTGTGCTTAGTCATGTCCTCAACTCATTTCCTTGGAGTCAGTTGGATTACAGCGGTTGTGGGTGTCTGTCAGCAGTTGACGTGACTGAGAAGTGAGGCTGCCTTTCACAGCTAATATAGAAAATTGTGTTTAATAACTCAATTTCTTTGACTGTCAAACCTCATGCATTCACTTCATCATTCTATTTTCACGCTTCTGTCGGTACCATTACATCGCTCTATTTCTTTGACAGCATCGATCGATTTTAGGTTATATTTAAAAAAAGAAGGGAGTTCTGTGTAAGGTAATGGAGCCATATTTTTACATCCATCAAGTTAATCGTCTCTGCCTTCACTGCTCTGTTTTATATATATGTGCTAGGTGTGATCAATTCGCAGATGTGTTATAAATCTGTGAGATATACTAATAGAGCCAGATGCAGGTACTACATACATCTCCTAGAAAGAGATCCGCTATATTCATGGTGTTTTATGTGTGAAATATCACTGGCGCTGACACCTTCTGTCCCTGTCACTGATTGAAAATGTATTCATATTACCAGCGATACAATTCCACTATGAATTCTTTTTAGGGTGAAGGAAGCAAATGATATGAATGTTGAGAGCAATACTTCAACATGAGATATTACTTGTGGCAGGGCAATTTCTATCCTGAGCAGGAGCAGCCCTTCTAGTCCGGCGTTTAATTTTCACGTGTGATTGCAAAAGATTTTTCGGAGAGCCGGCTGCTGAGACTGTGTCCGATTAGCTTGAGTAGAATTGGCACCTTTCCCATAAATAATCTGATAAATATGGAGCAGTCGCCACAATCATACTTAGGTTACATTTGTATGCCTCCCTGCATAATGTGGAATCAGCTTTTTTTACATCTGACATGTCCTGTGTGGATGGAGGAAAAGTAGGTATATGACTCACAAGACAATAACCCTCTTTATTGTTGATTGCTTTAAGTGCTCGTGTCAAGAGCCGGTGATTTTCGGGTGATGAGTTGGCGAATAAATATCCTAACCATCTGCACGCCAACAGCAGCCACCATGATGCAGTACGGCTCTATTGCATCCTTTCTCTCCCACCTCCTCCCCTCTTTCTTCTCCTTGCACTGACGGAGACAGGAAACAAGTCTCTGGGAAGTGAAGCTGCAAAAAACCCAACAACAGCATCTCATTATCCACTAAATAGCACCAGATTAATTACAATGACAATGACAGATGGCTTGTTACTGGATCATTGAGATGGGACCCAGGGGAGGGACGGAAACATGCAGGTACAGAACACACGTGTTATATTCACTGCTATAACCCGTCTGATGGACACATAATGCTTTATGTGACATATAAAGTCTCTCATAAAACAAGATCCAATATACATTTGAAGAGATATGTAAAATCATTATGGATACTCTTTCCATTTTCTTCTGCACAGTAATGTGTTTGAAAACAATATAACATCCATTCAGACATCTTGATTACACATAAGAAAATATGGTTAGAGCTCATTATTTTTTATGCAGCTCTGTACTATAAATGTTCTCTTCTTTTAATTACTTGCTGGGAACTAGAATTACCAGCAGCTCTTTTAGTGTTTCACAAACATTTTAATCTTTTGGAAGCACATTCTGGGCTGTCCTTGCCACAAAAGGATCCTGTTTTACTGTAAACCAGCATTGACCTCTTGCTGTATGCTGTTGTTTATTTCATTTGACTTGTCACGCTATTCGACTCGTAAGTAACTCCTGAACCCTGACTCTCCTTAACATGATACTCTGTCATATTGGGCAGCTTACTACTTGTAAAGTGCCCGACTACATGTATCTACTATTCACATCCTGCAGAAAACTTGGAAACTAAAGAGAGGGAAGGGCCTGCTTAAGAAGTAAAGCATTTAGCAAAATCACTTTACATATGTTAACAGTGGCATCTAACTCCAGGTACATTTCCATTGTCCATGGGGAGATATGTCGCTTTAGATGTTTTCATTGCTCCATGAAAATTGATTCCAAAATAATGAATATAGACCTCCAGTCAAATCACCTACAACTAAATTGCCCACTCAGACACTGAAACTGTGCAATATCGACAATGTAATGTGAATGATTAGGGAGTACTTTTGAGCAATCTGTGACGTGGTCAACCATAGAGGCCTGGCTTCTGAAGTTAAGGAGATATTGTTGGAAAAGTACCTACAGCAGTAATAGTTGGTGACAAAAAGCTTTGTTTGACCTGAATTACATGAATGTATTGGTCTCCTACAACTTGGCCACCTGTGACCATTGGTATCCACTTTCAAAAAGAAGTGCCTACTTTGTATACAACAATGGAGCAGTTAAAGCACCAGAAATGAAAACCCTACGAAACCCCATTATAACAGGCGGGTTGTTACTTTTGATTGTGGATTTCCAGTGGAGTACATAGTAACTATTGTTTGTCTCATAGCAACTATTTCCCATTTCAGCAGCGAGGAAAAAACATGATTTGGCGAAATTGTCTGCCACATCTATTGCTTCGAAAAGTTCTATACAACAATTTATAGTAAAGTAGGTAAAAGTAATGGATTTTTGTATCGCTCTATTTCAGTATAGGCAGTACTCAAGTTGTAAAAAAAAATCAGGGGGGATGGTGGATTAGATCATATGGGGACATAATTTGTGCTGATAACCCGCAGAGGGTGGGAGACCAACCAGCATAAAGATAATTATTATACTCCTAAAACAACATGCATGTTATGGATGTTCAGATACTCCTTTCATTGCTCTTGACCAAGGCACCTCAGAATTAGAGTCGGTCCCCGGGCTGCCATGGCGGCACCACTAACATTTAGGGTCAAATGCAGAGGACAATTAGCGCAAAATCTTTTTTTCACTTTAATTTTTAAAGGGGGGGAGGGGATACAAAAATGTGGTTATAATGGAAGTCTATGGTACAAATCTTGTAGGTTAACAGTCCCTCATTTATTATTCAGATGGATCAACTGATTACACTAATTATAAAGTCAAAATACTTTTTAGAATATTGAATTATAGTGTATTTTTTCAAAAAAGCAGTTACTGGTATACGATCAAAACTGGTATCTAAAGGGTTACATTTGTATCGTAATTAATTAAATCATTATGTAAATTGAACACTTCATGAAAAATATTGATCCGTCATCATTTTATTGCAGTTCAAATACAAATATTTTATGTTAACATTCCCAATGTTACTTTTTTTAACAGGGCATTAAGTGCAAATTGAAATTGTTTACAAAATATGAAAATATATTAAAAGATTATACAGATAATACAAAATTGGACCAATGTTGTCAATGGCTGCCTAGTGCCTACTCCACTCTCCCCCATCTCATAGAAGTTTCCAAAGATTTTCATAATCATGTTTTTTGGTCTCAATTTTTCTTGCTCTTGCTTTCGGATTGTTAGCTAAGCAATGGCTTTGAAGCCAAGTCTTGACATATACCTCTGGTCTGAACTTGTTCAGTGGAGGGCCAACACACTTGATGAAAAGCAAGGCTGACATGCTTTTTACCTCTAGGGAGCTTCTAGTTGGTTAAAATGTTCATCTGACTAAACCCACGTTCACACTCAGCTGTGGAGATGACCAGAGTGTTTACTGCTTGAAGGAGGGGTTTCAGCTCTTCTGGTGCTGGTGGTATCATTTCATCAACAGTTTTGAGTCTTACCAGCTACCTAACACGAGAGAAAAACGTAGCTAAACTCCAAACTAAGTTGTTATTGCTGCTTATGTCCATAGATTCCACCTTTGGTGACTAAAGTAGTGAGTAATGACTAAGATTACTGACTCTTGACTTACCTGAAATGTTATTTTTAGTATTTTTAAATATGAAGTCCCTCAGATTGCGTTGTCCTCCTGGTCGCTTGGCCATTGTGATGACCGTTACCTGCGCTTCTGGCATCGATCAAACAGGCGCATCACGGCGCTCTGGCGCCCTCTAGGGCACTCGCATAGTATAGCGTCAGTGACTTGGTAAAAATGTCATTGCGTCTGTGCGTGCTCCCTCGCCCACAGTATTTTACTCAAAATGCGCAAAATTAATGTTGAAATAGCAGTAATACCAGTGCCACGTTCATTGATAAAATTACATAAAGGATGGAAAGGGGGAATGGCAGTTTTAGAAGGGGGATGATTTTGACCGTTTTTATTTCAGGGGGGATGCCATCCCCCCTCAACTCGAGTACTGAGTATAGGTGTACACAAACACAAAAGCATAAATACTGTACGGTACTGTTACCATTACCGTAGAATGGTAAGGACCTTTTAACATGCTTGCAGACTGTAAATGTCCATGTATTGTGGATGTAGCTTCTGCAAGCACAAAAGAGAGTCACAATAAAGACAAACACCACATAGCAGCTGTCAGGAGCAGTGGCGACTGGTCATTAGGGGCAGGCACAGCCCCACCTAGTGTCAGCAGAAAGTATTCAAATAATGATTACAACAAAATGCAAAAAATAAATTAAAAAATAAATAAAATATATTTTAAGATCATGTTTAATCATCTGATTCGTCTCATTGCTGTTTTAGTATGTGTTCTTCTAATTAGTGTCTACAGTGTGTGCCTATTGAGCTGTTTAGAGCCATGTGGGACAAAACCCGATCCTGCCCCTCCCTCTGACTGTCTAAGTCAACGGTGACTGCAAAAACTACACTGCGCATGCTCAGAGTATTTTCCTATTTAATGTGTGTGGCAAAAAAATAATGACCAGAGGGGCAAAGTGCTGCCATCCCCACCATACGTCATCTCACATAATTCAGAGCTGATTGGCTGTAAGTACGTGTGCCGCGAAAAGTGTGGTGTGTGAAGAGGAGGAGAGAGAGCTGCAGTGAGGCGTCCTAAAACCAGGAAGTAAGCTGCGTATGGCTTCCCTCCACAAAAAAGCAATGATATTTCTCCATAGGATTTTAGAAAATAGCTCCAAATAAGATCTGTGGGAAACGTAGCTGTTAGATAAATGTACGTTTTGTTCAGCCGGATAATATCCACATGTCTACCCTACTTTTATCATTTTCGAATCACACATCTATTGATTAGATTAGATTTATGATAGACTTTTGAAACTACAAGAAGATAAGGAGGACTTTTACAAAAAAGTAATAGAGATTTTTGTCCAGAAGGATAGGCAAATGGACTTCATCTTCAAGTCAAGGTAAGACTGCAATTTTATTGAAAATGGGATCTTACTAAGAGAGAACAATTCAATATTTAAATGATAAAATTACATATTTTTGGGTATCCTTCTGTTGAACTGTCTGTTTAAAAGTAATTGAAGCATCAGACAAAAAAAAGCTTTTGAAAATAATATTATATTTTGATTTAATATATTTGTAAACCTGAAGAGTCAGTGCCAGTGCCTCACCAGCCATGAACCTCTCTGCAGAAGCTTATATATAGACATCTGAGTTTTTTGTGCCCCACCACTTTTGTACATATAGAAACGCCACTGGTCAGGAGCCAGTATAGGCTTAGTGATGAGACCTTGTCTTTGAGCTACATCCCTGTACTAACACTTGTTCCACACCTGGGCATATTTATATGACAACATTTATGTGTGGCTGAAATTCAGCTGGAAGAGACTAGGACAGGCACTAGATTTAGTGCGCTAGATTTTGGTGCTGATTTAGACTGTGGGTGTAAGAGTAGATCCTGGCACAGTGCTCTGAAGGTGGGCGTCTGATGTGGCCTTAGCAATGAGTCTCTGGCCCTCTGGTGAAAGGTGGAAGCACAATAGGAGGCCAGAACACATGAGAGAAAGTTGGAAGTAGTAGGAGAAAGGAGAGGGTGGCCCAGAGTGAATGGTGCAAATAAACTCGTCTTGATGCCTCAGGGTCTGAAGAACATTAAGTCGGTTTGTGTGTTTGTGTTTCTTAATCAAAGTTGAATGCGAGAAGTTCATTTCACCAGAGTGAAAAGAGCCAGAGGTTAGTCACTTCTTGTGCGTTTGGTTAATTGATGTCAAACACTTCTTGCCAACAATCAACACATTAAGTACTTTGATTGAAAATATTGAAACAGTGTTTTGTGACAGCAGGGGCTTCCAAGCAAATAGAAAAAGTAAGTACAATTGGAAAAGTAGATTAAAAGATCATTAGTCTCAAAAGTGTTGTGTTAGTTGTGAAATACACAAGCAGTGTGAGAAAAAGTTTTTAGAGAGTACTTGTCCATGGACAAGTGAGTTTGGCAATTTACTTGTCCGAATACATTTTTCACTTGTCCAGAATGGACAAAAATTGGGGCCACTGGAATCTTCTTCTTCGTGATCGTATTTTACACTTTCCCACGGTTTTTACGACACCGCTAACGTAAGTGAGCGGTAACATTTTACTGCATCACACATAGGGTTGGGTATCGTTTGGATTTTAACGATTCCGGTTATGCTTTTCGATTCCGGTTATTTTCGGTTCTCGATTCCGGTTCTTTGAGAGGGTAAATAAGTCCCATGACAAACTGGGAGAAAAATATATTTATGAAAACATTAAGTCAAATCTGTATTCCTATTTACAAATCACTTCATACTGTTGAATTTCTTACGGTTATTGAATAAAATTATATAAAAATAATCTCTGCATTGTTTAGTTAGTTCTAAGTGGTGCAGTTTGAGAATGTACAATTGGCCCAGTCTCCTCTGATGTTACACTGCAACCTGCCTGTGAGACAGAGTCCAACCACACATCTCCAATACATAGGCCTAATAATAATAATAATAATACATTATTATTATCTCAAAAAGAGAGATACTAACAAATAATCTAGGAAGTTTAACCACTTGGATTAAACCGGAGGTGACAAGTCTCGGTGTCATCCTGGACTCAGATTTGAACTTCAACGCCTATTTAAACAAAGTGATCAAAATAGCTTTCTTTCATCTCAGAATCATAGCGAAGGTAAGACCATTCATAAATCAAAATGATGCAGAGAAGCTAATTCATGCTTTTATATCTAGCCGACTAGACTACTGCAATGCACTATTCACTGGTCTCCCCAAGAAAGCTATTGGAAGACTCCAGCTCATTCAAAACTCTGCAGCTAGACTACTAACGAATACCAAAAGGAGGGAACACATTAGTCCTGTCTTAGCTACTCTACACTGGCTTCCTGTAACTTTTAGAATTGATTTTAAGGTGCTTCTCCTCACATACAAAGCTCTAAATGGACAAGGACCCAGCTACATTGCTGACTCTCTAATTAACTACACACCCGCCAGAACACTGCGATCATCAGATGCAGGTCTATTAGAGGTCACCAGAAAGAGTCATAAGAAGATCGGTGATGCAGCCTTTGTAAACCACGTTACTCAACAATATTAGGGAAGCCAATACATTAGGCATTTTTAAAAGGCAGCTTAAAACCTATCTCTTTAGCAAAGCATTTTACTGATTTTACACTATTATACTGCACTATTCTCTGTGATTGACATTGCACTATTTCTCTGTTTTATTCCCCATGTTTTTATTTTTAATTATTTTATCCCACTTTATGCTTTGCTCTTGCTGCTTGTTTTACACTGATTTTATGTGTTATTTTGTACTGATGTAAAGCACTTTGAACTGCAATGTATGAAAAGTATGAAAGGTGCTATACAAATAAAGTTATTATTATTATATTTATAGCCTATAGGCCTAGCGCTTTTCTACAACTCAAAGACGCTTGCACGCGTACACATGTCCTGCAATACACATGCTGCAGCTGCCCAGCTGCTCACTGTTTGTAAAAGTAAATAAATAGTATTTTCATTTCAATAATGTACTTTCTATATCCTGCTTCATAAACAATACTGACATCCCTGTGCTCCTCCGAGTCTGGGGGTCCGGGGATGTGAGGACAGCGCGAGGACACAGACATGGAGGCTGCTTCACTTCATAAAGTCAATATTCAATATTAACAACTCAGGAGCTAAAACGCTTAATAACCTTCATTACGTGTTAGAGAAAGAACATAAGAAAGTTTGACAAAGATGAGGCTGTTAAACGGGCAGCGGATCCGCTGTGTGTAGAAAGAGAGAGAGACGCTGAGCTGCACCGTGCAGCGATCAGCTGATCCGGAGCATAGAGAGAGAGAGAGCTGCAGTCCGCGGGGCTCGGCCTCGCCTCCTGTCCTCACAACTCTTATTAATCCCGGTACCGGACAATTGTTATTTGTTCCTACTCGTAACCGAGTTTTGCTTCCAAACCCTGCCACTGTGCTACACTTCCCACCCCGCTCCGCCCCCGCCTAACTGTACAGAAAGCGGCGAGATGCATTTCCTTAGGAATCGACAAGCAGAACCGAAACTAACATTTCTAAACGAACAATGGCGGACACGGACAATTTGCGAATGAGTTCTGCCTTTTGTAAACTGAATTTATCAATAATTTGTCAATAAATCAGTGCGAAAAACGTCACTTGTCCGCCGGACAAGTCAATTGAAAGATCTACTTGTCCGATATTGTAAATAACACGTCCCGGACGGTGGGACGTGTACTTTTTCGCACACTGCACAAGGCTAGAGCAGCATTACATCACATAATGTGTTGCAAAGGAAATGTGTAGAATACCGTCTGTATATTATCCATTTGTTTATTTTACACTAATGCTTGGCCTTATGGTATTTCATTCCAATTTTACAGATTACTGCTTTACTCATTACCAGCCATTGTTCCCTGGGCATTCACATGCTGTGTAATTGTTGTTTAAATGCAAAGATACACTTAAGGCCAGCATTACATTTTTTGCTGTTTGCAGTTATTTGAGTACGGCTTTCATAACGTTTCTTTGGAGTACAAAAGCCAATAAAAGATGTCCCTGTTGAGATGAATGTGTATCTTTTCTCTTTTACTGGAGATCATTTGCAAGTTTAAGTTTTGCTTTGATGCATTTACACCAGTGATTGCTGTGCAGGAACTCCTATTGTGTTTAAAAAACTAAACGGTGGACCCTGTCTCGATCCAGTCCTTCACACTTCATTGGCTTTTGTGCTTTGGAAATGAAAGATAAAAACAACACAAATAACACATAGCGATTAAGTAGAAACTTGATAGACCGCACAGGGGGCCTTTCTGCCTCTTTCTATTATGTTTTCAGCTCTGAACCCCCCCCCCCCCCCCCCCCCCACACTTTGCTCATTCTGTCTCCCTTTGTCTTTCTCTCTGTGTTACCTGCTGCTTTAGGCTAAAATGCCTTGTTTGGTATACAAAGTGTATTTATTGAATTTGACCAGTTTTAGCAGTAGGAGCGTACGTACGCCTGTCCATTTAAATACTTCCTTTTATCACTGAAGCGCGAGAATGTTCCACACAACAAACATTGTTAATCCCCAAAGTACAAAAGATCTGGGGCCTACATCAAATCTATTTTGATAGAGATTCAGATTAGGCTTCTCGAGATTCACTTTGTGATGACATCAAGTCTTTAGCTGCCTCACAATTATTTAGGCAAGCAGGTAATAGTCTTATTCTAGACTATTCTATGTGAGTCCAGGCTTTTCAGCATTCTGCAGCTATACCAAAAGTCCTGTATGAAAAGCTCAAATAATAAAATGTCTTAACCCTTATGTGGTGTTCATATTTTTGTTACTCAGCCAGTGTTCGTGGGTCTGGTGGACCCGCTGCCTTAATTTGGGCTTCAATTCAACACAATCAAACTATTTTACGTTAAAATACTCAACAGATTTTTACAGTTTACTTCATCTATATTACAAGCAATATAAACAGCATATATGGTAGGGCGGTGCGATTATGGCAAAAATCATAATCACGATTATTTGGGTCAATAATTGATATCACGATTATTTTGACGATTATTCATTGACCATTTATTGAACTTTAAAACAAATAATATTTTACCAATAAACAAGATCAACAAATATGTTGGAGCGCACTTCCAAAACCATACTAAACATATATTATTAATATGATAAATAAAAATAAATTAGACCAAAATAAATTAAATCAAATATGATGCAGTGCACAGTCACAACCTGAAAACTCCTTAACATATAGCCAACATTTTGGTAAAACATATTTAACATATTCCACTCAGTTAAATGTTGAAGGCTGGCCAACCGTCATGGTCCAGAAGTAACAGGAAATAAATGTTGAACTACAATTTAAGACCAAATAAAAAACTGTAGGACACCATGGCAAATGCTGGTAGGGCTGCTCATGTCATCTCTTAAATATTTTTTGCAAGAAACACCAGCCTGTTTACACGGTCTGGTTTCAGAGATGAGCGCAGGCAGGTGACAAGCCACCTGTACTGAAGACCCTCAGCCACGCCCCGACACATGGGGTGACGCCGGCCAATCACAAAGCTTTGATGCGTTCAAGTGCATTATTCTGGCACAGGAAGATTATGTTACAGGACATTAACGATAAAACAGAATATTGTTGTTCTATTTTTAGACACATCTCGCGATCGACTGGTTGGGCACCCCTCGGCTAGACCATAGGTCTGTTGTGGTCGCAAAGTAGTCAGCTGAAGCCACATCTCTCTCAACTTCCCCACGGCATTTGTCATATAGTGCAGGCAGCGCAGACCTGCTGAAATAATACCGAGACGGCATCGCGTAACGCTTGTCCAACGTGTTGACAAGTTGCTTAAAGCCCTGGTTGCTAACAGTGCTAACTGGGCACATATCTTTAGCGATGTGAAATGTAATGACAAAGTACTTGCAAATAGTGGAAATAGTTTTACCCTTCTTTTTAACGAGTTGCTGCTCTTGTTCTGACATCTTCGCTCGCGCTGAACACTCACAACACATGTCACTCCCACGTGGCCGAGTGGGCTTTTAGGGAGGGGCGAAAGCGCACCCAGCAAAATAATCGTATTTTGTCAATTATGCTGTTTTCATAATCGTCGCAAGCCATAATCGTAATCGCGATTAAAATACGATTAATTGCACAGCCCTAATATATGGTATATATAATATTTGCCCTTTTACATTTATTATATCACATTAATGAATTAAAGTGCCGGACCGGCTGGTCCTGTGGCTCGTCTTTTTTTTGTAACTAGCTGATGCTCAATCTCATCTTCTTCTTCAAAGTCACGGTCAGACTCAGAATTCTCAGAAATGTGATCCTCACATTCTAAAACCTCTTCCTCTACATCATCATCAAATGGTTCACTCTCTTCCAGAATCATTTGCAAGGCCCTCTGAGCAGAGAATCTTTTGGCCATCTTAATCAGTTGTGATAAGGACCCAAACTGGCTAAGCTTTATTTATTGTGTCTTGCCCCAAATTTGCAGCTTGGATAGAGTGTGAAAAAATTGGTTCCCGCAAGACATAATGCGGGAATGTGAGAGCAGACAGGTGTCACACACACGCACACGCACACACGGCTCAGACAGGTGCACAGGACCTACAATTTCCACACTTTTGTTAGCCCCGGGTCCGGGAGCCGAACACCCTGTATGTAATGTAAATGTGTAGGGGGGGTACAGTGGGTGGTCATTGAAAATGTGTTCTGATATATGTTATTCACAGAAAGACAGCCAAGACCATTGAGTGTGGTTTTGAAAAAATAATTTATCATATCATGTTTATTTAGCTAAATAATGAAAACGGGTCCCACAGACCCGAACACCATACAAGGGTTGCATCTCCGGCTGCAGGAGAATGTTGAATTGATGCTTCAATTGTTGTTGTAGGTTGTCTCAAAGCTAAATAAACAGCAGTTATTCAAAACGGTCACTGTCTGTCTCCTGAGATCCTGCTGTCAATTTCAGTTGTTAAATACAAACTTCGGGTGAATGCTTTTGTTCCAGTGTGTTTACTCTGTCTTAAAGAGTTATTTTACAATGTCAACCTGGACAGGTGTAAATCGATGAGCCCATTACCTTTAGGACAGTTTAGAAAGCATCACCAACAACAGAGCTGGATTTGCAGTGAACAACACCTACAACACAGACTGCTTTATAAACAATGGTGTCAATTGCAAAACACTACATACCGCCTTTTTGAAATGGTGAAACATGAAGACTAAATCAATGTGAATTTCACATAATGGGGTTTGTCTATTTTGTTATTTGTAATTCGCAGAGACCTTTAAATTAGTTGTTATATTCAAAACACAGGTATTTGTTTTTTTCCTCATAATGAAATGATCCAAAAACGTGACAGTATAATTACTATACTGCCGCACTTCAATGTTTATGACAAGGCAGAGGTGTGTCATCCCAAATGACAATGAATCACTTCCTCTCTGACAGACAGGAGTGTACTGCATTTATTTTCAGCTCAGCACAAAGTATCGGTATAAAGCCAAAGTTACATTTGATTTGTCCGAGGATGCAACATTTCAGGTCAGTTTTTGGGTTTAAGGGCTTTGGTCATCAGTATCCTATCCTCTGTACAGACGGACATCATGTTTAATAAAATGATGTCCTTCTAAGCACAAATTCAATCGTAATAGAATAGGCTTGATAACATTACCTGCAATTCATTATCACTCTTTTCCCCCCCAATATGATGTTCCAGGTGTTTTTTTATAAGAATAAGGGAAGTCATTTGAGTGTTTTTAAAGAGTTTGTGTAGTGTATTTATATGAAAGTACCTCAGCAAACAGAAGATTAGAAATAGCTGCATGCTATTGTCAAGCAGTTATGTTTTATAATCTTTATATAGCCTGCCTATTAATTGTTTTATAGCTCATTTAATAAAAAAAAAAACGAGTCCCGAATTTCTACCATTTGTCGGGTACTGTACATTGAAATCTTCCAGCATCGTTGACTCCGCATGCCCACTCCACTACGAGTGGTAGCGCAGTGATCTACTGAGCATGTAATCTGACAGTATTTAAAGAACGACCCTGTCTGTGTTATTATAGCAGTTATTATATATAAAAAGTTATGCAGTTTTTTCCGAGGCTTAGGAACCGTTTGTCTTCAAGGATAGCTTGTATATGATGTGATTGTGACTTTTGTGTTTTCTACTGCATCTCCATCCTTCGGACATGTTCTTTTCATTCACACTCAAAATTAAAGTCAAATAGTCATACAAAAACATGCAGGGTTGGCAAGGTGTGCATGTGAAACTTGAATAGAGGACTCTTGAGTGGAGGAGTGTCAGAGCACTGCATGAAATGCGATGGTTCGGGTTATAATAGAAGACCATTGTGCTCTCAATAAGCAGGATCACGAATGGTGTTAATTATGTCTTTGTTATTCAAATGTGTCACTTTTCAGTTTGTAGGTAACTCTTTAGCAGTAGCACTCTTTCTGTGTTCAAGGAAATTACTGGTGCTACAATTTAAAATGAAATACAAGCCGTTTTTCTGTGATCAAAGTTCTATTTTCCTTCACACTAGACAGCTGTTGTTCAGCCTCTATTGTTTTTTCACGCTGTTGTCAGGTAGTGGCTCTGTGAAGTGCAAGCGTCTCTCTGGGTAAACAAAACAGGACCTGAAATATGTCAAGACAGAATCCTGGAGGCATGTGGTGTTTGTTTTAGCTGCAGTCAACAACAAATACCTCCAATAGGAGGTATTTGTTGTTGTATTATGTCAGGTCTGCTTTGTGTTGATGCCATTGCTGTGATAAAGGCCACGTGTTGGACTTTGTGAGTTCATGCATGTGGAGACTTGTAAGCCTGCTTTGTCATTAACCTCCATTTGTTGAATATCGGGTACAGAGCTTGATTGTTATTATTCTGGTCATCTTATTATAAAACTGTACAGAGTGTTTGATGTTTGTTTGAAGATGGATGGACACAGTACAACTACAATTGCATCTATGGCAGGATAACAAATTGTTCTCTATTTGAATGTTAAGCATTTACACAAGAAAAATGAGACCCGTACCAAAACAAATCGGATGCATTAATATTGTGACTAAATAAAAAAATACCAAAAATAGGTGAATGTAATTGAATTGCAAACATGTCTTGATGTCAACCACACGGTCAGTCAGGGATATGGCTTACTATAAGATTGTCGTCAAAAATCACACTTGTATCATAGCCAAAATATAGTTTATGATGCCATAACTTTTAATCTCAACATGCAGCCAGTGCAGCACCGTTCAATTCCTTTCAAGTGGCAGCAGATTAGACGGCAGCCAATAATATTGATATTAATGGGCACTTTAAGAAACAGAGAGAGTATAGACGCTGAAAGTGAGCAAAGTATTGGAGAGAGCCAAGTGTGTGTGTGTGTGTGTGAGACAGAAGGTTGTGATGACCGCTTTGAATGAAATGTCTGACCTGCCACTGAACATTAAAATGCCTAATTGAATGTAAATAAGGAAGAGGGGTGTCTATAATTGACGTCCTACACGTGATTATGAAAGCCCTTCTTGTCACCCTACTCTATATTTTAAGCGTCACTAATGGATAATAACCTTCAAAGGAAGTGCACAATCATTAAAGGTTAACGTTATGCCAATCAAGCACAAGGACAGAAAGGGTACATTTTGTCTCCATGTTCAGCCACTGCTTTTTTTTGTACTTACAAATCCAAAAACCATTACATGCAGATACAGTATAAGATGAATATCCACACACAACAAATGAATACGTACCAGAATTGTTCTCATGAGGGATCTTCTGTCTTTGTATTAATTAAAAGAACCGAATAAATTATACTTTTATTTTACCCATCAAGCACAAATAATGTTAAACATGTTCCATAATGTTCTCTTTAGAGATTTAAGACTGTCAATGGTTGTTTAACCGTTTATCCTATTTAAGAGGGGTTTAGCATCTCTTTAATATAGATTTCGATCTAATGCAAAAATATCTTCAAGACAAATACATTATGCTGCCCTTGTTGGTTGGGTAGATTGGGATGCATACGGATTATGAAGTTATTTCTGCGCACAAGAAAGATAAAAGTTACCTTTCAATCTCTCCATATATTTTGATAGCGGACAGCCGTGATGGACTTATTTCAATAATGGCACCCATCTCTCCTTGTGCTTACGCAAATGCAAGAAAATGAAACATAGGACATTTCAGGGAAATTAATTATTTGTTCTGGAGAGCGGGATCGTTTATCACGTGATGGAGTGGTTGCGAATGACTTGGAGAGGTGGAGATTCCAATGAATTTCATTTGTGGTGCAGTCAGCAGAACGCCTCCACATCCGAGGTTGAAACATTTCAGAGATACTACAGGCTGTTTTACAATTTCAAACAGGATGGAAAAGGCAGAGCGCCATTATCTCCTCCAATGCAATTACTGTGGTGGATTTGCTCAGGGAAGATTTTATTTTATCATGTTTATTTAAATATTCTTTTTGTGTTTTGGGCTGCAGGTTGTTCTCTTTCTCTGTTTGTGTGTGTCTGTGAGTGTGTTTTCATTCATGCTCTCTAACGGATGCTGCCTTAGAAGTTTTGTTTTGATTGATTTTAGAATCTTTCACATAAACTCCCATGTGAAAGTTGTACATATAGCATGCTTAAAGGTGACATGTCATGCTTTTCCGGTTATTGCCCGTCCCCTTGTGTGTTATGAAGGTTTTTATGCATGTAAATGGTCTGCAGAGTCAAAACCCTCAAAGTACACCATGTAGGGAGTAAAACTCTAAAACAGAAAATACCTCCCCAAAACGCCTCGTTGGTGATACGTCACTGTCCATTTGATTCTTCCGGGTACATCATGATGTCATGTCGTCCCCGGAACGAAATGGACCAATCCGTGAAGCCGTTACGTTACGTCCGCGGAGCCGTTACGTTAAGCCCCCGCTGATTGGTCCAAATTGACCAATCCACGGACTTCCTCACACACTCAGTGCAGGCAGCTCTGCTGATTTCTCCTCCCTGGCTGCAGGCTGATAACAGACAGTTGGGATCGCGGCGAAATTCTCTCTGCAGAGTCAGACCCATTCTCACAGCATTTATCAACCTTTTTCTTCTTCTCAATATCAAGCCACACTTATTGTTTTTACTTCGGCTGTGACTTTGTGTGTGTTCAGGTTGAGTTTGGCTGTGTTTCGCTGTGTATCGCTAAACAAGGAAATCACACCTCCACGGAGCTCAGCGCGATTCACAACGTCCCGACCAATCAGAGCACACTGTGCTCACAGGGAGGGGGGGGGCAAGAGCTGCAACGAGCCGTTTAGTGGAGAGAGTGAATACTGCTGAATACACATACTTTACAGAGATGCTGTATGCAAAACCAATGTGAGTTTGGAAAATTGCACAGTATAAATCTATTCTAGTAGACCTCAACAATGGAATTATGATCAGTGGAAATGGCCATGACATGGGACCTTTAACACTAACCGAGTGTATTGAAATAGTAAAGGCGTATAAATGTTGCATTGGCCATTATGATGCACAGAAGTACTCGGGTGTTGCAAACATTTCAAAGTTATGAATGTGATGTAGACATTTATTTGCTTGTGTGTGTTGGGCATTATCTGCTTTTCATTGTCTGTTAAATGGGAGCGATAATAACTGTTCCAGTCCCTTGGTTTGGTTGCTTCCTTCATCAGCACTTCAAATTTAAGAAGGACTGGCCTTGGCATCACCCCATTTTGTCTCTCTCTTTCTCCATTACACGCACACACACACACGCACGCACGCACGCACGCACGCACAGAGAGAAAGGTTGTCCATTACAACAATGTTAGCTCTGTGACTCGCCTCGCTTTCATAATTAGAAATCGGACCATGCTCCTCGTTCACTGATTCCCCACTCACCCGCTGTTGCTTGGGGCCACCTCTCTGTTTGGATGAAGGCTGATTATATTCCAGTCACTGACTCGCAACGGCTGAAACAGAGGAAAGGAACGAAGAGAAGACGAGGGAGGGGGTTGTTGCAGGGAGATCAGGCTGGGAGTGTGATGGCTGTCTTTCTCTGGGTGGCATCCCTTTTAATCACTAAAGTAGGAGTGAAGAGGCTTACACTGCTGTTTTATTCAGCAGAGGAAGGACATGATTCATGTTTTGTGGATTTGATTTCGTGCTGTTTACAAAGCGTACAGGGAAACCGTGCTTGTTTGAAGAAGCGGCAAGTGATGCCCTCCGGCTCTGTGCTGGGCATGTTTCCCATGCCATGTGTTAGTATTAGAGCAGGTGTTTTCAGTTGTCCTGCTGTATTGAGGGTGCACTGTAGACGTCACAGCCTGCCACAGCTGGCATTGAGGAAGCAGGAAAGGCACCACTGATAAAAATACACTTGTTTACTTATTTAAAAAATAGTTTTTTATTAAACAAAGATAAAACTCAAGGGCACATATTTCACAAACTGAAGAAAGTCCCTAATCCTGGGTTAAATGTACATTTCATGGTGTCCCAGCTGATAAACCTCACCATGGTTTATGTATGTCAGCAATTACAAGGATGGTGGTTGACGGGGCAGCAGAGTTGTTTGTTTAGATTGAAGACTGACTCCACTGGATCAAAGTCAGACTGACAGACCAACATTGCCATGCCTAAAAGCATGCTGCTGGCATTTCAGTGTGGATCAGGAAGCCATAATGATATCAATGGGTGTCCCTGTGTCTGACTCACATCAGTCCCGCCCTGCATCTATAAAATGACTGCTATTTCAGAGAGAAGGTAATCAGTTGAGACAACACCTTTCTAACTTTAAAAGCAAATGTAAGGCTTATTCCTCTCATGTCAGATTACACAGAAATAGCCGTGTTTACCAGCAACCAGCATTACATCTGAAATGGCCTTAGCACTGACTTTAATATTGTTTATTGGCTTGTTTTTCTCTCTAGAATACTTGATTTTAGTGAAATGCTAGGGGGGAAATACATCATTTAAATATCGCACGAGCTGCTCTGAGGACAATATCTAATAGCAACATGTATTTGTACAAATAACGTTGTAGGTCTGTGTTTTGTTAAACTGTTTATTGTTGTTAGGTGAACGAAATCTTGAAAGCACAGAATGGCACGCCTCTCAAACCTGTATGTCTACCCTATAAGATAACTGACAACATGACAACTATTTACACATCTGCTTAAAATGATCCATGATCACCCCTACTTTCTCTGTTATTCTAACTTTATCATTTAAAAAAATGCTGTTATATTCTTCCACCAGTTTCAAATTCAGTGCACATTCGTTATCACTTGTTGATCAAATTCATCATTCATGCCTGCACCACATTATTGATCTCTGTCTGCCAGCCTTTGTCACTGTTTGAGTGTAGGTATTAAACACAGCTACTGCATTTGCAATGTAATAAGGGATGCGTCTTTAAGAGATGTCTTGAAGTGTTTGCAGTGTAAAATGAAACATTAATTTACTTTGTATTGTGTTTTATTCGTAATTCCAATAACAATTTCCTGGCCCTCATTTGTATTTTGCGTGCAATCCATAAAAATATTCTAGTTATACATTAGCGAAAGTGGCTCATAAAATATACTGTGGTTTACTCGTTTATTTTAGTTTGTTTGTGTCATATGCACAAACGTGTTTCATACCGACTTTAAAAGGCAGAGCACGACCTTCTCTTGAGAATTCAGACTTCATTTTGCAGGAGGTACAGTAAATCAATTTCTTCCAGACAATATGCAATTGAGTTGATCAAATTAGTGATGAGGCTGAGGGAGGTTGGGAATCATTAAGGGGCGGGCAGAAACATGAGACGATGATACGGTAAGCAGGTGATGTAAGAAAGTATGAAGGCTTTAATGCCCAGTTTTTGTTGACAAGACAATATTAGCCTGGCCCAATGATCCGCCTGAACTGTTTTATTTCACCTCATTCACCTTATTCAGCATGGGATTCATCTTGTGTGTTTTGTTTGGTCACTCTCCAATGATTTGTTAGCGTTAAGGTGTTTTTGACCCAACTAATCATGAGTAAGTGTTGCTAAAACATAATTTTTCAGCCATACAGAAGCTCTGGTGGTGGAAGTTTTAACGTAGAGACTGTGTAGATGGAGACCTTATTTTGTCTATTACAGATGCATAACAGACAAATACAATTTAATTAGTAAGTTGGACTTTGAAACAAGCAGAAGGCATCCAGATGGATTCACTACTCCAGAAATAACTGTAAATAATAAGGAAATAGTAGAAATGTCTTTACCCCACTGGCAAAGCATTTTAACCAAATATGTCTTGAAGCATGAGTCTGATACCTTACTGAGAAAGGTCTGAGACAGAGAAATTACTTGTTTGAATGATTTTTACAGTGCGCTGTAGAGCCTATGCATTGGTTTACCCAATTTTACATCAACAAATGAAAACCATTCAGAACGACTCCTCCTAACAAAATAATATGTTTGGTATTTATGTCTAAGGACAGAGGGTGTCGTTTTTCTCATACTGATATTCTGAACAATCTGTGATGTTGTATTTGCTGTAAAGTGTCTCTACTGTAGGCTAATTTTATTATATGTACAGCACTTTGGCTCCACCAAAAATCGTTTATAAATGTGCTATATAAATAAAACTTGATTTGATTTATGTGATAACATTTTGATCATTATAAATATGGAATTTGTTGACTTTGTTTGTTATGTGTACCTTTTATCTGCAGTAACTCACAGAGAGCATATATAAATTATACAATTAATTAGCCCCCTGAAACATCCCAGATCAATAACTTTGTACAAAATATCTTCCAGAAACTCCCCCTCATTACTTTCAATAACACCAAAAGGTCAAAAAGTAATACGGAGATAAAAACAGCCTGAAGTATCAAAAATAATCTCCATCTCATTTGAGCTCATGATTATGATGGATTATAGGCATGGATATAGTATCATCAGTGGAACAAAACAACAGATGCATAATTGCACTTAAAAAAGAAATTGTCATTAACACACTTCATCAATGCCATTGGTTATAGCTAAGATTAGGCCATAACATCTAGGCCTGCAGGTTCAAATCATAATTAAGATGATGGTTTTTGGTGGTACAAAGACAATTTTACCAAAAAGATAAGGTTCATGAACATTTTATGAAATGATAGATAGATTATTACGCCCTAAAGCCTGTATGATATTGTCTTTCTTCTCACTGATCATTGATTTGTCTACAATGTTAGGAGGGGAAATTGAGAAAATATTTGATTTCACACTTAAAATGCAGCCTGTTTTTAGTTTTAGTTAACGTAGTGTCCGAGTAAAAACAGTATTTTTAGACAGTTAAAATAGGCTATACCTTTTTCTGGCACCATTCAACTTCTCCCTGAACTAATTATCCAGTCAGAATTCAATTTTGGACCTCTGAATTCATATTTAACTGTTTCAATTGATCGCAAATGTCAAATTAATCTCCATAAATGACACTCAAGATATGAAGTTAAAATGTTTATTAGTATGAAATGATTACTGCTTCTCGTCTTGGAGCAATGGCCTTGTCCTGCCACTTGCCATGTATGTGAATTCATGAGTTGTGTTGATCTGATTTACAACCTTACGGCCAAGGAAATACAAGGGCCCGGTTGACATGTATTCATAAATTAGACTTAGAGTTCACTCCAGCACTGGCACACGCTGATGTACGCTTCTCAAGGGCCTTCCTCAATGTCAGCTCGTCTTCACGTTCAAGCATCTCATCAAAGAGCGATAACTGTGTGTTGTAGTCTTTGTCTATCAAGCTGTGTCTGGCTTCAGTGGACTACCATGTTGGGAAGGCTGCAAAACAAATCTGCGAGGACCTGGAGTCTTTACGAGACACACTGGGATCAGAAGAGGGCATGGATACTTTATGAAGCGCTAAGTGGGTGCTGCTCATTATGATAACAGGAGTGTGTATTTAAGCTTATGGCATGCAAAGATGCTAATAAATCACTGTCTGAGAGGAAAAGAGAAAGAACATAATAAAATATACACCATACAGGTAGCAACTCCATTCACAATTGAAACATTTTATTATCTCTGTATATTTGATCATAAATCCAAAATCTCTTAATATTATTTTCTCACCACCAAATGTACCTTATTTAAGAACAAAATTGACTTTCTCTTGGTTACATGGCAAATAAAGTGAAACAGAAATAATTAGGTACTCAATGATTTCCTAAATATTAAACAAAACAAGCTTTTGATTAATTTGTATGCCTTTATTTAGAAACTGAGAATACATTGAAACCATGACAACTCACTGCAAAAGATTGTCTGTGATGCAAGTAAGATGGCAATGGTTTGTGTTGAACTCTGCAGGGGGGATGTGGCAAAAGGAATTTCAGAAATACAGTACATACACAAGGTCAGAGACATTTGGGATGTAAAGGAGAGTACAAACTCTGTCAAGCTTAACCTTAAGCTCTTATGACATATTGATTTGAGGAAGATTGTCATTCCATTTCTGAAAAAGGGACATTTATATGGCTGAACAGAATATAGGTCGTTTTCTGGTTTGTGAAAACGAAATTGGTTTTGTGTGGTGGTCATAACTTGGCTTTCTATGTCCCTGTCTATGTGATGGATATAAGGAGGGAATTCGAATCCTGTTGAAATATTAAAGTACGCATTCTCCGATTGTCAACAACAGGATCTTTTTTACGAGCCACATTCCTCCGGAGGTAGAGCTGTGTGACGTCTGCTTTCATGGAATTTGTGGTAAATTATGCATATACCTGTATACCCTCAGGGAGGTGTAATGTACTCAAGATCATGCATTATAAATGAACATGAACAACTGTAAGAGGCACGAACACCTGGCATCCTCAGGTAAGGTTAAAACCCAACAGAATTCAAAGTTATGTAGCTTTCATAATTCTGGCCACCCAGGGGAGAGAGGCAAGGACACAGCAGCATAGAGGCCTGCCTCTGTACTGCTCAATGTTGCTTGCATGCTATCTAAATCAAATAAGTCTCTTTGATGTCCTCCCCTTCTGGCAGGACAGCACACCTCCGGCCAACCTCATCAGTTTGTTGGATCTCTCTCTCTCTTTCTCTTTCTATATATTTGTATATCCGGATGTCTTTCTAGTGCTCCCCATTGGATGGATCTTCTCCATGATGTTCCATTATCTGTTTAACTAGTTTTTCTCACACTCTTGAAAGTTGCCAAGTTCAAGGTCAATATTGTCTTCTCAAGTCTCGCCATGGGATCACAGTATGCAAATGGGCCATCTCTGTTGGCCATGAGAGAGAGAGTGCAAGGGAGAAACAGTGAGAGAGAGTGTGTGTGTGCAGCTGCTCGTTGGTGTGTCTAGTGCAGAACTGATTTAGGGCCCCAGGCCACAGGAAGACGGCTGCTCTACACTCCAGGCACGTCCCTGAAACCAGCAGCAGAGGAAGCACTATTGCTATTCAGCAGCGTCGACTGCAGACACCTAAATGAGTCTGTTCTGTCCTGCAATGACCAACGTGGCAGTCCGCCACTTACTCGACTTCTCCAGCTCCTAATACGCGCTCCCCCGCCTGCTGCTACGCCTCCGTTCTCTCTTCCAGTCCGTCCGTTTCGTCCTCTGCCTCTTCCAGTCAATCAGTCTCGCGTCACCGTCAATCTTACTGTTTTTATCTCCTCCTCATTCACACATTACTTTGCCCACCCATGCATTTTATCTTTCTATCACCCTTTCTTTACATTCAAAGTCCATCATGATCAGCTGCTACGTTCTGATCTGTTACTGTCCTTTTTATTGCATCTGCATGGCCATCAGATGTATTGCTTGTCACACACATTTTGAGCTTTCACAATCCCTCACAGCTGTGACTACACATGTCAAACATGTCAACAAAGAAGTCCTGTTTGAGGCTCTGCAAGGCTTCTTTGTGCTTCATAATACATGTTGTCATACACATGTTATCCTCTTATAATCGAGACTGAATTGTTTCTGAAAACAATTCTGAAAAAGTTTTAATCTATTTATTGGAAATACCTCGTTTATTCAGCTGTTAGCCCATTAAAAATGTTTACACCATCACATTACTGTGAATAAGTAATAAGGTCACACTTGTCAATCATAATTTCTGCCACTAAGTGGTCAAGTAACGGGAGGACATGAGCCATAAAGTGAATCAGTTCAAGTGTATCCTGCTGAAATGAAAATGTATTATAGTGTGTTATAGTTGAAACTAGAAACTTCTCGGATAACCCAATTTTCTCTAGACTATCTGAAAATGTTTCTATTTTTAGTTTTAGCACTGTCTGTCACCATTTTTCAATTACTCTCTAAACCCTTTTCAGTTTCCTGCTATTTTTAGCTAAAGAGTTTTTCAGTGTAGGTTGGCAACATAAATACTTACATTTGTCAGTGGAAATGTTAACAAAAACAATCCTGCAGCTAGAGTGATAAACAATAAAAGGTTTAGAGCTTTGTTTTATATAACATTTGTTTACCTGTACGAAGTCATATTTATTGAAATTCTGTGTGGTTTTGTAGGGACAGCGATAAAGAATAATTCCTAACGCATGCATGTTTGACGTGTCACCTACAAAACTTCTGACCTAATAGCCTTTCTGCCACCTGCGGGTTGATGGGGGAGCAGCGAAGGGTGTTAATATCACGGACGGTGTGATGATGGCTCGTGAATTCTATGAGCTTTATCGGTCCCCTGCAGCCTGCCCGGACAGCACACTGCTGCCTCTCATCTCTCCTGTGTGTTGTATTGAATATGGCTCTCCAATTGGGGTCACAGCACAAACTGATAGGAAGCTATATTGCTTCATAACTGCAGGCAAACATTTCAGCATTAAGAGCAGCAGCAGATAAATGGCAGTTCTTTACACAAGTCAACTGACAGACCCTCATATTAGAAAACAAGAAATGCAGTAATCCCTAAACAATTTTGATATAAATTAAATCCACGATTTGTCAGATTCATAACAATGACCTCTTGTAGAAATGGCTAATCCGAAATAGGCTGAGACTATTACTCTGAAACTTATAAAACTAGATAGGCAAACATGTTTTCTGTTTTGGCATTCACAGCTTCAGCTCAGCTAAGCTTTTTTAACACAGCCGTGTCTTCCAGACTTTACGTTCTCCACAGTCTCACAACCAGATCAACCATGAAGCTGCTTCTCAAGATTTTCATCATTCCACGTGACCTTAATTAAAATAAACATGTATAACCATCTATACTGTATGTCCAAAACCCAGGCACCCCTGTCAGCTAGCGTAAACTAATAATTATTGTAATGTGCAGGCGGATTTAAGTAGGCTATATGAGAAAATGAATTCATGAAAAATGTCAGAATAGATTGTTCCGTAATGTTGAAATATCGTGTGTGTGTGTGTGTGTGTGTGTGTGTGTGTGTGTGTGTGTGTGTGTGTGTGTGTGTGTGTGTGTGTGTGTGTGTGTGTGTGTGTGTGTGTGTGTGTGTGTGTGTGTGTGTGTGTGTGTGTGTGTGTGTGTGTGTACTCTTATATGTTCTTATATGTGTCTTAAGTGACCTTATCTGAAAAAGAACTGTACATTTAAGTGTGGAGTAGTCAAAACCAAGAAAACTATATGTTCTTTTATGAACTGACCAAATGTTTGTATTAAATCGAAATGTAATGTAAATGCAACATTGAACAGTTCAGAAACTGATATGGTAGACACATGGTGGTGAAGAAGAAGGTAGCTTCAAAGCTTAAACGAATGTGAACATCATAACTCTTGGTTTGGAACTGGTGGTAATATTTCCCTGTCAAATGCAATATATGTGAATCCCCTTAGAGGAACCTCAAAGCTTCTACTGGTTGTGCAAGTCCTAAAATCTTCACTTTTAGTTGCAGTAATGGCATATATGTTTCCGACTGAAATTGCCTGGGAGTGGTGGGTTGGTATACTGCGCTATAAACGGCAAATAAATCAAAAAACGTCCTAGCCTTTCACTTCAGCTGCAGCAGCTCTTAGCAGCTGTGTTGCTCATTCGCCTGTTTGTCCCTTTCCCAGATTACCTATAGGGATTGATGGCCATGCCAAGGCAAAAACAGAAAAATCCATACCACTCTCCTGCCCTTTTCATATTCCATTGATTTCATTGTGAAATATCAATATGCATATGTCATGTACTGTTGTGGCGCTCATAATAGAACAACACATGTTTAGAAGTAAATCAACATAAATCTGCCACAGGAAGGACTTTTATCTATTTTTTTTTAACGTGGGGTTCTTTTTTTCTCACTCTCTTTTACTGGAGCATTTAAAGAGGCAAGTCAGATGAAAAATCCATCCAATCCACGAAGAAATTAATTTTATTCATGAGGGAAAAGCTACATTTATGAGTGCACTTTTAATTTGCATGCACATATAGGCACAAAAGTACATACTGTGCAGGCACTTAGTCACTGACAGCTAGGAAAACCAGCACACATGAGAATAAGTTCGCACTTCAGGATATCTACTGATAATTAGGACATGTTTTCAGTGGAGGCATACTGTACTGTATTTCTAATAAACTGTATATGGTATTTCTCTTCCTCATCAGTTTACTTGGTAGATGCAAAGCAGCCGGAGATGGAATACGTTTCTTGGAGGACATTATGTCATGTCAGCTTCAACACTTTATTTACAGCTAATGCATACTGGCTGTGCTTAAAGCAATTCTCTGATAATGTGCATGTGTCTGCACATGTTATATAATATTCTAATATGGATCATGGTCCTGATTCTGTAGCTAAACCCAGGCTGAACACAAACGGATAGATAATCATAGGATTCTTGTTCAATATCCTTTAAAAATGGTTCTTGCCGAATCCAAAATAAGCTAGAAACATTTTAAGCTGTTCTGCGAAGAAAAAAACAAGGAACTACATGTATAGCCAAAGATATAACCAAAAAACAATATGTTTGCAACAACAGCAGCATTGTGAGATATACATTTTGTCTTGTCAAAGTAATAATAGAGCAGGTGTTGATAACATAGATAACAACCTTGGAACAGAAGAAGCTAAATGGAGTTCCACCTTCATTGATTTCATTATTTACATCTGTGTTCTTCCCACTGTAACATGTCAGAATATTGAATTAGTTCTCATTCATAACACTCCGTTCGATGTCTCACTATGGGATGCGCCTCATCACGGAGCAAACAGAAGCATCAATCTCATTACGCCAATCCTGATTGGCTGGTGATCTTGACGTCAACGTCAGGGGAAATCACCCCCTATAAGTAGCCTGCGCCACGACGCATGCATCATTCAAACACCTCTTCTCGCTTCAGAGCACATCTCTAATAGTAGCCGGGCTAGCTTAACAGTCCACAGACTGAACCAAAAGCTAATTTCGGTCGACGGGCGTTAGCCGGCTACCCTATTCTGCCTCGCAGAAGAGTATGGTACACACCAGTTAGTATTATAGTCAACCTCGCCGTTCTTCCTCTGGAATTAAGGTAAGGTTTTGACTTTCAAGTTAGCAACACACCCGTTGCCACCCTTCTTGACTAGGGCTGAGGTGTTTTTTTCCCTCACTGCCGACACCACTGTAGCGAGGACGCTTTTTTCTTTTCTCTTCTCACGGAGGAGAAAAGGATTACAAGAATATTACCACACCAGGTAATATCCTTTGAGAAAAAAGACCCACACTGTCCTTTTTTCCCCGGATTAAAGACATATTGGTAACACTTTTTTTCTCGACGTACCTGTTACGAGCG
This sequence comes from Pseudochaenichthys georgianus, assembly GCF_902827115.2. Taxonomy (NCBI): domain Eukaryota; kingdom Metazoa; phylum Chordata; class Actinopteri; order Perciformes; family Channichthyidae; genus Pseudochaenichthys; species Pseudochaenichthys georgianus. Next base: position 27,078,966 of record NC_047515.1, read on the forward strand.
GGCCCTCTCCACGCCTCGCGGCGAACGAGATGGACGCCTCTCTCCCTCACACCAGAGGAGTCAGGAACTCGGAGGCTCGGCGCTGCGGCTGCGGGTTGAAAGTGTCAGGCACAGACTCACACCAGATCTGTTCGTCCTGCCTCGGGCTGGAACACGCCCAGGAGGCCATTGACAACCCCGGCTCGTGCGGGCATTGTGCCCGCTTCACTATGAAGAGCCTCCGCCGAAGGTTAGCACAACAAGCTAGCCTGTCGGGACGGGACTCCCTCATGTCCACTGATTTGCCGGCTGACAATCAAGACACGGGGGCGTCCGCCGCAGAGATGGAGCCCCTCACTGGGTCGGTCTGGGGCTCATCGACAGTGGCACCTGCAGAACCGGAATCCCGCGCCATATCAGGCCGAGACCCGGTGGCGGCAAGAGATGCGGGAACGGGGCCCCACGCTTTACCAAGCTGGGGCTCCCGGCTGGACCTCACCATGGTTTCACCCGCGGAAGATGTCCTAGAGTTAGACTACATGGAGGACGAAGAGGATACCTCTGAGTTCCTCCTGTCTGACTCGGATGAGCAGGAAGACGACATCTTCATGTCATCGGCTCAGGCTGCAAAGCCGGGAGCGATGGCTGCTTTCCCGGGCGATAGCACACCAGCTAAGGACAGAGGGTGTCGTATTGTCATACTGATATTCTGTACACACTGTGAAGACCACTGAGACAAATGTAACATTTGTGATATTGGGCTATATAAATAAACATTGATTGATTGATTGATTGATTGACTGACCAGCTTCGCCCTGTCTAAGCATGGACCTGCAGGCCGTGTGTCAGCGCGCCGCGTCCAGGCTAGACATCCCCTGGCCCGAAATGGCCAAGGAGACCTCCAGGTCCCGTTACGAGGGGAAACTTTTTTCCCAAACAACGATGACGAAGAGGCAACTCCTTCCGGTCTTCCCAGAGATGTTGGATGAGGTGTCGGTCTCGTGGAGAGACCGGCCCTTTAGCAACAAGGCCCCAATCCAGGGTGCCTTCTCCCTTGGTATGGAGTGCCTTCTCCCTTGGTATGGAGAGGCTCGGCCTGCTCCGCATACCGCCTATGGAACCGCTGGTGGCAGCCCACCTCCTACCGAGGATGGGCCCGCCACCAAGCAAAAACGGACCGATTCCAGTCGACCATGACTGAACGGGCCTCCAGAGCCGCAGCACTGTCCGCCAGGGCTCTGAACGTTTCCTCGATGCTAACCGCATACCAAGCGGAGCTCTGTGAGGATATGTCGAGCAATCCTGGATCGGCCACTCTGGACGAGATAGCCGCGGTCACAGACATTTGTCTCAGTGTCCAACGCTGCGCCGTCCAGGCCACGGGCAAGGTAATGGGGATCATGGTGGTGCAGGAAAGAGCTAGATGGCTCAACCTCACCAACCTCCCAGACCGGGAAAAGGAAGATGTGCTTGACATGCCCATCGTTCCCGAGGGGATTTTTTCGGCTCCGCTCTCGCTTCCATGCAGAGGAAGTGCGAGTCGAAAAAGAAGGAAGACGAGGCCCTCCACCTCTGTCTCCCTCGAAGGTTCCAGCTTTCGCAACAGCGGCCCTTCGCCCAAGCTGCACCGAACTCTGCTAGGTTTAAAGTACCAGGACAGCAGAGGTCGCAGCCCGCCCCGAGTCCCCAGCCCAGGCAGGAGACGAGGGCGAGTTGGCTTAGAAAATCTCCGGTTCCGGCTGCAGCCCAGGCGCAGCCAACCCAGAATTTCGGCCAGCAGTCGAGGAAGAAGAAGCGAGCGGCCTGACAGCCCCTCCTTCTCCCCTCTGTGACAGAGCTGGAAGTTCTTTCCCCGGCTCTAACCGTGTCCCCGCCGCCTCGAGAGATGCCTCAACGTCATCCTCAAGTCCGCATAAAACACATGTCACATCTTTCTTGTTTGAATAAACCATTTTCCGCTGACGCATCCAGGCTTCGGCCAAGGGCGCAGCTCAAAAAAATGAAAAGAAAGACACTAAACAGTCCGTTAACTATAAATCCCCTTCTGAGAGCAGCTACGGCCTCTCTCAAAAGGCGGATAATAAACGGGTCTGTGAAGGCACCACCGCCACGCGCATGCGCAGTGCTGGTTGGGGCTTTAGATTAGATTAGATTACTTTATTGTCATTACAAAAATGCAAGCACAGTGTAACGAAATGTAAGGATGGTCTAACCAGATCGCAAAACAGTCAGTTACATACACATTTATCAGAACAAAAAAAATGATACAAAAATAAAGGTAAATAGATGGGAAATAAATGGGAATAAATACACAGATAATAATAAATAAATACAGTGAATACAGAATTGCGCTTCAGCACAGCACACGACAACAACTAGGCAGTATGGGACAGCGTGGGGTTCATTGTCAGCAGTCTGACTGCTGAAGGGAAGAAGCTGTGCGTAGAGGCTGCGGTAGCGTGTCCCAGAGCGGGTGCCACGTAGGGGGACAAACTGTGTATGGTTGGGGTGGCAGTGTGAGAAAAAGTTTTTAGAGAGTACTTGTCCATGGACAAGTGAGTTTGGCAATTTACTTGTCCGAATACATTCTTCACTTGTCCAGAATGGACAAAAATTGGGGCCACTGGAATCTTCTTCTTCGTCATCGTATTTTACACTTTCCCACGGTTTTTACAACACCGCTAACGTAAGTGAGCGGTAAGATGTTACTGCATCACACATAGGGATGGGTATCGTTTTGATTTTAACGATTCCGGTTCTGCTTTTCGATTCCGGTTATTTTCGGTTCTCGATTTCGGTTCTTTGAGAGGGTAAATAAGTCCCATGACAAACTGGGAGAAAAATATATTTATGAAAACATTAAGTCAAATCTGTATTCCTATTTACAAATCACTTCATACTGTTGAATTTCTTACGGTTATTGAATACAATTATATAAAAATAATTGCATTATTTAGTTAGTTCTAAGTGGTGCAGTTTAAGAATGTACAATTGGCCCAGTCTCCTCTGATGTTACACTGCAACCTGCCTGTGAGACAGAGTCCAACCACACATCTCCAACACATAGGCCTAATAATAATAATAATAATAATAATAATAATAATAATAATAATAAATTATTATTATCTCAAAAAGAGAGATGCTAACAAATAATCTAGGAAGTTTAACCACTTGGATTAAACCGGAGGTGACAAGTCTCGGTGTCATCCTGGACTCAGATTTGAACTTTAACGCCCATTTAAACAAAGTGACCAAAATAGCTTTCTTTCATCTCAGAAACATAGCGAAGTTAAGACCATTCATAAATCACAATGATGCAGAGAAGATAATTCATGCTTTTATATCTAGCCGACTGCAATGCACTATTCACTGGTCTCCCCAAGAAAGCTAGACTCCAGCTCATTCAAAACTCTGCAGCTAGACTACTGACGAATACCAAAAGGAGGGAACACGTTAGTCCTGTCTCAGCTACTCTACACTGGCTTCCTGTAACTTTCAGAACTGATTTGAAGGTGCTTCTCCTTACATACAAAGCTCTAAATGGACAAGGACCCAGCTACATTGCTGACTCTCTAATAAACTACACACCCGCCAGAACACTGCGATCATCAGATGCAGGTCTATTAGAGGTCACCAGAAAGAGTCATAAGAAGATCGGTGATGCAGCCTTTGTAAACCACGTTACCCAACAATATTAGGGAAGCCAATACATTAGGCATTTTTAAAAGGCAGCTTAAAACCTATCTCTTTACCAAAGCATTTTTACACTATTATACTGCACTATTCCCTGTGATTGACATTGCACTATTTCTCTATGTTTTATTCCCCATGTTTTTATTTTTAATTATTTTATCCCACTTTTTGCTCTTGCTGCTTGTTTTACACTGATTTGATGTCTTGTTTTTTACTGATGTAAAGCACTTTGAACTGCAATCCCCTGCATGAAAGGTGCTATACAAATAAAGTTATTATTATTATTATATTTATAGCCTATAGGCCTAGCGCTTTTCTACAACTCAAAGCGCATACACATGTCCTGCAATACACATGCTGCAGCTGCCCAGCTAATCACTGTTTGTAAAAGTAAATAAATAGTATTTTCATTTCAATAATGTACTTTCTATACCCTGCTTCATAAACAATACTAACATGACATCCCTGTGCTCCTCCGAGTCTGGGGGTCCGGGGATGTGAGGACAGCGCGAGGACAGACAGGGAGGCTGCTTCACTTCATAAAGGAAATGGCGGTCAATATTAACGACACAGGAGCTAAAACGCTTAATAACCTTCATTACGTGTTAGAAAGAACATAAGAAAGTTTGACAACGATGAGGCTGTTAAACGGGCAGCGGATCCGCTGTGTGTAGAAAGAGAGAGATAGAGAGACGCTGAGCTGCAACGTGCAGCGATCAGCTGATACGGAGCATAGAGAGAGAGAGCTGCGGTCCGCGGGGCTCCGCCTCCTGTCCTCACAACTCTTATTAATCCCGGTACCGGACAATTGTTATTTGTTCCTACTCGAAACCGAGTTTTGCTTCCCAACCCTGCCACTGTGCTACACTTCCCACCCCGCTCCGCCCCGCCCCCGTCTAACTGTACAGAAAACGGCGAGATGCATTTCCTTATGAATCGACAAGCAGAACCGAAACTAACATTTCTAAACGAACAATGGCGGACACAGACAATTTGCGAATGAGTTCTGCCTTTTGTAAACTGAATTTATCAATAATTTGTCAATAAATCGGGGCGAAAAACGTCACTTGTCCACCGGACAAGTCAATTAAAAGATCTACTTGTCCGATATTGTAAATAACACGTCCCGGACGGTGGGACGTGTACTTTTTCGCACACTGGGTGGGAAGAGTCTCTGATGATGTTTCGTGCCCTTCGCAGGCACCGATTTTCATAGACTGAGGCTATGGAGGGGAGTGGCATCTTGATGATGCGTTGTGCGATCTCCACCACCCTCTGCAGTGATTTCTTGTCCTTGACCGTGCAGTTACCGTACCATACTGATATGCAGGTAGAGAGGATGCTCTCGATGGTGCAACGGTAGAAGTTGCACCTGGGAGGATAGGCGGAGTTTTGCCAGTTTCCTCAGGAAGAAGATGCGCTTGTGAGCCTTCTTGACTAGGGCTGAGGTGTTGGTGGTCCAGGAGAGGACTCCCAGGAACTTGAAGCTGGTGACCCGCTCAACCTCTTCTCCACTAAGATGGACTGGGGAGTGCGTGCCGTCTTTGTTCCTTCTGAAGTCCACAATGACCTCTTTCGTCTTCTTGGTGTTGAGAGCCAGGTTGTTGTTAGCGCACCACACAGATGCTCAACCTCTTCCCTGTATGCCGTCTCGTCATTGTTGCTGACAAGCCCGACCACTGTAGTGTCGTCTGCAAACTTAACGATGGTGTTTGAGCCATGTACAGGTTTGCAGTCATGTGTGAAGAGGGAATATAGGAGGGGACTTAACACACAGCCCTGTGGGAGACCAGTGCTAAGGATGAGATTCGAGGATGTGAGCTTGCCTATTCTAACATGCTGGGGTCTGTTTGTGAGAAAGTCCAGTATCCAGTTGCAGAGGGAGGGGTCGATGCCAAGGTCACTGAGCTTGGTAATCAGTTTTGAAGGAATGATGGTGTTGAATGCCGAGCTAAAGTCAATGAACAGGAATCGTACGTATGTGTTGCTCTGATCCAGATGGTAGAGGGCAGGGTGTAGTGCTGTGGAGATGGCATCATCCGTACTCCTGTTCCGACGATAGGCAAACTGGTAGGGGTCAAGTGTGGGTAGTGCTGCGTACCTGGACTCACATTCAGGTTCAGGTCCGGACTCAAGTCCAGAGGTTCAGGTTCAGGTCCGGACTTATAAGTCCGGACCTGAACCCATGGCTTGTGTCAAGTTGTGTGAGTAACTAAAGTGAACTTATTGTGAGCTAATTATCAATTGAAAATTAACTCATAATCAACTCAAATTCAAACTTGTCAGGTTTATTGTGCTCCCATCTAACTTGTGTCTACATTTCTCTACAAAGTACAAATGTAAAAATAACACTTTTTGCCACTTAGTCTACAAATGACTTATGACAGCAACTACAGTGAACTACTACAAAGTTCAAACATTTATTTCATTTACCAAACTAAAGTAACCGAACAGTCCCTGAGCTGACTGAGCCTAAATCCCTAAAACGTTGCTGAAAGGTAGAGTGTAGAGTAGACTATACGCATTACACTGTTACACACCTACTATACAGTATAGGCTACACTGTGAGTGTACTGTACTGTCTGTACACCATGTATTTTCTACAACTCTACATGTGTACATTATACAGTACATACTACATACATAGTGATGTACATACATACTGTTAGAAATTAAAATCAATGTTGATATGGCCTAATTTTGAATTAAATACACTATTTAATTTAAATCAGTTGTATTCTGAAAAAACCGGAAGTTCACACTATTTACTTAATACTTTTATTCTGAAAATTATTCACTTCCGGTTAGCATTAGCATGTGGCGAAATGCTCCGTTTTAAAACCGTGAGTCGAAGGTGAAATGACATGTGATGTTGCACACTGAGCACACTGGGATTAGCACTCATTTATTGACGCTGAATAACGTTCATCAGGGAATGTTTAAATAACCACAGACACCAGAATATACGTAAGTGCTAGTTTTTTTGCGAGTCCAAGTACCGGTTCCTGACGTTCCGGTTTTAACCGGACTTGAACCGAAACTTTTTACAAGTCCAGTACCGGTTCGGCGTACCGGTACGCAGCACTAAGTGTGGGTGGGAGGCATGATTTAAGCCGAGCCAGGACCAGCCTCTCGAAACACTTCATGATGGTCGATGTAAGTGCCACGGGTCGGTAGTCATTAAGGCTTGTTGGAGAGGCGTGCTTGGGAACAGGCACAATGGAGGTGTATTTGAAGCACGTGGGGACTTTTCCTTGGGCCAAGGACAGGTTAAAGATGTCAGTCAGGACCCTGGTCAGCTGCTCAGCACAAGAGCTGAGTACACGTCCGGGGATGCCATCGGGGCCAGCGGCCTTACGTGTGTTTGTCCTGCTCAGTTCAGCATGCACATCTGTGGTGGAGAGTGTGAGGGGCAGATGGTCTGCAGGGAGAGTGGCCCTAGTGGCTACCTCATGATTGACCCTGTCAAAACGAGCATAAAAATAATTAAGCTCATCTGGAAGCGAGGGGTCAGTGGACGGGGGGGAGGCCCGGGTGGGTTTGAAGTCTGTGATGGTCTGTAACCCCTGCCTCATGCGTCGGGGGTCAGAGGTGTTAAAGTGCTCCTCAATCTTTAGCTTGTGGCAGCGCTTCGCCCTTTTGATGCCCCGTTTCAGCTCAGCCCTGGCTAGACGGTAGTCCTGCGCGTCTCCTGACCTGAAGGCGGTGTCACGTGACTTCAGCAGTTGGAGGACCTGCCTATCCATCCATGGCTTCTGATTAGGGAATATTTTGATCTGTTTGGTGGTGGTGGCATCACTGATGTAGGTGTTGATGCAATCCAAAACAGAAGAGGTGTATGCGTCAATGTCTACTTGGGAATCCATAGTGGTAGTTAAAGCGAAGTTGTTCCAGTTGGTTATGTGAAGCTGATGCTGTAAATTGGACTCTGCTCCCTCGGGCCAGACTTTCACTGTCTTGACCGAGGGCTTGACTCGTCTGATAAGGGGGTGGTATTTGGGTAGAAGGAACAGTGAAATATGGTCTGACTGACCCAGATGGGGGAGAGGGAGGGCCTTATATGCATCTTTGATATTAGTATATACATGATCCAGGGTCTTATCTCCTCTTGAGGGACATGTGACATGTTGGTGGAATTTGGGGAGAACAGTCTTTAGGTTGGAGTGATTAGATTAGTTTAGATTAGATTAGTTTAGGTTCCTTCATAGCTAGCTTAGCATTAGCATCGGGTGGTATATAGGCTGCAATTGTAATGATGAGAATTCTCTGGGCAGATAAAAGGGTCTGGATTTAACCATCAGAAATTCTATGTCGGCAGAACAGTGCCTGGTAATGGTGCTGTTGTCTGTACACCAGGAGTTGTTGACATAAATGCACAGTCCTCCTCTGCGCATCTTACCACAGTCAGCTGTTCTGTCCGAACGGGTGCAGTGAAGGCCTAGTAACGCGATCGCGCTATCAGGAACACCCTCATGTAGCCATGACTCTGTGAAGATCAGAATGTTTGTGTCCGTAATCCGTTTATTGTTTATAATCCACAGTCGTAGATAGTCCATTTTGTTCACCAGAGACCGCACATTTGCAAGGAGAAGGCTGGGGAGAGGGGCGCGGTGCGGAGCCTGGGTTAGCTTCTCACGACCGCCTCCTCTACAGCCTCGCTTTTGCCTGCGATCTCTTCGCCGTCTACGGAGCCTCCTTGTCCGGGGAGGCAATGTAAACAAACCCGGTGAACCCGTTGCTAGCCTGATGTCGTCGGGAGCGTTAATGGGGATATCCAGTGGTCCGACATGTAACCCAATGTCCAGAAGGTCTTGTCTGCTGTACAGTGGGTTAGAACAGATGTTCTGGACGAACAGAGTAAAGATAAGTGTGCAAATAATAACTAATTTGCCGAAACTGGCGAGACCAAAAGCCGCAGCATATACATGCGCCGCCATGTTAAGGGCACTACCGTCACGTGCATGCGCAGTGCCGGCTGGGGTCGTGAAGGCTCCACCGTCACGCGCATGCACAGTGCCGGCTAGAGCTGTAATGGACAGCCCGCCAAGTCTTCCCATTTTGAGAGCAGCTACGGCATCTCTCAAAAGGCGGATTATTGACGGGTCCGTGAAGCCACCGCCATGCGCATGCGCAGTGCCGGTTGGGGCTTTAAGGGCACTACCATCACGCGCATGCGCAGTGCCGGCTGGGGTCGTGAAGGCTCCACCGTCACGCGCATGCACAGTGCCGGCTAGAGCTGTAAAGGACAGCCTGCCAATCCTTCCCCTTTTGAGAGCAGCTACGGCACCTCTCAAAAGGCGGATTATTGACGGGTCCGTGAAGCCACCGCCACACGCATGCGCAGTGCCGGCTGGGGCTTTAAGGGCACCACCGGCACGCGCAGGCTAGTGTTAATTTCGTTGACTAAAACTATGACGAAATATGTTCGTCAACGACCTTTTTTTCCATGACGAAAACGAGACGATGACGAGACGGCACCGACGGCAGTAAACAATAACTGTAACGAAATCATCATGCAATATCGTTGACGAAAAGTGACGAGACGAAAATGTAGTTTACTAAATAAAAACTATGACAAAATCTCTCTTTACTTTCGTTGACGAAAAATGAGGAGACGAAATATGAAGCGGCACAATATGAACTGTCAGGAAGACTCGGGTCTAACTCATGGTCTAACTAACCTTATTTAACAGAAAATAAAATGGTAACAACAGGGCTTGGGAGCAGTGGTCGCGTTAACCGAATACCCCCCCGTCAGCGCGAGTGAGTGATACATTGTGCACTCGACGGATAATAATGGATTATGACGGAAATGTTACGATCCTGTCCGTCAAAATGACTGACAACGAAAAAGTCTAAAGCCACCACTGCTTGGGAGAAAGAAACGATGTGATATTTGGGCCCATTTTCGCTACAATGAGGCGGAGAAAAAAAGCGAATGCATTGTTTCATCAGAAGGGAAGCAATGTGGCCATAACACAGCTGGTAAAAACACCACAAACCTGACCAGATACTCTCTGCAAAGCTGCTTAATCATTCAACCTGTGTTTTTCATCAAATAAGGACAAGATAATCTTATTTATTTATATATACTAAAATGACAAATTATTGGTTTTGGCTAGACTAGTTTGACTGAAATGTTCTATATAATCTGATGACTAAAAAAGACTCAACAGTTTTCGTTGACAAAAAGTAGACTAAAATAATTAGTTTTCTTTGACTAAAATAAGACTAAAATGCTCAGACTTTTAGTCGACTAAAACTTGACTAAATAAAAACAGGATGAAGGTGACTAAATATGACTAAAACTAAAAAGGAAATTTAACACAGGACTAAGACTAAAACTAAATAAAAAATTAGCTGACGAAATTAACACTGGCGCAGGCGCAGTGCCGACTGGAGCTGTGAAGGCACCACCGTCACACGCATGCGCAGTGCCGGCCGGAGCCGTAAGCGTGACATCTCAGCTGGCTCTAAGGAGCATACAGCAGGAGATACTCACGACATCTGCCTGGGCTTCTCAAAACAGTTATACTTTATCTGTTTTCACAAACCCAGAGAGAGCCAACCCATATTCTGGAGAGAGAGGTTCTCTCTCTCATAGAAAGAAGGGTTTTATCTATAATGCCCACCGAGCGGAGTCAGATTACGGGGAAAAATGTCCTCGTAAAGCACCCACTCAACATGGGCCTCATAATAAAACTAAAGACTTTTGGTTATTATGTAATGCGTAGTGGCATTACACCCGACCTTTCTAGTGCGGGACGCGCCTACGGGTGCTGTCCTTTCACGGAAGGTGGTCACCACGGACGCAGGTCAAACAGGCTGATAAGGGATTTACGAAGGTCGCCCGGTGAGAGGTCCCTAGAGCAGAGACCTCCAGCGGGCACACGTAAACTACCCGGAGCTTTTAGCGGTGTTCCCCACCCTAAAACGCTTCCTGCCTTCTCTCAGAGGACACCATGTCCTCGTGAGGACAGACAACACGATATCGTGTATGAACCGTCAGGGGAGGTTGCGTTGTCTCCAGTCACACACACTGGCACACAAACTGATCCCTTGGAGCGGCAGACGTCTCCTCTCTCTGAGAGCAACACAGGTACCGGGAGTGATGCACCTAGGGACAGAATTACTGTCCAGAGGTGCACCACTCTATGCAGACTGGACTCCTCATCCAAGGATCGGGAGTCCGCTGTGGGTGCGTTACGGCGGAGCCGCGTTAAGTCTGTTCGCAAAAGGAGAAAATGCTCAATGACAGCTGTTCTCTTTAATGCACGATTTAAACGCACTGTTAGGCGGGGACACACTCGTACACGATCGACCTCCGGGTCCTCTGTACGCGTTCCCACCCCTGGCTCTGTTACCCCCAACTCTGGCCAGAGTTAAGGAGCAACGCTACACACTTACTCTGATGTTTCCGCCCTAGCCCGCAATGTACGGGCTGGCGGAGATATATCAGCTGTTGTGCGGGCAGCCATGGCAGCCCCCACCACGCAGGGACAGATTGTCTCAGGCGGGGGGGGCGGTCCTTTACCCACGCCCAGAGCGCGGGTCACTATGGGCCTGACCCGTGAGTGGTACAATCTGAATACAGTGGGACTCCCTCAGAAGGTGATAAACACTATTCAGAGTGCGAGAGCTTCCTCCACCAGGTCTCTTTACGACTGTAAGTGGAGGGTGTTTGAGGAGTGGTGCCTTCAAGAAGGACACATCTCTTTTCAATGTCCTGTCGGGGTGATTTTATCATTTCTACAGGACTTGATCGAAAAACACAGAGCTTTCTCCACGATCAAGGTATACCTGGCTGCTATTGCTGCATGCCATGTGGGCTTTGAGGGTAAGACGGCTAGCCAACATCCTTTGGTTTGCCGTTTTATGAAGGGAACTCGCAGGCTCCGCCCTGTCTCCAGGTCGCTGGTGCCCTTATGGGACCTGGCAGTGGTTTTAAATGGGCTCAAAATGACCCCATTTGAACCCCTGGAAGGAGCTGACATGAAACATCTGTCACTCAAGACAGTGCTGTTACTGGCCCTGGCATCCGCCAAGCGGGTCAGCGATATCCATGCACTGTCTGTACATCCCTCATGCACTCAGTTCGCCCCAGGGCAAACGAGAGTGTTGTTGAAACCCAACCCTGCCTTTAGACCAAAGGTGGTTGGTTCGTGTACCCCAATTGACATTGAGGCATTTCCTCCGCAGCTGGTTTCCTCCGGGGAGCAGCAGCAGGATCTGTTGTGTCTAGTCCGGGCTTTACACACATATATGGACAGATCAAAAGAGCTTTGTCTTAATGACCAACTCTTCGTGTCCTGGGCTAAACCTCACAAGGGTAAGCCTGTTACTAAGCAACGGCTCTCCCACTGGATCGTGGAGGTGATTGCTTTGGCCTATACGAGTCAGAATCTGCAAGCACCTTCGGGTCTGCGGGCTCACTCGACTCGGGACCTGGCTAAATCCTGGGCTTTGTTCAAGGGTGTTTCCATCCAAGACATCAGTGCAGCGGCAAGCTGGTCTTCGCCGCTCACTTTTGTCCGCTTTTACAGGCTAGACGTCTCCGCTCCAAGCGTGGCCCGAGCAGTGCTGGGCACCTTGTTGAGTCGGGACTAAATTCTGGTTGATCGGTGATCTTCGAGATAAGCTCGTCTGGCAATACGGGAGCTACAATATCCCATAGTGAGACATCGAACGGAGTGTTATGAATGAGAACTATAGGTTACTTACGTAACCCCAGTTCTCAGAGTAACATGAAGTGAGATGTCTCACCAGACGGCCCTCCTTGCTATGGTGAAGCGAGAAGAGGTGCTTATTTTGAATGACGCATGCGTCGTGGCGCAGGCTACTTATAGGGGGTGATTTCCCCTGACGTTGACGTCAAGATCACCAGCCAATCAGGATTGGCGTAATGAGATTGATGCTTCTGTTTGCTCCGCGATGAGGCGCATCCCATAGTGAGACATCTCACTTCATGTTACTCTGAGGCCTGGGGTTACATTTGGATTTTGGAATACAGAAGCAATGGATTTGTTGTGGCTTTTAAAAGTATTTGCAGTTTTAAATTGGGTTCTCTGATATTACCAAATAGTTGGCCAACACGTTCTTGGTACAACTTGCTGACGTTCATGAATATAATCTGAGCATAAAGCTTTGTCTGCCCTTTCATTTGAAAAATTACTACAAACCAAATCCCTGTTGAGAGTGTGCGTTTGCAGAAAATGTGAAGGGTAATCACTTCTTGGTGCAGATATTCCAAAATACATGAGAATTATCTATTATACTGTATAGGTCTTTTCATAATGTAGCTTGTGCAGTGCTGTGGTTTTGTATATTTTAAAATGTGCCTTGCAGCTAATCAAGACAGTTTTTCTTCTACTTCCACTGCAGATATATTTCAACCAAAACATGATTACTTATTTATCTTGACATACATACATTTATGTCCATGTTGTAGTGAAGCTATTTGCAAATATGTTCAGTACATGGGATATAGTAATTGAAAAAGCCAATGGGATTTTGCAAACTATGTTCACTACAATATATTTAAATTAGGGCTGTCAGTCGATTCAAATATTTAATCGCGATTAATCGCATGATTGTCCATAGTTAATCGCGATTAATCGCAAATTAATCGCACATTTTTTATCTGTTCCAAATGTACCTTAGAGGAATATTTTTCAAGTTTTTAATACTCTTATCAACATATGAGTGGACAAATATGCTTTATGCTAATGTTTATTATCATTTGAACAATGAAAAATATTGTCATGAATATTAAACACAACAACCTCTGAATATTACAAATATTCGCCTCAATTCAACCTGGAACCTCACTCATACAATACAAATGGTGTGTGTGTGTGTGTGTGTGTGTGTGTGTGTGTGTGTGTGTGTGTGTGTGTGTGTGTGTGTGTGTGTGTGTGTGTGTGTGTGTGTGTGTGTGTGTGTGTGTGTGTGTGTGTGTGTGTGTGTGTGTGTGTGTGTGTGTGTGTGTGTGTGTGTGTGTGTGTGTGTGTGTGTGTGTGTGTGTGTGTGTGTGTGTGTGTGTGTGTGTGTGTGTGTGTGTGTGTGTGTGTGTGTGTGTGTGTGTGTGTGTGTGTGTGTGTGAGATCGTTGGAGCTATGTGCAACTCAAGGCATATGCTCGAACGGGAGCTGCCTGGACGCTGCAATCATGTTGCTGCAATCATGAGTGTGCTGACTTCTCGTACAATGTCCCACTGTCTGGCTTCCTGCATAAAGTCAAGTGCTCGGCGCAGTTGTGTGGATAGAGCGCTCCTCTGTTTTCATTTAAACAGCTCCTTATATCCGTTAGCGCAGCTAGCTAGCACCAGATGCTAACAACAACAATAGCCGCGTTCACACTGCGGTACGGTAATGCACGTAAGGTCTCTCTCTCGCTCGCTCGGGCCACACATACACACACCCTCCCGGTCCTCCCGATGGCCAGTCGGTGCCTGCCGGTGAGCGTGGAAGTGTGGTCTGCCACAAGCGGGCGGCAGGAGCGGGGCTGTCAGCATCAGCTTGTAGATGGTATTTTAAACTCGATGTGCTCTGAAACTACGGGGCGGCCGAGGAAAAAAAATACACATGCGTTAATCGCGTTAAAATAATTAGTGGCGTTAATTTTTTTTGTGTTAACGCGTTATTAACGTTAACTTGACAGCCCTAATTTAAATATGAATTGCCCCCAAACTAAGCAGCATTTCTGGCCTCCCTTCATGTATACAATACTCAGTCGTTGATTCTCTTTATTCCATTCTTTAAATTCCTATCAGATTCTACTTGATGTGCTGAATAGCTCAACATGATGACATTTAGAAACAAAAGCATAACTTATTTGATGTGTTGAGGCTGCACCTCAGGCTCGCCATGCAATGTCACTGCTTAAAAGATTAAAACCATGTTTTTTAAATGGTAAGGGCAGGCAGTGCAATCGGAATGTTAGTCCTTTGGGCAGTGTTTGACAGGAAATATAATCTGTACCTTGGGCTTGTCTACAGCCGCCTGAAGCTGTAGGGCAGAGAGAATAATTTAAAAAAGGGGGTAGAAGGAAGAAGACAGAGGGCGTATGAGTTGGAGAGGAGATTAGGCTTCAGCAATCCTTTCTCCTGAAACTGAACATGTGTAAGCGCTTCAAAAGTTTCCCCCTTTATAATGTATCCAACATCCCCTTCAAGAACTCCAAGAAAAAAATAGGTTTGTTTAGACTCATTCAAATGCACCCAACTAACTCTAACTGTGTCGGGCTAGTTAGGTGCATGTGACTGCGCCCTAACAGCGATGCATTGCTTTTGTATTTCAAACAGAAGGTTGTGGGTTCGATACCAGCCTGTGCAGTCAATATGTGATGTATCCTTGAGCAAGATACTTAACCCTTAGTTGCTCCCGATGGTATGGCCCACGGTGTGTGAATGTGTATGAATGTTAGCTTGCCTAGAGCAAGTTGTACTCTTAAAGGTTCAAGGTTTTTATTAGTCATAGCTATAGCGTAGTTATGACAATGATAATCTTAGGTCCCAGGCTCCTCCAACAGTGCTACACAATACAATTGAAAAACTGAACAAATAGTGCAAGTAAATACAAAAAGAAAAATTGTGAAATAGTGCAATAAGAGTCTATTAGGGGTGTAACGGTTCACAAACATTTCGGTTCGGTACGTACCTCGGTTTTTAGGTCACGGTTCGGTTCGTTACGTTTTCGGTACAGCAGAAAAAATTATCACAAAACATAACATTTTTTTTTTTAATTATTATTAAACTATGAATAATTTATTCACTCAAATCAATACAAAATATAATAAACTAAACATTAAGGTGCAGCATTTCGATGAACTGAAATAACCTCTATTTGAACTGTACTGTTCTAGTACTCACAAAACATAAACTATTAGTTTTGGGTTTTTAATTATTATTAAACTATGAATATTCACTCAAATAAATATAATAAAATAAACATTAAGGTGCAGCTTTTCGATGAACTGAAATAATCTGTATTTGAACTTTACTGTACTAGTACCTAAGCAGCCAGCTTGACATCAGGACTTGCTTGTCATTGTATTTTCATGTTTTTTTAAAGAAAGATGAACTTGTCCACATTGCTTGCCGAAAGGGCAGATCTGCTGGCACTAGCAATGTCTCCTGCTGTGGAGAACACCCTCTCGCTAGGGACAGAGGTAGCAGATACAGCCAGGTAGCGCTTTGCTAACATGGCAACATAAGGATATTTGCCGTTTGTAATAGCTTTGGCTCGGTCTGAAGTTTTTGCGAGTGGTGGAGGCTTAAATGCTAGTGGGAGTTGGGTTTGCACTTCAGTCTTTTGGTACCGGTGATATTCACGTTCGGGTGATGCCTTTTCAAATGAGTGTGCAAGTTTGATGTATTGCCAGCCGCGTAACCAATGTTAGTTGAACAATGCCGACAAACAGCTTTGGTTCGGTCCACCTGTCTTTGTCCGTCATCCTTGTACGTAACTGCGAAACCAAAATGTTCCCAAACCGGAGACTTCAATGATGCTGGAGGATTTTCGAGCTCAACTTTATCTACGTTCGCCATTTCGACAGTTCCTCAAATTACTGACTACATTTGAACGCATCCCTCTGACCAGCTCTCATAGCATGCCCTCTCATCCAATGAAATGACTTGCTCGCTCTATGACGCGTTGAACACAATGGGAGCAAATTACTCTGAATGCTGCGACGCAGCACCTGAGATTACTTCCAAGAAGTTGTTCACGTTCTCAATTTTTTACGTTTAACGTTATATTCGTTCGGTACACTTCGGTACACATGTGTACCGAACCGAAGGGCCCGTACCGAATAATTTCGGTACGGGTACCGTTACACCCCTAGAGTCTATATACAAGTGCTTGGAATATGATATATTAGATACATAATTTCTAAGTTGCAGCCAGATGAACGTTATGGATGTTGTTTCAAAAGTTCAGGTGTTTAACAGTCTTATGGCCTGTGGGATGAAACTGTCGCTGAGTCTGGTGGTTTTAGTCCTGATGCTGTTCTGCATGAGTGAGTAGTGAATGGGTGAATGACTCGTAGTATGTAAAAGCACTTTGAAGGGCAGAAGAGACCTGATAATAAGTGCAGTCTATTAACCATTTAGTCTTTGGTCGTTAGTTACCATACACAGAGACTCCAGTTTAAAATCTGTTTGAATACACTGCACACCTAAAACTGAGAATGTAATCAAATTATTAACATACTCACCATTTTCCCATTTTAGCCTTCACTTGCCCACTCTTGCTTTCCATGAGGTCTTCAATGACATCCACTTAAACACAGACAGTGGCAGAACTTCCGTGTTAGTATTATTAGATCTCAGTGGTGCGTTTAACACTGTTGACCACAACATATTACTAGACCGACTTGAAAACTGGTTGGGACTTTCGGCAACAGTTCTAAATGGGTTTGAATCCTACTTAAAGGACAGAAACAACTAAATACACATCTGAGTTGACAAATATGACATGTGGGGTACCTCAAGGCTCCATCTTGGGGCCTCTTCTCTTTAACATCTACATGCTACCACTGGCTCAGATAATGAAAAACAACAAAATAAGTTAGCATAGCTATGCAGATGACACACACATTTACATTGCCATTTCACCAGGAGACTATGCTCCAATTTAAACACCGAGTAAGTGCATTGAACGAATTAATGACTGGATGTGTCAGAACTTTCTCCAATTAAACAAAGATAACACTGAGGTAATGGTTTTTGGAGCCAAGGCAGAATGTATAAAAGTTAGCGCTGAGCTTCAGTGTGCAATGTTCAAAACAACAGATAAAGCCAGAAATCTAAGTGTAGTCATGAACTCTGACCTGAGTTTCAACAGTCACATTAAAATAGTTACTAAACCAGCCTACTATCACCTTAAGAATATATCTAGAATTAAAAGACTAATGTCACAGCAGGATTTGGAAAAACTTGTCCATGCTTTTATCTTCAGTAGACTCGACTACTGTAATGGTGTCTTTACAGGTCTCACTAAAAAATCTATTAGAAAGCTGCAGCTGATTCAGAACGCCGCTGCTCGATTCCTCACTAACACTAAGAAAGTGGATCACATCACTCCTGTTCTGAAGTCTTTACACTGGCTTCCTGTGTGTCAAATAATTGATTTCAAAATACTGCTGCTGGTTTATAAAGCATTGAATGGTTTAGGCCCAAAATACATGTATGACCTACTGCTAAATTATGAACCATCCAGAATTATCAGGTCTTCTGGGACTGGTCAGCTTTCTGTCCCCAGAGTCAGAACTAAACATGGAGAAGCAGCGTTCAGTTATTATGCTCCAAATATCTGGAACAAACTCCCAGAAACCTGGAGGTCTGCTGCAACTCTTACTACTTTTAAATCCAGGCTGAAGACTTATCTTTTTGCTGCTGCTTTTAATTGAGCTATTCATATCTTAAACTGCTCTGTAACTTTAATTCATGTATATTTTCTTTGAATGTTTATTTTATTATCTTTGCTTTTTAATGACTGTTTTTAAATTCCATTTTCTTTATGTCTTTCATTTTTGTAAAGCACTTTGAATTGCCTTGTGTTGAAAGGTGCTATATAAATAAACTTGCCTTGCCTATTACTCCCTCTTCCTTTCTTTATCCTTTTCTTTTAAGAGTTGTTTAGTTGATGTTATACCATCAGTCTAATTTATTTGCCAATAAAAAATCCAGTTCATAAAAACTGCACCCAACAACGGATGTATAACCCTGTTCATAAGAAGAGTAGCAAAGAAGAGTCAGCTGTAGCCTCGTTTTAAATGAAATTGTTTTCAATTGTCAAACTAATCAATGGTTTTTTTATATTCTCACGGGATGATAAATGTTAAACCCAGAAACATTCAAATCCAAGGTGTCTGCGGAGTCTTAAAATGTATTAAAAGTTGATATATCAATTTAGAAAAAATGAAGGCTATTAAAAAGTATTAAACGGCATTTTCCAAGGTATTTCATTTTGTAGCTTGTTTTCAATAAGTATATAAATTGTCCAAAGAGGTTGTATTCTACAGTGTGCCTGAATGTAATCATTGCGTGGGTGTGTAGTGTGATTCTGTGTAGTTTATTTATGGCATCCCGTTGGATTTGACGTCATCTGAACAGGACATCGCACGCTCACTGCTTGATAGCGCGCGAAGGTCCGTTTACGCCGGTTGATAAGCAACATCGTTGTGGGGAAATGCAAGTTTGCGTCCAAATGGTTGGAAGATAAGGAGGAAGGACAATCAATACTGTATATAGTAAATGTGAGATAAAGTGTGTCGCCAATGTAACCGGTTAAAACTCGAAGTGGCGATGAGGTCTTAAAATGTATGGAAAGGGTCTTAAAAAAGGTCTTAAAAGGTATTACATTTGACTTCAGGATTCCTCCATATACCCTGAAATCATATACAAAGCATCTTTGATAGACCTTTGTGAAATCTTTGACTATCAATTTCAGAATATATTAATTCAGATGTTGTGAGAACATGTTTATAACATAAATTAGCACTTAACAAAATCCCCAGTGCATGGACGTAAATGTGAGTATGTAAAGTACAGTATGTGTGTCGTTGAACGATATGTGCTAACTGTTGATGCGTGGCAGATTGTGCATAAGCTTTGTCGTACATAAGAGCGTGATTTTACCATGGTGCTAAGTGATTAGGTTGATCTCTGTGGGGAAGTTGAATTCCCCTCTGAGTAAGGGCACCATTAAAATGCAATGACTTGAGATTAATGCTCCTCTTGTAAGTGACAATTACTTTCACATTCACCATTGGAATGCTCTTGCAATATTATGTGCTCGACCTTGTTTTGAATGCTGATGAGTTTTGGAGGCTGTTCAAAGTATGTGTAGTGACAGTATGACAAATGTTGAATGCGCTCTACAAAGAGGAAGGGTATCTAGCTGAGTAAGGGACAAACAATATACGAAGACTATCAGAAAAATGGGGCTGTGAACTTTGAAACTTTGGGTAACAGTGCAGATTCCAAACTCACTCTGTTTAAATGGCTGTCCTCAGCATTAGCAATAACACAGCAGATACGGGAGCAGAAATATGATTTATAATGCAATGCCCTTGTTCTGAAGTTGCTTTTAAACATTTATAGTTTACTCAGCAGGACAAACAACAAATATATTCTACAACAAAAATAATGTCTCACTAAACCCTGCTCAACCCTGTGTGAAGCTGATGGTTCTCCTTGATAATATGTCTAGTCTTTCCCTCATAAAATAATATTCATCCTCTTTTGTGTTTTCTGACTCACAAATCATATCTTTTTTCTTTTTCTCTTACAGTGTGCATTCGCAGCAGCCAGAATACAGAGCCCAAACTTTGTGTGTGCATACAGTATATACACACTTGTGCGAGAGTCGGGGCACACACTGTATGTGTATGTGAGATGAGGAGAAGCTAAGTGGCTACCACAACCACCCAGATCAGACAGCCTCCTGCGCTGCAAGATGGATTAGAGCCTCACACCTCAGGAGATCAAAGGTAGGAGAATGTGTTTTGGTAATCAGCTGTCACTCAGCTGCCCTTTTCAATGACCACATAGAGAGAGTGAAGAAGAGTGAAGAAGAGAGGCGCCATGATGAATCACAATGAGTTTGGTCTAAGGTCTCTAAGCCTGTCATACCTATAACCTCATCTTTTGATGTTAGAAGAACTAAAGGAAGTAATGGAGAGATTTCACAATGTTTTTGTACATACATTTATTGGAAATGATGTGAGCCTGAAAGTGAGCTGGCCTGCATACTGCAAACATATCAGTGAGGCATGAAGAACAGAAATAGATGGTGCACCCTGCATTACTTTTAATCAATATTTGTATTGAAGTTTTCAAATATAACCAACATTACACATAAATAAAACGGTCAGTCTAGGCGGCAGATACAGTGTACAGACAAATGAATAGGCATGTAAATAAACACAGTTCAGAATACAGATGATACAGGGATAACAGAGTACAGAAATCTCAAAGAATATGACGTGGGCTACTACACTTTATAATTGTCTTCCCGTTGCCCCCCTCCCCACCCCGGTCTTTGGTTTTATTGATCACTACCAACATTCTTTTTCAAAAACTCCATGAAGCTCCCCCAGATATTTTCAAAAACTGCCAGCTTTCCATTAGTAATGTATGTTATTTTTTCTAAAGCAACAAATGCTTACAGATCCTTAATATATGTATTCATACTTGTTTTTTTTCACCCTGCATTACTGAGTGTTTGTTATAGATCAGCAGCCAAATTGAGAAAAAACCTAATAGGCTAGGCAAGGCAAGGCAAGTTTATTTATATAGCACTTTTCAACACAAGGCAATTAAAAAAAAACTGCTGGTTTGTAAAGCATTGAATGGTTTAGGCCCGAAATACATTAGGGTGGTCCTTCAAAATGAAAGACGGAAAGTCTAAGCTCCAACCCCCAGAATTCATTCTATTAGTCAAGAAAACTCTCCTGGTGAATTCTTTCCTCAATCTGACAACATTTACCCCTCTCTCATCGACCTTGAAGTTTAGCCTCAGTTGCAGCACCGTGGCTGCTGGTGTGGCAGCCCAGGTTTAAAATAAATGAATTCAAAAAATGTACCTCTCACAAAGGACCACCCTAAAAATACATTTCTGATATTCTGCTAAATTATGAACCATCCAGATCTCTCAGGTCTTCTGGGACTGGTCAGCTTTCTGTCCACAGAGTCAGAACTAAACATGGTAAAGCAGCGTTCAGTTATTATGCTCCAAATATCTGGAACAAACTCCCAGAAACCTGGAGGTCTGCTGCTACTCTTACTACTTTTAAATCCAGGCTGAAGACTTTTCTTTTTGCCGCTGCTTTTAATTGAACTATTCATATCTTAAACTGCACTGTAACTTTTATTCATGTATTTTTTCTTTTAATTTTTCTTTTATTATCTTTGCTTTTTAATGACTGTTTTTAAATGCCATTTTCTTAATGTCTTTCATTTTTGTAAAGCACTTTGAATTGCCTTGTGTTGAAAGGTGCTATATAAATAAACTTGCCTTGGAACATACATCACTAGCTGAAGTTCAGTAGCATCACTAAATTGGAGCTGTGGTACAAGCAGAGAGATTTGGACTGTTGGCTGTTGAAAAAGTGTTACAATATCAATGGTTCAAGAGGTTAATTTGAGAAGAGAAATGTCAGCACTGTAAAACATCAGAATGGACCTCTGAACAGCTGCCCACGTTCCCAACTTTGTCTGCGATTCCAAAAAGGTCTTGCACTTGTGAGTTTGGTGAGAGAAACAACCAAGCCAAGGGAAATACACTTTTTGCTCTTTCTATTGTGATAAGTACTTAGCCTTGCGCTTTCCATCTATAATCAAATAATTGGTTATATGCG
The DNA here is from genome assembly GCF_902827115.2 of Pseudochaenichthys georgianus. NCBI lineage: Eukaryota > Metazoa > Chordata > Actinopteri > Perciformes > Channichthyidae > Pseudochaenichthys > Pseudochaenichthys georgianus. The sequence continues at coordinate 27,101,001 of NC_047515.1, forward strand.
GCAAGTACCAGCAAGTTCTCCGGGAGTTGTTGAAAGTAATAATGGTGAATACAAGAAAAAGCTAACTGAAATAGAGGTGGATGTGGCAGGAAAATTAAGACGAAACAAGAAGGTCAATGATTTTGACACTGCAGTATAACACCTCGGACACACTGAACATTACAGGCAGATGATGCACTTAACTGTGAGATTATAACTGCTTTCAGGGTACATTTTTCCTTTAAGCTGCTTGAGAAGTTCTTGCAGATACAGAAATGATTGTGGTCACTGTAATTAAATGGCTAAAAGGATATTTCCTTCAAGGCCAAATTGGGTACTTAGTTGAAAAAGAAAGAATTAAATAAAGCAAACACAAAGCTCACAGCAATGCAAGTGTGACACTCTGTTCTTTACTGTGGGCGCCATAATGTGTGAAATATTGTTTTCATAATCACACAATGTTTTTTACTGAACCTATTTGTGACAAGCTGCTTATATGGACTATAATTCAGCACTGTTTGCGTGAAATCGGATTATTTTACTGAGATTTCTTCAACCAAGAGGGTTTTGTTCATCCATTTTAAATTGGATCCATAAAAATGTATTTATTTTCTTCTGGTTTCCGACAAGGGCCCTTGCAGGTGACCTTAACCGTTAAGTACCATCAGCAATTTTCTCAACAATATAAAGATAACTTATTTATGCAGTTCAGAGGAAAGGCATACATTACTCTAAAGGTTAGTCTTTAACAATGAAGGCCAATTATCGTTCATGTTTTAACTTTTCTTTTCAATAACCTAAGCAAACGCTTAAGTTCTGAGCAGTACTCTACCATTTTTGGGGGTTAAAACCAAATTAAATATAATCATAAAATCTAAGTCATACTTCCAGTCCAAAGATAGGCGATGAATAAACTGTTAAATCAACACTGATTCAGTGCTGCTGGGAATGGTTTAAACTAATTCAGTACCTCCTCGTTCTAGTATTCAGATTATTTTCTATATATAAATTCCGAAACTGTGTGGGTCTTCATATCAGGCATACCGAGGCGAGTGCAGTTTTCCATGGTTAATCAATAATAGAGTTTGCAGCAGCATGTGAGCAAAACCTCAGCACCTGGCTTCTCTAAGGCTAATCTCCTAGTTCAAACAATCAATAGAGATTTTAAAATTGCTTTTGCAGTTTTTCTTCCAGGATGTTATGGTTGTGTGTTCATTTGGGTTGTGGATCTTTTAGTTGTGTGTATTACTTTAAGTTGTCTGACCCAGACTTCAGCAAGCAAACATTGTGCCAGGTGACAATGTTCTGTTAACATCAATGTTGCCTTTTATCACTTTCTGACAGCATAAACACAGGTAGAGAATGTCAGAGTACCAGTTTTCTGTCCTCTTTTCCTGGCAGGGCCACCTCTCTGCTTCCTTTGTGACATCCCTTACTTGTGTGTGTCTGTGGTTTATGACAAACTCAGCTCACAAAAGCTGCAACAATTGTGTACTTTTCTACAAAGGTGCCAGACAAATGACTGAGGGATTTTGCCAGTGCTGATTATTTGGAAGACAAGAATATGTTGTTGTCTAAAGGCAGACTGTTAGATGCACAAGGCAGCATATCTGAGTCTTTCAGAGTTCAGATTTTCACTGTGAATCCAAGTCATGGCAACATTCTCCTTTTTAAAAACAGATTGAAAAGCATACAGATAACACCAGATAGAAAAGTGTAATGTTTATAAAGAATGATGGATACCATGTCTTTCCATAAGCCTTTAAATAACTGTGAAAAGAAAAACTAAAATCCTTTTCTGCACCGACACATGTGTTTGCATATTCCTCGAGAACTAAGACCATTTATTAGCCTATGTCATATTACAAACTATTCAGTGTGCCAGTGACAGAAAAACCTAATTCATATGCAGGATAACACGCTTTTCATATTTTTTAAGCCACCACATCCCCCCCACAGGCTGCTTCAGTATGCTGTGAATACAAATGCCAGAACACACAGTTTGCTGTAAAGACATTGGATTTCTCTGAGGCACTGGTGCCCTGTGAAATCTACTACTGACAGTATTGGACTTTTTTACTGACTTTAGCTCGAGGAAAGTGGTTTGAGGAGATGGTTTCAATTTCATTGCTCACATGTGCAATCTTGCATGAGATGCAAGTATTGAATATCACTTTGCAGCAGATGGTGTCTTAGTGTGTGTCAACGGCAGCATCCAATATTGCCATTGGGCTAATCCTTTTACTCAGTCTTACTGAAAATGTTGAACTGGTTCCGGCATCTCATGCTCAATTAAATAATCCTTGCTGCACTTTGTTTACCGCATCACGGATGCACTCACCACTGCCGTAGCAAATTCTCCTTTACCTGCTTAGCAGAAATACAGAGCGTCTGATGAACTCACTCCCCTTTTCCCAGACAAAGTTTTATTTGCTTTGGTGTGTGTACTTTGAGATGTGTGTTCAATGAGTTGTTTGTATTTCAGTGTTGACTGAATTCATGAGTCTGCCTTAGTCTGATCCCGTCTCTGTTGCCTCTGGGCCACCTGCCTTTTTTCCTGCCTCCTTTCCTGGCTGCTCCTGAGAAGTAGAGATAAGGCCCACTGATGTTTGTCTGCTCCCTGGCAGATTACTGACGCAGACAGCTACTGTAAACTGGAGGCCAAAGACGACCCTGTTTTGGGATGTCTCAGCTGACCACAGCACCAATCCAGCTTGAATGCCATCTGGCCTGCTTTAATGTGCTGTTGCTGCTCAGTTAATTACTCCTCAAAGAAAAACATGTTAATGTGGGAGATATCTAGGAAAAAACTTTGAACTAGTTAATTTTAAATGATAGAGAATAATCAAACACAATGTCACTGATTGTCTTTTGATTAATAATTATAGACATTTAATCAGTTACTCATGATTGCATAAATGAGGAACGCCATTTAAGTCAGTAAGTCACCAGCATACCAAAGACATCACTGAAACACAATAAATACACTTACAACATTTCAATTTTAACATGTTATAACAATTATGTATTTTCTTTCTATACGATCTAAAATTCTGTTGGAAAAAGTGGAAAAATGTATATCAACTTGTTTCGAACACTTTCAAGTTTTTCAATTTTTTTATTTGGTTGATTCGTCTTATTTCCAGGAGACACTTAAAAATAAGCTGTGGAAATATTGCTTTATAAAAGCAAATACATTATTTTAAAATTCACTTACAGAAACATGGAATAAATAACTGACGAAAGGACTTACAGAGATTATATTATTATCATTGCTTAAACATTTCATTGCACTGTCAATTGGTATAAATAATGGTTACAGTGATTATGAGTCTGTTTTGTAAATAGTACACTGTCTGTACTGTATAGGCTATAATGTTGCTGCTGAAACCCAATTGGATAATGAATGATAATTGGATGTTGATGGGGTTTCTCCCGTGATGTCTTTCATTGATACCACTAAAATATTGAAAAGCTGGTGATTTATTCAGATCAGCGTCGATGACCAATTAGCAAAAGCTTTAATAAACCAGGGCTCGGGGGAGAAGATATACACAAATTGGGTGATCTTTTTGTGAATGTGTGTGAAAGCATGCACATGTGTGTGCGTCTTTTGTATGTTTACCCTTTGAGCACCAGCTGTGAAGATATGGCTATGATTAAAGCACACGGGGTGTTTCTCAATGTCGAGGAAGGCTGCTCCAGAGCCTCTATTACAAGCATACTACGTCATCGAGTGCCACCGAAGGACTGTTCCAATGTCCAGCATACTTGGAATTCTATCGAGGCCGGCGTACTTCGTAGCGAGAAATTTCGAGGCTGCACATGTGTAGACTCTGCGGTCTTAAAATCCCCACAATGCTTTGCGCACGGACCAATTACCAAATCTTTGGCGGAAATCACACTCCATTTAAGGCGGGGCCTCGCATATGACGCACACCTGCACACCTGTTAGCCTGTTCCACAATTCGTCGTTTTCCGAGGCTAGGAAGGATTCTTGCCTCCCTTCTGAAGCAAGTGACTCGGAAGACATGTGCTACCAAGCAAGCGTCCTCGACATTGAGAAACACCCATGGTCGCTGTGGAACTGCCTAATTAGGTATTTTCGGCTTCATTGAAAAACATTTCACAGTCTTCTTGGACATAACATTGCTGTATCTCTCACTTCATCTACGGAGCTCAGCGTGGTTTGAGTTTTAATCGGAGCTCTGTGGGGGTCTCTTAAATAACTAATGTTAGGGGTGGAGATAAATAAATAATAGCCTAATGGATGCATTTTCAGAGAGAGAGAAGAGAGAGAGAAACTTTACTCAAAATGTCTATTTCATATTTTGTGGCTCCTTCTTCTAAATGGGTGTGATCATTTTTGGTTTGCTGTATTCTGCACAATATTGTACATCATGGTTGCTCTGTGATAAAGTGTTGCAATACTGTCATTAATGTTAGAATATGGTGTGTGTACTTCTTTCAGAAAACATATTTTTCAGCCTATTTATCCTGTTAAAGCCTAAACATAGTGGCCTTTCAGGAATGAATGACCTCCACAGATGTATGATTTTACTTAATGCTTTAATGGGAGTTGAGACCATTCATCGTATCTTGAAGAATACAATATAGTGGTGTACTTTAAAAGCCCTCCTGTTTTAAGGTTCTGTACATAAAATAAAGGTTGGGTTTTTAAAAGTGTGGAAAGGTTAGTGTCATAAATGGGTCATAAAAAGGAAAGACAATGAAGTTAGGTAAAAGTGAGAATAAAGGGAATGTGTAGAAAAAAGGGATTAAAGATGGATCACAGGGATTTGAACACTTCTGTTTTCTTCTTAAATATCACTTGTACTTTTTACAGGCCAGGCTAGTGGTAATATGCTAAGTCCCTTTTATCTGACATTTTCAGTTTATGTCATACTTTAAGCATCCAACTTTAGCTTTGAAACTTATTTTAAACTTTATTTGAAATGATGGAAGACAGTCTTGCCTTGCTGTCTGCATCTCTCTCATGCAGGCATATGTTCCCTCTCTCTGTTCATTGTTTCTGTTTGATTGACTCCTGTTTGATCAGGGCTGTTTAAATAGTTGTCTCAATATTTATGTGGCCAATTGTGAAGATGCCGGTCGATTGTGGCCCAACTAGCAGTATATGAATTGTTCTTTGCTTTTCTTCCACATGCATGCTACTGGAAAATGAAATTAAAGGAAAGGAGAGACATACGAGAAGGAGCAGAGGACATGGGATAATACATGACTCACACATAGTAAGCCTTGACTGTTTAGCACTCGGGATATACATGGGGAAGAAAGCGTGTAGCAGGGATTTGAGGGTTTAGAAAGAGCTAAGAAGCAGACTTTTACAAGGTGAAGTACAGCTTATGAAGGGAGCTCAGAATGAATTAGACAGTGTAACTGCTGTGGGGATTTATTGACCATAAGATTGTCAGGTTGACAAATGCAAATGTATTGAAGAATACCTCTGAAATTGTAGAATAAGAAGCAAATCAGCCACCAGACAGAGACATTACGGTAGACAGACCACATAGTTTAACACATTGTTTTAATATATATATAATACCTGGTGTTATGACCTGGCTCAAAAGGCCACAACAAAAAGGAGACACACCATGTCAACGGTTATCAAAACATGTTTATTTAAAGGAAACAATCCAAATTAAATGAAGTGCAACAATAAGTAAGGCATGAGGTGTGGACGTCAGTGGTATCAGTATTGTAAATGCAGGGTGAGGGTTGCATGAATGTGTATGGGTGAGAGTGTTGAGGTGCACAAAGTAAAGCAACTAAAGTAACAACCATATATACTCAACAACACCAGGTGTCTGCAGGGGAAAGCAGAGTGAGAACAGAGAGGAGCAGAGAGGCTTCAAATAGCTGCAGGACACCAGACCCAGGTGCCCTGAGTTACTGTAATCAATGCAATCACTGGAGCCAATGCAGCACAGACAGAACAGCCACACCCTCTCTACTGATGGACCCACAGGGGCATCACACCTGGTTTATAGTGTTACATTTACTGTAATTAATAGTAACCTATCATAACTTTAATTAAATACCATATGGTTAAAGTGTTGGTTGCTTGTGGCGATTTTCAGCTTTCCACCAATAGCAACATCTGGCAGGTTGGAAGTTATAAGAAGTTTAAAGAGCTTGTTTCTAAGTATGTCAATCGTTTCTATTTATTTTTTATTTTCATGAATTATTTCTATACTACAGCTGGAGAGAGGATGTAAAAACACCAAACGCAGCAGGTTACCCCCTTGATAGACCACTAGAGGACACAGGCTTTTAATGGCTTTCATTCACACTTACATTGCTTTTTGTTAAAAGCAGCATTTCTTCAAGAACTAACCTTTGGCTGTTATCCTGTATATCCGGAGCTGCAGCCTGTGAACATGGAGCAAGGGTTTTTGTCAGCATTATTAACTGCTGTTGGGCTTTATTGGTGCACAGTGGTGCATAATTGGAAAATGATGAACCCATGAAACATAACATGAGGTTTTTTCCGCAAATTGCATCACTGTTTTTAATATATGTGCACTGTAATTGTTGCTATCTAGTCTTGAAAGTATATAACAGATTCACTGGTAAACCCTGTGGCCAAAATCTACAGTCATAAATCACTGGATTTGTGTTTTTTGTTCTGGTCGTATTTCTGTAAGTTGAGTCAATAGCCATCACTTGCTTTACTGTGATCTGCCAATGCTGCCTGTTGAATGGCAATTCATATCCTCTGCAGGTACTCCGTCTGATATCAGAGACAGAGAGAAGTACGATAAGGGATGGAGTTTCAAGAAGATTACAATAACAAAATATAGAAGAATGGAAGGACCAAGTGAGAGGAAAATTAAAGGCAGTAAGTACGAGGCACAGGAGAAGGGGATAAGATAAAATAAGTCATAGTGGAGGGGGTTCGGACTGTGAAAAGACAGTAGAGACTGTCAGAGGATTTACTAATAGGAACTGAGGCACGGAGAGAACACAATACCTCAGATATTAGAAATGAGAGGAGGAGGAGTTTGGTGAGAGAGTGTGGTCGGCAAAGTCACCGCAGCATCTCCAGATATGGTCAGCACGGAATGAAGGGCAGCGCTGGGTAAAAAGGCTAGACGCGACAGCTGGCTCCAGTGGTGTGTGGTGAGGGGTGGTATTGTTTCAGCCTTTGTAGACACGCTCCAATCCCATTTACAAATTGGAAGGACCAAAAGTCACAGTCACACAGAAACTGGCTACTGTCACTGTGTAAACTGGCTGATGGATGGGACCACTTTGCTTTCGGATCTAATGATAATGGGGCAGAAGAGGTCAGAGATGGATTATGACTGCCTGGTGGCATGAGAAAAGTTACCCGTCTACGTCTAGTTGATAAATCCGCTGCTTACCATTTGATTCTGCTGATAATTGACTGGTTATGGCTGTTTAGGGGTATTCATGGGTCCAACACAGGAGGACACACATCTAAAATCCAGATCTATTCTGAATTGAGTAGCCTTTGTATGTGTAGTAATAATACGTATTCAACATAGGTTTAATTGATTCAATCACCAGACAGAGAATTGCTGTCTGGCTGAAATACCATCTGTATTTGTCAGCATTTTAACACCATATAAGAGAAGTGTGGCATTAAAATAGCACTGCAAGATTGTTAAATAATTGTTTAACTTAACACATTTTCTAAATGGTACTATTTGAAATGGTCTGTTTTATACAATGAGACAGCTGTTGGCAGCGGATTTCAGTCTGCCTTGCTCTTTGCCATAAGGGGAATGGAGCTCACACAGAAAGAGTAGCCAGGAACAGCTTAGCGCACACAGCAGCGAGAGGATTTGTCTTGCAACTTTGCTTCTGTCACAGTATGAGTACGCCTGACATGCATACTGTTAATCAAATCAAATCAAGTTTTATTTATATAGCACATTTATAAACGATTTTTGGTCGAGCCAAAGTGCTGTACATATAATAAAAATAGCCTACAGTAGAGACACTTTACAGCAAATACAACAGCACAGATTGTTCAGAATATCAGTATGAGAAAAAACGACAACCTCTATCCTTAGACCCTCACATCGTACAAGGAAAAACTTCCAGAGAAAACCCCACAGTTTAAGGGAAAAAAATGGGAGAAACCTCAGGGAGAGCAACAGAGGAGGGATCCCTCTCCCAGGACGGACAGAAGTGCAATATATGCCGTGTGTAAATCGAAGAGATAATACATTTTACAGCATATAGACCGAATGTTAGGAAATGCATATGTCTGTAATAAGAAGATGAATCCACGAGGATGTCAGCCACAATACTGTGGAAGCCATCAGGGAAGCAGCATGACGAGACCCAAGGCAGGACCGCAGAGACAGGTTCAGCCACGACCCGAAGTCCACGACTTAATCCAGAACTCAGGATGGAGGATCCAAGACACAGGACTACAGCAAGAGGATCAGCCTCGACTCCGGATCCCGGCGTAGATATAGATACAAAACAAGAAAAAAGATTTGGCTGGGTTAATCGGAACAAGAGAATACACAGACACAGACGGAGAGGGAAAAGGTCATTGGATAAAAGTTATTCTTAATAACCCTCTAGAAAGATCTCATGAACTTCCCCACTCAATCTATCAAGACCCGAGCAGTTCTATTAGATATAGGATAAGAAACAGAGATACAGTAGACTACTCGCTCCAGGGCTTTAGATAAAAAGGGTAGCTGGGAGATGGGCCTGAAATTTGCGAGAATGGAGGGATCGAGATTTTTCTTTTTAAGTAGTGGCTTAACCACGGCATGTTTGAAGGCAGCTGGGACACATCCTGAGCTAAGAGAAGTGTTTACAAGCAATGAAACACTTGCTCCAACTGATTCAAAAACATCTCTAAGGAAGCGAGAGGGAATGCTGTCTGAGGTGCAGTTTGTCGGCCGCAGGTGCTTGACTACATCCGAGAGATAAGAGAGGGATACAGGCTCAAAATGGTCTGGGACAGCAGGGCACAGAAAGGGAGCAGGATCTGGGGTAGCACTAGTGCCTAAGAGCAGATACTTTTTCGATAACAAATTTAAGAAATGTATCGCAGAGAGTAGTTGATGGCACAATTGGAGAAGCATCACAAGGATTAATGATCGAATTAAGGACATTAAAAATAACTTGAGGTTTATGGCTGTTTTTGGAGATTAACAGAGAAATATACTCTGTCTTGGCTGCCGTCTGATAATCGGAAAGGCAAGCACGAAGAATTTCTAAGGAGACATGAAGTTTATCCTTTTTCCATTTTCTCTCTGCACGCCTACAAGCGCGTCTAAAAGCGCGAGTACAATCATTGAGCCACGGCTCTGAGAGAACTTTGTTGCGTCTAAGCGTAAAAGGAGCAACGGAATCCAGTATTAGTGTGCATGTCGAATCAAACAAAGAGATAAGCTCATCCTCACTAAAAGCACAGTTCACCTCTAATGTAATTTACAAATCGGATAAGTATTAAAAGCATCTGAAAACTGTGAGGCAGTCAAGGGGTTAATTGAACACAGACAACGCGCAGGAGCACGTGATTCGACTCCTACAGAAGGGATCAAGGTTGTAAACAGAACCGGTAAATGGTCTGAGATACGCGTTCCTACACAGATTTCATCCACAGAGATAGACAGTCCAAACGATAATACTAAATCTAAGGTGTGTCCTTTATCGTGTGTTGGACCAGCCACAGACTGAATAAGACCGAAATAGTCGATGAGGTTTAAAAAATCCCTAACCAGTGGTTTAGAGTCGCAGCACACATGGACATTAAAGTCTCCGCAGATCAAAACACGATCATATTTCACCATGATCCCGGACAGAAAGTCAGAAAAGTCAGTTATAAAATCATTATTGTACTTTGGCGGACGATACACGACTGCGCAGAATATAGGCGAGGCTGGATTCAATTCAAAAAGCTGCAACTCGAAGCTAGCATAGCTAGTTACTGGGTGAAGCAAATGGCATTGGAGATTAGCTCTAAACCAGGGATGGGCAAATGGCGGCCCGCGGGCCGCATGCGGCCCCCACCTCCTCTTTTTGCGGCCCTCAGATAAATTTATAAACAACGTAATTAGTAATTAATAAAAGAAAAATATATATATATATTTTTTTTGTTGTACTTGTAGTACTGATAACGTCCACTAGACTCCTAGTTACGTCGCGAGCTGCGTAGATGATTTCAAATACCGCAAAATAATCTGTGACGCATTTGTGTGTATTGTGTTTGTTTCCCGGGGAAACCCTCACAAGAAACACTGGCTGTTGTTATGCCTGCTGTGACGTTAAGTTGCCTCTTGTAATTATGCCTTTACAAGCTTAAAAGTTGTTTTTATCATCTGAATTTTGAGTTTAATATTCTTAAAACCAAGACTTTGTTTATTTGAAATCAGATGAAAACAAACTGTCATGGACCCTGCCGTTATCTATGATTACTACTCTTTTCATTCATAATTTCAGCGGGAGGGAGGGGGAGTGGTGCTGAGGAACAGCAGTCTGACAGGTGTCTGTGTTGACATTCCCCTTATTGTGGAATAAGGGGAATGCAGAGACAGGCTACAAGTGTTTTAGGTTCAAGTTAGACAACTAATGTCTGGGTTCATGACTTCATGTGTATGTCATCTAATGGTTAATCTCAATACACACACATTTTCCGTGCTTTCCAATAGTTTAAAATAGTTTTATTCCACTGTTTAATAACCTGTTCAATACAAACATGCCACTTGTAAAAATGAAATAACATTTCTGTGAACTGATATTTGTTTTGTGAGCTTATTAGAGGATGTTCCCATTTTTTGGGGATGATTGTAAAATGTCAATGAAGATGTCAGACTTAGTATATTTGTTAATAATTACATACAACACATGGAATTTGTGTGTGTTCCAAGTGAATCTGCGGCCCCCTGGTGGCCAGTACATCAATGATGTGGCGCCCACCACCATCAAAGTTGCCCATCCCTGCTCTAAACACTGAAGCTATACCCCCACCACGGCCGGTGGTACGGGGGGAGCTGAAGAAAGTACAGTCGGGAGGAACGTCTTGTTTGCTATTGACCTAACATTTGACCTAACATTTAGCAAACCATGCAGAGTTTTCTCTCCGGGCTGGCCAAAGGTGTAGTGCGTCTCAGCTGACGAAGATGTGCGTGTTGAACGCCGCGCGGACCGGGAGCAGTCAGTCGGGCAGGATGAGCTGCCAGCGGGCCCAGCAGAGGCCGCAGCTCCGGAAAGACACGGGGCGAATCCACCGAACCGATTTACGTTTGCCAGATATAGGTTTGGGCAGCAGTATAAACTCCAGTGAGGGTCTTAGGTGGAGAAGAGCTTGCCGATCATAGACAAGCAGAGCAGGGACATTCTGACAAACATAAAACAAAAACAGGATAGCTAAAGGCAGAGAGCTGAGAGAGCGGCATGCCGACACAGGCGCCATCTTGAAATCCTTCTCACGTTAAAACTGCAGCTGATATAGAGCTATACAGCTGATTCCTCTGGTATTTCAGGAAAACATACTCCAAAGACCCTTAGCCTAGTACAATTTGACACACAAAATGATCTGAAATCTGCTTATAATAGAACCTTAGGTGATTGATGTGTCTGAGGCAATTGTCACATGTCTGTCATGAATTTTGTAAAATGGGAACATTAAACAACGGCTCATTGGATCTTCCATGTATTTACTTAAACATTGGCAAAAAAGGAAACACATGTCAGTACTGCACCATAACTGATATTGAAAAATACTATCTTAAATCTCAAATGCATGCGTTTGCTTGTCATTTGAATTTTGGGTATACTGTAGGTAAAATTAGACAAAACAGCAAGTAAACTACATTTTAAATTATCCAATCAAAAAGCTATCCCTTTCCATATATATCTAGCTGCGCTACCTCTAAAAGTCGCCAAATCTAGCGGGAAAGTCGCCAAGTTGGCAACACTGACGGCCCGTTCAATAGTGTTGCTTGATTATTTATTTTTTTAGCACAGCATTCTGAGTTGGAAAGTCGTGTACAAATCATAACATTATGTACCCACAGACCTTTTTATTTGTGTTTTGCTTTTCACTTCAGCTGACTCATAAAGCCCAAGGCCAAGGTAATTTCAGACTGAAACACAATGCTTGCCTTTAGAACTGCAGGCTTAAACATTAATGTAGCCTTCAGAATCCTCTAGACTCTTAATAATCTTTCTTTATCGCCATTTGTAGTCAATTCTGTCACAGTCCATGCCGTAGTGAATGGAGGTTTGGGATGAATGAGCACAGCACACGAGCCATATTTCTGTTCTCATTGGGCTTTTAGTTTTCACTGAGCCGTGAACAAATCTCCCACGACAGCACCGGTAGAGAGCATCTGTAAAAGCCAAAGAGACAATTTTCTGTTAAACAACCTTGTGTCTGCATGTGAGTGACAGGTCCTTATCAGAGCTCCCTCCGGCTGATCAAAGTTGAAATAGGGTCAGGCTGAATTAAAGACTAGCTAATTAAAATGTCCAGGGAACATGCCAGTCCTCATCTCATTTATCTCCTCCAGTTCAATTGGGGAGAGAAAGAGATAGATGAGATGTGGAAGTATTGTCGAAGAAGAATAGAGGTGTGTTATCCCACAAGTTCAACTTTATCTGATACTAGGGGGTAGATTGTTAAACAGTCTGTGCATTCGGTAACAATCAGAGATGTTTTGTTCCAGGATATCCATGTTCAAAGGTCCCAGATGTGTGTGAGATGATAGGTGTTGTTTTAAGGAGGTGTTTTGTGACTTTGTTCACCTGAAAGCAGAGATCTTTAGATGTATGGATTGGGGCCCGAGGCAAGGAATCAAAGCATATAATGAGACATCCATAATAGGCCTGTTTTTCAGTCCACTCACACTTTGAAACTCCGGCCATGGCCTTTTTTAAATCTCCCACTTTTACAGCCTGTTTCAGAACGGAGACTCTGAGGTTGGTGGCGTGTGTGTGTGCATGTGTCTGTGTGCAAAAGAAACAACCCATAAAACAACAAGATATCCGCATAAGGATCTGCGAACGGCCGCTCTGCTCTCTAAATATCAGCATCGGCCATAGAAAAACCAATATCTGCAGGCCATTATTTGGAAATGTTGCTCAAAAAAAGAAAATGACGCTTGAGCAATAATGCCAATGCACTGTGGGTGTGAGAGCCTGTGCCATCGGGTTGTTTAATAAACTAAGTGTGTGCTTTTTCACACCAGAATTGTAGTTGTGAAGGTGTCTGAGGCTGACTGACACTGAGAGCAAATCAGCCTAATGAGATGCCATGTTGCTCTGTGGAAATGATTACCTCAGGAGGAGAGGCATTAGATTGATGAAAGAAGTCTTCTCTCTGAAATGCACCAGTGCCTCCACCATTACCACCATGCCGTTTAGACAGAGACAAGAAATTCCCTCTCAGCCCAAATGACCCATAACACTTCCTTGGGTCGTTTTTTTTCTTTTTTTGCAAGAAAACCGCAGGAAAGAAACTCAGCTTTAAGTGAACAAATCAATTTAAGTATTGTTTATTTATGTCATCAGTCACTGCTTGCCTCTGCATGTGCTGATCTAATCACCATGGTAACATGATTTTACCCGGGAGTCTTGAGTAATATCAGCCTTTGAGCCCAGGTGTCTAAAATGAATTAAAATGCACTTTATTTTCTGAAAATGCAAGCAGAGAATTTAAGGTGTTCAATAAAGACGTGTCACACACCACCAATTAAGGCGTGTTTCTCCTCTAAAAATGTAATGCTGATTAATCGATGACTGCGGTTATTGATGCGGTTATTGATGCAAGAATGATTGCTGAAAGTCCTATTTGTTAGTATTTGGCTCAACCTTTTGGGTGTGATTTCCTCCAAGGAGTCTTACAGAGCCATTAATCAGGACGTGGTTGATCGCTTCTCAGGTCAGCAGTGATGTGAGTGAGGGGGAAGCTCCTGGAGGTGAATATAGCAGCAGTTTAATAGCTCACAGTGGACAAACATGAAGCCAGCAGATTGCAACAGTATACTAGTATAATAAGTTGTGTCCTGCTCTGGAATCCTTATCTGAATGCAGTGTGTGCAGTCTTCCGATTAGATCCTGGATATCATTTTCATATTTCTCTCAATCTGTACTTACTTGCAAAAATATCTCCACACCCAGCTCACCACATGATAAGTACATGCTGTAGAAGTGAGCTCTTTGGTGCAGACCTCAATTAGTTTGATTGTGATGAGGGGTCCAATAATTGTCAGCAACATTATCCCCAAGACACAAGTTGTCTGAGTTTGACAATAAGAGGGGGGGGGGGTGGTTGGATGCTGGCGGCACCTTGAGGAGCTGTACACAGAGGAAAACAGAGCGCTAATTGGATTAATAATAGGGGATTGTGATTAGTGATTGAGGAGTGGTGGCTTTAGGGAAGTGCTAGACTAAGCATGGTAAACAGAGGCGTAGTCACTGCCTCGCTGTCATAATTGTGTTTCCACGTAGGGCTGTGCGATTATGGCAAAAATCATAATCACGATTATTTGGGTCAATAATTGATATCACGATTATTTTGACGATTATTCATTGACCATTTATTGAACTTTAAAACAAATAATATTTTACCAATAAACAAGATCAACAAATATGTTGGAGCGCACTTCCAAAACCTTACTAAACATATATTATTAATATGATAAATACAAATAAATTAGACCAAAATAAATTAAATCAAATATGTTGCAGTGCACTGTCACAACCTAATGACAACTCCTTAATATATAGCCAAATAAAAATGTTTAGGCCACCATGGCAAATGCTGGTAGGGCTGCTCATGTCATCTCTTAAAGATTTTTTGCGAGAAACACCAGCCTGTTTACATGGTCTGGTTTCAGAGATGAGCGCAGGCAGGTGACAATATTGCCACCTGTACTGAAGACCCTCAGCCACGCCCCGACACATGGGGTGATGCCGGCCAATCACAAAGCTTTGATGCGTTCAAGTGCATTATTTTGGCACAGGAAGATTATGTTACAGGACATTAACGATAAAACAGAATATTGTTGTTCTATTTTTAGACACATCTCGCGATCGACTGGTTGGGCACCCCAGGGCTAGACCATAGGTCCGTTGTGGTCGCAAAGTAGTCAGCTGAAGCCACATCTCTCTCAACTTCCCCACGGCATTTGTCATATAGTGCAGGCAGCGCAGACCTGCTGAAATAATACCGAGACGGCATCGCGTAACGCTTGTCCAACGTGTTGACAAGTTGCTTAAAGCCCTGGTTGCTAATAGTGCTAACTGGGCACATATCTTTAGCGATGTGAAATGTAATGGCAAAGTACTTAGTGGAAATAGTTTTACCCTTCTTTTTAACGAGTTGCTGCTCTTGTTCTGACATCTTCGCTCGCGCTGAACACTCACAACACATGTCACTCGTGGCCGAGTGGGCTTTTAGGGAGGGGCGAAAGCGCACCCAGCAAAATAATCGTATTTTGTCAATTATGCTGTTTTCATAATCGTCGCAAACCATAATCGTAATCGCGATTAAAATACGATTAATTGCACAGCCATAGTTTCCAGAAACAAATTGACATTATCACAGGTGGCATATAAATTGTATTGCATTACATGTGAACTGTGACATTATGTTATTAACTATTAATGTTAGGTCTATATTACAACTGATGCAAAATAATTCATATACAGCTTTTGCCCAGCATTATTTGTTGAATAGCCCAATTGTTTACTCTTAATCTTCCCAATCATGGGGCAGATTGTAGCTGAACTCTAAACGTTACTTAATTGTGTGAAGGGAAGCTGAAAGAAGTTGCCTTCTTGGTTTTAAAATAATAAAAGGAAGTAAATGACTGGGTAGGTTCCAAGAGGTGTGACTGAGACAAAGTCATGAATGAAGGAGAAGATGAGAGTAGATGAGGATGTCTTCCTGATTAAACATTTGCTATACTCAATGTAATAACTACTTTACCTAGCATACACATTTGTTACTCATGAGCAGAATTGCTACCATACTGCATACCATTTATAAACTGAATGTGTATTTCAGGGCTCAACGCTAACTTTTAAAAGTGGTTGTCAGGCTGGCAACCAGGCATCAGCTTTTGGTTGCCAAAACTGAAAATACGGTTGCCATTTTCACCTTATATTTTAAATAATTAAGATACTATACAGTTATACATCAACTTAATAATGAACATGTGACACACAAGAATGTTCAAATGCTTTACAATAAGTAATTAACACAATTATTTGAAACTTAAGTCGTAGTAAACTTGTCCACCCTCAATTGCTGGTATACAAAACACCAGTAGTGCAGCTGTTGTCATGTTCTTCACAGATCCCCCAAAAATGAATTGAGCAAGTCACTAGTTTCTTGGTCATCCGTTGTTTTCCTTTCAGATTTGGGTTTTCTTGACCTCTGTGCTGATCCCCACCAGATGCATTGGCCCTTCAGCATTGAAGTCTTGGATTGGCCAGACTAATACATTTCTAATTTTAAATAAATGAAAACCATTCACAGTTAAGAATTAGATATTAATTATTAATGCTGTAAATTACCTTTAATACGTCTAACTATATTTAAAATAGAAGTGTTTTTATAGAAGTGATTATAATTTTATGCCAATATTTTCCTATGGTGAAGTTTCGTTTTGCACTTTTATTTTGGTATTAATAAGATCGGGACTCTTATTTTTGAAGGAACTTTTACCGGAAGTGAATGGACAACAGAGCAGAATGTTTCGCCTCCCAAGACTTTACACATTTCCTCTTTGCTTTTCGTTCGGGTTTACCTTGCGCTTTATCAGTTGAATCACTTTGAACATTCGTTTGAGATGTTGACGGGTTGGCTGAACTTTTTACTGCACAGTCAAACAACTTAATACGCTACATGCACAGTCACTTCCGCATTGTGCGTAGTACTGCCCAACTGTTTCCGGTACGACAACAACAATGGCGACGTTCTACACCCGGTGTTTACAAGAGCTCCCGAAATTGAAAATGACTGATGTTCATCGAATTTTGCAGGACGACTAAATCCCCAGCCAGCAAATGGGACAAAGGGTTCAAGTTATATGCTGCATCAGCCACTTGTGACTACAATGAACATGAGAGCCGACAAGCCCCTTGTGGAAAGTGCCTTCAGGATGGTGCAGGAGGGCAGTGTTCTGTCGTATCAGATGCCTGCTTTGAAATCTCGTTACATCGTTCTTCACAATGGTGCACCACCAACACCACACTTGCCTCTAGAGGGATATGACATCTTGCCATGTGAGTGTGTGTTTGTGTGTTCTGAAGAGGAGCTACTGCATATGACCAGCTTATGTTACTATGAAAATGGCACACACAATTGAGGAGGCTACCCGTGAGCAACGCCTAAGTACCTTTCATTCAAATAAATACCACTGAACATTTCCCCTCCTCGCATTGTAAGCCATTTTGAGGAAGCTAACTCTGAATCACATGTTATGAATGTTTAACATAGCACCCTCAAAGACCGATGACAAAAATGTGATTAAAATATTTTCTTTAACACAAAAAAGAACATTGTTTTCTTACAACATTACACTTTTTATTTAATCAAAATTATTTGTGACATTTCACTTTTTGGGAAAATTAATTAAACATTTTTAATTTAACAGAGTGATATTTTCTAAACATGGTAAAACATTTGTGTAAAAATCATTTGGGATGTATGACAGGTTATGTGAAAATTGTAGAGTAGCTCAGCTAATTTGAAATATAATTATGGATAAATGGTGAAAACACAAAACTGACTTTAACAGTACAAGTCCATGAAGAAGTTAATAGAAAAATATACACTTTTAAATCATTTACACTAATTAATAAGATCCGATTAGTTTAAATCAATATGGCTTGACATGTCTATCTTGTTTCACTTTACCCATTTGTTTACTAATGCCTTGTTCTGATAATTTGACAGCATACATGCTACTGCAAATAGTTGGTTGACGTTGTAGGCATGGGATAGGAGGATGACACCATCAAACAGTTTGTTCTGTTTTATCCTCCTGATGACACGCTCAATATGTACCCTCAGTCTGGCAATGGCCTGTGTCTCCCTCACCTTGTAGGCTGGCATTTGCTTCTGCTTTGACAGAAAAGGTGGGCAGTACACTTTGCATTTGCAACAATCCCTGATTAGGAAGCCCTTATCTACCATGATTGCCATATTATCTGTCAACTTCTCGGCTATTCCCGACTGTTTGAATATCTCCTTATCGCTAGCAGAGCCAGCGTACATATGCTCTCATATTGGAGACGAATGTCACGGCACCATGTGGGGCCATGCCAACCAGGGCTTTCATGATGCAGTGGGATTTGTAAGTAGAGTACATCTCACTTTGGAGGAGGGGTGAGGAGGGTGTTTTACACCTCAGCTCTGTGCAATCCAGAATCACCTGTGTGTCTGGGAAATCACTGAATGCATCAGGTGTAAGCCAAATGCATAGTGACCCCAGTAGAGTAGCAAGAAAACTTGTCCATGTAGCAATGATGTGGCTCACAGTGGACTGGTGAATATTAAATCGATGACCCAGGTCCCTCTCCTTCAAACCAACCGACAGGAAGACAAGAAAAAGAAATAACTCATCAATTGGCTGCAGCAGTTGTCTCTGGGAAGTAAAAGAGGAAAAAACAGTTAATACTTCTTAAGCTATTAACTGCCGCTTGTCGGTTAAATATATTATGGTCTGTATTTATTGAATGTAAACAACAACACATGGACCCTCTCCCCACTTCACCTCTGGCTCTGTATCAGCCAAGAAAGCTCACTCAGACCATAGCCTACCGTAGATGGAGGTGCAAGTGTAACCACTTCTTCATTTATCTTGGCAGCGAATTTTGCTCTTGACACCCGCACCATTTTATAAATGGAAGGCTCCATCAAAAACCAGAAATCTGTTCACAGAACATACATGTCAATCATTAATCGACATAGTACAGTCAATACAAGCTGTAATAAACAGGTGATTGTGTCATTGTAAGGAGTAAAGTTAACTTTCACATTGATTGATTGATACATTTATTTCGAACAAGTAAAATAAATAATTACAAAACAAAACAAATATTGCAGTGCATAGTCATGTAAGAAAAAATCAAAACAAAAAATGACATTTACAACAACAGCATTAGCAACATAAACAGTCCCAAATCTAGTGTTCGAAAAGGAGTGAGGAGAAGTATAATTTATTTAATCTCACCCCCTTGTCCCTAAATGATTTATTTATAATCTATAATCTGCAATAATTATCATTATTATTATTCTGCTTTACCTGTTTTACATATATACACACGTGCGCACGCGCGCGCACACGCGCGCGCGCGCACACACACACACACACACACACACACACACACACACACTGTGATGAAAATAGTCAGTAGCAAAACGGTAAAATATTATTTACAATTCTGACAAAAAACAGGACTACTTAAAAACCTTTTTAGCTGTACTGGATACAATTTAGGCATTACCTGCAGGGCTGTTCGTGCTCCTCAGGAGGGACCGGTTCAATGGGCCGCTCTCTTCTTTCCCACACACCAGGCCGTGGTATTTTTAAAGTAAACCTGTTCCACTCAAACAGCATAGGTAAGGCATCTTTAACGAGCCTCCTTCGACCATCAAGTGTCGTTGGATTTATTAGCTGATCCGGGGCGAAGTGTGTGCTACAGACCTTGGAGTGAGAAGTGATGGTGAAGTTCTCCCGGCGTATATTTACAAGCCACTGTCTTCTTAGGTTGAGTTGGGTTGGAAAGCCATGAAAACTCAAAACACCATTACATTTCGCCGACGCTGAACACAGTGGGACACAGCAATGTTCGGAGTATTTCCTAGTTTGCCTTTGCATATGCTCCGTTTGAAATATTTTTTTCCATACACTCATTTTGCTGTCCTTGTTTCTTCATGTTAAAAAGTGGTTGCCACTGATGGCAACCAAAGGCCAAGAAGTGGTTGACATTTTTTCTGAATAGTTGCCAATGGCAACCTGGCAACCGTTACTGTCGAGCCCTGGTGTATATGGACACAACTGAAAAGGAATGCATGAATTTAATCCCAACCAAGCTGTGGTTGTACTAGGCACTTAAATTCAGACCATACATCCATATGAATTCATCATTTGTGACCCGCTCTATCGAAATCAGTCGGAAGTCGCAACGGCTCATTTCAGAATAAACGTGGGTTTACGTAAAAAACTATTTTTTCAGGGTTCGGGTGTTTTGTTTGATTTTAAACAAACCGAGTCTTGGCTTTCAGAATATGAAACTTTTATTTACAAAATCACACGATAAGTACATTTTTGAAGCTTGTAAAGGGACGAAGACAGGCACCTCTCACTCGCACTCTGCTCTTCCAGCAGCGCCGCCCCCCTCCCTCCGGCTGACATTATGAACGTAAGAGTAAAGTAATCATAGATAACACGGCAGGATCCGTTACAGTTTGTTTTCATCTGATTTAAATTAAACAGAGTCTTGGCTTTCAGAATATTAAACTTGTTTCGGCAAATTCAGATGATAAATATAACTTTGAAGCTTGTAACGGCATAATTACAAGCGGAGAACGGAGTAATTTAACGCCACAGCAGGCACAACAACAGCCGGTGTTTCTCGTGAGGGTTTTCCCCGGGAAACAAACACAATACACACAAACGCAAAAATACACAAACACACACACGCACACACGTATACACACACACTCGCGAGCTTCCCCTCCAAACGAAAATATCTTCCCTCCGTAGTATTTTGATCATTTGCTCCACTAATAATCAATCAGATCGATGGATTCCAG
Source organism: Pseudochaenichthys georgianus (assembly GCF_902827115.2). Taxonomy (NCBI): domain Eukaryota; kingdom Metazoa; phylum Chordata; class Actinopteri; order Perciformes; family Channichthyidae; genus Pseudochaenichthys; species Pseudochaenichthys georgianus. Next base: position 27,121,771 of record NC_047515.1, read on the forward strand.
AGAAGAGGAAACTTTAAAGGCCATTTTCTCAAAATGAGGACTCGGTGACAGTCATTATATAATGTGACATATTTCGCCTAATATTTGGAGTACAAAAACAATCCTGATATCATTAGAAAGCTAGGAATATCCTCTTTCCAACCGTGTATACAACTCAAAATGTGTCTTCGGGTCAATGCGACTGATTTCGATGGAGCAGGTCACATTTTTGTATACACATTTGTAATATTCTTTCAAATGGGATCAGAAAATGCTAATTATTTAATCTATAATTCCAAGTATTGATGATGTGTGTACAGTACATCTCAGGTGTATGTGGTCAGGCATAGTTGTCTGTAGCAGCTTCTCATATATTAACTTGTGTGTGTAATACATTTCAATTTCTATTGCCTGACCCCTCAGTGGTTGAGTGTGATATTCCACCCTGTTGTTAGATTCACGGTGGAGTGGACGCTTAAGCCGCCTGTGGCCCGTAGTTTCAACACTCACTGTACAGGATCCCACTTGCTGACACAGCTCTGGAGTGGATCCTCTGGGAGATGGTAGGCATTGCATTGAGGACAAGGCTTAACTCACATCACCCTCTCTTAGGTATGCTCACTCTCTATTGATACAATGTGTTTTTGACGCTTTCTACTTGAGGTGCTTATTGTGTCAACATCTTTATTAAAATAAACTGCTCATTAATCAACTACAATCTTTCTTCATATCCAAATTTGATCAGTTGTGTAGTGATCCTTGAAAAGTGCCTTATCTTTTCTGGTTTATTCTATTATCTAATGTTTGATCACAGCTTTAAGTGCTTTGACTTTTACAAATAATAATTTCATGACCTAGATATCATAATCATAATTTTGTATGGACATAGCAAGATTAATATTCAATGATCTTGCAACACTAAAGTCAAACTCTATCCAAGCTTGACTTATAACACTTTGAATAAAATGTGCTTCTTTAAATTGATTAGACTCCTGCCCTGGCTTTGCCTGGCATGAAACCCATTGCTACTGTAATTGAATGTCATAATGAACCCTTATTACTGTACACATTATGCAATTAGGAGCTTGTCATCCATGATTTGAAGGACTGGTTTATTTCACTTGAGGCCTAATCAGTGTGTATGTATTTGTATTCAATGAAGTGCAAATTTGTTCTTAGATTGGCCAGTCTTTTGGCCCATCCATCAGAATGTTAGCATTGTCGTTTTGGTCATGTTAGCATTCTGGTTTCTATCTCGAATCACCACTGAAAGCCTAACAGAGGCTCTAGCATGGCTGTATATACTATTGTTTTTGCTTAAAACTAGGGACATATTGGATGAAGATGGCCAGTGGCTCCATGAGGTCTAAGATATTTTTCTAAACTGATTGTATAACAGAGGGACATTGTAAATTAAATGTTGATATTGGCCAAGTTATCTCACTTAGCTCTTATTAAATAATATTATTTCGTAAGTCTCATCAGTATTTTGTTGTTAAACGCTGCTGTTCAGGGTATAATGAATATCCGTCATATTGGAAATGTCTATTACTTCTACATTTTGTACATACTAGATGACAATACATTGACCTTTTCACTCGACTTCTAAAATTGAATGAGTCAAAAGATACTCCTGTTTGGTGAAAGTCTGATTTGTGTATTGTCAGAATGAGAAACGTTGTCTGTTGAAATAGCTCATTCCTTCCTTTATAAATGTTTCCTTCCAAACAACGCAGACACAATGTCCTTGAGCTCCAATGTTTCTTAGGTAAACAAATGGAAAGATATCTCTCTCTGATACATTGGTCTTTGTATCCCCCATTCGAGTGGAGCCTCGCAGTTTTTCAGGTTGATATGTGAAGCTCATTAGCTAGCCAACATGTATCTAACAAATGTTTAGCAAAATATTAGAAGTGAGGCTACTAGACTAACGTTAGGTCTACTGTAATAGCCTCTCTTTTAATAGTTTGCAAAACATTAGCTAGCACTAGTGTTTTGCAGTTGCTAGCAGCTTATTGGGATTTTATGCTAGATAGACAGATATAATAAATTAAGCATTATTGTTAGTTAAGCATGTCAGCCTGCAGCCCCACTTCTTGTCTCTCTCTCTAACTCATTGCAGATGACTGCACTAAAGAAAACGGCACAGAGAGGAAACCAGTTATAAGATGTTTAAAAGTTAATTACACATAATATATGCTTAAATGCATTTCAAAGAAGTTGTGTTGAGTTGTGTTGGAGTTTGTGTTATTCTACATTTTGACACCAAGATTTTCTGATTTTACTGCAAATGTATATCGGTTCCAAATATCGGTTATCGGTCTCCTTGATTACTAATAATCGGTATCGGTATCGGCCTTGAAAAAGCCATATCGGTCGATCCCTACTATAAATGGAGAATTTGTGTCTCCAAAAAGTGTATCCATTGTTAAGCAAGGCTGTAAAGCAGGGGTGGGGAACCTTTTTCCTCTCAAGGGGAACATCCTCCGAGGGCCGTACAACTTATTGACCTCTGCTTAAAATCACAGCCCACTCATTTCACCTTTCTTTCATGCAGTGCAAAGAAAAAGCAACCTCTTAATCCAGATATCTTGCCATGACTCGCGCATGCATGCACGTGCACGGGTGTGGCATGACCACCAAAACAGAAAGATATGGACACTGTGTGGAAATGTATTTAGTTTCCTATCCATGTGAACATGATTTAAGTGGGGGGGACCTAACCTCCTCTAGGGGGGTCCTGCTCCCCAGGGAAGATTTTTTTTTTAAATGTTGAAGTTAAAAGCATCAATCTGGTGCACTTTGAGAGCAACATTAGTAGCTCTATGGATCATCTCTCAACATCCATATGAAACAGAACTGTAAACAGATTTTCTTTTTCTTTATGGATATTTTACAAATCACTCTCCTTTCAAACTGTATTCTTGTTTATTAATAACAACTTTTTTTACTGTGATATAGTATTTTATACCGGTTTACTTTGTTCTCTTATTTTTTTATAACTATAATGATCATATAAAGATGTGCCTTTACCTCACTGGTTGGAGAAAAAGCTTCTTATATTCGTTAGCATAGCTAGCTAACCAGATGCTAATAACAACAAAGTTATTGACAGTATGATCAGTATGACAGATCGCCACTGGGCTTACAACTAAGACACAGACACCCAAAAACTGCAGCATGTGTACGGCTCCTTATGCGTACTGCAATTTTTGGAAGTGCCGGAGCGGAGCTGCGTTTTGGTGCTCTCCGTCAGAACTACACCCCTGTCAGACGAGACATATACCACGTGATGACACGTTAGGCTTGTGTTGTGTTCAAGGACCCTGACCTTGGCCAGAAAAAACAGGCACTCACTTGTTTAATTATTTTGCGGTCAAGATTTCTTTAATTTTTTTCTTTTTTGCGTGTGTTTATAAATTACCTCGAGGGCCACACCAAATGGTCTCGCGGGCCATATACGGCCCGGGGGCCGGAGATTCCCCACCCCTGCTGTAAAGGTTTCACTGTCACTCTGGGCATAATATAGATTTAGCTTGCAATCAAAAACATCGAGCTCCCAACAATTAATTTTTATTTTAGATGAACGCTAGCTCCCAAGGTCATCTACAGCTAATCTATTCATCAGTAAAATAATTGTTATTTTAAATCTACGACGGCATTTTGTATAATGCATTTAGCTTTATCTGCAGTGTACTGTGTGTGCAGTATTAAGCTGACAGAATGGATTAACACCATTATTACATTTGTCACAGCACTACTTTAGTGTTGATTAGCCAAACATTAGAGAACTGGCACTCTGACCACCGCAGAGCAGAGTCCTGCACGGGTCTGATTTTCAAGACCCGCTCCCGCCCCGCACCCGCGACGTGCAATACCGAACCTGCCCCGCTACCCGCACATATTGCCAATTAGTTCCGCAACCGACCCGACCCGTCGGCACAAGATCCGCAACCCGACCCGAACCCGCCTATATATGAGCAGTCAAAACGTGCAATTATTAACACACGCAGTTGCATATTTGTCTCAAAAAGCGTGGGATGTTGGTTATTTTCTCCATCTAGGATGACACCAAAACGTTGGATTTCGCTCTTGAGGAAGTGTTATTGAAAATGCTGTATTCTCCGAGCTTCAGCTCAGCCATTTCAAATGTGGCGCGCACAGCAGCAGATTGATGCGCTGCAGAGGAGGTTATGATTATGCGCGATCCCGCGGGGGAGAGTTCTGAGGATTTTAAACATTAAACTAAATTATTATTATTTTAATATATTTATTATGCAATACCCGCGACCCGACCCGCATCATCTTTGTTTTACCCAGAACCGAACCCGGAAAAAAGCGTTTGAAAAAATACCACCTGCGAATCACCTTTTTTGCGGGTCACCCGCGGGTACCCGACCCGATGCAGGACTCTGCCGCAGAGTACATTGGCACAAACAACAGCCATTAAGCCAGAGCACTTAGAAGACTTCTAATCCTTTATTAAGCATCTCCATTGAGTAGGTATCATTACTTTTTTAATATCACACATTTACAATATGTTTTGTTTTCATGATCACATGAAGACATCTGCATAATATTTGTTCTCCATAATAACAGGCCCTGTTTCCTATTGGTCATATTTGGAATTGAAATTGATTGTGATCTTCTTTTCTGCCTAAAAAAAGTCCCAAGAGTCATAAATCAAACATACAACCAAACCACACTCTTCCATATTAGTCATCAACAGCAACGTCTGCTTGTACAACGTTTCACAGATTTACAGATTAGGTTATAATTTCTATTACTATGGATAACACGTCACCCATCAAGATTATTGTTGGGTTTGAGGATGTGGTGACATAGCCAGACGAAAGCTTTCATTTTAGATTTTAGACATGAGCTGTCAGACAATCTGACAGCTTTTAAACAAATCCCCAGTTCAATCCAATTATCCCAGAGAAGTACGACAAAAAGAGATGAGAATTTAATTCAGGAAAACCAAACCTTACCTCTTCTCAAATGTGGATATTTTTTGGAGCAGCAGGTTCTTTGGTTTCTACTTCAACGATGACCTCAGCTAGTTATACAACCCTCCACCCTTGTGCACCTTCTACCGGGGAACCATTAAGAGTGTACACTGAACATCGCCATTAGCTCCAGATTGAATGAAATTGGCATGCTCAATGCAGTGTGTGTCATCTGTTTTGGCCTTGTTATCTTTCCTCTGAGTGCATTACAGACTGATTTGGACATGAAGAACTGAATGAAAGATTAAACACAACAGTTTACGTCAAAAGAAGGATCCTCAAAGAAATTGGGCCATAGTAAAGAAGGGTGGCAGAGCAAAGGGACACAACCAAAAGTGAGAGCAGTCTATTTTTTCTCTATGGCAAACTGATCCTATTCTCACTCTCCCCGAGCAACAGTGTCCATGCTGTTGCAAACAAACTACCATCTCTTTGTCCCTCCGCCTATATGTAATTACACCCCTGCCTCTTTTTCACACTGGCCGGTTTTATCCTTGCTGTAAGTCTCACCAATGCGGCACTATTTACGACTCTTTCCAGCAGCTCTTACATGGCTCGTTCCCCATCAGTGGGACAGTGGGGGGGGGGGGGCTGTCTCAGTTCATACACAGACAGATAGAAGTAAATGTTAACAAACACACACACACACACACACACACACACACACACACACACACACACACACACACACACACACACACACACACACACACACACACACACACACACACACACACACACACACACACACACACACACACACACACACACACACACACACACACACACACACACACACACACACACACACACACACACACACACACACACACACACACACACACACACACACACACACACATTTACTTCCATGGCAACTGGCTTATTTGTAGTAGTCGGTGCATGGTGGTGCGTTTTTACATGTGTACATGCAGGATTGTGTGCTTTGCCAGTACCCACTGAACAGAGAGAACAAAAGGGACCCTTTGGGTTTTGGAAAGCAGGAAATAGAGGCAATGAGCTAATCTTGGGTGGAGTTCAGAACAGGATATTCTTATTTTGAATTGAGTGGCTGTTCAGTGGGAGTTGTTAAGGCCGCAGATTGGAGTCCAAACTGACTGATTAACTGAGGATGTGGCTCGGTTACAAAGAGTTTGCCTTGGCCTTACGTAAGGTTAGATCAATGGCTGGGGTTGCAGATGGGCATCCTGGAGCTGATGCTGTAGTTAGAGGTGGTGCTGGTACGTACAGTGTGTCTGTATTAGGGATCGACCGATATGGCTTTTTCAAGACCGATACCGATTATTAGTAATCAAGGAGACCGATAACCGATATTTGGAACCGATATACATTTGCAGTAAAATCAGAAAATCTTGGTGTCAAAATGTAGAATAACACAAACTCCAACACAACTCAACACAACTTCTTTGAAATGCATTTAAGCATATATTATGTTTAATTAACTTTTAAACATCGTACAACTGGTTTCCTCTCTGTGCCGTTTTCTTTAGTGCAGTCATCTGCAATGAGTTACGGCCCGTCTACACTACAGGCATCGAAAAATGTACTGACCGTACAAGCGCTAGCCAATCAAACCGCGTGTATGCTGGGAGAGAGTACGCAGGTCATTTCCTCATATTCAAAAAAATTGAGCGGTAGTGAATCACCCGGTGCTGTATGATCAGTCTCTGTTCATCTACCGGGATACAAACCGGAGGAGCGAGGCATGGAGTGAGGTGGCAGAGACAGTGGATGAAACTGGTAGGTTTTCGCCTGTTTGGGGATTTTATATCCAGTTTACTTCGTTTTAACATTGCTATTGCTTTGTATGCCGGGGGCGGGCGGGAGATTCCTGATTGGTTGTTGGTCGCCTTGGGCGCGAGAAATCGCCAAGCCTCAGACACGCCCAGCTTCAAGATTTTGTGATGCCTGTAGTGTAAAACATTCTTTGAGACTTCATCTTCTGGTTAAAATTTCAATAAATGTAATTTGTATAATCACTCTTTTGTCTTTATTCTACATGAAAATGTTAGAGATTCCATTCAAATCTGTTGATTCATATATTCCTGCAGGCTAGGAATAGTATGTCGAAATTGTTATGCTAAATGTATATAATTTTCTCACAGGATATAGAATGAACAACACCGGTTTTATCCATTGTGTATGAATATTTCAGCTCTTCAGACCAACATAGTAAGATGTGAGCTGGTATGCAACCTAGGTCTGGTCTGTTTAATAAAGCAAATCTGCCACTTTTATATTGCAGAATTTGTTCAATTAAAGCAGTCTTTAATTGTTTGTCCTAAACATAGCAATATATGCTTTTGAAATGTAACATGTCTTTAAAAAATAATAGTATACAGTTTATATTGTGTATCACCTTTAGCTTAAAAATACATAGATGTGTTTTTTTAATCTATAAAATAAATAGACAGACACTTTTAGTGTCTACCGCAAATTGGGAAATTATTTAACAGCAGCAGTGTGTTCAGGTATTAAAATATTTAAAGTTTGAATAAAGTATGAACTACACATCACAAGTATAATGCACTGCAATCCATAAGATAAGTCCGATATGTTCATGAAAACTCCCCAGGAGACACCAACACTAACGTGGCCGAGTGGACTCCGGAGTTTGCTGCATGAGTTGCACCAGCGTTGCACTGTATGATCTGTGGTGTAGTGGGCTGTCACTCAAAAGCTGAGTAGCCAATGGGGACACACCCCTGAAACAGGGTTTCCGCTAGGATTTTTTCTCGCCGGTCAAATGTCCGGGCAGAATTTATTTTACCGGACAAATGTGAAACTTACCGGTCATATTTCAATAATAATAATAAGAGTTGTGGAGCAGAGTTCCCGTTAGCAGGTAATTACCGGACTATGAGCAGATATGCTTCAGTTTAAAACTCAGTTCACGGGGCTCATTTTTATATTGCTTCAGTTTATAATCGTAACAGATCAAAAAATTCAGATTCATTTTTCAATAAATTATTCCACAAACAACATAATTATTACATTCAAACAAACTACTTGTAGTAGATAACGTACATTATTCAAAAGTTTACATTACATTTGAATAATAACACGGGAGAAACGGATCCTCTCTTTTCCCCTCTCCCTCCCTCTCTCTCCTGACAGCCCGTCAGTTTCTCAAGCAGCTCCTGCAGCTCGCTAAACAGAGGGCGGGGCTTCAGGTGATTATGCAGAGCTGCGTGTCTTGGTCAGACTCAGCAGCTGATCTGATCTCTCTCTCGCGTCCGGTTACACTTCACTCGTGTTTATGTCCATATCGATCAGATCCAGCTCTCCTGATCGGCCTTTATAGAGAGCACCGACTATTAAGAGTGAATATCGGCCGATAATGACCGGCGGCCGATCGATCGGAGCCTCCCTAATTATTACCAGACATTTTGACCGGCAGGTTTTGAATTTACCGGTTTTTAATAAATGTTACCAGCTAAAAACCGGTAATTACCGGCTAACGGAAAGCCTGCCCTGAAAGTCCCGCCCACCTGGGATGTTTGTGTCAAAATCTCAAACAAAAAATGAGGGAGCGCAAACGAGAGAGCTGCAGCGAGAGCAAAAGTCTGATCATTTCATCTCATTTCATTTCAAACCTTTATTTATTCAGATTGGTCCCATTGAGATCATAGATCTCTTTTTCAAGGGAGACCTGCAGCATATAGATTCCACATGAAACATAAAACAATAAAGGACATTACACATTATATTTACAGGATACATAGTTATAGACATTTACAAGTGCCCATTGTATCAGCAAGCATTTCATTTACCCTAGCTTTAAAAACATGCAGAGGAATGAGATTGCTCAGTTTCAATTCTTGCTGAAGATTGTTCCAAGCAAGTGGAGCTGCGCACATAAAAGCTGTCTTACCGAAGACAGTCCTTGCTCTTGGCACATCTAACAAGACTACATCATGTGACCTCAGACAATAGCTGCTTGCAACTCTCTGTGTTATCAGAGAGCAGATATAATACGGGAGTTTACCCAACAAAGCTTTATAGATAAACGTGTACCAGTGACTGAGCCTCCGTACAGAGAGTGATGGTAAACCTGCCTTGGTATACAGTGTACAGTGATGTGTAAGCGCTTTACAATTTGTGACAAATCTCAGAGCACTGTGATACGCAGCATCCAATTTGCTCAGGTAATTGGCAGGTGCATTCATATACAACAAATCCCCATAGTCCAGCACAGGTAAAAAGGTCACAGTGACTAGCCTTTTTCTGGCCTCAAGCGAGAAACAGGACTTGTTTCTGAAAAAGAACCCTAGCCTAACCCTCAGTTTTTTAAGCAGGTTATTGACATGGAGTTTAAAAGAGAGACAATCATCAAGCCAGATACCCAGGTATTTGTAACAGGCAACAACTTCAAGTTTTGTTCCTTGCGTAGTTACAATATCTAAAACAGGCTCTGGTGTCTTTTTAGCTTTTGAAAAGAGCATTACCTTGGTTTTATCCACATTTAAAAGAAGCTTTAATTCAGAGAGCTGAGTCTGAATAGTGTTAAAAACAGCCTGTAATTTAACACCAGCCTCCTGAATGGAGGGACCTGCACAGTACATCACAGTATCATCCGCATACAAATGTAAAGTAGCTTCATCCACATTATCACCTACGCTGTTAATATATATGGAGAATAAAAGTGGTCCTAAAACAGAACCTTGAGGTACACCATTAGAAATGTTTAACCACTCAGAAGACAGTCCATCAAAATAAACACATTGGGACCTTTCAGAGAGGTAGTTCACAAACCACCCCACTGCAAGGCTGGATAGGCCAATACTGAGTAGCCTCTGCTTTAAAATGCGATGATCAACGGTGTCAAACGCTTTGGAAAGGTCAATAAACAGAGCTGCACAACTCTGCTTATTATCTAAAATAGTAGTAATGTCATTTACCACTTTCATCGTGGCAGTGATGGTGCTGTGTTTCTTTCTGAATCCTGACTGATGTTTAGACAGGATGTCATTTGTACATAAAAACTCCTTTACTTGTTCACTCACTAAGCGTTCAAGAACCTTAGCCAGAACTGACAATTTAGAGATTGGCCTATAGTTATTTAAAATAGTTGCCTCCCCTCCTTTCAGTAAAGGCAAGACATAAGCAGACTTCCATACTTTTGGAATTGTGTTCGTGCTGAGGGAGAGGTTAAAAAGAGAAGTAAGAGGTGGAGCAATAAAATCTGCAGCTATCTTTAAAAAGAAAGGTTCTACGTTGTCCGGGCCAGCCGGTTTCCTAGGATCTAACTTGGATAATGCTTCATGAACAATACCAACAGTTAAAGGAGTAAAACTGAAAGGGTTTTCCAGACCACATTGTTCAGAGTCAAGGATTGGAGCGTTCACAGGAGCCACACAGCCAAACAGAGAGCCACAAGACACAAAATGCTCATTAAAGCAATTTAGCATAGTAGCCCTGTCTGATATAATGCCAGATGCTGTGGTAAGGCACGGAGGTAGCTCATTTGGGATATCACCAGTGGAAATCGATTTTATGGCTTTCCAAAATTTCCTAGGGTTATTCAGGTTTTCTGTGGTAACCGACAAATAGTACTTTGATTTAGCACTTTTTAGTTGAGATGTGAAGCTATTTCTTAGCTGCCTAAAACGTAGCCATTCTACCTCTGAGCCTGATTTCCTAGCCTTAGCCCAAGCATTATTTCTCTCATGAAGGAGACTGGACAGCTCAGCAGAAAACCAGGGATTGTTTCGTCCCTTCACTCTAAATTTACGCAGAGGTGCATGTCTATCTATAATTTTCATAAAACCAAGATAAAAATAAGACCATGCAGTTTCTACATCAGCACACAAATTGATTCTACCCCAATCAAAATCAAACAGATCATGTAAAAAACCCTGCTCCACAAAGTGTTTTTTGTCTCTCTTTGTGATGACACGTGGTTTAACCTTTTGGACCTTAGTGTCCCTAATTGTGGCTACAACACAGTGGTCACTCACATCATTAGCAAATACTCCCACAGATGAGTATTTATGTGGAACATTTGTTAAAATTAGATCAATTAAGGAGGATTTGTTTGGGGACTTAATATTTGGGCGAGTAGGACTGTCTATAATCTGGGTAAAATTCAATGAGGTACACAGGTTTTTAAAATCCTCTGACGCAGAAGTTAACCAGTCCCAATTAAAATCACCAAGCAGCACTATTTCCTTGTAGGAAAGTTGCGATAACAGTTTTGCCAATGACGATAAAGAGTCCTTGACAGCCGAAGGAGCCCTGTAGCAGCCCACCACCATGAGCTGTTGACCCTTTGTTACCTCAATATTCACGGCTACAAATTCTAGCTGTTTACTAACAGATTTGGAAACCATATTAGTTACACAAAACTTATTTTTCACATAAATGGCAACGCCACCACCTTTTTTAGGCCGGTCAGTACGATATACACTATAACCATTTATGTAAATGTCAGAGGCCAAAATGGATTTATCTAGCCACGTTTCTGATAAGACAATGACATCAGCATCAGTCGAACTCGCCCAAATACGGACAAAATCTAATTTAGGTAACAGACTACGCACATTTAAATGAATTAAACCTAGCCCAGATCTAGATATAAAATCAGCAGGAGTAGCTATTTGACTAATACTGCTAGGTGGACCTGGATTTGGCTGTACATTTCCTGATAGTAACAACAATAAAAATACCAGGCACCTTTTCCTCTTAATCAACACACATACATTGTCAGTTGATCTAGAGTCACCAGCAAACTTCGCAAAAGTGAGATTAGAGTTTGAAGAAACAAGAACTGCAAACAAAAACCTATGTTAAAACAAAGAAACAATACTTATAGTTTACATGATTACACAAATGATTTGTTTGCAACTTATAGTTTTATTTTTGAAATTTATTTTATTTTGCTTGACTTAGTTTGTTTTTCTTTTAAACTCATAGTTTTGCTTTATTCTGAGAAAGTGTTGCTTTATCTTTATGATACAAAACTAATCCCATACGTGACTTCCCGCGTCCCTGTGTAACTGGGAAACTGATAGAATTAGATCATACGATCGTGGTGTTTTTGCAACTTCAGTATAGGGGATAGGGATGTTTATTGAACTTCGGTTTAACACATGTATGGCTCTGCCGCTCAGCGCTGCTGCTTGCTTCAGTCTGTGTCTGCGTTCTTTCGCACCTGCCTGTAATCTGAGAAGGTCCTGCCTCTCTGGCTGGCACCCGCCCGGAAAATCTTCAGTAATAGCCTATCAGATAGCGCTGTGGGCGGGACATTGCTCGTGTACACAGAGTGGTGACTGCAGCCAGAGAAACGGCCGCATCAGAGCCAAAGTTTTATCGGCAATTTGATAAAAAAAAGGCCGATACCGATAATCGGTCAAATGCGGAATATCGGCCCTAGTCTGTATACTCTGCTGTTCTGTCGAATAGTTAAGGGAAATGATGGAGGAGTGCTGTTCAACAGAGCCCTGCCATGCCACAGTTAGCCACTGCACTGCAGAGCCACACTGACAGTCAGTGCACACATGTTTTAAATTATCTTATCTGAACAGCATGCTCATACTTTCTTTACCCTAATCCAGTGTTAGGTTGTTTTGGCAGCATATCTTGGCAGGGTAATGTTGTCTGTAATTCAACAATTTAGGTCCCTACTAAAATATCTGAACAGCTCTTGGATAAATTCTCGTGAAAAGATGTACGGACATTCATTGTCCCAAGAAGATGACTCCCACTCATCACTGACTACATCTGGTGGCTCTGACTCATTTAGTGCCACTGTAGCGTGGTACAGAGTGAAGTAGCCCTCCACTACACATTTAATTTGAAAGTCTTTTATTTTGTTCTGCAAAGAGCAAAATATATATATTATTAATCACAGTTCGCCACACACACAAACACCGTGACTTCAATCAAGTGTGTGTTTACGTTCTCTGCACGTATTTACTATATTAACACAGAAACAAAATGAACATCTGCATCAACATCCAAACAATAATCATGTCTGTTGCATTGCTATTCCAGACCAGTTTCATCTTGTACATTCAATATCAATTTGTTGCTCCGATACACAGTCAGCCAATCATGTCTACCTAACATTGTCACATTAACCAAATCACTTATGTATCTCTTTTAACTTATTTATTTATCTATTAACTATACACGAGCAGTCCAGGCTCTTTAGACCGGCTCATTGTTCTACTTTCCCGCCTCACGCTCGCTCAAGCTAACAAGGCCACCAGTGCTAACTGCTGGCTAGCCATTTTCAGTACGTTACGTTTGCTGAACAAGTAACGTTCATAAACACTACTACATCAAATCCAACCGGGATCATAAACTCACACATAACATATTCACTCATCATTTACACAATTCCAACTCTCCGTTCTTACCTGCAAAGAGCAAAATATATATATTATTATCACAGTTCGCCACACACACAAACACCGTGACTTCAATCAAGTGTGTGTTTACGTTCTCTGAACGTATTCACGCGAGACTTCTCTTTGTCCCCAACACCGTGTAGCGAACGCGCCCTCTGCTGGTCGGAGTTAGACACTTCATACTGCTAGATAACACTACATTTTTCCAACAATAAACCAACCATTCCTTATCAGAAAACACACAGACAATTCTCACCACACTCTTAACATGAGCTGTATTAATTGCAAATCATGTTAACCATGTAATTATTAATAATGTAGGTATATCAACCCACTGATGGCTCTGTATGCCACACTCTCCCCCCCAATAATAAATGTCTCCAGACATTTCAGATACCCAATGTGTACCTTTTCACACATTGCATTTTCACACTGAAAACATGGTATTACTTATTTTAAAGTGGCACTTGACATTCAATTAAATTAGTACCCATTTATCCAAGTATCTGACCCATTTAGACCTATACCACTAAACATCAGTTACTGTACTCTGGATCCCAATCAGATCAACTCTCAAATGTAACAGAACTCAAATCGGCCTCGGTTCTTTTAGTCTGTTACCAGTCTCTTCTTTTGTACAGTACCAGTGCAATATGTTTTCCCGGAATTGTCTCTTCTTCACAGTCCATATACATTTCACCATTCTACTTTTCAGAGTCCATTTTCTCCGAACTAGGGTAATGTTCGTGTAATGTGAGTTCAACCCATTACCTCAACGTCTAGTGATGCCCACGGTCGCCACATGACCGGTGGGTTGCAGGCTGGTGACATACTCACAACGTGCAGACTCTCGGCCGCCGCTTCCTCCCACGTCGGCTCACCCAAAGCGTTGTACGTCAGCTTTCGGGGACGGTGCCTGTGTCGCTGCGGATAGCTGGTCGCTGGCGGAGGGTCAGGATCATCTTCCTCTGATGACTCTTGTAGACTTTCCCCAGGCTCTGCCGTGCGGTTCTCACCATCTCCATCAGCTGTGATGCCTCTGTTGTCAGTCTCTGTCTCCTCTTGAGCAACCGTTGCATCTTCCAGATCAGGAGCTCCGTCTTGCATCGTCAGAGCTGGTGCAAATGGCTCTGCCCCTGGATTCAAATCTGCAGCTGGATTCAACTCTGCAGCTCTCTGACTTAGTTCTTGGTCGTAAGGGAAACGGCACACCAGCTCAACTTCATCACTGCTTTCGCTGTCTGAATCTTCCTCTGGTTCGCCGGTTTGGTGTTGTCTTGTCCTTGTCCGAGTCTGTATTTTCCTCTCTTGTTTTTCAGGGGCAAGTTCCGGTTTCCCCAAGGGCAGACTGTCACATGGGAGTAGGAGGTTCCTGTGCAATACGCGACTCTTACCTCCTCCCTCTGGTGCTACTTCATACACCGGGCTGTCACTGCTTCTTCTCTTCACCACCACATGCACTTTAGTTTCCCAGTAGGACCGCAGTTTACCAGGGCCGCCTCTCTCTGACAGGTTACGCACGAGTACCCGTCCACCAGGTTGCAGGTCGGCTCCATGTGCTCTTTTGTCATAGCCTTTCTTGCCCCGTAGAGCTTCCCGGGCCGCTGTTTTGGATGCGATCTCATAGGCTTGTCGCATTCGGTTTTGCCAGTTCTGTACATATTCAGTGTAAGTCTCTTTTGCCTCTCTGGGCTGTAGGTTGAAAAGCAGGTCTACTGGCAAATGAGGTGACCTTCCGTAGAGCAAGTAGTAGGGAGAGAATCCTGTGACCCCACTGCGGGTGCAGTTGTACGCGTGCACCAGTTTTGTCAATGAGCTCTTCCAATCAGCCTTCTGTTCACTTGTGAGGGCGCGGAGCATTGATAAGATAGTTCTATTGAACCGTTCACACTTCCCGTTGCCTTGGGGGTGGTAACATGTTGTGTGGGACCCCCGCACGTCACAGCTCTTCTGTAGTTGGTCCATCAACTGGTTGTCAAACTCTCTCCCCATGTCGTGGTGAATTCTCTCTGGAAATCCGACGCGGAGTGCAAACTCATTGAACAGCTTGTCAACAACAGTTTTAGCAGATTTGTTTTTCGTGGCGTAGGCTTGGGCGAAACCAGTGAAATGATCGATCACAATGAGAATGTACTCGAACCCCTGTTTGCATGTCTCCAAGTGTAAAAAGTCAATGCATACTAGCTCACCTGGGCGTGTTGTGACAATGGTTGTCATGGGAGCCCTGGTTGCTTTGTGAGGTCGCTTTGCCTTGAGACACTCACACTCTTGGGTGACAAACTGTTCTATGTCAGAGTACATACGGGCCCAATAGAATCGATCTTGGATCAGGTTCCAAGTTCTCTCGACCCCGAGGTGTCCCATTTCTCTATGAAGCTCGTGGAATACTGTTTGATGATGCTCTTTTGGGAGGATAAGCTGTTGTTTATCTCCTACATTCCTAAAGAGAATTCCCTCCTTATTGACATTCAACTTTGCCCACTGTCTCATTAATACTCTGACGTCCGCCGGTTCTGCTTTCAGAGCTCTCCGGGACGGGTGCTGATTGTCCCTCTTATAATGCAGAACTTGGCCTATGACAGGATCTCTCTCCTGACTGTCTCGTATCTGTTCTGGTGTCAGGGACTTGTATCGAGGGTGTGTACTCGCATCTCTCACTAAGTCTAGTGTCTCTATGGGGACTGTTGCTACCCAGACCGACGGGGTGTCTCCCTGCACACTGACTCCCTGCACTGAACACCTCCTGACCCACCTCCTCTGTACACTGTGTCATGAACGCATTAATGTCTAATGGCATGCGGGATGGCCATCCGCATCTGCGTTACTCTTTCCCGGCCTATACTTAATGGAAAAGTCAAACTCGGACATCTCGCCCACCCACCTATGACCTGTAGCATTAAGCTTAGCTGTTGAGAGGATATAGGTTAAGGGATTGTTATCTGTATATACTACAAAGTGTGGGGCATGATAAAGATAATCCCGAAACCGTTCACATATTGCCCATTTTAGTGCTAAAAACTCTAATTTCCCCGAGTGCATGTGATAGTTATTTTCCGGTGGTGTTAGAGTCCTGGAACCATAGCCTATAACTATCAGCTTACCATTCTGTCTCTGATACAGTACTGCTCCCAATCCCTCCTGGGATGCGTCTGTGTGGAGAACGAATGGTTGGGTCATCTCTGGGTACCCCAGAAGGGGAGGCTCTACCAACTTGTCTATGAGAGAGTTCAATGTCCTTTGGTGATTATCTGTCCATTGTATAGGAGTGTTAGGTGGGAGGTTCCCTTTCTTCCTGGTAGTGGCCCTGACCTTCTCTCTGTTAATTTGATCAGGTGTTGTTGAGAGCAGCTGGTAGAGAGGCTGGGCTATTCTGGAGAAGTTTGGGATGTATGTTCGGTAGTATGAGAGGAATCCCATTACTCTTCTCAGCTCTCTCACTGTTGTAGGCGCTTTCTCCTTTAAGGCTTGGACTGGAGCCACCTCAGCTGGGTCCATAGTGTAGCCCTGTCCAGACACCATCCGTCCCAGAAATCTCACCGTCCTCTTCAACACCTCACACTTGCGAGGACTGAGTTTAACCCCGTGCCCCTGATATCTCTGTAACACAGTTCTCAGGTGCTTAATGTGGTCCTCAAAGCTGGAGCTATGAACCAGATTGTCATCCAGATACGGTTGACACATTTCATCTCTCAAGCCACGCAAACAATCTTCCATGTTCCTCTGGAATTCCGCGGGCGCCGCACTCAACCCGAACGGGATTCGGACCCACTGGTACAGACCCCAGGGGGTTATGAAAGCTGTCAGGGGCTGGCTCTCCTTGTCCAGGGACCCCTGGTGATAGGCCTTCCCCTGGTCCAGTACAGAGAACCAAGAGCTGCCAGTGAGGGAGTCCAGCATGTCTTGGATTCTGGGTATGGGGTGGCGATCAGGGACTGACTTTTTGTTCAGTTCTCTGTAGTCACAACACAGTCTTAAAGTCCCATCCTTCTTCCGTACGCACACGACCGGTGAGGCGTACAGAGAGCGTGAAGGAGTAATCCAGCCCCGATTTAATAAATCCTGGATATACTCTTTCACCTCCTGGTGTAGTGGCTTTGGAACTGACATGTACGTTTTTCTTACTGGGGTAGTGTCGTGCAGCGTGATCTGGAGTTTCAGTGAGGGGATTGAGCCGATGTCGTCATCGTCGTATGCGAACGCGTGACACTCCTCTCTCAGCAGCTGTTTTGTGATCCTCTTTTGCTCCTCGTTTAAGTGACTAAGGTCGACCGGAGGGTCCCACGGGTTTTTGTTTTTTTGAGTTGTCACCTGGGGCTGATGCGGTGTTAGTTGGTGATTTTAATCCCTCTCCTCCGGTTATCTGCTCAACACTGGCCGCATAGGCGGTTTTGACTGTTTGCAGGTGACCAACAACAGTGCGCTGAGTCAGGGTTACACTGTATTTGTTTGTGTTGGCGATGGGGACTGGTACATAACCTGACCTTTTTCTGGGGACCCTGACTAGACCCTCCTCTATCACCACCCCCTCTGGCAATGTCGGCTCTTCACTTGGGACTAGAAGCAGGTCTTGGCCATGATACTGAGCCCCAGTGTTGACATTAACATACACTGTGGTGATCTGTTCAGCGCCCAGAGTGATTGTTCTTTTTCCTGTGTGTACTATTCCTACATCTTCCTCACTAATAGGGGCATGGATAAGCTGAAGCACTGCTTGTGATGTCTTGACTGTTATCTGGAAGGCTTGACACACACTATGGATGGTCTCTGTCTTTGTTGTCTGACTATCCTCTCCTGTTATTTCCTCTATCACGTTGTAGCCAATTATGGGCTCCGCTGCTACGTGTGGGTCACTTGACACTAAAATAGGTACTAGAAGTGGCTTTGTCCTGGCGGATTCTTTCCCTAGTCTAAACTCTACCTCCAACCAGCCCATGAAAGGAATCTCAGTCTGGTTGGCTGCCACTCCCAACAAAATGTCTGAGCCTAACAATTCACTGAGAGGTCGCACCGTGCTGTGTGGTAAGTGCAGCTTTCTCCATTCTTCATTAATGATGGTCGCCTGCGCGCCTGAGTCCCATAATGCTACTACTGGAACCGTATCCAGTGTGCAGTGGACAATGTGTCTCTTCCCAATCAACTTGATGAGTTTTTCCTTGCGTCGTGGTGGGAGGTAGTTGACTGATGAGATTTGAGGCGGTGCGGGAGGGGGGACAGGTTGCTGCATGTGGAGACTGGATGATTCACGGGCTACCGAGGGTCCCAGCTCGGCAGCCCGGTCTCGTTTCCCTGCTGCTCTCTGATCCGTCGACATCCTCTGGAGAGATGCCCCTCTTGCCCACACTTAAAGCAATGTCTGTAGGAGTCACCTATCTGAGCTTCCTGACACGCCCTACAACCCCTGGGCCGACTACGGCTGGGTGTGAACGTTTTCTCTCTCGGTCTAGCTTGTGTGGCCTCCACTGTCTGTAACATCAACTTCTTAATTTCTAGAACCTCCGCCCTGAGCGCTCCTATTGGGTCTGTCTCTGTCTTGGGTCCCTGACTTTTCTTACTCTTCCCCCCTACTTCATTGTGAGTAACAGTGTCAACTGCTGCCGCTGAGGCGTCCGGTGGATACACCTCTGCCTGCACTTCACTGACTTTTGGGGGCTTGTTTATGACTGACTTTCTCAGTTTTATTTGTCTTTCTTGTTCTAAGTTTGCAGCCTCACTGATTCGCTCAATTAACACCTCATCTGTGACAGTACGGTCACTGAGATACGGCTTGAACTGGAACTTAACCGCATCACTGTAAAGACCAGTCTCTATGGAGCGGAGGAATTTTTTCTGAATTAGCGCTGGGCTAAACTACTCACCTTCCTCACCTGCATCATCATCACTGGCTTTTCTCATTAGCTTCTCTTTCAGTTCTATTGCTCTGAATAAGAAATTCTGCGCTGACTCCTTTGGATCTTGCGTCATGTTCATCAGGCGATGCAGTAGGTCGGAGGAGGAGTCCACTTTGTAGTGACCCTTGAGTATGATCCTGAGGGTGTGCAGCGTCAGCTCTCGCTTTATTTCCAACATCTCCCGCAGATGAAGACCTGGGCTCACAGCACGTGTGACTGCTTCAATGATCTCCGCTCCTCCATGTCCTTTCCGCTGTCCAGACTCGATCTGGTTGACGAGGCTTGTGTAGGACAATTTGTCCTTTTGCCCCGCTTCACCAATCTGTCCAATTATCCGGAACTCCCGCCTCAGCGTCACCTCGGGCAGTCTGATTGGTGCTGTGGTGGCAGTCCTTGTGTCCTCTTCCTTTGCGGTCACGCTGGCAGGCGCAGTGTCTCCTCCTGCTGCTTGTGTCTTCCGCTTGATCTTTTCCTCCAATGCCCCGATTTCCTCTTCCATCTGCTGCTGTAACTTCTGGTACTGCTTTTTCAAGTTCTCTAACTCACTTGTCTCCTGAATTACAATCTCAGCCTCACTTTCCCCCGGTGTCGGCTTCAGAGAGGCCAGGTAGGACAGCACATGCTGCAGATACTGCTGATACGACTCTGCGGACTCTTCATCCTCCTCGATTTCATCTAATGTCGTCTCCACCAACCTGTTGAGGGTTCGTCTTGTTTTACTGGCAAACCCCCCAACAGGTGCGTTACACTTTAGATGCTCACACAGGGAAATGAGCTCCCTCTCCTCCAGCGTCAGTAGTATCCTGCTTACTTCATCCCTTGCTTCCTCCATGGTCCTTCTCTGCTCGTCCATCTATGCTTCTATGCAGCTGGGCGTGGGGCTGGATCTAACCATCCTCTGCTACCAAAATATGTAGCGTGGTACAGAATGAAGTAGCCCTCCACTACACATTTAATTTGAAAGTCTTTTATTTTGTTCTGCAAAGAGCAAAATATATATATTATTATCACAGTTCGCCACACACACAAACACCGTGACTTCAATCAAGTGTGTGTTTACGTTCTCTGCACGTATTTACTATACTAACACAGAAACAAAATGAACATCTGCATCAACATCCAAACAATAATCATGTCTGTTGCATTGCTATTCCAGACCAGTTTCATCTTGTACATTCAATATCAATTTGTTGCTCCGATACACAGTCAGCCAATCATGTCTACCTAACATTGTCACATTAACCAAATCACTTATGTCTCTCTTTTAACTTATTTATCTATTAACTATACACGAGCAGTCCGGGCTCTTTAGACCGGCTCATTGTTCTACTTTCCCGCCTCACGCTCGCTCAAGCTAACAAGGCCACCAGTGCTAACTGCTGGCTAGCCATTTTCAGTACGTTACGTTTGCTGAACAAGTAACGTTCATAAACACTACTACATAAAATCCAACCGGGATCATAAACTCACACATAACATATTCACTCATCATTTACACAATTCCAACTCTCCGTTCTTACCTGCAAAGAGCAAAATATATATATTATTATCACAGTTCGCCACACACACAAACACCGTGACTTCAATCAAGTGTGTGTTTACGTTCTCTGAACGTATTCACGCGAGACTTCTCTTTGTCCCCAACACCGTGTAGCGAACGCGCCCTCTGCTGGTCGAAGTTAGACACTTCATACTGCTAGATAACACTACATTTTTCCAACAATAAACCAACCATTCCTTATCAGAAAACACACAGACAATTCTCACCACACTCTTAACATGAGCTGTATTAATTGCAAATCATGTTAACCATGTAATTATTAATAATGTAGGTATATCAACCCACTGATGGCTCTGTATGCCACACCACCAGCAGGTCAACACTATCCCTAATCCAGGGAAATATCTTCAATTCTACTCAAAGGATTGGCACAACATTTGTATAGAAATTCATGGTTCTCAGATGATGAATCCTTATGACCTCTCCTCTAGCGCCACTATGACATCACTTTAATATATACATTTATGTTCTATTCTGGATAAACTTGTAGGACTTTGATAATCCCCTGACATTTAGCATCACCAGCGGGCCTCTTTGTCTTGGTTGAATGAAGGTTTAAATTCTGGACTCAGTGCATTAAATAAATCTATACTTGGCTTCTATTGGATGATACAGTAGCCTGCAGTTCGCTTCAGTAAGATAATTGCAAAAAATTCCAACTGGTGAAATATAGCCATGACTTTATTGAGTTTCCTATATTTTAAATAATATAGTGCGAAACCAGCCTGCATTATGCCGTTTTGTAGTCCATTTCTTTCTTTCTTTACTTTTATACTTCTTTCTTTCTCTTTGACAGAACTACTTTACAGCTCCAATGCAGCTAATTTATATTGTCAGTGGCATGGCATTCATACATTTTCTTCTGAGTCTGTACCAATATTCCAAACTGATTTCCATGCTGCATGGCAGACACCTGTGCATTGGAGAAAGCAGCTAGACGAAGGCGTTTCTAGAAAATGAGTGTTCCATTATTTATGCTCCCTTCACTAACTTTATGATGCCGTTAGGTGGTCATGCTGTGGTCCTCTGTCTTCTTTTATTAACTGTTCCCAGCTGCATTTGAATGGATACGTCAAATAATGACGTTTCCTTGTGGCAATGTAGCAGAGTCTTCTGAGACTCAGTGGAACACAGAGATAGACGGAGCACATCCTAAGATGAGAGCAAAGTCGTGTAGTGTAGTGTTTATTTACCTGCCAGAGCACCACTATTATTATTATTATTATTACTACAGATGTAGCACTCCAGATCAGACTCAAATGGGTGTGTCTCAGTCAAAAGCCCAGCGGATGCCAGTGGCTGGGGGTGTTGCCAAATTGCTAGAGGGCGTTGCCCAATTTCCCCATTTGTTCAATTACAGGATTTAACCATGAGATGGCGCTTCATTCACAAAATACACAATGGGTGTTGTAGAAACATCAATATTTTAGATCAAATAAAGTATATAGTTTGCTTTATGCAGTATATTTCTTATAATATTGTACAGTAGATTGAAGTAAATCATCTTATACATTAAGATAAGATAAGATGGACCTTTATTAATCCCGTGGGGAAATTCAGTAGTTCAAACAGCAACAGGGTGAGAGTGAAAAACAGGACAGCACAGATTCACACAGATTAATAAAATCAAAAATAAGATGAGCAATACAAATAATAATAATGAGAAACTATGAAATAAGAAATGAATAAAACTAAAATGTAATTATCATATCATATATTATAATGTATTGTATTATTAAGTAATATCATACATTAACCCCATTATAGCAGATGCCACATTGAATGGATGAACACATGTATGCATCAATAATTACAACAGAGTATTTCTAAATACAAGTTGTAAAAATACTTATATGTATTTAATATTAACCCTTTGGAGTCGACCGTCACGCCGGCGTGATTAGATCACATGACCTGTTCAAGCCGGTGCCGCATAAAAACAACAGTCCGGACAACATTGCCGTGTGTTTCTGTCGAAAGTACTGGCTTGAAACTATATCCCAGTCTTTGTTTCATGCAAAAAGACCCAGTAAACACGGACATACGATGATATAAAGTTAATACAGATATATTTCAGAAGTATGAATAATGGAAGCACATATTTTAATATCTTCGCCGTATTTTATCATTTTACGAAACGGAAAATACTGGAAACTGTAGATCCTGCTCAACAGGATGTATGTGTATTTCTGTCGAAAGTACTGGCTTGAAACTATATGCCAGTCTTTGTTTCATGCAAAAATACCCAATAAACACGGACATACGATGATATAAAGTTAATACAGATATATTTCAGAAGTATGAATAATGGAAGCACATATTTTAATATCTTCGCCGTATTTTATCATTTTACGAAACGGAAAATACTGGAAACTGTAGATCCTGCTCAACAGGATGTATATGTGTATTTCTGTCGAAAGTACTGGCTTGAAACTATATGCCAGTCTTTGTTTCATGCAAAAATACCCAATAAACACGGACATACGATGATATAAAGTTAATACAGATATATTTCAGAAGTATGAATAATGGAAGCACATATTTTAATATCTTCGCCGCATTTTATCATTTTACGAAACGGAAAATACTGGAAACTGTAGATTCTGCTCAACAGGGTGTATTTACCATGGAGGGGGTGAGGTAATCAGGTAAACGGAGTGATACGAAACGAGACGAAAAGAGACGAAGAGGGACGGCGGGAACCGAAGAGAGACGGCGGGAAATGGAGAGAGACGAAGATATACGAAGACAGGCGGCGGGAGACTGCGATTGAAGTAAAGTGACAGACAAACATTGAGAATTTAGATATAGTTAGATAGATTTAGAGTTTTGAAGACTCAACTATGATGAAGAGAACTCTGAACGTGAGTCAAGCTTGTTTTTTGACATGGAGGAGGAGGAATCTGTGATGTTGCCCTCTGTGTCGTAGTTGACAGAAACCGCTTTGAAGCATGGCACAGATAAAGACAGAAAAAACTGATTTTTGTACATAATGTGTGTATATATATATTTGTATTATATTTATAATAACACTTTTGCCTTATCAGAATGAAATCCCATGCTACCTCAATCAAACTTTCACATTATCATAGTGACATCCCATGTATATATTTCCAGCTTTTAAATGGTTTCGTTGTGTATGTTTGTGTTATGAAAAATAAAATCATTTTCAAAATCTGTTTTTACGTTTTTTTTGTGATTTTGGGTCCAAAATGTTCATATAGTAGAAGATCACTGCTCTAAACAAAGTCAAAAATCCTACATCCAAACGAAATAAATATAATTAATTATGATGAATACGTTAAGTCTTGTTCATTGTTTTTCACTTTTATTAAATGTTTGATATTTCCGGTGGAAATGGTGGACTATCGGACATTCAAAATGCAGCATATTTTCACTCTTACACACATATATTCTCATTTTACATACATACATTTTCACTCTTACAGAAGAAGAGCGATCTCCCTGTGTCTCTCTGTGTGCGGGGGATCACAGGAGGGGGGGGGGAGAGCTGTGGAATGTGACTCCACACATTCCGATGGCCAATTCGTTTTAAACAAAGGGTACCCAACATACAGTATAGGAAACATGGGGGGTTGCAACCAGGTGCAACAAGCAGTAAAGTGAAAAGTAATGTTCACAATCTACAGAATAAAATATATAATGAATTGAATGATGAATAAACAGTGAGGGGTATGAATACACTAGATATCAGCCTGTGAGCAGTATGAACAGTGTGTTAATCGTTAATGTCAGATATGTACTAAGTAAATAGCCTACATTAATTTCATGATGGATTAAAGCACATTTATTTCGTTAAAAATAAACAAAATGATTAAATGTAGGGTGAATTGCCCTAATGTGGAACATTTTTGCATTTCAGACTTCGGGAATATATTGCGACAAGAAGCCGATACAATAAATCAAAATCCAGTAACATTCTGAAATCCCCAGGATGTGTCCTAATCAAACCAAAAGAGAACATGCAGATATTAAACTCATAAAATAAATGGTAGACATATTAGTACTCTTAGTGCCAAGTTGTCTCAGACAATCTGTTTTCCTAATGTGGGACAGTTCTGTGCAAAATGTGGGACACTGAAAAGTCTATATTAAAAAGCCTCAGTCACCTTCATTCATGTAATAAAAAAATCTCAGGCCAGTAAAACTCAAAGCTACAGTAAATGTGCAATACCATGCTATGTTACTATTTATAATGTTATTGTTGCTACAACAGAAGATGTTTTTATTTAAATTGAAGTTAAATGCATCAATCTGGTGCACTGAGGGCAACATTAGGAGATGTGTGGATACAGCTCTCAACACTCATATGAAACAGAACTGTTCTTACAATGTGTGTTGGAAGGTATTAAATTACTATGCATATTTTATTGTGTAAACACACAGCTGATCACCTGAGAGCTGACGTTTCATTCAGAGCGTTTAAAAAAAACGACGGTCTGATTTCAACAACTCAATGTGTGATTATTATAGCAGTAATATTAGACACTAATAATACAGTACACTATTAACACTGTACATATCATTGTTTGCCCGTGGGATTAGGGTGATCGGTAGTGAGAGCCGCTGCATTTTCCTCCGGTCGGATGTGATATAAAAACAAAGCGATTGTTGTTGTTGTAAACTCACGTGGATTACATTTAGTGCATTCATTTCAACTCGCGAACATATGATACATTACATGAATGCGAGGATGACGATCGAAAATCGGTTGTTTGACCCTGGATGCATTTCCTGATCTAAAAACATAGCGATGGTTTTGTACTTACGCCAACGTGAATTAAACATTATTTTGTTAAATAAAAACATGGAGATGTTTAGTAAATGATTACATGTCTCTTATTTAGCACAGAATATGATCCTATCCGTGACATATGGATCTTAACAAATATCCGCTATATCAGATACCTGTAGATCAGCTGTTTATTTCACATGAGTTCCAGTGTGGCAGCTTTTCACGGCTCCCCCTGGTGGATCCATGATCCATTGCTGCTGGTTTCATTATAATTAAATGTATTTATCAAGGGGGCGTTTCAAGTCCTGCGGGGGGTTTTACTTTTCAGCAGGGGCCCACCCCGTGCCGATCACGGACCCGCACGGGTAGGCGTCTGAAACGAAGCGCTACATCTGTACCAGCTAAGCACTTTTTACTAGTATTGGTCTGAAAGCAGTAGCGGTCTGAATTGTATTTTCATCGACTGTGCATTTACAATATCCGCCTTCTTTTATTTCATTTCAATATCCAATTTCTTCAAAAACATTCTTTTGTATGGGTTCTCTATTTACTGTGAAGTATTGATGTTTTGAGTTTTACATTTTTCTATATCCCTTTGCTGCGTTTGAATAAGTACAGCAGTAGATACCATAGTCCTTGTGAAAACAGTTTATTAAGTGGCCAGAGGGTGTAATGCAAAGGTAGTTGGGTTCAAGTGTGGTTGCTGTTTTTGTGATGGTCCTTCTGCTTAGCTTGCCCCACGGACAGTATACAGTATGAGGCGTTTGAGCATCAATTATTTGAGACCTGTTCCCCCACACTGAGAAGTTCTTGCTTTTTGCTGCCTTAACGTTTCTTTTGCAACAAAACAGACATGTAGCACTTTAACTTACCCACATTGTACCCACACCTTAACTACTGTTTAGAGTAGGTGAGGTCCTGATAATTTATTCCGGTAAATTACTCTGACCTACTAATTGACCTGACCGAAGTTATTGAGTCTATGTAAGTTTACTGCTTGGCTCAGATCCACCAACGTCAGCAAGATCTCACCTCTATTAACTCCCCGAAGAACCAGGTTCAATTAACTGCTGTTTCTATTCAGACAACTCTTTTAAATCTGTTTAAGGGATCCCGAAGGATTTTGGTATCAGTAAATGAGGTGTGTTCCTACCTAAACGTGAGTGTGGCAGGGTGCAATCTTACCTTTGAAGCAGGAGAGGAGAGCACAGATTTTATTTTTAGTTGTCCCAATCCAAAAGGTGAGATCAGTTTATTTGAAGAAAAATAGGTCCAAACTAATACAGAGTCTTTACCTTTTAACACATTATGATCATACAAAACATATCATGCTGGGGTTATATATTTTGTATCTAAAACCTTAATTCATATTCATTTTATTCCCGTGCGTACGCCTTCCGGGTATACCTAAATAATACTATTAGATCTAAGCTTCCCGTACGTCCGAAGAACGTCTTCCAGGTAGATCTGAATAGTGTTATTAATTTGATTCCTGTACGTTCTAACAACGCCTTCCAGGTCGATCTAAATAATACTATTAGATCTAAGCTTCCCGTACGTCCGAAGAACGTCTTCCAGGTAGATCTGAATAGTGTTATTTCTTTGATTCCTGTATGTTCTAACAACGCCTTCCAGGTAGAGTCTAACTATTAGTTATAAGATCCCCGTACGTAATAACTACGCATTCCAGGTAGAGTCTAACTATTAGTTATAAGATCCCCGTACGTCCTAACAACGCCTTCCGGGTATACCTTACCAAGAGCCATCTAACCCAGCTCTGAGGGCCAGAGCTTACCGGGAGAGAGTATACCAGGGGTTTCCCCCTCTCTCCCCCCGAAATCCAAAAAAGCCAGTCTTTTTATGCTCAAAAAACCGGATAGAAACCCCACAAACACCTCCTCTATACCCAACCAACATATTCTATTGGCTCTGGCATAAGACACACCTTCCCATGTTTGTGAAAAAAACAAAACATGACTAGACATATTCTATGGCTATGACATAACCACCTTTTTGAGGCCTCAATGTGTTTCTCCTTATGTCAGGAGCCCCCCTCCCTGCTGTGAGAGGAGAGGAAAGAAACTGCCTACTCTCTTATCAAAGAGTAAAGGCCCTGACACACCAAGCAGTCACCAGAGGACTAGCCGACGCTGAAGTCGGCTGTTGCCTGGCCGTGTTCTCCTGCGTTTTGGCCATGTGTCACACGGGAACACACCGCACCGACTTCAGTGCGTGAGTGGCAATAACTCTCCTTACCAGCAGGCGGCGGTAGTGTGTATTCGTCATTCAAAAGAGGCAACAGCCGGAAGACAGAGAAGAAGAAGAGTATCTTTTCTCCGTAATATCATACAAAAAACCTAAAATATGAAGCATTTTCATTGTGGGTTATACAAGAATATAATTAATTATATTTGATTATAACTAACTTTCGTTTTAAGTTTTTTTTTTAATTCAACATACTATGTTGCTCTCAACACCCTCTTTTTAAAACGCAAAGTTATCAAACAGCAACAACTACAATTGTAAGCATACATACATATTCAAAAACCATCAAGAAGCATTCTCATTATGGGTTCATACAAGAATATGATTGATCATATATGATTTATAATTAACTTTCGTTTTAAGTATTCACTTCATACTATAAAGCTCTCAACACCCTCTTTTTAAAACGCAAAGTTATCAAACAGCAACAACTAAAATTGTAAGCATACATACATATTCAAAAACCATCAAGAAGCATTCTCATTATGGGTTATACAAGAATATAATTGATTATATTTGATTATAACTAACTTTCGTTTTAAGTATTCAACATACTATGAAGCTCTCAACACTACCAATTAACCCCTCTGAAAGACAAAATACCAACAACATCTGCAGTGATGGGAACATACTGATACTTTTACAGAGCATTGTATAAAGATAGACATGGTTAATTTGTTTCATGAGAAAATGAAACAAACAAAGATATTTTTAATTAAGGTTAACCTATTTCATTGTTAATGTCATGTCTCAAACACTGACTACCTTACAAAACAAAGGAGTGTGCGGTATGGTGCACTTTGTCACACTAATGTAAAATAGTTAATTAAAAATAGAAACACATGACAGAATGAGAATACATTCGCATCTCCTAGGCCTAACAACTAAATGAAAGATGTTTTTCTCTCTTATATATTCACTGTTTCATAATACAATTATGTAATTATACCCACCCTTTTACGGCCATTTAAAGGGGACTTATCATGCAAAATGCACATATTGATGTCTTTTATACATAAATATGTGTCCGTGTCGGGGAACTCACGCAGCGTCAGAAAATAAAACCCTTTCTCTTTTCCTCCGTACCCACATCTTTTAAAAACAGGGGTACAACGAGCGAATACAGATTTGCTGCCGATATGACGTAATTTCGGATGGTGGAGTGGACCCACGGAGAGTTGCTATCAGAAACAATGCCTGACGTGTTTTGGACGTAATCTCGTCTTTGTTTAGATTAGCAAACCTCGCTAACACTCAGAGCTAATCTGTACTGAAGAGCACATGTGTTTAAAAAGCAGGGAATTAAAAAAGGAACTCACCTTGTGATAAACCCGCAAGAGAAAAAGCATTTGAGCTCCATACTATTTCAGAAATAATCTTTGATGTAGTTTAGAACAGCATGGGGTTTTATCACAGCAGAATTTAACTTTATCTCCGGTAGAATTCTGATCAGGCATTAGCTCCGCATCCTCTTTTTTTTTTTTTTTTCAAGCTAAGGACCCAAAATCCGCGTTTTTCTAACAGGGCTGGAATAGAGGGATATGAGGGATGTCTAAAATGCATGATCTGTTTGTATTTTGAGAAAAACACATCATTGACATGTTTTTATATATCTGAGACCCATAATATATGCCTAAAAATAGCATGATACTGTAGGTGCACTTTAAATCCTTTATGTAAGTTGGATGTTAAGATAGCATATAATATGATTTGCATGCATTACATTAACATACAGTCATAATACACAGTTAGTGCAGATATGTAAGATCATAGAACATCAGGTGCTATTTTTACATAATCTTGCTTGTTATTAATAAAATACGCATTGTAGTAACTGATTTCCTTACCTTGTTGTTAGAAACCTATTCAAGAGTTTCATTGCCTATTCATAGCTGTTAGATACAATGCCAATTACATGCATATAAACTAACAGCATATAAATAAAGAGTGACATTCATTATTAGCATTCTTGGCAACGGATTGCAGATTCCTCGGCTCTTACTAATGTTGTTGCAGTGACTCGGCACTGTCAAACCTGTTGACAGAAATCTACTTTTATTTTAAATACATTTGCTACATGGCATGTGTGAGTACACATCACTATGAGTAAAAAGACAGCACCCTGCCCTCATACACAGTTTTTAAGCCAGCTCATGATATTTAAAGGGGATTATAGTGATATCATACTCTGAACCCTTCATCCCTGTTGGCTCATTTATTTCAGTCAAAGAGCACCAACCACTGCCGTTACTACTCGTCTCGGCTCCAATTCAAACATCAATATTGAATGTGTCTTTATACTGGCTTTCTCAAGCATGCCCAAGAGTGAAACCTCTATTAATGTATTTTGTTTTAAAGAGGTACTGAGAATAACTCAATAAGAATAGATCAAGTTCCAAAATGTAGAAAAGGATATACATGTGTCTGTGTACGGCAGGGGTATCAAACTCAATTTCATCGCGGGCACATTAGCATTATGGATGCACTCAAAGGGCCGGTTGCAACTTTAAGACGATATAAATATACATATATAAATATAGAATATATATTAAATAATGTATTATATTATTGGCTCTGCATTGGATTATTATCAGTCCTGGTAATAACTTCATAAATAACTACGTCTGAAAGCAGAAGTCTAGGGCACATCATTGAAAGCAAATATTCAACAATGAAAGAACATCCATAACATGAATCTGTTTGCAACTTATATATATCAATATGCCAATTACTTGTATATAGACTATTCTGCACTATTTCTATTACATTTTATTTACTTGCACAATTGTATCTGTTTTATTGTGTTGCACTGTTGGAGGAGCCTGTGACCTAAGCATTTCTTTGTCATAACTACACTGTAGCTATGTACATATGACAATACAATTGTATTGTATATTATATTCTTTGCAAGCTCTTGCGGGCCACATCAAATGAAGTCGCGGGCCGGATTTGGCCCCCGGGCCTTGAGTTTGACACCCCTGGTGTACGGCCACTGCAGTTATACCAAAGGCAAGGCTGTAATGGTGCTGATGATACGAAGGCCAGAATGGGTGAGGATGCTCTCCGGATATCTAAATGCCGAGCTTGGGCAGTGTTAACTCTGGCAAAATGCCATGGCTCTCTATTGAAACTGTCACGGTCCTGTTTTTCATTGTAACACCACAAAATACAAGGGGGAAGTGGCATGATAAAGTAGATCATAGACTGGCTAAAGTCTCTAGACTATGTTCCAATTCACATATTTAATTGATAAGTTGGCTTGCTGCGTTATGCATTAAAGCAATACATTCTGTATTTTCCTGCTGGTTTGTATCCCCAGTGGCAGCTTGAGGTTAGGTAATGCTACAGGCATGAACACTACAGTTGAATTTTGATACTGTGTCGGAAGATTACATAAAATTGCGCACATTGCTTGAAATACTGAGAACATAAATATATATAAATATGTGAATATTTATATCTATGCAGGCATTTCTCCATTAGTTAACGTTACCTTGACACATCTCAGTCAAATTCAGCTTTTTCATTCAAATTACTTCTTAAAATGTGTAGGTGAACATCAGTGTATGAGGGTCTTTTTGTTAGAAATGATTTTCCTAGTGCAATTTTGTCGAGGCCCCACCATCCCTATCATTCTCTTTCAGTGGCTTAGGGATGATTGCAGCCTCTTCTTCTAGATAAAGTCAGATCAAGGATTGTTCACCACTGCAGCTACCTTTCTGTTTCACTACCAAATCCCACATTTCAAACCATTATTTGTTTAGCTTGCACTCCTTTATCTCTTCATACGAGAAGAGCTAGAGAATGCAGCAAACAAATAAATAGCTCTACATGCAGAGGAGTTCATGTGCAAACACTCCCACATGATGTGGTATCATAGTGTTTGAAGTGGGACTTCAATTGGACACCCCTGAACAGCCTGCAACTCGGTATCCCACACAAAACATTCCTGCTCCCTCAGATCGGTATTCAACCATTTTCCTATGTGGCCAAAGCTTGGAAGGAATGCAGAACATTGATGTCTCATTGCAGAAGGGGAAAAGCCAACTGTTTTGTTGTCACAGCAGCATGGTTTAAGAGAGTAAAATGGGCTTAATCTCTTGGTATTCGTAATGTTCTTGAATCATTGGTTGCGTTGAAACGCTCTCTTTGCTGTGCCTACAAATGTATAGTATTTATATTGTATTCATAGTTGTTATTGTACTGCACATGTACTATTCCAGTTAGTTTTGGAACCAATGCCTAAGGTTAAGGTCACTGTGACCCTAAAGACCGGATTGTGTCCATAGTAAGTATTAATAGGCTAAGTGTGACACTTTCTCATAACATTTTAGTAGGATAAAGTAATGGAGTTATAATATTTTGGACAGACATGCTTGACGGAGATATTTTGTTGAAAAGTTAATACAAATAAAATTAAAATTTCATTAACTTATTTGCGTTGTTATTATTATTGTAAAAGCCAAAGGGGGGTGGCACAGGGAGGCAGATACTTAAGGTTAAAAATAACAATTTAAGTTGCATGATTCATACTGTAAGGTGCATAATGCAATGATCTGATGGAGTTTTTTTTTTTTTTCAATATACTTGTAATTTGAAATAAAAGACAAAAATAAACGTGAACTTGTTCTAAGATATTGCTTTACCTTTCCCTACAGACTGGCTTATTGATCAAATTGATTTCCTATTTCATTTTTAATTGCTCAATTCAGAATTGTTGTGGCAGTCATTCGATGTGGGATTCATTATCTTAAAAGTACTATAGAACATGTTGGCAGCTGTGTGTGTGTGTGTGTGTGTGTGTGTGTGTGTGTGTGTGTGTGTGTGTGTGTGTGTGTGTGTGTGTGTGTGTGTGTGTGTGTGTGTGTGTGTGTGTGTGTGTGTGTGTGTGTGTGTGTGTGTGTGTGTGTGTGTGTGTGTGTGTGTGTGTGTGTGTGTGTCAGTGATGTCGGGTTTGATGCAGGTCATTGAAATGTATCAAAAGCATTCAGCCAGATGCTGGGGAAATCAATCGCAGTCTAACAGATGGCAAGATCACTCGGAGCATGATTCTCTCAAACCTTTTTTTGCTGCACTACCCCATGGGATATTCAGGATGCCTATCTTCTATAATGAGTGTAGCCTGTAATACACACGTGATTTTGCAGACACTTTCACAACTAGAAATGAAACCTTTGTTTTGATATTTGGAGGTTTTGGGGGAAACAATCCAGCATTCAGAGAGTTAGGCCGAGAGATGGTCCTTGGTTTAAGCGTGTAATAAATGTGCTGAATCTTTATGAAAGGAATGCCTGATATATTCACAAAATGACGCAGACTTCAGTTGGATGACATCTTTTTCAGCAGGTCTCAGATTTTCATATTGACTCGATCTGTAACTGAGCCAAGATTGGTCTGGCTTCCTCTCTCTGTGCAAACCGTTGCTTCAATTGATTGTCGTTCTATCACAGACACTTGCACAGATATATCTTTAGAAACACACAGTTGTTTTCCTGCCCCTCTCAAACTCACACTTTCACACCTTTTTAATAGTTGTTTTTGGAGTCAGTTGGCCTTGATGATGAGATGTCATTACTCCTGCTCTCCTTCCCTTTCTTGGCACAGCTTTTGCTTTTGTCAAAATAACTAATGAAATGTACTACACACCAGAGTCCTGCATCGGGTCGGGTACCCGCAAAAAGGTGATTCGCGGGTGGTATTTTTTCAAATGCTTTTTTCCGGGTTCGGTTCTGGGTAAAACAAAGATGATGCGGGTCGGGTCGCGGGTATTGCATAATAAATATATTAAAATAATAATAATTTAGTTTAATGTTTAAATCCTCAGACTTCTCCCCCGCGGGACTGTGCATAATCATAACCTCTGCAGCGCATCAATCTGCTGCTGTGCGCGCCACATTCGAAATGGCTGAGGTGAAGCTCTCTAGTGGAGAATAAAGCATTTTCAATAACACTTCCTCAAGAGCGAAATCCAACGTCTGGGAGGCTTTTGGTGTCATCCTAGATGGAGAAAATAACCAACATCCCACGCTTTTTGAGACAAATATGCAACTGCATGTGTTAATAATTGCACGTTTTCACTGCTCATATATATGCGGGTTCGGGTCGGGTTGCGGATCTTGTGCCGACGGGTCGGGTCGGGTTGCGGAACTAATTGGCAATATGTGCGGCAGGGTTTCCGCTAGGATTTTTCCTCGCCGGTCAAATGTCCGAGCAGAATTTATTTTACCGGACTAATTTGAAACTTACCGGTCATATTTCAATAATAATAATAAGAGTTGTGTAGCAGAGTTTCCGTTAGCATGTAATTACCGGACTATGAGCAGATATGCTTCAGTTTAAAACTCAGTTCACGGGGCTCATTTTTATATTGCTTCAGTTTATAATTGTAACAGATCGAAAAATTCAGATTCATTTTTCAATAAATGATTCCACAAACAACAAACAACATGATTATTACATTCAAACAAACTACTTGTAGTAGATAACATACATTATTCAGAAGTTTACATCAACTTTGAATAATAACACGGGAGAAATGGAGCCTCTCTTTTCCCCTCTCTCCCTCCCTCCCTCTCTCTCCTGACAGCACGTCAGTTTCTCAAGCAGCTCCTGCAGCTCGCTAAACAGAGGGCGGGGCTTCAGGTGATCCTGCAGAGTTGCGTGTCTCGGTCAGACTCAGCAGCTGATCTGATCTCTCTCTCGCGTCCGGTTACACTTCACTCGCGTTTATGTCCATATCGATCAGATCCAGCTCTCCTGATCGGCCTTTATAGAGAGCACCGATCAAACTATTAAGAGTGAATATCGGCCGATAATGACCGGCGGCCGATCGATCGGAGCCTCCCTAATTATTACCAGACATTTTGACCGGCAGGTTTTGAATTTACCGGTTTTTAATAAATTTTACCAGCTAAAAACCGGTAATTACCAGCTAACGGAAACCCTGATGCGCGGGTAGCGGGGCGGGTTCGGTATTGCACGTCGCGGGTGCGGGGCCGGAGCGGGTCTTGAAAATCAGACCCGTGCAGGACTCTGCTACACACTGGAGAACACGTTGCCAAGCATGTTGTTATAAATGAGCTTGCCTACTCTTGTTGATAAATTGAATTTGAATTGCCAAAGTTTGTTTTATTGTAATTACAATACAATGTATAACATAGAATCCAAGCCCACACACACTGATACTTATTTGTATTTATGTGAACTCTTATCCTCCTGCTGTACATTGTATTTTCTATGTGACATTATTTCCAAACTCCCAGAGAGAGTATAATTCCATCTACCCACCAATATTGTTACACAAAGAATTGCTTTGTTCTTCAGACAAGGGGAAGTGTCTTGTAGGGAACTTTTATGTCATGTAATCCCTTTTATTTTCTTCTTTTGCTGAGTGATATCTAATACTGGGGCTGCAGCTGCTGTAATTCCCCAGACGCCTCCTACACTAACATGCTACTGTACAGATCCTCTGGGGGAAAAAGACGCTGGTAGACAAAGCAAGTTCAACCCTGGAGAGTTTGGGAATAGGAGAGAAAACAAGTGTGTACAAGAAAACATACTGATATTCACACGCACGCACGCACGCACGCACGCGCACACACACACACACACACACATACACACACACACACACACACACACACACACACACACACACACACACACACACACACACACACACACACACACACACACACACACACACACACACACACACACACACACACATACACACATACACACACACACAGTGGCAACAATCTAACCTTTGTGGGCACTATCTAAAGGAGACGGCGTTAGGGTAATTGTACAGATACTGAGCTTTTACACATGGCCACCTCTAATGGCAGACAGGGGACAGAGAGATTGAATCAGCAGCTTAACTTGTTCTCAATTAATATATATATCGCAAACCTCAACCCTATGTCTCTGTTTCCGGCACTATGCTTTAATATGTTCGCTGCCCTTTTACCACAACTCATCCCTCTATTTTACCTATATAAACACATTTTCTTCGACATACAGAAGGCTTACACTCCACAAGTGTTTAGGACAAAAGTTATCAGTTATGAGTTTCTACTATCCAGTCAAATTATTCATTATCGGATTTGCATATTCGCAATAAAAAAAAAGAGCCTCATATCAGCTACCCTAATTTATTAATTCCTCTGAAATGTTAAATTAAGATTAGTTGAAACTTGAAAATTGTCACAGTCTTGAAGAAAAAGTGCCACAACCACCCAGAACTGTAGGACTGCCACATCCACATGGCTGCAGTTTACTTAGAAACTGTGTCCACCAGCCTGGGAGTCTGTGCTAATTCCAGTCTCATTTTACAAAATGAAGTCTTGACAGACAAGCTTCATAAAAGTCTTTCATTAACACTGTTTCACTGTGATGGAGTTATCAGATATGATTCATCATGTGATGTAAAATACAGTGTGGTGAGTTATAAAACAAATCTGAAGGTTATGCAGCCTGCAATGTGATCGCTCATTACAAAGTGACCGCTTGTGTCTGCCCGCAGCCTCAGAAAAACCACCATGCCAGCTTCTGCCTCCTCTCTCGTGGGACCTGAATGCCAACATGCATTGGGAGACTTCTACTTCATCAGCAAGGTTACACCAGAGACTGTATCTACAGACTAGCAGGCATTTAAGTCACCAACCCACAATCCTTACCCTGAATCAGCGCAGTGATAGATAAAAGGGTTATAAAGAATTGATATCTAAGGTCAGTGGTTTTCAGCGTCCTAAATCACTTTCACTAATTATAATAATATTAACATGAGGTTCATTTGATTATCAAAACATTGACCTTTTATTGAAGCAGGAAAAAATAGTGACATATTCTGAGATGAGAATAAGCAGTTAGTGTGGAAGCTGTGAGGAGGTGTGGAAGTGAGGCTGAAAGAAGTAGAGAGAGAAAGCTGCAGTGTGTAGGTGGCGCCCACACAGCTCAGCTGGGCTTAGCGGGGCCTCCATTAGTTAGAAGGCTCGATCCTGTTTGTCTGAAACCTCTTTGCCAGAGACAGATCAAAGGCAGGGCATGGGGCCATGGTACAGCTTACACATTACACATGAGGTAGTAGCACACATATACATAAATGTGTGCACAAACAAAGAACACACTTGCTCCCTTGAGTCCTATTGATTGCTTTGTATGTCCCAGCTATAAAGGCCTGTTTCTACTGGCAAAACGTTTAGCAGTTGGAAAGGTCAACTCCAGCCTGCAGCCAAATTGTGTGCACAATGAGCAACAGTGGACTCAGTGTACAGCTTTTTATAACAATAGCATGTTTGAATAGAAAATATAGGATGTTTTGTTACTGCAAATCGTGGTTATTATCGTTGGTTTTACAAACTTAAAACTGGAATTCTTAATAATAAATGGCTACTACACAGACCATTACTGTATTCATGGAGGAATCCTGTCTATGGATGTCCCTGGAAGGTGAATTCAACAACAGCATAAAATTCAACATTTTAGCCTTGCTAGTTTTGTAATGAGTGTTTTGGCTGGTCCACCACTGGTTCAGACTGAAATATCTCAACAAGTATTTGATGGATTCATACAATTTTGATGCCAATCATAGTCCCAAGTGAATTAAGCTAAATTACTTTAGTGATTCCTTGAATTTTTATCCAGCACAATCATCAGGTCTAAATGTCAACATATCCAACACCAACTTTGGCTTATCTACCAATAGTTTAATTATTTATTTTCACAATTAGGAGTAGGAATTGTTAGACTCTTAGTTTTGTGTCGACCAGGGCTCATAAAATCCTGGCATATCCAGCACCTTTTAACATGACACAGACTCCTAGGATTGGCTTTTTGTCTTGTAAAAGATTAGACAAAATAGATGACAAGCAACAAGGCAATTATTTGTATTCTCCCTCATAAACTTC
This sequence comes from Pseudochaenichthys georgianus, assembly GCF_902827115.2. Classification (NCBI taxonomy): domain Eukaryota; kingdom Metazoa; phylum Chordata; class Actinopteri; order Perciformes; family Channichthyidae; genus Pseudochaenichthys; species Pseudochaenichthys georgianus. Next base: position 27,159,515 of record NC_047515.1, read on the forward strand.
ACTTTATATTGCGTCATCTGCTCGAACAGTGGGATCATTCTTTGCTTCTTTGTGTCAATAGATTTTGATTCTTCATTTGTTCGTATTATTATTAACACATGTGCACAGCTCTCTGTTCGCTTTGGCTCTTTGTCATGGTTTTTATAATTGCTGCATGCTAAATGTCATACTTTGACGGCTGGGTTTCAGGGTCAGGGACTGTGGGGTATTGATTGCTGACAATGGCTCCAAATAACTTATTTTGCAATTTTTATAGGCTTTTGTATCAGGAAAATGGTGTGTGTGTGTGTGTGTGTGTGTGTGTGTGTGTGTGTGTGTGTGTGTGTGTGTGTGTGTGTGTGTGTGTGTGTGTGTGTGTGTGTGTGTGTGTGTGTGTGTGTGTGTGTGTGTGTGTGTGTGTGTGTGTGTGTGTGTGTGTGTGTGTGTGTGTGTGTGTGTGTGTGTGTGTGTGCGTGTGAGCGTGTGACTAACTAACATTAGGCTGACGGGTGGTGGCACAACATGTCAAATCCAATGATTAATATTTTTCCTTCCCATGTTTCTCACTCCGTCCATCGAGTGTATAATCAGTCTTGGTCCGGTGGCAGGTGTGTGTGTGTGTGTGTTTGATTCCTGTCACTTAACAACTCTATAGAGGTCTTCAAAATGTCCATTGGTCAAATATGATTGATGGGTCAAAGGATGAAAGGCAAATTGATCAAGAGATGGCATGTCTGTTTGCCTTTTAAAAAAGGAAGCATGGCCCATCACTCATACCTGATTGCCCTCTAGCGTCACATTCAGCACAGAATACATTGACATTTAACTATATGACATGGAAAACAACCAATCGTTGCTGTTGATATTGTATCAAAGTTTTGTCATTGTACCAGAGATGAAATAGCAAGTTAAATGCTGCTACAATAGACCAAAATGGGTTTGAATTTGAATGACAATTTCTGCCACAAGCTTTCAATTATTTAAAAATATATTTGGCCTGTTGCTTTAGCTGAGCTGAGCTGATAAAACTACAAGGTGTTCAATGAAAAAATATATACCGATCAAACAATGTGAATATGGCAAACATTTATTCAGTATTTTTTTACAGAACTATTGGTCTTATGCACACAGGGGGGAAAACATATTATTTTTCTTTATATTGTGTTCATTTGTTTCTTCTATTTCTTTATATTGTATTCCTTATGTAAATACTTTTACCTTCACAATGTATTCACTCAATACAATGGGCACGAGCAGTTGCCTAGCAACTATTTTGCTTTCCAGAAAATTGTGTAACCACCATTACTTTAATGCTTTAAGACTTTTACCATTGTAGAACCGTCTCTATGCTCCAGTTTATATGAGGGCTTATTTTATGATGGGGGATTAAGCTAAGAAGCATGTTCCCCTTCCCCATTGTAGTGATAAGAGAAACATGTAAATCATGGGGCTAAAATGCCTTGGCATTTACAGCTCTAGCACAGGAGGCGCTGGGGCATCAGGTAAGGGAAGGCTTTCCTTCTACCGGCATGGCTTAACTTAGTCTGCACAGGATTTTACAAGACTGGAGGGGGGACCTTGGACTCGGTAGGGAAGACATTTTAAGATTACATCATCAGTCTGGTTCACTTCGCAAAATGAAAAGATAGATGTAAGTGCCTACTCTTGGAAACAATGTATACTTCAATACATTAGTGAATTGGTAAAAAAAGTCACACCGACAAAGCATGGTAACAGAGTGGGGGTGTTTCAGGAATAATTGAAGACCATTGTCTGAAACAGTGCAGTCTCACTGGGAGCAGGAACACCTGTGTGAAGCTGCAATAAGTCCATTATAATGCCTCGGTAAGATGTTAGGTCCGGGCTGAGTGCTGCTGTTATGCTCATGGACAGAGCAGCAAGCTATCTTCATCCTTTTTCAGTAATAATGTTGCTATACTTACAGATGTAGCGCTTCGTTTCAGACGCCTACCCGTGCGGGTCCGTGATCGGCACGGGGTGGGCCCCTGCTGATAAGGAAAACCCCCCCGCAGGACTTGAAACGCCCCCTTGATAAATACATTTAATTATAATGAAACCAGCTGCAATGGATCATGGATCCACCAGGGGGAGCCGTGAAAAGCTGCCACACTGAAACTCATGTGAAATAAACAGCTGATCTACAGGTATCTGATATAGCGGATATTTGTTAAGATCCATATATGTCACGGATAGGATCATATTCTGTGCTTAAATAAGAGACATGTAATCATTTACTAAATATCACCATGTTTTTATTTAACAAAATAATGTTTAATTCACGTTGGCGTAAGTACAAAACCATCGCTATGTTTTTAGATCAGGAAATGCATCCAGGGTCAAACAAACGATGTTCGATCGTCATCCTCGCATTCATTTAATGTATCATATGTTCGCGAGTTGAAATGAATGCACTAAATTTAATTCACGTGAGTTTACAACAACAACAATAATCGCTTTGTTTTTATATCACATCCGACCGGAGGAAAATGCAGCGGCTCTCACTACCGATCACCCTAATCCCACGGGCAAACAATAATATGTACAGTGTTAGTGTACTGTATTATTAGTGTCTAATATTACTGCTATAATAATCACACATTGAGTTGTTGAAATCAGACCGTCATTTTTTTTAAACGCTCTGAATGAAACGGCAGCTCTCAGGTGATCAGCTGTGTGTTTACACAATAAAATATGCATAGTGTTGAGAGCTGTATCCACAAATCTACTAATTTTGCCCTCAGTGCACCAGATTGATGCATTTAACTTCAATTTAAATAAAAACATATTCTGTTGTAACAACAATAACATTATAAATAGTAACATAGCATGGTATTGCACATTTACTGTAGCTTTGAGTGTTACTGGCCTGCGATTTTTTTATTACATGAATGAAGGTGACTGAGGCTTTTTAATATAGACTTTTCAGTGTCCCACATTTTGCACAGAACTGTCCCACATTAGGAAAACAGATTGTCTGAGACAACTTGGCACTAAGAGTACTAATATGTCTACCATTTATTTTATGAGTTTAATATCTGCATGTTCTCTTTTGGTTTGATTAGGACACATCCTGGGGATTTCAGAATGTTACTGGATTTTGATTTATTGTATCGGCTTCATGTCGCAATATATTCCCGAAGTCTGAAATGCAAAAAATTTCCACATTAGGGCAATTCACCCTACATTTAATCATTTTGTTTATTTTTAACGAAATAAATGTGGTTTAATCCATCATGAAATTAATATAGGCTATTTACTTAGTACATATCTGACATTAACGGTTAACACACTGTTCATACTGCTCACAGGCTGATATCTAGTGTATTCATACCCCTCACTGTTTATTCATCATTCAATTCATTATATATTTTATTCTGTAGATTGTGAACATTACTTTTCACTTTACTGCTTGTTGCACCTGGTTAGAAGCTAAACTGCATTTCGTTGTCTCAGTAGGCCTACCTGTAATCTGTGCAATAACAATAAAGTTGAATCTAATCTTGAGCAGGAACTAATGTAGGCTATTTACTTAGTACATATCTGACATTAACGATTAAACACGTTTGTGCATTCTTTATGAATGCAAACCGAGTCATTTCGTTTATTTTTAACGAAATAAATGTGATTTAATCCACATAATTTACTGTGTTAATTGTTTACTGTGCAGTAGTATTGTTTAACTTGAAGGTGCCTGATGTGAACATTTCCAGAATGTATTGTCTTCACTTTTTAAATGCCTCTGTGATGTGCTGCAGACCATACCGTTCACCAGCCCAACCCCCCATGTGTCCTATGTATGTTGGGGACCCTTTGTTTAAAACTAATTGGCCATCGGAATGTGTGTCACATTCCACAGCTCTCTTCCCCCCCCCCCCTCCTGTGATCCCCCGCACACAGAGAGGCAGATCGCTCTTCTGAAGAGAGCGGAAATAATGATATTGCAAGTTAGAAACGTAATATGCATTTTGACAGACACTTGGGGGAAATATGCTGCATTTTGAATGTCCGATAGTCCACCATTAACACCTTAGTCCGTCTCGTCTACGAAAACTAAATATACATGACATACTTTGTTTTAGTAGATTTCGCATGAGAGCAAAAGGAGAATATCCGTGTGTAAGAGTGAAAATGTATGTATGTAAAATGAGAATATATGTGTGTAAGAGTGAAAATATGCTGCATTTTGAATGTCCGATAGTCCACCATTTCCACCGGAAATATCAAACATTTAATAAAAGTGAAAAACAATGAACAAGACTTAACGTGTTCATCATAATTAATTATATTTATTTCGTTTGGATGTAGGATTTTTGACTTTGTTTAGAGCAGTGATCTTCTACTATATGAACATTTTGGACCCAAAATCACAAAAAAAACGTAAAAACAGATTTTGAAAATGATTTTATTTTTCATAACACAAACATACACAACGAAACCATTTAAAAGCTGTAAATATATACATGGGATGTGACTATGATAATGTGAAAGTTTGATTGAGGTAGCATGGGATTTCATTCTGATAAGGCAAAACAAATATACAAATATATATATATACACATTATGTACAACAATCTGTTTTTTCTGTCTTTATCTGTGCCACGCTTCAAAGCGGTTTCTGTCAACTACGACACAGAGGGCAACATCACAGATTCCTCCTCCTCCATGTCAAAAAACAAGCTTAAAGCTTGACTCACGTTCAGAGTTCTCTTCATCATAGTTGAGTCTTCAAAACTCTAAATCTATCTAACTATATCTAAATTCTCAATGTTTGTCTGTCACTTTACTTCAATCGCAGTCTCCCGCAGCCTCTCTTCGTCTCCCGCCGCCTGTCTTCGTATATCTTCGTCTCTCTCCATTTCCCGCCGTCTCTCTTTGGTTCCCGCCGTCCCTCTTCGTCTCTTTTCGTCTCGTTTCGTATCACTCCGTTTAACTGATTACCTCACCCCCTCCCTGGTAAATACATCCTGTTGAGCAGAATCTACAGTTTCCAGTATTTTCCGTTTCGTAAAATGATAAAATACGGCGAAGATATTAAAATATGTGCTTCCATTATTCATACTTCTGAAATATATCTGTATTAACTTTATATCATCGTATGTCCGTGTTTATTGGGTATTTTTGCATGAAACAAAGACTGGCATATCGTTTCAAGCCAGTACTTTCGACAGAAATACACATATACATCCTGTTGAGCAGGATCTACAGTTTCCAGGATTTTCCGTTTCGTAAAATGATAAAATACGGCGAAGATATTAAAATATGTGCTTCCATTATTCATACTTATGAAATATATCTGTATTAACTTTATATCATTGTATGTACGTGTTTATTGGGTATTTTTGCATGAAACAAAGACTGGCATATAGTTTCAAGCCAGTACTTTCGACAGAAATACACATATACATCCTGTTGAGCAGGATCTAGAGTTTCCAGTATTTTCCATTTCGTAAAATGATCAAATTCGGCGAAGATATTCAAATATGTGCTTCCATATTTCATACTTTTGAAATGTATTAACTTTATATTATCGTATCTCCGTGTTTACTGGGTCTTTTTGCATGAAACAAAGACTAGGATATAGTTTCAAGCCAGTACTTTCGACAGAAACACACGGCAATGTTGTCCGGACTGTTGTTTTTATGCGGCACCGGCTTGAACAGGTCATGTGATCTGATCACGCCGGCGTGACGGTCGACTCCAAAGGGTCAATATTAAATACATATAAGTATTTTTACAACTTGTATTTAGAAATACTCTGTTGTAATTATTGATGCATACATGTGTTCATCCATTTAATGTGGCATCTGCTATAATGGGGTTAATGTATGATATTACTTAATAATAAAATACATTATAATATATGATATGATAATTACATTTTAGTTTTATTCATTTCTTATTTCATAGTTTCTCATTATTAGGGCCCGAGCACGAGAGTGCTAGGACCCAACGGCGTCCTAGCACGAAGTGCAAGGATACCTATTGTTATTCGTGGTATTATTATTAGGGCCCGAGCACGAGAGTGCTAGGACCCAACGGCGTCCTAGCACGAAGTGCAAGGATACCTATTGTTATTCGTGGTATTATTATTATTATTATATAATTACGGAATCCTTGTTTTCAGGCCTTTAGGATGCTGAAAAAGTTGTATAATTTTGCACGGACGCCAGGACCGGTGAAAAATTTGATATTCTGGAGTCAATGAGTTCAAATTGTCCAACCTGCTCGCTAGCGCCACCTATTTCAATTCCATTTTGGAAAAATTCACAAAGTCCCACCGTAACTCCGAATGACCTGACATTTTGCAAACATATCCGGGTGGACCTGCTCTACAAATAATCCAATTGGAATCTTTAGCTCCGCCTACTTTATTTTTTTTTAAATTAGCATAATTTTCAAAACACTTAAATATTCACTTAAATTTCAATTTTTAGTTTATCAACACCAAACTTCGTATACAGTATTGCCGGAGGGTCATACACATTACCCTAGGAGATGAGCATGTTCAAACGATAATTATTTCCGCCATGAATTAAAACGTACTCGCAAAAAGGCGGAGCTTAGAAAGAAATGATCATAATTCATCAACAATGTATCCAAACATCACAGATTTTGGTGGAAACGTTGAGTCTGTCTTGGGGAATAGGCACACCAAAGTATTTTCATTTTGGACTATAGGGGGTGCTAAAAACACCACCAATTTATAACTCAAGAGCGGATGGACTAATCTTTTTGTTTTTTGTTACCACATACTCTCGGGGCAACTACGAACTTAGATTCAAAGTGTCGCAACAAATTCAGAATGTGGGCGTGGCCTATACATTATTTTTAAATTGCGATAGCATAAAATGAGCTTCGGACGCAAAACTTGGGACACACGTCAGAGCCCAGGACCTTTTCTAAAATGTAAAAAAAAAACGTACATTTTCAAAAAAACTGTTCACTAGCGCCCCCTATTGTGTGGTAGTCACATATAGTTTCTCAAAACTTCACGAATTTTGGCACAGACATTTCTCATGGAATTGCGGATATATTTGTACATACATTCCATTAGCCCCGCCCCACACAAAGTCGGCCATTTTGAAATATGTGCGTTTTTCAGCCATTTTACGCACGTTTTGCGAACTCCTCCTAGGGGAATGATCGGAAAAATTCCAATGCAGGACAGGTTTAGCCCCTATCCCATATGATACTTAATTGAGGAGCACATTTTTGAAAAATTACTCGTGGAGGTCGTAAGCTAACAGCGAATACACCATTGTTGACGATTTACATGTCGCAAATTACTCTAAACTACTCGGATATAGTTATTCCGATATTCACGAAACGCTGTATACATATTGCTATTATGATTGCACACATATTTCAAATTGCCTTTCATTAGCTCCGCCCCCCAGAAAGTCGGCCATTTTGAAAAATGTGCGTTTTTCAGCCATTTTACGCACGTTCTTGCGAACTCCTCCTAGGGGAATGATCGGAAAAATTCCAATGCAGGACAGGTTTAGCCCCTATCCCATACGATACTTAATTGAGGAGCACATTTTTGAAAAATGACTCGTGGAGGTCGTAAGCTAACAGCGAATACACCATTGTTGACGATTTACATGTCGCAAATTCATCCAAACTACTACATTTCCATTTTTGGAAACCTTTACAAAGTGGCACCGTAACTCAGAATTACCTGAAATGTTGCCCACTTATTCGGGTGGACCTACTCTACATATTATGTCCTGTAACCCGAAAGCTCCACCTCCTTCATTTTTTTTTAATTACCATAATGTTAAAAACAGTGAAATATTCACTTAAATTTCAAATTTTGGTTTTTCAACACCAAACTCAGTATACAGTATCGCTGGAGGGTCAGGCAGATTATCCTAGGGAATGAGCATGTTCAGTCGATAAATGTGGCCGTCAGTACTCTAAACGTGTTCGCAAAAAGGCGGGGCTTAGATAGAAATGCTCATAATTCATCAACAATGTACCAAAAAAACATACATTTTGGTGGTAAGGTTCAGTCTGTATTGGGGAAGAAGCACACAAAGTAATATCCATTTTGGACTATAGGGGGCGCCAAAAACATGACAAATGTATAACTCATGAAATGATGGACGAAATCTTTTTTTATTTTTTAGACATACTCTGGGGATGAGTATGGACTTATATTGAAAGTGTCACAACGAATGATAATTGTGGGCGTGGCCTGTACTTTTTTTTTTATGACGATGTGCTTAAATGTGTTTCGGTACGCAAAACTTGGGACACGCATCACAGCCCACGACCTTTTCAAGAATGTATAAAAAAAACGTAATTTTTCAAAAATATTGCTCACTAGCGCCCCCTATTGTGTGGTAGTCACATATAAGTCTCAGAACTTCATGAATTTTGGCACAGACATTCCTCATGGAATTGCGGACATATTTGTACATACATTCTATTAGCCCCGCCCCCCAGAAAGTTGCCCATTTTGAAATATGTGCGTTTTTCAGCCATTTTACGCACATTCTTGCAAACTCCTCCTAGGGAAAATTCGGAAAAATTCCAATGCAGGACAGGTTTAGCCCCTATCCCATATGATACTTAATTGAGCAGCACATTTTTGAAAAATTACTCGTGGAGGTCGTAAGCTAACAGCGAATACACCATTTTTGACGATTTACATGTCGCAAATTACTCCAAACTACTCGGATATAGTTATTCCGATATTGACGAAACGCTGTATACATATTGCTATTATGATTGCACACATATTTCAAATTGCCTTCCATTAGCTCCGCCCCCCAGAAAGTCAGCCATTTTGAAAAATGTGCGTTTCTCATGCATTTTAAGCACATTTGAGCAAAGTCCTCCTAGGGAAATGTTCCAAAAAATTCCAATCCAGCACAAATTCTGCCCATATCCAATGTGATGCTAAATTGTGAAGAAATTAGTTGCTAGCTGAATCGAGGACCTCGTAAGCTAACGGAGAATATACCTTTTTGGACCATTTATATGTCAGATAAGCTACTGAAACCTGCCTGTCTGCCTCGCACATCAACGCTCACAAACACACAGACACACCTACACGTTCTACAACACACACCTACACGTTCTACAACAAACACAAACAGCTCCTAAAGCATATAATACATATAAATATTAGGCTACAGCCCTTGTATTTATTAAGTGAAGCACCATATGGTTTCATGAAAAATCTCCTAAAGCCTACAAATAAACACACACCCCCTCCCCCACACAAACACTTTCTCTGTCTATAAGGCTTACAGTTACATTGTTCAATCATGCTTTAGCAACCATGTCTTTATTATGATCTCTTGTTTTCTCTGTGATTACCACAATTCTGGAGAAATGGATCTGCTGGGGAACGACCCTTACTTTGAAAAGTGCACGGCAAATCAGAAGGACAGAGCTGCCACCTGAGGTGCTGGATAAAGCAAGCCTGAACAGCGCTCAGGAACATCATCCACCCAAACCTCCACTGACTGCAGTACAGACGTATGAGTGTAGACGTGTAGAGCTCATCACTGCTGTCACTTCAGCCTTACATACTTTTACTTATAATTAAAACATTACATCTGTGTGCCATATAGTACTTGTCATTTTGCATATACTGTATATACTTATTACATTGCTGTTAACATTGTCTTTTTTTAAATACTGTCTACACTTAATCTACAACTTCTCTCATATCTTTGAATCTACATTATGGTTGTTTATATGTATCTTGCACTTCTTTGCGTCTTAGGTTTACATTTAAATGTTTGCTGTGACGGACTGCGGAGCTGAGCAAAACACACACTAACAGTTAGACCAAACACACTTCGCTATTCCATCTACCTCTGGAGCTAGCTAAACTAGTTATAAATATGTTTATTCTTCACTGTCGGAATATAGGGTTAGGGTTAGGGTTGACACAGTTGGCGCACATGTCTAAGATTTCCTGGTCAGAAACAAAGGAACGCAAAGTCAGGTAAACAATTTAGAGGGATGACAAACGGCTCATTTCGGAGGACTGAGGGGGGGGACCAGCAACCCTCCCCGACAGGCGCACGGACGCGAGGGCCCGCTCATCACTGCGCGCACAAGTGCGACCGCAGTTTTAATTATTATTTGTATCGCTCATCTTATTTTTGATTTTGTTAATCTGTGTGAATCTGTGTTGTCCTGTTTTTCCACTCTCACCCTGTTGCTGTTTGAACTACTGAATTTCCCCACAGGATTAATAAAGGTCCATCTTATCTTATCTTAATGTATAAGTTGATTTACTTCAATCTACTGTACAATATTACAAGAAATATACTGCATAAAGCAAACTATATACTTTATTTGATCTAAAATATTGATGTTTCTACAACGCCCATTGTGTATTTTGTGAATGAAGCGCCATCTCATGGTTAAATCCTGTAATTGAACAAATGGGGAAATTGGGCAACGCCCTCTAGCAATTTGGCAACACCCCCAGCCACTGGCATCCGCTGGGCTTTTGACTGGGACACATCCATTTGAGTCTGATCTGGAGTGCTACATCTGTACCCCAGCCTCTCAAAAGCACTGCCTATGGGCACTACTACAAACAGAGGAACTCACTGACTTGTAATGCAATGCCATTGAAACTGTTTCTCAGTAGTCAATGGATTCGGTTACGGCCCGTACACACTACAGGCGTCAGAAAAGCTTGAAGCTGGGCGTGTCCGAGGCTTGGCGCTTTCTCGCGCCCAAGGCGACCAACAACCAATCAGGAATCTCCCGCCCGCCCCCGGCATACAAAGCAAAAAAAAAGCCCGGCTCTTCTTTACTATTGCCAAAATGGATGCCGGTTTTGTAGCAACGGTAGCGTTGGTTTATTCAATGTCTCGCAGGAGGCCACGTATAGTGCGTCGCTGTTGGGTACATCCCATACTCAGAAAACGTCTGCAACGGGGGGAATACCACGTTCTTGTCCAAGAGATCCGCCTGGATGGTGTACTGTTTCAGCACATCTGCGACTCGCCATCTGCCTACGGTACGTTTTGTATATTTCTACTTCTTTAATATGACTGTATATAAAGAGAGAGAATGCATGCAATGGATGAAAGAAGTCTGTGATTTAGTTCAGATGAATGACATTAATTAAGATAGCTAGGTAAACGCAGTATTGCTCCCCTGTGTGTGCGCGCGCGTGTGTGTGTGTGTGTGTGTGTGTGGTGTAATTGTGTGTCTGTGATATTTTGGTGTGTGTGTGTGTCTGTCTGTGGTGTAATTGTGTGTGTGTCGCCTGTGGTGTAATTTTGTGTGTGTCTGCGGTGTGTGTGTCTGCCTGTGGTGTAATTGTGTGTCTGTGATGTGTCTGTGGTATGTTTGTGTGTCTGCGGTGTGTGTGTGTGTGTGTGTGTGTGTGTGTGTGTCTGCCTGTGGTGTAATTGTGTGTCTGTGGTATGTTTGTGTGTGTGTCTGTGGTATGTTGGTGTGTCTGTGTGTGTGTCTGCAGTGTGTGTGTCTGTCTGTGGTGTAATTGTGTGTCTGTGGTGTGTATGTGTCTGCCTGTGGTGTAATTGTGTGTCTGTGGTATGTTGGTGTGTCTGTGGTGTGTATGTGTCTGCCTGTGGTGTAATTGTGTGTCTGTGGTATGTTGGTGTGTGTGTGTCTGTGGTATGTTGGTGTGTGTGTGTCTGCCTGTGGTGTAATTGTGTGTCTGTGATGTGTGTCTGTGGTATGTTGGTGTGTGTGTCTGTGATGTGTGTGTGTCTGTGGTATGTTGGTGTGTGTGTCTGTGATGTGTGTGTGTCTGTGGTATGTTGGTGTGTGTGTGTGTCTGTGGTATGTTGGTGTGTCTGGTGTGTGTGTCTGCGTGGCGTATCATATATTTTTTTTTTAAATCATGTATATTACTTTTTTCTCAGGTACCTGGCAACCGGTGACTCGTACAGGACCATAGCATTCAGCTATCGGGTCGGGCATACAACAGTGGCTGTCATCGTGAAGGAGGTTGCGGGTGCCATCTGGACCGCGCTGGTCGAGGAGACCATGCCGGTACCACAGACCGAGGACTGGAGAGCCATCGCTGCTGGGTTCCAGGAGCGCTGGAACTTTCCAAATTGCGTTGGTGCCATAGATGGGAAGCACGTGGTGATCCAGGCTCCGGCACATTCTGGGTCCCTCTACTTCAACTACAAGTCCACCCACTCCTTGGTACTGCTGGCTGTCGTGGATGCCCAGTACCTCTTCAGGGTAGTGGATGTCGGAGGTTTTGGAAGGAGCAGCGACGGTGGGAGCCTGCGGAATTCCGCTTTTGGAGAGGGCCTCCGAGATGGCAGTCTGCAGCTACCGCCTGACACGTCATCCCAGGAGCAGAGCGGCTAGGCCTTCTTCCCCATGTGTTCGTTGGAGATGAGGCTTTTCCGCTGCTGGACAACCTGCTGCGTCCGTTCCCTGGACGTCACCTCACAGGAGGCTGTTCAACTACCGCCTCGGCCAGGTTGGTGGTTGAATGTGCGTTTGGCATCCTCTCATCTCGGTGGAGAATGTTCCGGCGTGTCATCACCACCTGAAGGCCACCTGTGTGTTGCACAACGTTCTCCGCAGGAAGGCGATAGGAAGGACATCACGCACACCTGTCGTCGCAAAGTCGAGCGATGAAGCTCCAACCCTGCACGATGCACCTATGATGGGCTCCAACAACGCTACACGCCGATCCATCCAACTGCGGGACATCTTCTGCTCCTATCTGAATGAGGAGGGTGCAGTGCCATGGCAGCAGAACGTGGTGTAGGCACCATGGCTCCTCCAAACCAAAAGCTCTTTTAAGAGCTACCCATTTTCTTTAAAGAGCAAATGTTCCAAATGAGCCATTTTAAAATCAAACATTGCTAATAAACATGTTTCTTGAATTTATATTATGATATGACTAACAACCTTTTTCTTTCAGCCCTGTTTTTACTGATAAACCACTCATAATTTCAATATGTTTTCACATGACCAATTACAGAAGAAAGCACATTATATATACCGACATACATGAAGCTTCTGGTATGTTGCAACTGACAAACCACATGAACAAGTGAAGACACAGTATAGCCATAACATACTTGAAATAATGTTTTATTTGGTGAATTTGAGTGAAGTGTGTGTGATGAGTGTAAAAAAATGTAATGTGGATCAGTATGTGTGAAAAAATTATAAAATTATACATTGTTCTCCTGGTCCACCTAAAAAATGAGCTGGTGTACCCCGAGGCGGACTCTTGCCCTCTGTGCCTTTGTCATCTGCCTCATGGTGGGCAAGAGGCTCTTGAAGAATTGAAAGTCCTCGTCCTCCTCCACCACTGGTGGGGTTGACTGGGCCATTGGTCACAGCAGACAGCAGACTTCTTTCATCTTTTCTTGCAGACGTTCTCTAATGAAATGAAATGAAATAATAAAGTTAATAAATAATAAAGTGAATTTCTTTAATTTACTAAATTATTCCTCCATTAATGAATGCTATTTTTATGCTACATTCCATGCTGGCTAAATATACTGTCTATGCTTGATAGCTGTGAATCAAATCAAGTTTTATTTATATAGCACATTTATAAACGATTTTTGGTCGAGCCAAAGTGCTGTACATATAATAAAAATAGCCTACAGTAGAGACACGTTACAGCAAATACAACAACACAGATTGTTCAGAATATCAGTATGAGAAAAACGACACCCTCTGCATGTATTATATGTTATATTATGCTTATACTTATATTATATATAATATTTTTTTATTATTATATTAATATATATTATATGTTATGCTACATTACTAGCTGGCTAAATATACTGCCTATGCTTGATAGCTGTGCATGTATTATATGTTATGTTATATATTATGCTTATACTTATTATAATATTTTGTTATTTTTATATTAATATATATGATATTGTAGTGCCGAGAGATATGGGAGTCGGAGACGATCGAAGGTGGTCACCACAATATGTTGTTATGCTACATTACTAGCTGTCTGCTCAATGCTAAAACAAAGTAAACTGGATATAAACTCTCCAAACAGTTGAAAACCTACCAGTTTCACCAACTGTCTCTGCCACCTCCCGCCATGCCTGGTTCCTCCGGTTTAGGTCCCGGTAGGTGAACAGAGTACAGTCATACAAGACTGGGACATTTGCCACGGAAATGATTAATTTGTCCTGCATTTTCTGACATAAGGAAAATAGTCGAGACCTGCATACACGCGGTTTGATTGGCTAGGGCTTGTAATGACGGGAATTCAAAAACGGGATTTGATTGGCTGACGCCAGCTTCGAGCAAGCCTCGAGCCTCAAAAGTTGAACATTGTTGAACTTTTGACGCCGATAGACGCTCGCGAGGCTTGCAACGCCTTGCCATGCTACCCACAATGCAGTTCGGCGAATTTTGAAAATATCCTACGTCACCCCATTCAAATGAATGGGCGAAGCGTTGGAAGCCTTTTTTGACGCCTGTAGTGTGTACGGGCCGTTACACTTTGGCATGAAACCCTGATATTTGCCATGTAAAGTTATAGTCTCCCTGTGTATTTGCATGTGCTTTTACACTCAGATGCCAGTCACTTTTAAATGCCATCAAACACTTAAGTCGGCAGCGTGTTTTCTTCTAGCCTGAAAAATGTAGATGAATGATGAGCTCTTCTCTCAAACTTACATTCTTCGTAACCTCAAATACAAACACTCTACAATGCAAATTTGAATGCACAAGTTGGGAATACTTTGGAAAGACTGCAAGGATTAAGTTGAAATAAATACATATTCCTTTCCCATTTCATTGATTGATCCTTCTTCAGCTGCCTGTGCTATTATAGGTCTGAGGTGCAAAATTGAAAAGCTACACAGAACAACTATACAAACCAGGACCATTCCTAACTTTACTTTCATTATTAACTGCGTTTGAGACCCCCTTGCACAAAACACTAAACCCTAAACTATAGCACTGGGAAATTGCCCAGTTATGATTGTGTGAAACAACTTCTAAAGCTAGTTATTGCTACAATATAACCTGAATGACCCCCAGTAAACAGTAACACTCCTTGAAATGTAAGAAAGAAAATAAGTGTCAGGAAACAGAATGCCTGAGAAAAGATTGTGAAAAGAAAATATCGAAGCATCAATCCGTCTTTTTCAACCGTTATGTGACCATTGTTGTATATTTTTGTGTTGTGTGTTTTTATCAGCTTTTGTACGTTCCAATGTGTTGTGTCTACAAGCTTTGGGCAACTTCTCAGATGTGCACATGATCATTGACCAGTGTTATCCCAGCAGCCTGAACACTTTGGCTGCTGGGATAACACTGACATGTGCACATCTAAGATGTATTTTCTTATCAATCTCCACTTTTGTGGAATCAGCTTCCAGTTTGTGTTCGGGCAGCACACACCCTATCCGTTTTGTGCGCTTAAGACCTTCCTTTTTGATAAAGCTTATAGTTAGGGCTGATTAGATTCAGCTCCTAGTTTTGCTGCTATAAGCTTAGACTGTCGGGGGACACCTTACTTCTTCCTTCTCTCTGTCTGTACCTGTGTTACTCTCATGTTCCGATTAACCCAGCTTCCCCCAAATTTCAATTTGGTGTCTATCTACGCTGGGATCCTGAGTCGTGGCTGATCCTGCATCCTGAGTAGGGTTGGGTACCAACATTTCGATTCCAACGGCATCATTTAGAAATGTGAATTTCGGTTCCGCTTTTCGATGCCTGAGGAAATATTTCTCGCCGCTCTCCGTAGCCTACTGTATGACTGCGGCGAGGTGGGAAATGTAGCGTTGTACCTACACTTCCTACAGCGTAACCTGAGACCAGGGCCGGCCCGTTGCACTGGCATTATAGATGTTCGCCTAGGGCACCAGATCTGTGGAGGCGCTGCACTGGCAGCTCTGGGAGGGAAAACAAATGTTTTGACCGTTAGTGCTCATCCTAATGTTCGGCCTTGATGTAACAACATTCATAATTAAGTAAATGTAACACCCTTTTTCACCCCGGTTACACGTTTCATTCGCCCTGTACGGTGGGCGCTGCAAGTGATGAAAATGGGGGATGTTGGCTTATCTGGCACCCGCAGCTCACAGCCAAAGTGCGAGTGAGCGTGGGAGTGAGCGAGGGAGAAAGGGAGGGTGCACTGGAACCGGCGCTGTTGTTATTAGCATCTGGTGCTAGCTGCTCCAACGGAAGAAGAAGATGTTTCTACAATGATGTGGAGGGAGAGTCCTCTCCAGTCAGACTGAGGCTGATAACTACAGCTCAGTGAGGTAAAGGACTCTCAGTGTTTAGATAGTTCACTTTAGTCTAAGTTATCTCAGTGGGTCTCAAACGTTTTGATCACAATTTATGTCAACACATATTTCCATGGCACTCCTTTATAATTATTGGGATAAAACAGGTTTGAAATCATTCCAATGTATACTATACTGTAGGACAGTAAACCAGACATATTGTTTTAAACTGGAGAGATAAAAAAATATGCATAAATAAAATAGTAAAATAAGATATGAATGAACAACAAAAATAAAATACGTTACATGTATTTGTTATTGGCTATGGGTTATTGGTTATGCTCACATACTTATTTAATTATTCAAATGTAAACCGATCTTTTTCATATGGGTGTTTAGAGTTGTACCCCCTAGATCTAGTCTCTAGTAATTCTGCTTAAAGTGCACCAGATTGAAGCATTTTACTTTAAAATGTTCAAACATTTCTTCCCGGTATGTCTGAGAAGGCAGATATGCTTGTTTTTCTCAACAAGAACTTAATCGATTTTTTTTACCCTGCCCCTCAAAGAATCGGAATTGAGAACCGTTAAGAACCGGAATCGAAAAGTAGAATCGGAATCGGAATCAGAATCGTGGAAGTTCAAACGATACCCAACCCAGGATTGTTGACATCCTCGTGGATTCATCTTCTTATTATGGACACATGCATTTCCAAACATTTGGTCTACCTATGTTGTAAATGTATTATCTTTTCGATTTACAGTTACTGTACACACAGCATCTATTGCACGTCTGTCCGTCCTGGGAGAGGGATCCCTCCTCTGTTGCTCTCCCTGAGGTTTCTCCCATTTTTCCCTTTAAACTGTGGGGTTTTTCCTTTTTTGGAAGTTTTTCCTTGTACGATGTGAGGGTCTAAGGACATAGGGTGTCGTATTGTCATACTGATATTCTGTACAAACTGTGAAGTCCACTGAGACAAATGTAACATTTGTGATATTGGGCTATATAAATAAACATTGATTGATTCAGTTAATTTAGGCCATAGTAATTAGACTATAATGTAGAGTTTTCATCCTGAATTAGATATCCATTCTTTTGACAAAAGGATAATGACTCTCCTGTTTTAACTACCAGCAATCATATATAGAACTTAGACTAGTGTAACTCAGTGGCGAACCGTCGGAGCCTTCAAGGTACAAGGTATTCAGACAATACCCTGGAACACTCAGATAAAACAAACAAAAAATCGATTTAATTATATAAATAAAATGTATATAAAATGAATAAATGAGAATCATATCTGTGTTATTGATCTGTAATAATAGAGTGTTAAGTTGATTTGTTTGTCTTTCTCGTTCCATGCACTACGCATTTCAGTGGTTTTGTGCTAGAAAAGAAATGCAACCAATCAGATATTATTCAGGGTCTCTGGGTAGAATATCCTTCAACAAGGTATTAATAATAATAATAATAATCCTTATATTTATTATAGCGCTTTATCAATGACTCTCAAAGCGCTTTACAAATACACATTACACATACAGATCATAAATACATGTAATGGTCATCTACTGTGGACAATACCCACAGGAGCAAATTCGGGTAAAGTGTCTTGCCCAAGGACACAACGGCCTGACGCAGTGGGGCGGGAGCGGGTTTCGAACTGGAGTTCCCCAACGCCCCCTTGATCTGATGATCAAACGCACAGACCACTGCGTCCCTGTATTCTACATCCTTGATAGAATGCCATGGCCGTTGCACTGAATGAGAGCATACGTTTGGATTGACAGTTTGATCAACCAATCATATATTGATTTGTAGCCAATGGGTGTATTCTTTCAGAGTTTCCCTCGGTTCCAGGGTGCTCTAGAAGGCCCGCTAGTTCACTTTCATTTCATTTCAAACCTTTATTTCTTCAGATAAATCCCATTGAGATCATTGATCTCTTTTTCAAGGGAGACCTGCTCAAGTAGTTCCACATGAAACATAAAAACATAAATAGAACAACAAAAGGACATCATACAGCATTTACATAATTATCCACATAAGCAGGTACCAATAGCTTCCGATTGAGTAGCATCCAACCGAGCTTTAAAAACATTTAGTGGCACCAGATCGTTCAGTTTCCATTTAATTTGCAGACTATTCCAAGACAGAGGAGCTGCGCATCTAAAAGCTGTCTTCCCTAAGACAGTCCTAGCAGTTGGCACATTTAATAAAACCACAGCATTCGATCTCAGGCAGTAGCCACTTACAATTTTCCGTGAGATCAGGGAGCAGATATAAGATGAAAGTTTCCCTAACATGGCTTTGTATATAAAAATGTACCAGTGACTGAGCCTCCGTACAGTTAGTGAAAGCAAACCAGCCCTTGCATACAGGGTACAGTGATGGGTTAATGCTTTATAGTTTGTCACAAATCTTAGTGCACTGTGATACGCAGCATCTAACTTGACCAGGCAATTGGCAGGTGCATTCATATACTGTACATCAAATCACCATAGTCCAGCACAGGTAAAAAGGTCACAGTGACTAGCCTTTTTCTGGCCTCAAGCGAGAAACAGGACTTGTTCCTGTAGAAGAAACCTAGCCTAACCCTCAGCTTTTTAAGCAGGTTATTGACATGAAGTTTAAAAGTGAGACAATCATCAAGCCAGATACCAATGTATTTGTAACAGGTAACCACTTCAAGTTTTATTCCTTGCGTAGTTACAATATCTAAAACAGGCTCTGGTGTCTTTTTAGCTTTAGAAAAGAGCATTACCTTGGTTTTCTCAACATTTAAAAGAAGCTTTAGTTCAGAGAGCTGAGTCTGAATAATGTTAAAAACAGCCTGAAATGTAACACCAGCCTCCTTAATGGAGGGACCTGCACAGTACATCACGGTATCATCCGCATACAGTAAAGTAGCTTCATCCACATTTTCACCTAAACTGTTGATGTAGATGGAGAATAAAAGTGGACCGACAACAGAACCTTGGGGAACACCATTTGCAATGTTCAAACACTCAGAAGACAGCCCATCAAAGTGAACACATTGGGACCTTTCAGAGAGGTAGTTTACAAACCACCCCACTGCATGGCTGGACATGCCTATACTGGTTAGCCTCTGCTTTAAAATGTGATGATCGACGGTGTCAAATGCTTTTGAAAGGTCAATAAATAGAGCTGCACAACTCTGCTTATTATCTAAAATACTCGCCACATCATTCACCACTTTCATTGTGGCAGTGATGGTGCTGTGTTGCTTTCTGAAGCCTGACTGATGTTTAGACAGGATGTCATTTGTACATCAAAAACACCTTTACCTGTTCACTCACTAAGCATTCAAGAACCTTAGCCAGAACTGACAACTTAGAGATTGGCCTATAGTTATTTAATAAGGTGGCCTCCCCTCCTTTTAGCAAAGGCAGGACATACGCTGACTTCCACAATTTTGGAATTGTGTTAGTGCTGAGGGAGAGGTTAAAAAGAGTAGTGAGAGGTGGAGCAATAAAATCTGCAGCTATCTTTAAAAAGAAAGGTTCTAAGTTGTCCGGGCCAGCCGGTTTCTTAGGATCTAGCTTGGTTAAAGCTTCACGAACAACATCAACAGTAAAAGGGGTAAAACTAAAAGGGTTTTCCAACACACGTTTTTCAGAGTCACATACTGTAGTGTTCACAGAAGCAGAGTTAGTGACAGAATCAAATAGAGCACCACAGGACACAAAATGCTCATTAAAGCAATTGAGCATAGTAGCCCTGTCCGATATAGTGCCAGATGCTGTGGTAATGCACGGAGGTAGCTCATTACGGATATCGCCGGTGGATAACGATTTAATGGCTTTCCAAAATTTTCCAGGATTATTTAGATTCTTTGTGGTTACTGACAGATAGTACTTTGATTTAGCACTTTTGATTTGCGATGTGAAGCTATTCCTTAGCTGCCTAAACTGCAACCATTCTACCTCTGAGCCTGATTTCCTAGCCTTTGCCCAGGCCTTGTTTCTCTCATGAAGGAGACTGGACAGATTAGCAGAAAACCAAGGATTGTCTCGTCCCTTTACTCTAAATGTACGCAGGGGTGCATGTCTATCAATGATCTCCATAAAACCACGATAAAAATAAGACCATGCAGTTTCCACATCTGCACACAGATAGATTTACCCCAATCAAAATCAAACAGATCATGCACAAAACCCTGCTCCACAAAATGTTTTTTGTCTCTCTTAATGATAATGCGAGGTTTAACCTTTTGGACCTTAGTGTCCCTAATTGTGGCTACAACACAGTGATCACTCAGATCATTTGCAAATACTCCCACAGATGAATATTTATGGGGAACATTAGTTAAAATGAGATCAATTAGGGAGGATTTATTAGGGAACTTAATGTTAGGACTGGCCACAATCTGAGTAACATTTAAAGAGATACAAAGGTTTTTAAAATCCTCTGACACTGCAGTTAACCAGTCTCAGTTAAAATCTCCAAGTAGCACTATTTCCTTGTAGTCTAGTTGTGATAAAAGATTTGCTAGTGAAGACAAGGAGTCTTTGACAGCTGATGGGGATCTGTAACAACTCACTACCATGACCTGTTGACCCTTTGCCACTTCTATATTTATGGCTACAAATTCAAATTGCTTACTGATCGATTTGGAAACTAATGTGGTTACACTGAACTTATTCTTAACATAAATGGCAACGCCACCACCTTTATTAGGCCAGTCGGCACGATACACATTAAAACCATTTAAGGCAATGTCAGAGGCCAAAATAGATTTGTTTAGCCATGTTTCTGATAAAACAATGACGTCAGTTGAGCTCGCCCAGATATGGACAAAATCTAGTTTACCTAACAGACTGCGCACATTCAAGTGGATGAAACCCAACCCAGACCTAGCTTTAAAATCAGCAGGAGTAGCGATCTGACTACTACTACTGGGCGGACCAGGGTTTGGTTGTACATTTCCTGACAGTAATAACAACAAAAAGGCAGGCAGCAACAGGTGGAGCCGCTCCGTCTCTTCGCGACGAGCAGGCCTCCGTAAATCGCAGTTCGCATGCAGCAACAGATGGAGCCGCTCCGTCTCCGGAGGAAAATCACCTCAGTACAGCCGTACTCGACAGGTGGGAGTAGGCCTCGGCAGATCGCAGACAACTAAAACTACTACTTGTATAAGCAGGGATGGCTAAAAGTTTGTAAGCAGGAGAGCTAGATGCTAACAGATGCCAGATGCTAACAGGTAGTGCGACTGCCTCCAATGACAGCGTAGGATCAATGACGACAGCATAGCTGTCTCGAGACAGAGGATCTAGATAAATGCGGTTCACCACTGGTGTGGGTTAGGTTCCAGGGTTTATCCAGTAAAAATGTTTTGATCAGTTCTACAGAATGAAATGCCACTAAGCTTTATGGTCAGAATACAACATTATAAGAAATACTGTCATTTGCATCCCTGCTTTCTGGTGAAATTAGATATCCCCTGAAAAATAATGTTAGATTATAGTGAGATATACGGTAAAAGAATGTGCTGCTAAAGTCTGACTGAAAGTCTGTAGCAGTAAATAAAAAATCATACGTGTCTAATTCTTTCTGGGAGCACCATCTGTTGTTTTTGACTGGTTTGTATCTCTTGCAAAGAGTGCTCCATAGCCCATAGGAGGCTGTTAGCCAGTAATGTTCTGCCACTAAAGAGTGTCAAGGATCCTCTCTGGGCTGTTGTCATTCTGCAGGGCCAACCAGTATGTCTTGCATGACACTGCTCGTGGAGGGATGAGAACAAGAGGAGCAAAGAGGAGAGGAAGAGATTTAGGGGGTATAAAAGGACCGAGGGAAGGCAGAGATGATGATGGGGCTGGGGTGAGGACAGAGGGGCATAAAGGTGACAGTAGAAGAGAGGCATGAAGTCAGAAAGGTTGGAGAGAAATTAAACATGATGGGTCGCATGCTTTGAAATTCTCCTGGTGCATGGTTGAACCAAGCATGCACCAGTGCTTCAGCTCCCCTGACTGATATTTGGTGATGAAACCCCAGTTGCAGTAAATGAAATGTAATCAGGATTTCCACACAGGCGAGCTGTGCAATTTCTTAATAAGTCTGGGTGTGTATGTCCACATGTATGAGCATGAATTGTGTGTGTGTGTGTGTGTGTGTGTGTGTGTGTGTGTGTGTGTGTGTGTGTGTGTGTGTGTGTGTGTGTGTGTGTGTGTGTGTGTGTGTGTGTGTGTGTGTGTGTGTGTGTGTGTGTGTGTGTGTGTGTGTGTGTGTGTGTGTGTGTGTGTGTGTGTGTGTGTGTGTGTGTGTGTGTGTGTGTGTGTGTGTGTGTGTGTGTGTGTGTGTGTGTGTGTGTGTGTGTGTGTGTGTGTGTGGGTGGGTGGGTGTGGGGGTGCGTCCGTGCGTGCATCTGCATACTCATGAGTGCACATACGGAAAAATTATAACATCTTAGGCTCAACTCAATAATAATATGCAAAGTACTGTAGCTGTGGCTTTGCAGCTTCAGGGTTAAGACATCAGTATTAAAACCACTTATAATTCCATATTTCCTCCATGTTTATCCATTTTTCACAACCTTTTTGAATTTCACTTAATATCTGTACCTTTGACAGGCTTTAATTTCACGCTGAGGTAATTGTCACCTGCAGGAAAGGATTCTTTTTAAATGAATTTCGCTTGAACAATTTTGAGCTCTTGACACACAGCCCTTACCTGTTGATAAAATGGTTTATTCGTCCTAGTGGTAAAATAGAAACCTGTCCGCTCCTCGTTGCTGCTCGCAGCTGCTGCGAGGAGCAGAAGGCTTTCCGGGTCGGCGATACAGCGAGAACAAGCTAAACTCATCCTGAGCACACACAAACACTCACAGCCGAAGTAAAAACAATAAGTGTTGCTTGATATTGAGTAAGACAAAGGTTTATAACGCTGTGAGAATGGGTCTGCGGAGAGCATTTCTCCGCAATCCCAACTCGTCTATTACCAGCGTTCAGGGAGCTCTATGCAAGTCAATGGGGACTCCCTGTTAGTTAGCCAAGGGATCCTGGTGTGTGAGGTGCTCCGCGGATTGGTCCATTTGGGCCAATCCGGTCATTTGTTGTTGATTTGGGTATTCACACGTCACAGAACCCAGGAAGCAAATAATGGAAAATGAGAAATCTCCAACGAGGCGTTTTGGGGCAGCATACAGGTCTTTTCTGTGTTAGAGTTTTACTCGCTACAGGGTGTACTTTGAGGGTGCACTTTGAGGGTTTTTGACTCTGCAGACCGTTTACATGCATAAAAACCTTCATAGCACACAAGGGGACGGGTAATAACCGGAAAAGCATGACATGGGCCCTTTAAGGTTCAAGAAACATCTGAAATATTATGCGATGTACAGCTTTACGTTTAGTTCACAGTCTCAGATAATCAATTGTGTTTATCATGTCTTTGTCTTTATGTGAAGTAGGGCAGGGGATTATCAAGAATAATATTGAAGGGTTGAGTATTGGTGCATTCACATAAATTGACTCAATACAATTGCTCATAAATAATCATTAATAATTCAGATTTAATGACTTGATCACCTAACCATAATGACACTTGGGCAATATTAAAATGTTATAATATCCACATTTGTCACTCCACGTATAACTAAATTGATTCATTATCAATTTATTGCCCAGCCCCATTGTTAAAGTGATCAGCAGGCAGTGTCATTCGCAACATATTTGTTGAAGGTTCCAAACTCATGAGCAGAAACTGTGATAATTTGGTATTCAGGCAATAATGTAACTTTATTTATTTCTCTAGGCATCTCCCCCCCTCACTACATTTCCCGTATGACTTTATAGATTTAATGTTGATGTCAGATATGTCTCTGTTTGATTGATGTTTGGAAGCTAACACGTCTCTGCTAAAGTAAAGTTATTACTTTAGTTGTACTTGAAGAAACTCATTAGCATCAATTATTTAATCAGAAACCCATCTACTTTATAAATAAATCTACGACAGTTTCTATTGGGACTTACATGAAACATTCGTACAACTGCACTGCTGAACGTTATGTCATCTTTTTATAATTCTAAGTATAAGTCCCCTTAAACAGGTAAAGCACTGATAGATCTAGGCAGGATTGAAGTCCTCCTAATCCTGCCTCACGTTATCAATGCACCTTAATCAAGATGTAGGTTTCTGCAGCAGTGCAAGTTCAATCTGGTTCCATGTTTGGTTTCTTGCCCTGTTATCCTGCTCTACTTAAAGCAAGACATACATATATGTATGCAGCATGAATTTCACATCTAATAGTGTTAAATAATTACAGTTAATGCATATTCAGCATTAAATTAAGCTTAAGGAACAATGCCAAAAACAATATGTTATAAATGCTTATCAATTTGTCCCAATCCAAAGAGGTCAATCCACCTTTTTTCTGGTAAAGCTTTCTGTAATTTGTTATGTTCTTTGTTATGATCTGTTCATGAAAATCACACAAAGAGTGAGGAGGGCCAGCCCAGCAGAGACCCGATGAGAAAACAGTAATGTGGGCATTTAACTGCAGTGAAGAGGAAGTGAGGCTCTCAATCTTTCAGTCAATCTTCATTTCATACGAAATGTATCTTGAGCTTTTGGTGGGGATTGAATGAGTAAGAATGTATGTGTTATCTTAATTCATTTACATGAAGCATCTTGATCAAATTTCACAATAAGTATAATTTATTTTTAAGGGATACTTTAAACCTTTATTTTGTATCTATTAAAATGATATGAGCACACACTGTGCTTGCTTGTCTACTTAGGTTGGATCAAAGAGGTTCCTCTAGGTCAGGGGTTCTCAAAGTGTTGATGAGTGAGGGCCAATTTAGGTACCCAATATTTGATTGAGGGCCGCCCAAGAAAAAACGGAACACAAAATAATTCCAAAATAAATCCTTTCTTTATTGTACTAACCAATTACCGCAACTCGCGAGATGCCTAGTTGCCATGCAACCAGGAGTCTAGCAAACTTTCCACAAGCTGTCATTCATAATTTAGGAATGACAACCCAGGGGGCGCAGTTTTACCATTCTTAAGCCTCTTAACCCTGTTTTCTTAAATCACCTTTTAAATGTATTTCTCCTAACATGACACCCCATGTGTTAAATATCAAAATGTTCAGGACAATCTCTGGTCTTGCTATATATGCATATTGCTCACGTTAGAGCACTGTTTGATGAGATAAGTAGCTCAAAAGCTTAAAATGTGACATCCGATTTTTGGAAAATCTTCAAAACTCTTGTGAAAACACAAATGTACTCATGTGATCGAATTGTTTTGGTGTTTTAGATTTGGTTACTAAAGTCATAGGATCACAAAAGCAGTGAAATATTTGAATTACACTGTATATAAATGTGTTATTCATGTCTAAAATTAAAAAAATTAAATTCAAATTTTGAGTAAAATAGGTGTTTATCACTCTACTTTCACCACAGCAGGGACTGAGATACATTAGGACTGAATAATGACTTCATATTACATACCAAGGTTCATGTGATGTGTACAAATACAAATTGAGCATTCAACCTTTTTTTTTCAACCAACAATTTATTATAAATATGTTTTTTTTAACCAACTATTTATATAAATATAAGAAACTGGAAAATCTCACTATTTACAATATTGAACATCAGAACTTTCAACCAACTATTCATTATAAATGTCAAGACAGTGTCAAGGTCTTTGTCTGTCTTCCAAGACAGTGGGTCTGGCTGCTGTGAAGGTGGGGGTGATGGTGCATGGGCTGCTGTGTATGTGGGGTGTACAAGTGCTATACGAGACCTCCACGAGACCTCCTTGCTGGCTGGGTTGAAGGTGATGGCTGTGGTGGAGCCTTTGTGCTGAGGTGTATCTTGACCTGGTGGCAGCCGCAGATGGAGGTGGAGGCAGCTGTAGTGATGCTGGTCTGCTGGTCCTTGGTGGTGATGGCTCTGGTAAAGGCCCTTGAGCCACAGTAGATCTTGACCTGGGGGCTGGCACAAATGGATGTTGTGGCTGCTGGATAAACGCCGCCTGTGTAGGACAATAATTACAACTAATTTAATTGAAATAAAGTTCAAGTAAAATGTTGCTCAAGCACAAATAACAATGCACACATCAAAATAAAGTTTGGGAGGTTGCAGAAGGAGTGTCTCTCTCTCTCTCTCTCTCTCTCTCTCTCTCTCTCTCTCTCTCTCTCTCTCAGACACACACACACACACACACACACACACACACACACACACACACACACACACACACACACACACACACACACACACACACACACACACAGGTATTTCCAGTTACTTTACATTCAGTATAAAATCACAGACACACATATACATAGGCTACATCTGATCACAAAGTCTCATCTGTACAGGACAGTAAAATAATAACCGGCACACATATAAATAAATCTATGACAAAGTCTCATCTGTACAGAACAGTATGATAAAATAATCGATGGCAAAAACATGTCACTGTAAATGTCTCCGTTGTGGGACGAATAAATGATTAATTTAATCATCTACACATGTAATCTCACTTTTACACACCAAAATAACGTTAACACAGAGTAAACGTTTGCTAATGGAGAGTCTATTTTGTCCCAATAAAAAGTTCATGACTATCGATAAAAAAATATATCAATAAACCTATTGTTCATTTTTGCGGTATTCCCCACACATTGCCAGTACACTATTACTGTAATATTTACACTTACTCATGTCCAAATGGATCCTTGTTGTTGTCTTTGTATTCTTCTTCTTCAGAAGAGTCGAAGACTTCAGGTTCTGAGGCTCTATCTTCACTGCTGCTAGCGAAACAAATCTCTCGCGAAGTCGGAAACTGTAAAGTTTTTTTTTAGCCAATTTCTCTGTGTCGCTCTCTCTCTCTCTCTCTCTCTCTCTCTCTTTCTCTTTCTCTCCTCACAGACGTAAACTGATGGGAGACACGTGGTTTATGTTTTTTTTACTTGGTGGGTAGGTCCTTAGTGATTTCTCGATGTCCATTGGTCATTTGAGACAATGATGGCTGCCGGCCGAGATTTCCTTGACGGACACACAAATCCACCAATCCCACACAGTGTAAAGTCAAGCTGCTTTGAGCGGCCATATTGGCTGCTGTGCCCTGGTTACAGTCTCACAGGAGATACCGCTGGAAAGCTACTCTTCCAGCGATTCCGCGGATATCTGAATCATATTTCTACTCCTTATA
The DNA here is from genome assembly GCF_902827115.2 of Pseudochaenichthys georgianus. Taxonomy (NCBI): domain Eukaryota; kingdom Metazoa; phylum Chordata; class Actinopteri; order Perciformes; family Channichthyidae; genus Pseudochaenichthys; species Pseudochaenichthys georgianus. Next base: position 27,186,907 of record NC_047515.1, read on the forward strand.
ATCGAAAGTATATGATTAATTACGTAAAATTATGCGCACTCCAGAGGGTTAAATTCCATTCAAATTCTTTCTAGATACAACCATGGAGGATTAAAATATAACGCATGCATTTCAGCGTGTCACATTAACTATCGCGGGCCGCCAGAAACATTTCCGAGGGCCGCCATTGGCCCGCGGGCCGCACTTTGAGAACCCCTGCTCTAGGTATATGCAACACTCTTTCCCATTGTTTCCTCTACCTTCAAGTGGGGCTTCTTTGTCAGAAGAGCCATCTCGAAAAGGGGATGTTTGTTAATTGCAGGAGAGAATCGTGTTCAACTGCCTATGTACCTTGTTGTGCAAAAGTATCCAAGTGGCTTTCTTGAATTGTATATTGATATTAAGAAAATCCAGAACGCAGAAAGTAACTGAATCCGCGTATTGTTTTGGACTATCATGAGGTTATAATGGCCTTGATTAGCTGCTGCTCTCGAGGGTTGAAGCGAGTCTACCCAACCTAACATAGGTATTGCATGGTTTACATGGAAATATTGTTATTCTGGAAAAGATAAATGCAGAGGGGGAGAATTACACTTGGTAAGTGCTTCATCATCATCTTTTGACAAAGGGCCGGGATTAGCTTGTAGAGAGTTATTGCACTTTCCATGTTAATGATCCTGTTCGCCTCAAGTGGATCAGCACTGTAAGATGTAGTTCACACAGATGTTTCTCTTGCATCTTCAAACATTTGCTTCAGGCAAAAGAGTGCACATTTGTCTATCTTCCCTCCTCCCTCCCTGCAATGCATGTCTGCGATATTATTTCACACGCTACTTGAAACACATACACATATGTAGTCACTATAAAAACAAAATAGCTGTCTCCATGATCATTCAAATTGTACTCATGGTTTTTTATCTTTCAATTTATATTCTAATAGATAAACGTCAAGCCTCCGCAGATGAATGGCTGAGCTCACACCCCACTCGGCAGCTCGCTGTTTGTGCTAAATTTGCTCCCCATTGCTGTCAGTGTGTCAGAACAGCAAGCCACACAGCTGTCACAGCTACCAGCACAATACCACAGAAGGATTACACATGTATCTCGAGTTTGATGGATACTAGAAAGCAGGTTTATCCAAATAATATCACAGATGCTGTTAATTGTTTGATGTCAACTTAAAAACTCTCCCTTAACACCAAGTATTGATCATTAGGATATCTTAAAAATGTAGGACAACCAGAGAACAAATAGCTTATCCATTGCTTCCATTGACTCCAGTGGTTGCCAGTGAGGGGTTAATTTTAGTGGTGCACGATAATTATCGGCCCGATAATTATCGGTCCGATATTGGGAATTATGACGTCATCCCGATAAACCCGATAAAAGTATTAATAGCCCCGATAATATACAATATCTTTTTTGGGTAAAAAAAAGAAAAACATACTGCGGTGTGGGTGGATTGGGATGAGGGGCGCTTGTTTTTCACTCAGCTCCTCCCGTTTTGCCAGTACTGTGGTATTAGTGGTTTAGGAAGAGGGGAGTTTTTCACAAATCCAGCGCTCCCTTCTCATGCCTGGCTGTGAGGTAAATGGTGTGCGGCCGTGAAGCCAGGACAGTAAACAAACATGTCGTCGGTAGTATGGGACTATTTCAAAGTTTCAGAGTTAGATAGTTCGCTTGCTATTTGTATTAACAAATGCAATGCAGAAGTTCCAGGAAGAGGGAAAAAGGCAACGAGCTATAATACTTCAAACCTGATTAGTCACCTGAAACATCGCCATCGCTAAGATGGTGTGTTAAAAGCGTACGAAGACGCCTGCGCTGCTAAACTACAAAGTACAAATCCAAAGCCAGCTGCAAAGGCACCGGGGCTTTTACCTATCGACGAGGCTTTTGAAAAAGGCAAGAACTTTATTTGGGAAAATAAATATGGTCACTTTGAAGAGTCAAAACTGTTCTTGGCTTTGTTTTGTTCATAGTAGTAATGCTCATGTCATTTGCTCACTACTAGTCTTTTTTTTACCACCAGGTGTGCAAAAACTACAGGTACATTTAATATATATAATATATTATATTATTATCGGTTATCGGTCTTGAGAAGCAGGAAGTTATCGGTATCGGTTTCAAAAAAACAATATCGTGCATCCCTAGTTAATTTACTAACAAAAAGTCAGCTACACTTACATGCTTATTTATTAAGGCCCACAAAATATGTAACACAAATGTAACGTGCTGAATAGAGTTTCTGTGTATGATCCAGAGTTCCTGTTAGCCGGTAATAACCGGACTTTGACCGGTAAAATATGCTGAAGACCGACAAATCTAAATCTCTCCGGTCAAAATAATTTCCCCTTACGGCCCGTCCACACTACAGCTTAAAAAAAAAGCTTGGAGCTGGGCGTGTCTGAAGCTCGACCAACAACCAATCACATGAATCTCCCGCCCCTGACACACAAGCAGCGGTTTGATTGGCTAGAGCTTGTACTGGCATATGATTTGATTGGCTGATACTTCCACCGAAAGCTTCAGAAGCTTCAAAAGTTGAACATTGCTCAACTTTTGCAGCCTGAAACGCCAGGAAAGTTCCGCTCTGCTTCCCACAATGCAGTTCGGCGAAAAGTGACGTCACCCCATTCAAAGTGAATGGGCAGAAGCGTTGGAAGCTTCTTCCAACACCGCTGTGTGGACGGGCCGTTAGCCTCACCCGGTTGCATTGTTTAGGTATATTGATAAGCAGGTAGTCATATCATTAGCTAGAACTAGCTAGATCTGATCGATATGGACGGGATATCTGACGGGAGAGAGATGACACTCTCATGAGCTGCATGATACTGACGGGCTGTCAGGAGAGGAAGAGAGCGCCTCATTTATTATTCCCGTGTTATTATAAGTTACTGTACACTTTTGAATAATGTAGTTAATCTACTATAATTAGTTTGTTTAATGTCGAATCATATCAATTTGTTTTAATGCTCAATAAATAACAAAGAAGACCTTTGACCGGCGCTTTTCTCATTTTGTCTGGAAGATTTCAACTATAACGGACATGTTGACCGGCAAAAAAAGATTCCATTACATTGCATTTAGCTGACGCTTTTATCGAAAGCGACTTACAATAAGTACATTCGACCAGGAAGACACAACCTTGAAGAAAACAGAATCATATAAGTACATCAGGTTTCATAGAGCCAAACATTTCAAGTGCTACTCAACTGGCTTTAGATAAGCCAGTCCTTTATTAGTATATAAGTGCTTTGTTAGTAATTCTATCGCTCGAGGTGGAGTCGAAAGAGATGAGTTTTCAGTCTGCGCCGGAAGATGTGCAAGCTATTTGCTGTCCTGATTTTAATGGGGAGCTCATTCCACCATTTTGGAGACAGGATAGCAAACCCACGTGTTTTTGCTGATGGGAACTTGGGTCCCCCTCGCAGCGAGGGTGCAGCGAGTCGTTTGGCTGATGCCGAGCGTAAGATTCTAACGGAAACTCTGGTATGATCCCTTAACTGTTACATCAGGAACATAGCGAGATGAAAAGCGTTATAAAACACACACAGACATGACACATACAGTATATTTTTAGTTTCTGAACTGCTTATAGTTTCAGGGATATCATTATCTCCAATATTCAATGTGCAAATGAAGTCCATACATTCATCTACAGATCTTAGAGGGAAGAAATATGCCCCTAACACCTCCAGAAATAGCCTGGGAATGATTAAATCCTATCATGCTATATTTGAATAATATACTGTAGGGCCATACCTATACAGTATAAGGTATATTTATACGTTTTCTTTTTTTAAATACCAAACAGATCATGCATTTTAGCCATGCCTCATTTCGCTCTATTTTGCTCTCCTCCACCCTGTCTTTGCATGCGCTGCAGCTGACTACACCCCCCTGCAAAGGAGGGGGCCGAGTTATGAGCATCATGTTACCATGCTGTTACCATGCCACGGCAACCTCTCATTCCCCTGATTGGTGGAGAGTTGGCCATATAGGCGGAGCTCCTCGTCACTGACGTCAGACTATTTTCAAATCTGTATCAGTCTGTATCAGATCCGTTAAAGCCCCGTTTTTAGAGATTTTGGGTATGGAGGAAAAGAGAGAGGGTTGTGTTTTCTGACACTTGGTGAGTTCCCTGACACACCGGGGACACATATTCATGTATAAAAGATGTACAAAAGTGCATTTTGCATGATAGGTTCCCTTTAAATTATCTTCCATGTGAATCTGTGAATTAATCTGGTTGTGTGTACAACCATGGGTACTCAGCAAACGGGAAGGGGTGATGGCTAATTCTGCAAATTGTGACCCAAAGCGTCACTGAACCCCCCGCTGTTATCTGAGCAGTCAGGCAGATATCATCCATCACAAATTCAACATGTTCAATCAGCTGAGTGGCTGCTTTTTAAGGACTAACTAGTGCCAACAGTACCAGACAGGCTGCAGAAATGACATGCTTGGATAACCCAAGGGCGCCTGATGGCCGACTCTCTGCTTGTGTTGTCAAGGCACTCAAATCGCCTAGAATCATGTCTTAATCAGGGCAGAGGGATCATATAGAATTTTCCCTTTCTGGACGAATAAAGCATGTCTTCTTCTGAAATTGACTGAACTTCATTTGAGTCCATTTATACAACCTGCATTGAGTCTTTACTCAAGTGATAACATGATGCAAAATGTTGGCCCTGAATGCGATTTGCTGAATGTATTCTCAGGCGGAAGAAGCAAACATGAGACAGGAGCTGCCGTCACTGCTCACTTTTTTTGAAAGCACCTTCAGAGATCCAATTATAATGGGTCACCTATCTGAGATAGACTGTATATTAAAGCTCACTAAGGTGTGGATGTTGATGAATGTTCTGCGGAGGTGTACACAGCTTTTGTCTGTGGACAGGATCAACACAGAACTTTTTATGTCTGTGTGACAAGAAACATCTCCCTGTAATCACTGCTAAGCCGTTTTTGCCTTGTATCTTCAGGCTGCTTGAGACTCCGGAGAAACCCCCCCTTTTACTCTGCCCTTCATCCTCTCCACTCTCCTCCATTGACACCTCCCTTGCCTTTATCTTCACCTCTTATCTCCTTCTGTCTTACCTTGATCCATGCCTTTTCTACCTGCTTCCTGTTTTTTTCTTACCACCCACACACACATTGCCCTGGACTCACCATTATCGCTTTTCTCATTTCTCATTCAACCACACACTCAAGATCTTCTCACCCTTAACAACCTCTTTGCTCATGCACCTCCCTTTTCCCTCCACCCTTTACACTTTTCAACTTCCCTGAACCCCCTGCAGCCCAACAATACCTCCCCATGCTTACACCCTACCGCCCTCAGTACTGATTCATAAAGACTTGATGCATCCGCCCTGCAGTTACTAACCCTCTAGCAACCACAATATATACTGTATGAAACAGACCTTTCTTGTTTCTTTGATGAACAGGCTTGTAGAAGTGTACATGAATTGTGTAAGTAATAGAGGTAAAAGAGACATGCTAGTGTCAGAGCCATGCAGTGCTTCCTGTTTAATTTGCCATTGTTTTAAATTGATGTAGGTGGATTCAGGTTTAAAATAATTATGTTATAGTATGTAATTAAACCCACGTGTCTACACTTATACACGTGTGAGTGTGTTTGCATGTGAATATGCAACACCTTTGTTGTTAAGTCACGAGTATACTTATATTAACTTAAATCCAGCAATGGATCTAAAATGTAAAAATATAATAATATTGGGAGGGATGAAACCCTCTTTAATGGTCACACATGCAGAGCACACAGCACACACAGTGACATTTGGCCTCTGCTTTTAACCCATCCTAGTACCAGGAGTCTAGTACTCTTCTTTGGTTTTGCTCATCAACCATTGGCAAGAAGGCAGCTTGATTACTCAGTTGTGGAATACTTACATTTACAGCAGTCTGCATGTCATTGGACATGTTATTTTTTGCCTGTGTTTGCAAACAAGCAACCATTTGTTATGTGATTTAAGAATCGATATCTCACTGGTGAAGAGATTTACAAAGACATCAATTACATTAAAATTAAAAAAAGCTATTCAGAGTGGAGCATCAAGGTTACATTTGTGTCTTTGTGATGTACATATTATAAAAAGCATACCTATTTCAGAATGATTTTTCCAGAGACAGTGGTAATCACATAACAAATGGCGGTTATATTCCAAGGTCAGAGCACAACACATTGAATATTCATAAAAGATTAAATGACCTTGGGTCCTGATTATTTGTTATCTTCAGTCCTTCAGTATGCCCGCCTTTGTGACATCCAATGTGTTGTTGTCCCTCAAAATAGGTCTATGTATCTCTTAAAATGTGGAAAACAGAGGTGACCTTGACATTTCTTCTGTTGTCTTCTCTTCATTGAAGCTACACCAACACTACAATGGACTGCAGCATACATGCAGATGTAATTAAGCAGACTAATCCTGTTTTAGTGCCAATAAACTATAGCAACCATAGATCACATATCCTTGTGAAATAAATCACTGTGTGTGAAAATTATTTTACCATTCCCAGAGGCTTTGCAGAGGAGCATTACACTGCAGCTATACGAAGACGTACACAGCCCTCAGAATATATTGCTGCTGTGAGTTACATACCCTTTACTGAGGCATACTTCATTAATCAAAAATATATTCTCCTTGTGATTCAATTGGGTGATAAAAGTGCTTAAACTGAACTGCAAATATCTGTGTATTTTTGTGTAAGTGTGTGTTGCATTATCTGTGAGTTTCTAAATGAATACAGTGACTGATGAGGTCAGTTTTCAGAGTAATAACCATGTAGACTTTACAGCTGGCAGTGGACTTTGTTAATCAGAATACTCATTAGCTATACATCATCCACCAGTGAGGTGGTGACAGTTTTTTGTTAAACTAATGCAATGGAAGCTTTGAATTCTTAGGTTGTCTTCATTACATTTTCATTATTTAAAGCGATAATACAACCAATGTACACTGACAGGGGTTTTAACTTATGGTGCTCTTGTCAGGACTGTGGGCAGGTACAAGTTTTTTCAGTCCAAAAAGTACCTTAATGATATTTAAAAAAACAAATATACTGTAGTTTCTCTCTCGATGAACAATCCCAATTATAAATGCGTAATTCTTTTTTGAAGTATTATACCTTTTAAAGCCGTTTTCCTTCTAATTTGTTAAGTGAAAAGGGATTTTATGTAGTTAAATATTGCATATAAGTAGTTAAACTAAAAAGTCCCACCCAGTGTGTACCCTCAGGTGTAATTGTGTAGGAGTGAGGACTTACAAAGAGAGGAAGAAAGGTACTCAAACTCAAAACATTGTTTTCATGCTTTGGCACAATCTTTCACCTCACTGACTTTTGAATGCAATTCTGCACATTCCCTGTTCTATTGTAGCATTGGGAATCATAGGTTACACTGAAAACAAGAAACACATGCTGGTGTTCTTTATCTCTGTGCTGCGCTCTCTGCCTAACAAACTGTCTAATAAGTATGCTTAGGAGGTAGCAAAAGGACAACCAGCAACACATTTGTCAAATTACAATTAAGTTTGAAGCTTGTTAATTGTCCTTTGATTTTCAAACTTGCCGCATCTTTTTAATCCACTCAATCATTTCTAAACTTGTTTGGTTTCTTCTTTCTCTATTCATCTCTTGTCATTTCCTCTCATAACATTCTCGCTCTAACATATTTTGCCTCACTGATATCAAGCTCCCTTCCTTCTGCAGACTTTTTCCCTGAAAATGAACACTTGAACCTGCAAGTTATGTAGAAAGATAGCATTGTTATTGTATACAGGACAGTACCTTGCTGTGTTGGACCCTGTTGAATTGTCAGAACACTAAAATACACAAATATACAACAGGGAATGGAAAAAGAGCCAAAAAAATAATTACAATGAACCCCTTGAACATCCCATATTTACTTTTCTGTTGTGGCCGTGCAATTTACGTTTTGCAAAATATGTTGTCATTGCAATAGAGCCACACTTGTAAACAATTAAGCCAGTACACTTTAAGAATGGAGGAAAAGTTGAAAGACGTGAATCGAAAAATAAAGCTGCCGGAAGTATGGTAGCAAGTATACGGAAGGGGCCATGTGGGCCCCTTAACGCCCCCCCGGCACAATTTGGTGTTGTTCAATATTGTTAAGCCTTGTGCTTTTCTTTTGTACCTTCAGGCCACATTTATTTATAACTGCTTCTGAGGAACTTTATTTTAGCTGAGCCACTTTTTCCATAAAACATAAGCTGTTTTTATTATTGAGTCATGCCTGAACAACATCTCAAGCAAGTTTAGAGGGCAGATAGAATAAGAGGATTTAAAGTAAAATGTATGGCAAAAACATTGTCATCAACATTTCCTTGTTCACTGAAGTGATGCCTTGTTTTCTTTATGTCTTTGGAACTTATGCATGGCTCAGGAAATGCTAACACTAGGGCCATGTGTTCTGTTAAAGGGTGAGCGAGCAGGGTTTTATCAATAAATATTCCCCCAAATTTTTATACGAGGATATAAAGTGATTAAAATATAAATAAAAACATACTTCTGATAAAATAAATACATTTGAACAAAAATAAATTACAAATGAAATAAACATCTTGAGATGATCATAAATAGCAATACAACCACACTAAAGAATGCCTTACTGTATGTCAATGAACCTCCCAGAGAAAATGATTTTCATACTTTGAAAAAAAAAAAAAAATTGAACCCTGTTACCACAATCAAATCAAATCAAATCAAGTTTTATTTATATAGCACATTTATAAACGATTTTTGGTCGACACAATCAATTTGTGTTTTGTGACCACAACTGTTTAAGAGGCTTGGACGAATACTGTATGAAATAAATTATTCATAACCATCCAATTTACTACGTCACGCAATCATGTTGGCAATATATCTTGCATATATATCACATAAGTGTGCTTATGGAACTCTTGGCTCACAACCTTGTGCCCTTTGTTGCACTGTAAACATGGACTGCAATGATTTCTATCTGAATCTGACACATTCCTTACAGGCACTTGAGCTGCTTTAGTATCTGAATGAAAAGTTGGCTTTCATGTAGCTTTTATTGATCTGTACAGGCTCCTTGAATAATTTCAGAGTTGGTTGGATTTAGGACAGATACTGAGCTGCTGCTAAAGCACTGTTTGCTGTCTATGACGCTCACCTCCATTATCCACCACCCTGCAGGTACAAGCCATTTCTTTCCGACTGTGCCCTGCCACAGAGGCAGGTTGAATCTGTGATTGTTTCCAGCCAGGCTTCAATGATGGATGACCAGCATTGCTGCTTAATATGATGCCTACACACACCGTAGATACCTCCAAGAACTGTGTGTGGATTCACTTTTCTTACTGCTTGAGCTGGTTTCCATCTTCCATTAAGCTCAGTCATGGGTGGTGTACTGAGTGGGTTCAATTTAATTCTGGGCATTCAAAAGTCTGGTATTGCAAGAGACATGTGACCTATGTTATATAGTCACACAACATGTCTACATCTAGAGTGTGACAGATACTGGCTGTTAAGGTGCATTCTGCAGAACTGGATGCAGCAGCCGTTGTGTGCTCATTTTGCTTGAGGCTGTTATTCTCTGCCAACATAGACTAGTTAGGGTGCACTTCATTGGCTTCTTAGATCAACTCCAAATTGATTTATTGAGCTAATTAGAGAACCATAGGCCTTTTTAAGTGGATGAGTGTGGCATTTTTGCTAACAATCTAACAACTAAACTTTTACTTTCCCTCTCCCACTGTGCATTATAGATGCTACCTCTGAGACATGCGTTCTCTGTAGACCGCAGGGTATCTTATGAGAAGAATCTGGCATTCTGCCAATAGCTCATGCAGTTACACAGTCATTAGTTGTGGGTCCAAGTGCCAAGATAAACAGCCTTTAGTTAATTACATAAGATACTTGACCCACATCAGCTTCATGGTTTGAACTTATTAAATAAAATAATGGACAACAAAATCTACATTTAAAACATTCTTGATCCCACAAGCAAGCTGACGGCTCCAATGACCACCATCCTTCACTTCTTTCATGCAAGACTAAGCAAATGGATTTCATGCGTCTCTGTTCATTGCTTCATGTTGCTCTATTACAGACATTAAATACCAATATTGAACCAAAGGAAATGTTGCTGATGTGGCTGTGATAATAGTTTCTTATTTCTCTTCACAGCATTACATCGAAAACAGCCATAAGCTAAAACATTTTGTTCACAATATCTGGATACATATTATGGATTTTTATTTCATTTTGTGAAACACAAAAATATTTGAAAAGACAAACTAAAGCTCTACATGCTCAATATGTGCTAAATATAAGCAGTGATTCAGCCAGCCGGTGCGAGCAAGGTGGCCTGTCAGCTGTCTGAAATTAATGGGTGTAATTTTGATGTGTATGTCATGAGAAAGTGCGTGAGTAAGAGCAGTGTGTCCTTCATGGCTGTTGCTTTGCTCAGAGAAGAAAACAACCCAAGAGCCCATAGAAATGCCTATAATTGTGACATTAGAAGGATTTCTGGCTTGTACCTCATTAGGGTAAAAGCACAGCAGGCCTAAGGGTCTTTCAGCTCAGATGAAAGCATATTGCAGAAATGAAACTACACAAAACCTAGAATACATTGTAGACATGCAGCACACACCAAAGCCCACACATTTATGTCAGTAATTGAATGCTATCATGGTCAGTTTTGTATATGCCTCCAGATGCAGCTCTTAGTTAATGGATCTGCTATTTAACTAACCATATCTGAACTGTGTGTAGTTTTTTAATGCATTCAGAGGCTACGTAACAAAATGTTGTTCTGTCAAAATTGCCAGTATGCTTCTATTTCAGTGATGACGGACACTATTGTCTGACATGCACAACATATATGTTGAAGCTACACATAAACTCATTTTATAAATATGATGTGTTGTAGTAGACTGCACGTAATGCCTAAAAAGCACCATTCTGACTTTCTGCAGAGAAAGTTTTTTGTTAATAGAGCTTCTTTTTTTAATATGTGATTATCCAGTGGCTGTCAATGAGCAGCACTTGTCCTTCCCTAATTTCTACCTCCTTGGGCAAGGCAATTATCTCTCCCAACTGCTTAAATTGTGTTGCTCAGGGGCTTGACGAAAAAATAAACTGTGATGGTACTGGGCAGCACAGAGTGTGGCCAGGAGCGCCGCCAGGGATTTTGGGCCCCATGAAAATATATCACATTGGGCCCCACCACCAGGCCCAGGCCACGCCAACCAAGCACAATGCTGTAACCACACCTCCAGAACCCAACCGACTCATTTATGCTTTAAATAACTCTACCTGTACAGGCTTGCATCTACAGTATCTTGTAGTCCAATACTAACCACACAATATTTACTGACACTGAGTGGTGAAAATATAACACTATGTGATTTCTAAGTGAATTCTACTGCAACATTCTGCTGCAGTAGAATTCACTATTTGATATAACACTAACATCACTGACAATAGACCTCAATAGTCATCTTTTATGGCGTACATGCCTTTTTAATAACACATTTGAATGGAACATTCATAAATCAAAATAAATATAACTTTAAAATAAAGTGAACATTAACACCAATATTATCATTTATAAAATGCTATAACAAAAGAAATAACATAAGCAGCAGATTTTTTTATTAAATATACATACCAACTACAAAATAAGCGGGTATTAAAGTGTAAATGGACAACAAAACGGAAATGGAAATGAAGAGGCCTGATGGTGGTGCTAAATCAGAGCCTATGACCTGTTCTCAGTCCTTTTCTCATCGTGCATCTTGTGTGTAGTGATCCAATATCGTTACCATAGCCTTGCTCTTTAACAGTTATTACGAGCCCTGCCTCAGCCTTACTCACCAAGCGCCCAGCGCCTAGCCTTCTTACAGGCAAAGTCACTGATCAAGTCCTTGAGGTCCAGCATTCTAGCCAACTGGCTTTCAATGGACAGCATGGCAAGACTGCAAAGCCTTATGGGGGACAGGGCTGCGGAGCCTAAAGATGGATATGTTGGTCCTGGCACCAGGGTGAGGGACAACTGATTTAGTATGAATATCTGCTAAAAATGCAACTGCATTTATTAAATGTCAGCTAAAAGAGGAGTGAAATGAAAAACCTCAGCATTTTCTGTGAAGATATTAACAGTACTTAATGTCAGCAAAACATTACAATTATTATTTACAATGGACTAAGTTTAGCTAACAGACTAATTTCCACCACTCATAGACCACACCCACCTTTTCTTTTGAAAAACTGGGTGACATACTGTCGCCCTTTAGTCCCTCTCTCTTGTCTTTCTCTCCTTTCTTTTCTTTCTTGAAAGCCTGACTTTGTTAGTCGTTGATACATGGTACATAGTAAGTACTAGCCTCCTCACATGCTCTTACTCTCTGCTGCTAGGAAGAGCGGTGCCGCACAGTGTTTGGAGGCAGGACCAAACCATTACATGTAAATAGAGGGGGGTGTACAGAGGCTTTGGATAATTAACTTTTGGAAGAAAATAAGTGAAATGAATCGTAAGTTTAGTGATTACATTATCAATATAACGTTATATTAATGTTAATTATGGATGATTGATGAAAGGTTACTAAGAAAAAAATGTTCTAAAAATGTTTGGGGCCCCTGTCAGTCACGGGCCCTTAGAATCATCCTAACTTTTCACCCCCTTACGGCGCCCCTGAGTGTGGCACATAGCTTTGCTAAAAATGTCCTTTTTTAGCAACAGAAAAAAGTCACTGAAGGTAAAAAAATAAATAACTCGAAAGATCACTTGCGGTGTTCAACCAAGTTCATTCTCTCCTTGATGCCTCTTGTCATGCAATGCATTTTCTTTAAAAAAGCTCAGGTCTAAGGTCACTCTAGTGTTTCCACTGAAACATGACTTGTTGAAGGGTAGCTTAGCCTTTGCCACATCTGGACATTTTGCAAGTTCACATTAAAAAAAAAAAGATGATGCTTTCAATAGCAGCTTTGTTTGTGGTTGAAATATCCTTGAGCAATACTGAACCTTCTGCCTGCATAGTGCATACCATATGCAAGTCCTGAATAAGCCTATTAATTAACTGCCTTGTGTAAGCTGCTCATTATATCCCTTACATGGCATGCTCCTTCTTAAGCCACTATGAATTCATAACTAATAGTCATCAGTATGACGGCCAATTCGTTTTTGTGTACTATAACTAAGCACCGATATGAAACACCTCTGCAACAGACGCACCTTGCAGTTTGACCCTTACAGCTGTTTAACCAGAGTGACAAGCTGTTACGATTTAAAGGGACATTGATTTTGAAATCAAGTTTGTTACCCTCCAATGCTTTTTGCCAACTGGGAGCTGTAGCAATGCGAGTCTGCCAAGGAACAGATTTGCAGGCCACACTGCCTGTCTGCTTATGGCCGGTGTTTCTGCGTCTCTCTCTCTGCCTCCCTTTGTGTTGACCTTGGTGTTGCAGTGGTGTACAGTGTGATTGAGTGTGTATATCCCCCTGGAGTATTCTGTGGGTCTAAGTCATTTAGTACAGAGTGTGAAGGACATCATACAGCACACACCAGCACAATACACACACACAGGTTAGGGTCAAACACACACTAAGTTTGACCTGTGTGCGTAGAGACTTACACACTCATGCAAAACAGATCTGTGGTATAGCGGTGGGGCACACCGGGAGGGTCGGACACTTGAGCGGACATAGATAAGATGAGCATTTGTTCCACATCCATTCATCTTCAATTCAGTACTGCCCTTTCCCCCTCATTCTATTATTTTTCATTTCTTCTCTTACACTCCATGACATAACACTGATTTCTTCCTCTCCAAATGCCACTTGTGAAGTTACCCTGTTTGTGTAATTTTACAGATCACGACCAGGAAATTCAAAAGACTGCACCAATCAGACACAATTGTAGGGGGTGCTCTCAAAAAACAATTATAGTGGATTTGGAATTGTGCTCACTAGGTTTATTAAATGCTTAAATGCACACATTATGAACTCAAATGCACATGACTTATAGAAGGTATTAGCATTGCGTTATTGAAAGGGGGCCTATCATGCAAAATGCACTTTTGTACGTCTGTTATACATGAATATGTGTCCCCGGTGTGTCAGGGAACTCACCAAGTGTCAGAAAACACAACCCTCTCTCTTTTCCTCCATACCCAAATCTCTAAAAACGCGGATGCAACGGAGCTGATTATTATTTGAATTTTTCTGACGTCAGAAAAGGGGTGCTCCGCCTATATGGGCAACTCTCCACCTGTCAGGGGAATGAGAAACCGCTGGAAAGTGCTGGAGACGCTGTAGTACATATGCCAGGCCTGTAAGTGACGCTGTAGTCTTCCACAAAAGCAGAATCAGCCCTTGCAAAAACAGGGCTGGAAAAGAGCAAATGAGCGAAATGAGGCATGGCTAAAATGTATTTTGAAAAGAAAACTTCACAGACATGTTTTATATAGGTATGGCCTGTCACGATCTTAGTTTTATGTCACGGTTTTGTTTGGTCTGTCTTGTCATGGTTTTATTTTGTAATTCTGTTCTCTGTGTCTTGTCTTCCTCCCTGTCGTTAGTTTCCCTGGTGTGTCTGATTGTCTTCACCTGTTGCCCTTGTGTTTATCCTTCCCTGCCCGGCTGTTTCTCGTCTCGTGATTACCCCTCCCTGTATTTAGTCTTGTCTCTTCCTGTGTTCGGTGTTGGTTCATTATTTGTCGTTCATGTCTCCCTTCATGTTGGTCACAGTCACCTTTGGTTTGGATGCTACCTCGTGCCTCGTACGTGTTCATGGATTCTTGTTTTGTTCAGCTTTTGTAAATAAAGCTCGCCTTTTTTTTTCTTTTGAAACCTGCTTCCTCCTCAATCTGCATTTGGGTCCTATTTTTCCCCAACTCTGACATGGCCCTACAATATAACTACATTTGTTTAGTTAGTTTACCTTTTTTTTTTCTCCAAAAGAACCGATAAGAGTACCATTAAAAGAGGGGACCGATAAGCGGTATCGATAAAAGTAGTAGTACCGTTAAAACCTTAACGATACCCATCCCTAGTATACTGTATATTGTAGTGCCGTGAAAAGGGAGTCGGAGGCGGTGTATTAAGAATTGACTTCCACACTTTATTATCCATTAAACTCTCGGAGGTTAATACATGAACTGCTCTGCATGACAAGCTAGCAGGAATGATTAGCTACAGCTCAGTGTTCCCACTAAAGGGTCCGTCTGGCAACACAATACAAGAGGTGCATTATGGTCCAACATGGTGTCACCACAATATATACATATATATGTTGTTAAAAAAGGGATTATTATATTATCTGAGTGATAACACAATCCATTCCAAATTGTTTTGTTGGAAACAGCACATGCTTTTTAAGACATCTTTTGCATGCTTTGCAACAAATTTAACTTTGGAAGTATGTTAATAATTAATTTCTATCAATTTCCCTTTATACCTAAACCATACATGTAAATATGTATTTATGTTGTTCACCTGTCTTACTTTCATTTATTACATGGCTTAGTTGAATACTCAATTCTGATTGGTTAATTCAGAACACGTGAAACGTTGTTAATCCAGAACAGACAGACCGCTGTCAAGGACTTATTGACCGTTGTTAAGGACGCTCACATCTGCACAAACAAGTCCGTTCGATTTAACTGTATACAGTTTGGCCGAAAAGCAAACTGCATGCCGATCTGCCGATGCTTCGCGTCAGTGTTCTTTTCCCCATAATGACTGCGTCGCTGCACATTATCCCTTACTGAATCTAAGTGATTGTGTTAATACAGGTTTATAAAGGCTTTTTATGCCAACTATAAATCCAGCATCTGCACTATAAAATGATATATAGATTAATCTAAACTGTGAAAATCAGAAAGTAAGACAGTATTCACATACTAGAAAGAGCAATTTGACAATTGTACACTTCTCTTAGTTGAAATGATTATCAATTAGCAATGTTTTAACTGCCAAAGTCACTTTCATCTGATTATAGTCTTAATGGTATTACAAGGCAAAGGAAAATGGGAGGATGCTCTAGAAAGCTTGCTTATGATGATCATTCAATTTCTATTATTGACTAATTTAGCCTCCTCTCCTCTTACTCTTGTACTCTGTCATGTGCTGTAAGGGCCTTTGCTTGACAGTTCTTACAGAATGCAGGGCAAATTCAGCCGCACAATCTGACCTATGCTCATACCGTATCTGCTGCATCCTTGAGGACTAGACTTATAATTATGAGTTTAAATACAATGTTGTCACGCCAGAGGTGGCAGTCATGTGTCTACTAAGAAAAACACTGGCCTGGAGTTTAAATAGCCCAGGGCAGTGCTCACTTTTAAACTTTATTTTTGTGAGGAGATTATTGATGCCAGGGCTTTTCAATTTGCAATTAAGAGATATCTGAGATCATCATTTAATAAGAACTTCAAATTAACGTCCTTTAGGGATGATTGTGCTTAACTTCCCTGTCATCATAATGTGAAGCCATTTATTGCTAAACCCTTCTTAACTTCCATAATAGCCTGGTGCAGGTTTTTTTATTCCGGCTGCCAAAATATTTCTAAATATTGATGGGCGGGCTCACCCGAGATCAGCCTTGACTCTCTTGTTCTGCCCCACTGTCTTTAAAAGCTATCAGTGTTGCTCCTATTACTGTTTGATGAATGTATCATTACAACTTTGCTCCCCATGTTATAGTATCATTCTATACTGCTTTACATCTTTCAATGTTTGGGATATTGTTACTAGTAAACAATTATTGTTTGCTTTACTTCCTGGATTGACTCACATGCTCAGTTCCACACCTGAATGTAAATTATACGTTTATATTTTTAATGTTCGTTTTTTTCAATACAGTGCAACAGTCATAATATTGTGTAAATGGAGGTATATTGCAAAATAACATTTTGATGAATGTTTGTCAGTTACATGTACAGTAGGGATGGGTATCGTTTGAAATGTATCGATTCCGCTTATCGATTCCGGTTCTTATCAATTCCCCGTTTCGATTCCAAAATTGTAAAAAAAAGAGGTCAAACGTTTAGATAACAAAAATATCTAAACGGTCGTCAACGGCCCGCTGACGACCGGCCGTTCTGTGATTCTCCAGAACACACAGATGGCCAGTCCGCCCTTATCCTGTATTCCACCTGGTCACCGCGGCGCAGACGGACCCGGTGGAATACAGGGTCTACCGCGTTTACTGTAGGAACCGTTAAGCAGAACCGAAATTGTGTATTTTGTATGGGTACCCGGTATCCGGCATTTTCTTATCGGTTCTCATCTGGAACCGAGTTTCGGTTCCCAACCCTAGTTACATGTCAAATAAACATTTACAAAATCACGTTTGACTTCCATAGTACAAAAAGGGCTCCTCCTGTTTGCCTCCTAAAGTTATAAACAAGTTTCATTTGAGATTTTGCGGTTTATATATAAGTGTTTTATTAATGAACCGCTAGTGTCCCAGCTTTCTGCCAGATGCATGCTGAGTTAGACAACTAGTGGTTGGTGTGTACAATGAATTAATAATGTATTCAGATTGGTCCGTCAATACCTTCGCAATTGAATTAGCATGCTTCTCAATAAGTTGGTAGAGCTGATGTGAATGAAGGCAGATCTGTATGGAGCTATTTCAGGGTCATAAGTTTTGATCATTCAAAAAAATACAATTTATTTGAAAGTTCAAGTTTTTATCCTGAAATTTGAAAAATACAATGATGTATTCAAAATAAAAATAAGTATTTGAAATCATTTTTCAGGTTGAATATTATTTTGATTCAGTTCAGCAATTTTTGGAATAAAATATTTATTTTCAGATTTCACTTTTATACCTATTTTGATATTTGAATCCTTATTTTTTTCAGTTGCAGATTTTTCGTTTTCAGATTCAAGACAATTATTTTTTCAATTTCAAATCTTGTTTTTTCAGGTTTCACATTGCTTTTCACCTTCAGATCGTTTTTCGCTTTCAGATCTTTTTTTTTCGCTTTCAAACTTTTGGCCCTGATGTTGCTTGAGGGGTGGGGCTTACCAAAGAGTAGTTGGGCATCCTGAGTGACAGGCCTCCCTCTGTCATGTTGCCTTCATGGATGTTACAAAACTGATACCAGATACCAGTCAAAGTTCCATTAAGCGAGCTGTTTAGCATCGTAGTTGGCAACAATCATGGGAAATGCGCAATAAACTGTGCTAGTATGTGAAATTACGTATCCGCAACGAGCCAGCAGGTTGTTCTGGTGGACCTGACGCACATCTCCCGCTGTCTCACCGCAGGTCCTTCCTTCCTGCAGCGGTCAGACCAGGGCCGGACTGGGACAATAAGTCAGGCCGGGAATTATACACCCAGCCAGGCCACTACCAGTTTTTTGTGCCATTTTGCTGGATTTATTTGTCAATATTTACAGCGTTGCTGCCCATAGTGATAGCCCTCTAGTCTAAATCTACTACCAAAAAATAAACATATGGAGATGGGTTACTATTTAAACAAATGTGCAAATCTATTTAGGAACCTATTCATGTGAACATATTTTAAGTGGGGGTGGACTTCAAACCCTCTAGGGGGGTCCGGGGGCAGATTTTTTTTTCAATGTTGGACTTAAATGCATCAATCTGGTGCACTTTGAGGGGGAAATAAAGAGAGAGACTACACCCACTGAAACAGAACTGTATACATTTAAATAATCATAAAATCATAATAACATGGCCATAACCAATAACATACCATATCCAATATGAAAAAACATTGAAACTTGTTTATTTATTTGTTTTGGGTTCATGTATAGTTGCGAGTGTGTCTGTGCTCCTGAATCAGCCTCTCCTGTCTCCCCCTCTCCCCCCTTCTCCTCTTTGAGGCAGCAGCAAAGACTAGTTTTAGCTCTCAACAAGTTTTAAAAGTTTATCTTACCAACTACGATGCTCAACAGCTCGCTTAACGGAACTTTGACGCTGGTATCAGTTTTGTTTACCACCAATCACGGGAGTATTGAAAGTATTGAGTTATATTTCCCGCGCTACCTATTACTAACATCCATGAAGGCAACATGACAGAGGTGGCCTGTCACTCAGGATGCCCAACTACTCTTTGGTAAGCCCCGCCCCCCCAAGCAAATCAGGGCCAAAAGTTTGAAAGCGAGAAAAAAAAGATCTGAAAGCGAAAAAAAAGATCTGAAAGTGAAAAACGATCTGAAGGTGAAAAGCAATGTGAAACCTGAAAAAAGAAGATTTGAAACTGAAAAAATAATTGTTTTGAATCTGAAAAAGAAAAATCTGCAACTAAAAAAAATAAGGATTCAAATATCAAAATATGTATAAAAGTGAAATCTGAAAATAAATATTTTATTCCAAAAAAATTGCTGAACTGAATCAAAATAATATTCAACCTGAAAAATGATTTCAAATACTTATTTTTATTTTGAATACATCATTGTATTTTTCAAAGTTCAGGATGAAAACTTGAACTTTCAAATAAATTGTATTTTGTTGAATTATCAAAACGTATGGCCCTGAAATAGCTCCATAGATCTGCAGAATGGCAGAGCTGATTCAGTTTTTCTAACAAGATAGCAAGCACAGTGACATGTAGAACAATATGTGCCTGGGCTTCAGATGAATACTCGAAGGACACTTTGCTGTACAACATATATACGTTCAGTAAATAAATGAAAGAGCAAACCATCTTCTTTAAATCTTCTGAGTTTACACTGTTATCTATTTTATATACTGTATATATTCGTTTTTGTCTAATATTTAATTGCTTAGTTCTTGACTTGGTAATCTTTTTCTTTACCCCCAATGTTTATTACTACCCAGGAAATGTGTATGTTTGGTTACTCTTTCCCTAAAGCTAGTAATAATGGACAAATCTTCTGGGAAAGTAGGGCATCCAAAGGTGGAAACAATTGATGTTACAAATTAGGGATGGGAATTTGAAAGCAAATGTATATTCGAATATTCAACCCCCAAAAAAACGGTTAACCAATTAACTGAAATGTACATATCCTATAAAAAAATTTTTTAAATACATGTTCAAATAAGTATAGAAACCAAGTCGAATTTGTCAAATGTATTGAACTGGTGATCACAGTTTGAACAGTTGACAGATAGGCCTACAGCTTTCATGCTTAAAACATAACTTGGTTTTTAAAGGAAAGAGGGATCACACACGAACAACATAACGGGTCAGGGTAACGTAACCCTATTACAACAGAGATCAACAACCTATAACAGGACCTATGCACAGAATGCAGCTATTCAATACTTATTCTTGTTTAAGAATATGAGCATGTCTACTCAGTGGAGAGGCGGGTGCGGAGACGATTCACAATCAGGCCAGCTGTAGTGAAGACCCTCTCAGCTGGAATTAGGGCATACTGTAAGATGAGGTTTGAGTCTGCGTGATCTGCGTGTAGGGAGGGGCAGCAGCCATATCATTAGCTAGAACTAGCTAGATTTGATGGATTTGGACATGAACGCGAGTGAAGTATAACCGGACGCAAGAGAGAGAGAATCAGCACCTGCAGCTCTGCGCGCTGTGAGGGACCGGTGAGCGGAGCAAAACACACCTTTAGACCTAACACACTTAGCTATGGCACTGTCGTATACATTGAATTATTCCATTTGATCATATGTAATCAACTTAGGCACCCCACCAAAAATAAAACTTCATAACTCATGTTCTCATATTCTTATATTTACCTGAATAATTTTGAATATTCGATTAATCGTTCCCATCCCTAATACAAATCCTAGGTACCGTATACAACTGGTATTTTCTCCAAAATACTGTTAACTGAACCACTGCAAGTCTGCAAACTCCCCAGGCTCCCACACAGTCAGTGAATTTGATGAAGCCTCTTAGATTAGTGTACAGTAGGCCAGGCTATCTTAGACTTACTCCTAGATATCATGATTCCATTTAATGAGCATCTTCAGAGCAATTTCCCTCCACCTTGTGTTGTCCCTGACAAGGAGAACGCTGAGATTTAGTGATAATAAAAATGTGTGTTTGCTGCTGGGAAATGTTGATGAGTGTTGTTGACTGTGAGGGTCCAGTTCATTCCAGAGCAGAAACTCCCCTTACAAAGAACTGAACAACAGACTCGTACTTTCCATATACAAATACCTCTTTACTAACTCCTTTGTTGAGTTCATTGTTATTTCTCATGTCTAGACATTTCAAACAAACAGACATAAATTCTCTTTGAACTCACCGCAAACATTCAGGAATATACATACCACATGCATATTAATTTCATGCAGCTTCTGACAGTCTCTCAAACCTCCCTGAACATTGGTCACACATCACTTATTTCCATCTACAAGTTGCTTTCGTGCAGTTCTGAGACTCCCAATGCAACAGAACATGAATATATGCAAATATGGGAGTCTCATTATGCATCTGACTTTCCTTTTGTTCAATCTGTCAGTTTTAATGGGTCATTTTCAATTGAATTACACAATGTTTGATGTTTGATTGACAGTTTTGATATTTGGATTGTGTAAACTATCAAACAGACAAGGCAACCAGCTGTCAGACCCTCCTGGTCTGTCAATCGCTGATCCTTCTCATCTTGCCCCTTTCGAAACAGCACAGACAAGCTCACGGTCTTGATTTTAAAGCCAAGCTGAGACCTCTTATTGTAGTGGTGTGACGGGAGTTCTTGCTGTGTTTGGGGGGGGGTTGATTTGTGTCTTAGTTGATTGGGCTAAAAAAAGGAATATAAAAAGAAAATGCCCAAAGTGGTCTCCATTATCAGGAATCAATGGACGACCGATTATCAACCACTTCATTGACATTATCCCGCTTATGCTATGATCATAAATCCATGTTCTTAAAGGTTTGATCTAAACCTGGAACAATCGTTGCCATCCAATAAGCGTCTTTATCTTTGGAGATGAACCTTAGATCTCCTTGGCAAAAGGAGATATTTCTAGTCCACGCAGCTCACTAAACCCTTTGGCTCACATATAAGCAAGAAAGCTTGAGTTGTTTTAACAAGGTTAGAAGTCAATAACTTTACATAGGTTTGATGAACAGCAAATATATTTGTATCAAGCTATGTCATTTTCCTAAATATTAATATCAAGTTGATCACAAATGTTTACTATTGGTAGGAATCTGAAATAGTGAGTTTAATGGGAATGCTAAATGATTGGCTATGCGATAAAAATGATCATTACATTTTGAGAAACAGTGTCGAACCCCTCGCAGGCTCTCATTCAGAGCATCAAAGGTGTAGTTTTCAGAATTGGTTTATTTACAAACACATTTGTTCTTTTTTTGTGTAGATCTCCTCTTTTTCACCGTCTGTTTGAGTGAATTATCCCAGTCATCATAGTTGCAATATTTCCTGATTTGGAAAAAATAAATGTTAGTTGTTTGCATAAGATTAAGGTGTAGCAATAAACATATTGCAAAATCAGACTTTAACAGCAAGCTCAATCATTTAGGATAGTGCACAAACAGTCTCATCATTAGAACTACTTAATATTATCAGACATTATTACACAGTACACCCTGCAGCCAATCAGAATCAAGTACTGTATTACTCATACCCTGGTACAAAGATTATTTCAAGACTGGTGTCATGGGATGCGGAGCAAATTCATGCTGTTGCCAGGCCGTCAACATGATATGTAAGAAAAGCCTTGTTGCCAGCTATTCAGTTAGTGAACTATTAGGCGCTTTGAGCACCAGGAAAGCTCTTTATAAATGTAATGTATTATTATTATTATTATTACTACCAGGCATCAGTTTAGTGTGAGGGTCAGAGTAAAGCTGCTGTATTTATAACCTTCTCCACCTCTCTAAAGCCAGAAAGGCACTCCCATTATACACTGAACAAAAATATAAACGCAACACTTTTGTTTTTGCTCCCATTTTTCATGAGATTTTCTATATACACAAAATAACCATTTCTAGGGGTTAGGGTAATGTTGTGAATCGAGTGGCCCATGGTGGTGGTGGGGTTATGGTATGGGCAGGCGTATGTTATGGACGACGAACACAGGCCACTCGATTCACAACATTACCCTAACCCTACCCCTACCCCTCACACCAGATACTGACTGGTTTTCGGACCCCCCCCAGACCCCCCCAATAAAGCAAAACTGCACGTTTCAGAGTGGCCTTTTATTGTGGCCATTCTAAGGCACACCTGTGCAATAATCATGCTGTCTAATCAGCATCTTGATATGCCACACCTGTGAGCTGGGATGGATTATCTCGGCAAAGGAGAAGTGCTCACTATCACAGATGTTTGCAGATTTGTGAACACTATTTGAGAGAAATGGTTATTTTGTGTATATAGAAAATGTTTTAGATCTTTGAGTTCATCTCATGAAAAATGGGAGCAAAAACAAAAGTGTTGCGTTTATATTTTTGTTCAGTGTATTAGTTTACTCCTGTGCTGATTCTAAGGCCCACCTGTAATAAAACATAACCACTATATTTGTATTTGTTATGGCCCTTACAGAGCATCACAGCCTTAACCATACAGTTTGCAGTAATGTGCAGGTAAGGTTTGATCTTGAGGAGGATTTAGTTCAGTCAGATCTTTACAATAAAAAACATTCTCGCTGGTAATGTTCCCCTAAGATAAAAATATATATACTGCGCACATCTCTATTGGTTGCAAACACAGAGACAAGCACATTGTCACACGACAGGGAGCAGCAGGTTGAGATTTGAGAATGAGATTGAGGAAAAATGGTTCTATTGCTTCAGAGTATCTGTTTTCCTCCAAAAGCTATATAAATACAAAGGCCTATTTGTCAAATATGACACTGATACTTAACGGCAGTCTGTGCTGCAAAACTGTTTGTGTCACCCTGTTGCTTTTATAGAAATTGGATTTAACTAAAAATGGATTGTGTGTGTGTGTGCTTGAGCGAATTGCTTTTTCTTATTGAACAGGCATGGACCAGCATTTGTAGAAAGGCAAATTATCCATTTGTTACAAGGAAGAATTGCTGTGCTATTCGTAGTGTAAATGTGTTGTTTTATTTCAAACCCAAAAACCTCCTTTTTCAGTATATCCAATATTTTCTTCAGCTAAAAACTGAATGCAAATTCGATCAGTTCCAAAATGATTTCCACATAATAATCTCTAACCTATTTTTCTTGGTCTTTTGCATATTGTTCCAGTTCTTTATTTATGAAACACTGTGAACTAAAACAGTCATTTTAAAGATGTATTTTGTTTCTAATGCAAATAATTGTATGTTTTGAGTATTATGAATTCTTAAAGCTGTTCTATTTGGGTTTTGGCTATTAGGAGGAAGCAAAACATGAAAACCAAGCTTTAGCTATGGCTAAACAGTTGCCTAATAAGCATCCAGTGTTCTGGAGCAACGTTATTATCCCATTTTCTAGTCAATACAATATTGGCTTAACATCTATTGTGTTTTGTATTTTGTTTCTTAATTCCCTCTGTTCTTAGCCCCCTCAACCTGTTTTGGTCAAAGTCAGGTACAATTTTTCAAGGCACTGACATACTGTTCTTCTGTAGAAAAAAACAACCTGTAGTTCACAGTCTTTTTTATTCTGTATCTTTTTAAAACTGTGAAAGAAAAAAGCTATGATTTCAAGTAGTCCCCCTTTTTTCTGATGTCATCCCCCCATCTCTGCCTCCTTGGCTTTTCTGTGAGCAAAGAAACAAAAGAAGAGTTACAATAGCCAGCATTTTATTTCACGATCCTCACAGCCTATTCGGTATTCAGTGGAGGCTTATGCTGAACATGCAATGGGTATGTATGCAGTATGATTGCCTGTCTCTCTACCCTTTCTAGCCAACTCACAGTAAAAGTAATCTGTACCATTGTTCTCTTCATTCCTCCTCTCTGCAGTGGGACTTTAAATATGTTGCTGATTTTGCACTGAGGAAGAATTATCACCGTGTTATATTGTTACAAGGTTTCTGTACAATGTTAGTGTCATGAGGACTTAATATATGTCCAAATACTGCAGCAATGGACATTCCAAATCTAGCATTTAATATTTATTTAAAAATGTTTGGTTCCAGACAGAGTACAAAACCTGCCTTTAAGTAAATAAATACAATTGTTGAGGACATTAGTGGACTTTAGGCATGAAGGGGTTGAGCTGCTTGTGATATAAAGTTCACATATTGAGAGAGAGGAGATCTGGACTCAAGACTCAAATTAAGTCTTTTGTCCATATATCTTTACAATAAAGGATACATTAATCAAGACTTATGTTAACAGGTCTGAAAATTAAAGACAATTAAAACATCTTGGCACTGTTGGTTTTCAACACACATAGTTTGTCTATACAGGACAGAATATAAATGTCTGACGTACACCCGAGGGTACCAAGGCAACTCACTATTCATCTCTTTTTCCTGAATGCCCTCACCTCTAACTTCTCCTACTTGTCTCTGTTTTAGAATCCCAGGCTCTACTCATATATTTCCTAATCCTAATCTACTCTCTTTCAACGTGACAGCATTCTAGGCGAGTCTGCTTCAGTAGAGTAGCAATAGAGTAGTAGAAATATAGATCAATCTGTGTTTTTCACATCAGGAGCTTAACTCAAACTGACAAATTAGATTCAGGAGTCTTGAAAACGAGGGCAACTCAAGTTTTTTTTTACTCCTGTATTGAGTTTATTAGAATTTGTGTTGAACTCTGACATGAATGAGCTGATCTCACTGAAGAGCGATTCGTTTGACAGATCGCATTGAGCGCCAATCCAAGGCTTGCCAAGGATTCTGTCTTGTGAAGCTTGTGAAGGCATCTGTTACAGTATCTTAGCTACCATTGACATTGATGTTCCATACTTACTTCCATGGGTATTGAAACAGTTGCTTGTTTTTGAAACAGTCCCTTCATTCTATGCTGTTTTTCACCTTCTCTAAAAACCTTGGGGGAAGACTCTTGACAGCTGTTATTTGCATAGTTTCCCCAGCAAAGGTCTCTGAAATGATCTTGATGTGTTGACAGTTGGATGCAACTTTTCCCCAAGGCTCTCCTGAGCCATAACTCAGTAAGGTAGTCTTAAAACCCCGCCAAATGTTACCATAAATATGAACGGTAGGCGGACGACATCAATGTGAACCTGATGTAAACCTGATGTAAACTCTTATTTCCGTATTCATGTTGCTGGGGTTGGGGATTTGATATCCTCTTGCCAGTGTAGGTCATTAATCCTGAAATATTTTCCAATGCCAGAAATGAAGTGCAATTGTTTGCAATTGTTTATTCAATAAACTGGCTTTATTTTACTTCTCATATTCAAATAACTTCAATAAAAAGGCATGCTGTTGCACCCTGAGTGATTCCTTTTTTAGTTTTAAGGAGGCACAAACATAAATGCAAACGCTGAATAGAAACAATAATCATAGACTTGTGATTGCCACAGGCTCATGTAGTTTCACAATGACTTACAGCCACTTTCCTGTGAGTTGCTATATAGCAGATTGCACGTATACACATCTGAAAAGAAAGTTCTAGATGGGGGAGTGAATAAGTGCAAAGATATTCTTTGGATACAACATAATTGAGCCCTTTTGAATGTTTTAGATGGGGGAGTGAATAAGTGCAATCTGCTCAATAGCAACTCACAGGAAAGTGGCTGTAAGTAATTCTGAAACTACATGAGCCTGTGCCAATCACAAGTCACATGATTATTTTTCTATTGAGCAATGTGTGTGTGTGCATTTGTGAGAAACATTTTGCAGCAAACTATGTCCACATACACAGTTAAAGTTAATTACAGACATTATTTTTGCCCTATTAGATGCTTTATAGCTATACTTTATTTTTTCCTGAAACATTTGGTCTATGTATTACATATATTCTACCTTCAATGGCTTTTCTGACATCAAAAACATTTTCTCTGACAAGCGCATTGGCATGTTCTTACACGAAAACAGAAAATGTTGTTCTGTCTAGGCATAAGATCATCAGTGTTATCAATGTGCTACTGGGATACATTTTATGTAGAAAGAGTGCAGAGTGCATAGGATACAACTCGGCAGCAGTTTACTCACAAGAGGCTACATAAGAATTAAAGAAACAAAATAACAATTCCTCACACACAAAACACAACACCTTTTTTACTGCCTACATGAAGCTAAACTTCTCTGTTGTGTCCCTTGTGTTGTTGTTAACATCTTCAGCAATGCGGCAAGCTACTACCAGTTTTTGCAAGACCTCCACTGGGTCTTCTGCCCCAACTCTTTGATTCTGTCCTGTAGTGATGTCCCAATGGCCCGCAGAGACACTTCCTCAAACCCAGAAACCTAAGCTCCCGAGACAAATGTGTACATTTGATGAAATACGCCACAAAGGTAAAGGCACAGCACATTGAACTGCCAGTTTCTACGCAATGTTTGCGATTTATAAAATACTAACTTGACGGGAAAATGTGCGGTCCTCCACGCAAACTCTAACCCATGCGTACGCACTAAGCACACAAATGGGAGAGAAGAGAAACTGCGACACTGTTGGCAGAAGGAAGAATGGAGAGAAATATGTGGAAATAATACCATAAACAAAATGTTACCTCTCATTTATCATATATGAAGAATTCATTTTCAAACATTGATTAAAGCCAATCTTAAAATGATTAAACAAACGCCTGTTTGAGACTCCTCAGTGCACACAAAAACATAACTTGGAGAAATAAATAAATACGTAAATGTTATTTAAAACCACCTCGAATATGTTGTGCTAATGTTATGAAATGTTTTCTCATAAATGATGCGGTAAGCAGGAGGACAGAATTACGTCTAAACTGACGCCATTTTGCATTTCTATAGGTTGTAGAACGATCATGGTTTTATATACTATCACGTTTAATCGTGTTTTATGCCGTTTTCTAAGACTTGATAAGTCGCTCGTAAAACACAGGAGGTATGGAAACTAAGAACACCATATGTGGTCAATTGTACAGCGAAAATAACACAACACATTGGTTGTGTTTCCTTTAACTGGTGGATATAGGGTTGCTGCAACAGCTGGGACACAAACCACCAAATACGAAAACATAATTCAGATCCAGTCGTCATGACTCCACTCCGGAGGGATTCCCCGATCACTTCTTACAATTTCTCATCAAGGGGGTGTCTCCTGTCCCCGGTACAAACACACTGCCTGAGTAAGGTTAGGCTATGTGTATTTATTTTGTCATGAACTTTTTTCGGGCCACTTATTTATTTTGGTGACGATCCGACCTCCATGCTGCTACTCTGGTTCAAACTGCATCCACCAAACAATATGATTTATCTCGACCTCCCCAAAATAACCAAAATCTGACACGGTGTGAGATGTCTTTTTTAGCTGTTCAGCCGTCATTTCCTGCGATCTTCTTCATAAAGTCAGTCAGAATGAATGAATGAATGGGCGTTTCTTTGACTATTTATAGGCAAATACTGTATGGGCGTTACGTGAAGCCCGCAAAAGCTGCACCGCATTTCGAGTCGATTGTGATTTATAAAGGGAAACCGGCGTAGGAAGTGCTGTACGCACTTTCCTCGCCGGTACGCAATGTTTGGTGAATCGGAAAATGTCTGTACCTATTTTTCGGATTTCTATTACGTAAGCAACCTTCCCACGTGAATCCTACGCACGGCGTTATAAATGAGGCCCCTGGTCTATTGAATGTAGCTCAGGGTTGCCAACTTTGGGTACCTGGCTGGAGTGAGATTTTGATATCATGGGTTTAATTACACATATGCGCACTAAATGACTGCTATCGTGTCAGTAGCGGGACCTTAGCATATATAGGATATATATACAAATACACAATATTGGACACAGACTATAAAGGGCACAACGTTTCATTCAGTAATGAAAGTCAAACACATGTTGGTTTCCACTGTTTTATTGTGTGCATAGGCCTGTCACGATAAGCAATTAGTTGACTTATCGTACGATAAATAAAAATGAACTCGATAACTTTTCTAACCTCGATAAATTGCCATTTACATGAGGATGTGACTAGCAGTTTGAAAGGATGTACTTGAATTATTATTATATATTATCATTACGTCAGTGGTCTAAAATGGTCATACAACGGTGCCGACAATATTATCGTTTATCGCAATAATTTCCGGGAAAATGTATCCAACAAAATTCATTATCGTGAGATGCCTATACATGAAATACACGCACCCAAACAAATCTACAGACTTACTCCAAACTGCCAAATATATTAATTAACACACTCTCACTCTCATATAATCTTTGACTCTATTTTGGCCGAGTAGAACAATAAGCAGCAGACTTTTACTTTTTTATCATTTCTACTGGATCTTAGATCTGTGCATGCGCAATACGTGTCGGCTCCCACTGCTCTGCTGTCTGTTGACGTTGTTAAGACTGGTGGGGGCGGGGAGGGAGCGGATCGACAGCTTGAGCAGCTGTCAACTCAACATTTTAAATAACAAACCAAAAACGATCACCGGTTCATCTTGTTTTTGGCGTGAGAATAGTTTGGGCAGCATGAGAGCGTGAGACTGAGAGTGAAAGCGTGTGTCACATGCCAGATGCGTGAGAGTTGGCAACCCTGGTGTCGCTGCACCAATCTTGCAGACTCTTTGTTTGTCCTGTCCAAAGTAAAGTCCTCACAGCTCCAGCAATATTCACTAACCTCTCTATAGAAAGACAACAAACAGTTTATTCTCTGTAACATAAGCACTGACAAGAAGTCAGCATGCCTTCTTTCTTTGGTTATCAGAACCACCCACTCCTTTCATACCTTTAATAAAGATTAAATACCAAAGCCGAACCTTGATAAAAAGATACATATTTTATCAAGCATCCAAGAATAATTTCAAGGCACTGCAATGATTCAAAATAAGACTATAAATACCCTTAGAAAAATGTTTTGTTTTTTTTACACAATATCGTGTTGGGAAATAAATGATGGCATGTTGTGAATTGTTTTCAGATTTGTTTGTGGTCTCTATCAACTCCTTATTGAAGTACTTTGCTATTTAGCTGCTAAGTTGTCCACCATGTTCACCAGTTATTTTCTAACTGTGTGTGTCTATTTTGTGCTCGGCGTTTTAAGAGCTTTTTTATGAGAACAGCCTCCTCCTGCAGGGGAAAATTAGAATTAACCAAAAGACCTAAACACAATACGTCAAATATTGATTGTAGCTGCTTTAAACCAATTTAATTCGGATAGGATAATTAAAGGACTGGCTTACCTAAAGCCAGTTGAGTAGCACTTGAAATGTTTTTGCTCTATGAAACCTGATTTACTTATATGATTCTGTTTTCTTCAAGTTTGTATTTTGTTGGTCGAACACACTTATTGTAAGTCGCTTTGGATAAAAGCGTCAGCTAAATGCAATGTAATGTAATGTAATTCAATCTGGCATTGAACCTTGCATCATTTTTTTCAAAATAAGTGTGAAGTTTTTTGTTAACTGTGCAAATGTAGATGTGTTTTAGTTACAGTATAAACCTAGATTAGCTCAATAAGGCACACATTTGTGGCATGCTATCTTGGAAGTTGGCCACCGTATCAAAGATAACTAAATCTTCGTTTGTTGTGTGAATTGTATTATTTTAAAGCGACGTTGAGTACTTAAAAAAGCGCTATATAAATGAAATGTATCATTATTATTATTATACCAATATAAATACATTTTTTTTATCTGCTGTGTAATTCAGAATCTACCTTCATTTAATGGGGGGGAAACTATTGAATATGCATGTTGTAGCGCTTGGAGAGGTAATACATGTAATAACAGCTGCTACCAAATCAGCGCTGGATGACTCAATTTCCATGTTTTCAATTAAGCAATAAATGAAACAATTCTGTGGTGTGGGTCCAGGTTAATAGATGGAGCAATTATTCTGAACACGGACAAAATTATTATAAATAAGTTTCACTCACCCTTCACTGGTTTAAATGCGTGTCATGAGGGCTCATTAGGAAATATTTGATAAATACAGACCTAGCTTCACCTCCAATTAAACTGTTCCCCTGGCTTAGAACATTATGTACTCTACTTTAAAGGCCCCAAGGTACCTACAGTATTTATGCTCCTTACTGTCGGTATCTTGAAAGAGAACTAAAACCAACTTTCTGATTTATCTTCTCTGCAACTACTGCTCTTTTATATTTTCCCTTCCACACAATACTGTTAAATCATTGTGTTCCTAAACCAGTAGGAGTGAGTTCAAACCACAAAATAAGAATCACAGGGAACACAATGTTGACACATGGCACACAATATCATGGTAATACCTTCAGCTACTGTGATTTTGGCATTTTAGCTGATGTAAGCCTTGGATGCCCTTTCAACAGAAGTGACATGAAGAGCAAAACATCAGATGTTCTGGAAACAGTGTCAAATTGGAAACAGAGCTCAACAAATGTTGCCCTGCTGCCTTTGGCAACCAGATATGAACCACCATCAAGCAAAGTGTTCTCAGGTTTGACCTTTTTTGTCAACCACCAATACAAAAAAAAACACAATTTTGCAATCTTGTGCCTGTGTAAATATGAGACTGAAAACACATTATTAACTCAGAAGGACACACTGGACAAGGGTACAAAAAAAAAAGGTAATTAAAGACGCTAAACTAAAAAATGATACATTAACTGAAGTGAATAGCCTTCACTAGAAAAGCAAAGAAGAGAGGAGTACATGGGAAAATAACACAGGGAACAACCTACTTTAGAGTAAAACACAGCAAACAAAGCCAAAAGCCTTAATCTTTCATGACAGACACATGACAGGTTGTCATGGACAGCCTTCGCCCAAGCGTTAAAAGAGGCACCGGAGCTTAAAAGCGTGTGAGAAGTTCATGCGCTTCATGCATGGAAGAATTTCATTTTTCTACTTACATTTATACACTATGACAATGATGCCTTTAAAGTTTGGAAAAGCAGTTTGTGGCTAGGATTTTACCAGTTTGATATTTGAAGACTACTGCAAGCAGAAAGCAGGAAGTATTGGATGTTTTGTCCAAAAAAAAACAATACACAGCAACATATAAAAACACTACCATTAATAATAAAGAAAAAACAGCAACCTTTCTTACAATATGGAATTATGATCAGTAGAAATGGCCATTCCATTGTTGAGGTATACTAAAATAGATTTATATTGTGCATTTTTCCAAACTCACATTGGTTTCTCATACAGCATCTCTGTAAAGTATGTGTATTCACTCTCTCTCCTAAACGGCTTGTTGGAGCTCCTGCCCCCTCCCTGTGAGCCCAGTGTGCTCTGATTGGTCGGGATATTACGAGGCTCGCTGCTCAGTGAGCTGGCTTACCTGTGTGGTTGGCGATACAGCGAGACAGCGCGAAACTCATCCTGAGCACACACAAACACTCACAGCCGAAGTAAAAACAATAAGTGTGGCTTGATATTGAGTAAGAAAAAGGTTTATAACGCTGTGAGAATGGGTCTGCGGAGAGCATTTCTCCGCGATCCCAACTCGTCTATTACCAACCAGGGAGCTCTATGTAAGTCAATGGGACTCCCTGTTAGTTGAACATTTACGCTAAATGTCCCCCCACTGCGTTTGATAGTGACGCCAAGGGATCCTGGTGTGTGAGGAGCTCCGCGGATTGGTCCATTTTGGTTCCGGGAACCGCATGACGTCATGCGGTTCCCGGAAGAAACAAATGTAAAAAGAGAAATCTCCAACGAGGCGTTCTGGGGCAGCATAGACAGGTATTTACTG
Source organism: Pseudochaenichthys georgianus (assembly GCF_902827115.2). Taxonomy (NCBI): domain Eukaryota; kingdom Metazoa; phylum Chordata; class Actinopteri; order Perciformes; family Channichthyidae; genus Pseudochaenichthys; species Pseudochaenichthys georgianus. The sequence continues at coordinate 27,219,586 of NC_047515.1, forward strand.
TGTTAGAGTTGTATTCGCTACAGGGTGTACTTTGAGGGTTTTTGACTCTGCAGACCGTTTACATGCATAAAAACCTTCATAACACACAAGGGGACGGGTAATAACCGGAAAAGCATGACATGGGACCTTTAACTCTCCTTTGGGCCTCAGATGTACTTACCAGCAGTCTCACACTCTAACTATCAGATTCCCAGAATGCAACAAGAGAGATAGACAGACTTTGAGGGAGCGAGATAAACTGAGTGTCCGTTAGTTTTATCCGTCTGGTGCACAGCTTTGACTTTTGTATGTCCCTCTTCATGTCAGTTAAAGTGTTAATGCTGTACTCTGCTTTGTGCTTCCTTCAGGTGGCTGTGACAGGGGCACCCCCGGGGTAGGACCCATGAGGAGTCATAGAAGATGCTCACAGCCTGGGCGCTTCTGCTCTTCTTAGCCATGTGGGTGAGAAGCACCGCTGGTGGCCCTCTCTCCTTCAGACTAGGTACCTTTATACAATTAAATTGCAGTATTTTACAGTCTTGAAGCAGCAGAAGAACTGCTGTAAAGTCTGATGGTGACCTTGAAAGTGTTCTATTTTTAAAGGTATTTTTTTTATTAATTTATAATAATAATCTTTATTTATATAGCACCTTTCATACAACAAGTGTAGTCCAAAGTGCTTCACATAGACATTTCACAGCAAATGTAACAGAATACAGATACCAGTAAACGACATAAAAACAAACAAAACATTGCATAGAGTAGACATATATAAAAAATACAATTGTACATTTTAGTTATTGAGCTTGACTGTAAACCAAATTGCTGTTGAAATGTTGCCTAAAGTTGACAGCACTGTCAGCTTCACAGTTTTATAATGGGAACATTTGCTGAAGAAATTCAATTGAAAGTCCCTACTGTAGTTTCCACAGTCAGACACGGCTTGGGGTATTTACCGGCTATTTTGTAACAGTGAAACTAGCCTTTTCTTGAAACTAGCCTTTTCTTCCTGGAATATAACCCATGATGTCAGTCTAACCCCATTGCTAACCCTGTCGCTACTGCTGTGGTCTGGGCTATTGTAAGTTAATCATCACCACTGCACTGGGGCATTTTTAATGGCACAATACGTATCATTTATGGCTTGATCAACGGCATGGTTAAGTCAGAAGCTTGAACAGTTCAATATAATAGGACAAAGTCCAACAGAAACTACAGTAATACTCTGCTTCTGGAATATGTGGCAGATCGGTGGACCACGGTTGAAACTGACTAGACGTTGCATCTGAGAGGGCATGGTTCAAAAGTCTCATAGCCTGACAGAGTCAGTGAGTAACCAATGGGAGTTGTTCCTTCTCGTTAACATTCTCCTACAGTCAGCAGGTCTCTGACACCCTGTCACTAGCTCCCCGTCTACCAAAAGTTTGACTGACTGTCTCTTTATTTATTAAGTATAGACCCCTTGTCTAAGGTGGATATCTCCTTTTGAGAGTGTGTATGTACTGCATATAGGAACAAATGGGAAGTATAGGTAAGGATAGAGAATTAGAATGTGATTTATTCTGAAGCTCACAGATTCTGCTACCCTGTTGCCTGCTTTAAATGTATGGCACGGTAGTCAACTTTCAGAAACATCTGAGAGCGAAATATGTTGTCTTGGGAAAAGGGCGGAAGTTAATTACTCAAAATCAGTATTCGTACCATGTGGATTTGTGTAAGGCTATTAAAACAGGTCTCTTCTGGTGTCTTGGATTCACTTGTCAACATGATGAAACTGCAGGGCTGAGCATTCATTCCTAGAAAAATTAGTTTCAGTAATGATGAAAACATTATTTACTTCACCTCTGAGAAATTCCCAAGACTTACAGGCTCATAAATGCATATTGGAACTTTAATGCAGCTCCTTTTGCTGATTCCCTCCGCCCGTTAAGTCTCGCGTTTTGTAAGAGAAATAAGTATTTTTATTCTTCCAGTATTTTGAGCCTCTCCAAGATGTTCAACTGTCATCCCTGAAAAGTATCAACATTTCTTATTTTTGAACAAGACATGTTTGTATCACTCTCTCTTCTCGCCTGCTCCGTGTCTCAGAGCTCTGCCACAGAACAGCTTAGGTTTGCAGGATCCTTTTGGTAGTTTTGCATATATTGCCCCAAACCATCTTCTGTTTCGAAAACAAAACAGTCTTTAAAGTGTACTGTATCAACAAGACCATGAACAAATCTTTCCTTGTTTGTGAATATTGTTGGATAATTGAGCCCCATGTCTCTGTTTTCTTCTCCGGCTTTCTCTTTTACCCTCCACCTGAATGTACCAAACATCTGCAGAGATGGTTGTTTATGTTTATCTCAGTCATGTAGCATCGCTGATGGATAATTAGGCTGTTGGCCTGTTTTTCCTTTTCTTCTAATGTGATCTGCGCACAGCAGTCTCTCTGCCAGTGTACTGCCAGTATGTGTTTGTGGTTGCTGGGCCTGTGTGTATGTGTGCATGCATTTATGCACAAAGCAGTATGAGGCATAGATATGCACAAGAACAGGCCCTCACAACCACAAAAGATGTCTTTGCACACCAAGGCACGCAAACGCATACCCCCAAACACCACAACAAACTCCCTGCCATTTGCGCTGCAAGAGATGGTATTTAACATGGCTGTCCCTTGGGTCCTGCCTGGCTGGCATAATGTCACTGTCTGGCCTTCTCTGAATGAATCGGGACCAAAAACAACCTCCCGCCCCTGCCACATTCCCCGCCAGGACCAAGCAGCAGCCAGCAGCTCAGTGTAGGTGTGGAACTGGGCTTTGGGCAAGTCCCAGGTTTTATGGACTTTCATTTACAAATGATCTGGTATGGTAAGTCTTCATGGCCTCTTATCGACCCTCTGATTGGTAAAAACAGATAAAAGGTGGTTTTCATTTGATTTAATACAGCGTTTGAATGGTATAATTTGCAGTGTTGTTTGAAGTTGTTGCACAGTATGAAAGATGAATTACAAGAATATAGGCCTGAGAGTGTATACATAATTACATTTTCTTCAGTATTGCCTTTAATAAGAAACACCGCAGAGACATGGGAAGCTGTAACGAATCATGAATAGCAATATTCCAATAGACAATCCAAACACATAAGATGTTTGATACAGTATATTAAGTCAAATTGATTCACAAAATGATGTTGAGAAAAACCTCTTTCAGCCATGGGATGAATAAAACATTCAAACAAGAGGAGATCATGAATAATATTACATTGAATCCATGTTCATTACCATTTGGTGCAGCCATTTCTTGTTGGTTGTATTCCCCATTAGTTAAGTGAAAGACCGTCTGCCGCCAACATTCTTTCAGCCAATCAACCGCTGCTTACACTTATTTAAAGAATTATTCCACACACACACATTACTACTATGTTGTCTCTGGTAATATAGGGAGTCTAGGAAAAGAGTCAGGATAACATTAACTTTTATTTGGGTTACTATCATTAACACTGCCAACTTTGTCCAACAGAGCACATAGTGCAAACACACACTGCCTCAGTCATCCTCCCTCATTACCACCACTGAGGTGCCCTTGAGCAAGGCCCATAACAGATCAGGCTGTGGTTGTACTGGGAAGCGTTCAGGTCTGAATGTGTTACTGTGTGAATGGGATCAGGGTTTTTTCTACAAAAGAGAGCATCGCCCTCAGTGCAACTCCCCTGAATAAATAAAGATAGAAAGTTGGAAGTTGTATAGGAGATGTCTTATATGGCTTGTTTAAATGATCTAAATTAGAACAAAAATAGTCAGAATATTAAGATACAAATGTGTTTTATCTCCTTACCACAATCAGCTAGATATTCCAAATTGGTGAGTCTTGATTTTCTGTTTTTATCGTTTTGCTTTGACAGACTTGTTGGATTTCAATTCTGTTCAATAATAAATCCAGACAGGCACTGGCATCAGATTCTCTTTTAAATCCCACAATGTCTACGCATTGAGCTTCACCACAAGGATATCCTCCTCCTATGAGAGCAACACTAAGGCTGCGGCCCCACGAGGACGAAAACGGCTAAACGCATAGGATTAACGCAAACGCAATCGCAAACGGCTTCCGTCCACATGCAATAATTATCCGGATAGTGTCTGCCCACACGAGACCGCTCCGTTTAGCTCCAACCGCTGGAGAAGCTGCAGTACATATGCAGGAGCCTCTACGTGGCGCTGTAACTTCCTCCACAAAAGCAGCGAAGAAGCATGGTTGTCATGGTTGCCCTTCTGTTTATTCTCCGCGGTGGGGGCCGAGGAAACCGGGCAGAGTTTTTCGCCAGTCAGCGTGTATTAAAGTTGAAATCTTCCGGACAAAATTATAAAAGTGCCGGTCAAAGGTCTTCTTTGTTATTTATTGAGCTTTAAAACAAATGAATAACGACTCTATATAATATAATGATAAAATACACGGAGCCTCTCTTTTTCCTCCCTCTCTTCGGACAGCGCCAGTGTCTGTCTCATGCAGCAGCTCATCCAGTAATCAGTGACCCGGCCGACTGTAAAAATAAATATATTTATAACTAGTTTAGGGAGTTTGAGAGGTAATTAAAATAGCTAAGGGTGATGATCTGACTTGAAGTGTGTGTTTTGCTGCAGAGGGAGGAGCTGCAGGTGAGCAGAGCTGCGTGTCTCCGTCCTGTCAGATTCGACTTCACTCGCGAGAGAAAGATAAATAATCTGAATTCAGGGTGCAGTTTACTTTGACGTGGGGGTGAGCAGCAGAGGTGGGGAGAGGCGGGGCTATTGCCTCATCATTATTGCTGTAGATGTTGCACAAACAACTGTAGCATGGTCAATAGCGTCCGGAGCACGATAGCAACTCTGCGATCCGCCATTGTTGTTGTTGTTGGTGGCGAAACACTTCAGCACTGGCGCGGGGTAAACGGAGGTGAGCAGAAGAGGTGGGGAGAGGCGGGGCTATTGCGCAATCACTATCAGTGATCTGAAAATGTCCGTATAGGGCGCACACACGGAGCTGTTTGACCCCCCAGAGAGTGGCGTATGCATTTCTATCCACCTTGGGACCCGTTGTCGTTTCCTCAGTCGTTTAGTGCCATATTCGGTCGTCCTCGTGTGGCCGAACGGTCTATATGACACTAAACAGTAACGCAAACGACCGAATTCGTCCTCGTGGGGCCGCAGCCTAAATGTAGCTGTTGTCAGCTCACTGGGGTGCCGTAAATCTCCTCAGCAGATATCCTTTTGCTCACCTCAAATATGCCTTTCATACTGGGCGCTGGAGTTCTTTAAGAGCAAATGCAGTTTCTCTTTAAATGTCAGGATTATTATCGATAGTTATGGAAATCTGTTGAAAGCTTCACACAATGTCTCCAACACCAGATTTGGGTTGTCTTCAAAATGGATTTGTGCAGTATATCTTCCATGGTATTATTTTTTTTTAAACTAGACCAATCAAATGTGTTTTAAAGGTTTTTTACACAGCTTCAAAATGTATTAAGCATATCAGGAACTACGCTCCGTGTTGATTCAAAAACATTTTATAGAGAAAAACATTTGAATAACACATACGGTTTCACAAAAGCTCTACTCACATATAGTTATAGTATAGACACATGTACATAGAAATTACAGATAGATAATCATAAATCTATAATACAACCTTTCAAGTCACCTTATATATATATATATATATATATATATACATATATGGATCACCACTGTGTGCACATTCTTCTAAATCTATCAATGTCTGATTTGTTTAATTGATTACTATTGAGTATAATTTGAAGAGATGTATGCCTTACTGAGAATGAGTATTGCATAGGAACATATTAAAAAAACAGAGATTTTACTGCATTTGACATTTCATGAAAAATCACATTTCTTATTATTACGGTAGGTCCTCGGGGAGGCTGGCTATGTTTGTTGGTTTTCTTTGCCCAATTTACTCATGTTTTGTTAGCCTCTCAGATGCCCAAGGGCTTTCTTTACAGACGCCTGAATGTTATCAACTTGCTTCTCTCTATGCAAAGGCGCATTAGTTTCATACTGCAATCATCCCAAATTGTTTGCCACATAAAGTACTTTTATTTTGACTTTTTTTAAATCCATATTTTTTTCTTCCAGTCACATTCCACACTAAAGCTCATAGATACAGTGAGGTAGATCCTGGTTCACAACAGATGCTCATATTCATCATGTGTATGCTCAGTCCTCAATCACATTCAAATGACTGCTAACTTAACTGCTATGCCATTGTTAAATTGCAGACATAACTCCCTGAGCATATGTTATTGTCTTTATTTGTTTAAGTACATTGACCCGTTTGTACAATTTTAAACATTAATGTTACCATTTGGCGTATTATATCTTTAAAGCTGATTTTCATCTGCAGTCTCTTATACTACATCATGCATGGCAGTGGAGAGCAAACACACCATGTCCGCAACAACTGTATGTTACAGAAATGAAAAGCTCTGATATTTGTATACAAAGCAAAACCAATAACATACAGTCAGAGGTTACAAAGATGAGCAGCATTGGGTAGACTATTATTTTTTTCTCTTAAAATTGTTGTTCCAAAAATCAATGTGGCCTTGTGGTTTTGTCCGTGTAATACAGTATATAATGTATATTCCCTGTAGGATCCTTGCCTTTAAAATGTCCTCATACTTTCCATACCTTAAGGTCACGTGGCATTTTCTGAAGGCCTGCAAAATTGCTAAAGCTTTGAGCGAGATGGCAGGACAATAGCCTTCCAGTGTCCCCATTTCATTGACAGCCATTGATCCATGTATACAGTATGCAGCTGGTCTGGCCTTGACACTGCATCTGGCTTGTGTTTATCGGTGATGAGGAATGAGATGAAGACAATGGCTCCTGCCTTGCTAGCCGAGGGTTCTTATCTTAGTATTATTTATTTTCATAAACACCTCTTCTCAGCATGGCCTGAAGGTTACTGAGGAGACGAGTGTGAACTCACCAAAAGTAACATGGCCAAGATTGAGAAGGTCACAATTCAAAAATATACATAACAAAATAAAAGCACCCCAAATGAAATAAACACACACATATTCACAAGGGAATTGATTTTAGTGTGAACAGATAATTATTATTTGTTAAATATCTCATGAAATAATTGTTTGCATATCCAGTAATTCCTATCAGTACAGGTGGGTAGAATACATTGATGTATGTCATACTAACAGAAAAATAGTGTATGATTTATGGCAATTATGTAGTGTTTAGAAACAGCTTTTGGCTCAGCTGTATATTGCAAGAAAAGAGATTTAAAAAAGTGTATTTTATAATGCTAACAACACAGTATTAGCCCAGGTCTCTGTTATAGCCTGTGAATCAATTAAAGTCTTACTGAAGTTTGCGTTAGTTCAAAGAGGACACATTAGTCCTGTGACAGTCATCTGACAATTAATGTGTCTATATAGACACATTAATTGTCAGTTTTATCTTAAGAATTAAGCTTCTTAATTAGGTGATCAACTTAATTGGAGATATATATATATATATATCTCCAATTAAGTTGATCACCTAATTAAGAAGCTTAATTCTTAAGATAAAACTTATATTCTAACTAAATGCTATATGTGAAACCTGCTGCTGTACTCATTAAGTTACCGCAAGAAATCCAACCTGAGGCTTGCTTAAGACAACTTTTTAAAATGTCCCTACAAAGCTCTATATGGACACTTACAGCGCACCAATGAGTAGTAAGAGAGGGGCAACTAAACTTTGTTTGGCTATTTGTTCCCTTTTTTGCACTCATCTTCACCCATCTTCCCAAAACTGGCATCACTGGATGAATATGATGTACTAATTCTCACTGGAGGGACCCCTTGATAAATTAAATACAGCATCAATTAGCACTGTGTCTTTAAGGTTTAGCCACAGCAGAATACTTATAATAACTGTGTCAATAAAACTCATACATACATTTCAAATGAGACACTGTTGTTCATTGATCTTGAGTTATTAGACTTGACTCCGTTTAGTAAACTCCAGAACACATTACATCAAAGACATATTAACTTTGAATTATTTTGTCTCCAAAAACAACAATGTTACATGGCAACTACATAAATGTCACAGTATATTTAAGCTTGAAGAACACTAGTGCAGGCAGTATTGGTTACGGTTTTAAAAGCAGTCATTGTTTCAAACATTGGTCAGAATATGCCGCATGCTCATCTCCTACCTTTCCTTTATACTTTGCTACATAAAGAGCACACTACATCCTGCACTGACACTTAAAGTAGGCGTTGGACTGCAGGATAATTTATTATTAATTTCTACACATAGTGGCCTGCACATGTGTCTGTTCATGTGTGTAGGTGTGCACACAGAGTGCAACGTCTGTGTGTCCATTCACCAAGGGCATGTAGGGCGGATCGGTTCAATCTTAGACACAGGTAGAGTCTAATAGATTATCCACAAGTCAGCAGCAACACACCGTTTATTGCCTCAGGTCAGCCCCACGCACATATACAGCGACTTATTAGGGCTGAACCAAGGATGAGTCATGAGCCTCTAGTCAGGTTTGTTTTTGCCCTCATACACTCTTGTCTTCAGTTGGCACCTATGAACTCATTTAATTCACTGTAACTGGAAGAGCAGTGAAGGTGGCATATTGGGAGGGAGGAAATAACTGTGAGGGAAGTTTCCTGCGTTGCTGTGAGGCCTCATGCTCTGTTCACACTAACAACATATCAACTACTTCAACTTTTCGACCATGTAGCGGGCCTCGTCTTGCCGTTTTTTCACACATTTTTCCCAGCTGAGAGACCATGTTAGGAGACTTTATGATTAATCTCCTTCCTTTAATTACTCAGCCATGTGCTGTGCAAGTCATTAAGTTAATGACACTCAGACATGTGTACTCACAGAACTGAAGCTCCAGGGTTAAACTTATTTTAGGTTACCAATTGTTATAAGATCCAACTGCCCAGTTCTCCATGTTTTACTCAGATGGCAGCAAATGTGCCAAATAAAGCATATTAATAACCGTGTATGCCTAAAAGAAAAATATCCTCTGTTACAGGATGTTTCCTCCGAAGTCACCCAATGAAAAAAACGTTTGCTTAGCATTTTTTTGGCTAGTATAAAGCCCATCCACATTCAAATCTCAATCTCGCACGTCGCATGAAAGTGGGAGGGTTTATGATTAATCTCTAAGGTTTTAATTACCAGGGCAGGTGCTGGGAACCATCATTTAGTTAATGGCAGGAATGGCAGATAGGAGTGATGTTATGCAATTATGCACTCTACTTTGCTCCTGAGCTTACCACATCAATTATTCAGTAAATCTGATAAAGTCACTGTGCACAGGCATGAAGAGTGTGTGTACACTGTGTATGTTTCAATCACACACCCCAACACACACTTAACATCCTCATGAATAAATGTCTCCTGGGATTGTTAAAGACAAAGTCAAATGAATATTTACTTATTTGCTTATGCACATGTGCAAATGATCTATATGTGCTCATAGAAAAAGGTCCCCTATCCACAGCTACACACACAAACATGAAAAGATTGGTACTTCAATTATTAATAAAGTAATTACGAGCTATATGAGGGTATTTGTGGTGTAATGGAGCATTTCAGATGCTGGGATGGAAGGCTTGAGCTTGGTTTATATAAAGAAGGGCATGGACAGTCATTCTTCTTCCTTACAGTCCCATGGTAGTGTAGAGTGAAGGTCATAACCAGGGCGTTGCACAGCAAAACAATGGAATGAGGGAATGGAGATGTCACATTATTTATACCTATCGATCATCTATGAAATATTACTGTTGGCTGCAGATGAATTATTTACACTGAACGGTAGGGGTAATGTGACATTGAATCCACACACAAGCGTTGCATAGAATAATTGCATTTCATTTGCATTTACAATAAATAACCAATGTAACCAATGTGTGATGCAAGCCCAGTTCATATACTATTATATCTGCACATTGGATGCAAAACAAAACACTACAACAAATCCTAACTTTGTGATAGTTAATTTATGGTGAAGACCTAATGATGTGCTGAGGGTGTGGTTTATAGTGTAATGTTTAAATAGAAAAAGATTTAACCTTTTTAAATCTCAACCAAATCTAAAATGGTGCTCCTCTCCATTGAATCTTTCCGAAACAAACCTTGACGACAGCCTTTAAAACAAACAATATAACGACATCTTTGCTCATTGGATGTTATATTTAAACTTTTCTATAGAAAGCCCTCTTTTATGTACTACTAGCCTAAATCCTATGTGGATTACCTTGCATAATTTGCTGCAATATATCCACATATATTGTCTAAGCCATCAAGGATCATGCGCACACTTTCTAAGGATTGCAGAACCTACCAACCATCTTTACATTGAAGGAGATTGTGCTTGATGTTAAAGTTCTTCCTGTTCAAAGTGTCAATTTAAACATGCCTTTCTAATAGACTTCCAATGGGAGGGATGGGGGAAATAATCTGAATTACTACTACTACTCATTCCCTGAAAATCTTTATTCCAAAATGTACCTCAGGTTAAGGTAAGGTTTCAGCAGTCTGAGTTTACCACATCAAGGGGGTATCTTTAAAAGGTAAAGTTGTTTAAACAGAATTCACTCTTTGTGTTTCCCCGGTGTAAAAGGCACTGAAGCTCAGCTGTGGGGGAACGATAGTTAAACAAAGATGTTGTACTTTAAAGCCTCTAAAAAACCTTGGAACATACTTTTTGACTTGTCTAACTAACACTGCTGAGACCTCATACTTGTAGGACTACATGACTTGTGTCCCCATTATTCATGCTGGTAAGGAATGATCTACAAAAACAACTAGCACTCAATACTTCCCCTGCATGGAAGAAGAAGAGAAAGTCTTCTACTGTTTATGCCTCGTGACACTCCTAGTTCTCCTAAACAAGGACATCAATTTCCTCTTAGCAGTGGCTTGTGTGCAGCAGATCTTGACTCTCCTTGTCCTTTACAGCCATTGTGAAGAGAGCACATCTTTGAAAGGAATGACAGGGTATGATTCGATTAGTCATGATTCCCCCTGTAAAACCGTTTCACACCTGCAGCGTGTGTTCACTGGGCTCCTTTGCTGTGTTAAAGCCTCTTGTCTCAAAATAACTAAATGGGCGCCTCAGCCAACCATGCATGCTCCATGAACTTGTGCTAGTGCTTATGCCTTGAATCATGAACATATAGCTATAAATGCTCTGCTTTTCCTCCTGTGGATAGTTGTTATCTATTGGCAGCTAGAGGGGAAATAGCTTTTGTTCACTGAGTTTTCATTAGGGCAGAGCAACATCAATGCCAACAACATACGCATGAATATACTGGCTCATGCATATAGAGAACTTATCATCAGCTGGCACAGGTATTTTCTCCCTCTTTGTGGCTGCCTCTATCTGGATATTTTTAATTGTGCTGCCAGTAATCCTGATGTCTGCTCATTTACTGTAGCTGCTAGTTACTCTTATACCGTTATAAGATCTTTCTGCTCAGATGGCCACAGCTGAACATGTTCTGTAGCTTCATCTCGTGCAGCATTGCTCATTAAATTAAAAAAATTCCTGTTCACCTGCAATAACTATAAATCAGAATTGTTGTTGTTTACAGTACTGTCACATTTGTGTACTGTAATAACATCTGTAGAACACTATTTATAGTACCTAATACTGCAGGCATGCTGGTGCAAAGCTGATTGTGTTTGATTACGATGATGATATTTGACGTTTTAAATTGTACAATTAGTCAAAATGGCGAAACAACGTTGTGGACTTTGCTGAATCTGTCATTGCGGCCCATCATGTTTTGCAGGGTCAAGTTTTGAAGGTTCAGTGGCTGGCAATGGAAGGTTCATACATACATGCAGACTCACATGCACACACTGAAACACACACACACACATACACAGCAAAGACCATATATTTTTCTGTGTCCTTCTTTCAGCACTGTTGGGAGTGAAAAAGATCACAATTGGCTGACATTAGGGAACTATCCCTGCCCAATTCATTCCAGATAAGAAGCATCACACACACACACACACACACACACACACACACACACACACACACACACACACACACACACACACACACACACACACACACACACACACACACATACACACACACACACACACAGACACACACACACACACACGGTACATGTACAAATTGTCCTTGCCTTACGAGAGGAAAGCAAGTGTGGAGAAGCATCAGCGGTAATTCAAGTTTAAAAGTCTCAAAAATGCTACAACTACTGTCACAAACTGGAGGAATGTGAAGTATTTTGTTAAAGGAGGATGAAAGCGTAATTAAGGAGCACTATTGGAGTGACTTTGATGGTTATTGGACTCAGGATTAATTCATTTGGATTCCCGCTGTATGAAGAAATTAAAGGACGGCGCAAGTGGAAACAATTCACAAAGGGATTAAACTGTTTAAAACACATGCTCAAAGTAAGCCGGATTTTGCGATGTGTTTATGTGGATTCAAAAGTCGTAAATAATCTACAAAATGGAGGAGACCGATCTGATCGCAGCAACTGTGAAAATAATCCAACTGAAACCGGCATGGACAATGACTATGTTTTAAAAATGCGCTTATCCAGACAAGCCCGGTTTGGACACTTTACGGGCAGAAGAAACATTTCTATTAAAGAAACAATTATAAATGTCTGTCTTTGTATGCCTATAATAGCTACTAACTTGAATTTGTATTCAAATGAATTAATCAATTATTTTTTATATTTTATTGTAATGTAGAGACAAGGCTTTTAGTGACAATCACGTATTGTGTTACAATTATATGTAAAAAAAAAAAGTTTACATTTTTTTTCTAAATATGATATTTGGCCTCAAATCATCTGAGGCCTGGCGCGCCCCCCAGGTTGGGCACCACTGCTCTACACTGCCCAAAGGATATGTACACCAGGCGCTGCAAGAATAAGTTTAGGAGAATCGGTTAACGGTCTTTTCTCCCTGTTGAGGTCAGGAAGAAGTTACCCGATACACGATGGGAGCGCTGAGAGGCTCAGGAAGAGCTGCTGCCCTCAGGCCATCGGATCCTAAATGAGGACACTGCCTTAGACTTGTGTTGGTGGCCAAGTGCTTATATCCCTGGGCCAGCTGGGTGACTTGCTTGGTGTAAAACATTTTAGGCCAGTTTCCAATACTTTCTCGCTGCGTTTTCAAGAACTGTCCATTCTCGCTTAATTACCATAATTTGAAAAGTATTAATCCTTAACACCATTTTAAACTGCCCATCAGATAGTGACACAAGCTGTCAGCCCCATAATAGTACCCCATAAAAGCGCTTTACAGATACACATTACACATATTAATTGTATACATGCAATGGTCACTGTGGACAATACCCACAGGAGCAAGTTCAGGTGAAGTGTCTTGCTCAAGGACACAACGGCTTTACAGACGCAGCATCCTACAGCCTTAATAAGCCAAGTCTTCGTATTTAAGAAATACAGGGTGCATTGAATTATGGAAATGCCAATGCTATTTTATAAATGTATTACAGTTGCTCCAGGCTACCTCAGGGCTGCAGAGACCAAATAGCAAAAGATTTTACTTGGGAATAATGTTTAATGCATAAGAAATGTTGAAAAGAAAGCATATGCTCTGAACTCTGCTAATCTGTTTGGTGGTTTTCTTAATTTGGTTAAACTTATTATTTTTGGTTTAGATCTGATATCCATACAATCAATAATATTGTAGAGCAAATGAGTGTCTATATTTTAACAAGGCTACCGCTTGCTTTAACATTAACCACACAAGTTTCACAAGAGATATCCACCTTGCAGTGTATCAGTTCTGGTAGTAACCTCCCAGTTGGTGAATTTGCATGCTGATGGTTTCTGTGCCCTGGTGTCAAATTGCGTTCTTATCTCATCCATCCATTTTATACCTGCATGAGCAAGTTCTCCACACACACTCACACACAAGCGCATACAGAGAAAACCTCTCAAAAGGCAGAAATACACACTCCTCCCTTGACACATCATTCTGCCATTCCCACTCCATTATGCCACGTCTTTGATCATGGCTCACAGTGAAGAGTTTGGCGAGTCCTCAGAACCCCATCCCCAGCTGTTGCCAGGCCCTCTGCCATCACATTTGGTTGGCACGGCCATCGGCAGCTGCCAGCCTTGCCTTGAGCACCACCTCAGCTGCAAGATGTGTGTGGTGCTTGTACACGTACCTTTGACTGTGTGCTAACATCTTGTGTGCGTTCACCTTTACTCATACCTTCATCCATCTTTGTATCTGTGTGTACATCTGTGGCATTGCCTGCTGTTGAAATTCATCGCCATGTGTTCATGGTTAATTTACCAGGCTAGTAGGGGTGTAACGGTACACGTACCCGTACCGAAATTATTCGGTACGGGCCCTTCGGTTCGGTACACAACAGTACCGAAGTGTACCGAACGAATATAACGTTAAACGTAAAAAATTGAGAACGTGAACAACTTCTTGGAAGTAATCTCAGGTGCTGCGTCGCAGCATTCAGAGTAATTTCCTCACATTGGGCTCATCGCGTCATAGAGCGAGCAAGTCATTTCATTGGATGAGAGGGCATGCTATGAGAGCTGGTCAGAGGGATGCGTTCAAATTTAGTCAGTAATTTGAGGAACTGTCGAAAATTAATGGCGAACGCAGATAAAGTTGAGCTCGAAAATCCTCCAGCATCATTGAAGTCTCCGGTTTGGGAACATTTTGGTTTCGCAGTTACATACAAGGATGACGGACAAAGACAGGTGGACCAAACCAAAGCTGTTTGTCGGCATTGTACAACTAAAATTGGTTACGCGGCTGGCAACACATCAAACTGGCACACTCTTGAAAAGGCATCACTCGAACGTGAATATCACCAGTACAAAAAGAAAAAAGACTGAAGTGCAAACCCAACTCCCGCTAGCATTTAAGCCTCCACCACTCGCAAAAAGTTCAGACCGAGCCAAAGCTATTACAAACGCCAAATATCCTTATGTTGCCATGTTAGCAAAGCGCTACCTGGCTGTATCTGCTACCTCTGTCCCTAGCGAGAGGGTTTTTTCCACAGCAGGAGACATTGCTAGTGCCAGCAGATCTGCCCTTTCGGCAAGCAATGTGGAAAAGTTCATTTTTCTTTAAACAACATGAAAATACAATGACAAGCAAGTCATAATGTCAAACTGGCTGCTTAGGTACTAGTACAGTACAGTTCAAATATAGATAATTTCAGTTCATCGAAATGCTGCACCTTAATGTTCATTTGATTATATTTTGTATTTATTTGAGTGAATATTCACAGTTTAATAATAATTAAAAACCCAAAACTAATAGTTTATGTTTTGTGAGTACTTGTACAGTAAAGTTCAAAAACAGATTATTTCGCTGTCTGACTTTAAATTACATTTGAGTTGAGTGTTTCGTCAAGCTAATGTGTTGCTTAAAATAATACTTCTGCATACAGTATGTGACACTGAGTGTTGCACGGCAAGATACGGCTCAGCTGACTCAGATAAGGAAATATATGATATATTATGATATTATATGATCGATGATCTGATTGATGATGTGATATGAATGATAAGTGCGACACGTTGGCGTCTTCTCTGCATACGGCAGTTTAAACTGTATTTCCTTTATCCTGTAATATGTCGTGATAGATTTAAACTTCGCACACTGAGCTGTGGGGTGTTAATTCCATAATTGGGGGTAATGGCAGTGAGATTTTAGAAACATACTATTTTTTATTCAAAAGATATCTTCTGCTACCATGTTGTTGTATCACTGATCCCTAGGGCTTCTGTGAACATTCATTAGTGACAACTTTCAGAACTGTTTGGTGTTTATATGCTACATTAACATGAAACAGTCTACAAACTAACAGAAAAAAAAGAAATCTAAGTGAAGTAAGAAAGAAAATATGGAGATATTTATAATAAAAAGGGAACTGATAAAAGGAGTCGGGTTTGTTTTATGTAAAACAGCCTCAACATTAAAATGTATGATGAACAAAGAAAACATGAGAGGGAAGATGGTTTGTTAGCAGCTAGACAAAGAGGTTTATTTTGAGCAGAACTAGAATGTAAGCATAAATGACAGAAGAATATAATATGTTTGATAATGTGTTCTTATTGCATGGGATACAAGTAGAATGGATGACGAAACAAAGGGAAAAAAAGAGTTGCAATTAAACTAGATTAATATAATCGGTTTAATGTTGACCTAACCCCCTAATCCCACCAGGAGCGTCTGCGCTGCGGCTGCGGCGTTTTTAGCGATCGCGGCCACTCTAGTCAATGGGTGCTATTCCACCAGACCCACTGCGCCGCGGCTCGAAGCGTCCCAGAAGCTCCTCGCCGCAAGGAATTTCTAAAATATAGGATGAATCTTATTTTTGACGCGGCGCAGCGCAGCGCAGGCAGGAAGTGGAACGTTCATCCAACAACTGCGAGGCTGCACACACGACGCTCCGCTTCCGCAACATTTGGAACAGTCCTGGTGGGTTATGACGCAGGAGGAGGTCGCCGCGCAGCACAGCCACAGCACAGCCGCAGCACAGCCGCAGCACAGCCGCAGCGCAGCGCAGACGCTTCCGGTGGGATCAGGGGGTTAGAGTGCTGCATTAAAGTTGTGTGATAGTGTTTTCAATTTCAATACTTTGATTTGGATATTTCTAGCTGACACACAGATGTGCTTTTATGAGCTTATTATTTTCTTCAAAACACTGAAAAACTATTCACAAGGCCATTTCCTTTTTTTATTTGCATGATTATTTGGAATGCGAGCAGTAGCTCACAATATAATCTTCATGTGACATGAATGTAGTGTTCCAATAGCAAAACCTTCACTTTCAGTAAATCACCATGAATATACACTGAACAAAAATATAAACACAACACTTTTGTTTTTGCTCCCATTTTTCATGAGATGAACTCAAAGATTGGTTAGGGTTAGGGTAATGTTGTGAATCGAGTGGCCTGTGTTCGTCATCCATAACATACGCCTGCCCATACCATAACCCCACCACCACCATGGGCCACTCGATTCACAACATTACCCTAACCCTAACCCTACCACCAGATACTGACTGGTTTTCGGACTCCCCCAGACCCCCCAAATAAAGCAAAAATGCACGTTTCAGAGTGGCCTTTTATTGTGGCCAGCCTAAGGCACACCTGTGCAATAATCATGCTGTCTAATCAGCATCTTGATATGCCACACCTGTGAGGTGGGATGGATTATCTCGGCAAAGGTGAAGTGCTCACTATCACAGATTTTTTCAGATTTGTGAACAATATTTGAGAGAAATGGTTATTTTGTGTATATAGAAAATGTTTAGATCTTTGAGTTCATCTCATGAAAAATGGGAGCAAAAGCGTTTATATGTTTGTTCAGTGTCTGTTACTTTAAAATAGACTCAAAGTAACAATACGTATAATGTTCAGTGTTTTGACATGCATTTTAAAATAAAAATAATACAAACTCTGGACAGAGGCATAGAAACATTACATTTAGTTTAGCTATATGTGCAGAATTTAAATGGGGCATTTCATAGTAATTTGAGTCGTATCACTATTTATTCATCATACAACCAATGATGAAAAAAATTGCCAAAGTACATTGTTATGGAAATCTTAGACCTAGTCAATACTGTGGAGATATACAATTAGAATGATCAATCAATAAACTGGTGAAACAAACAGAGTTGTCTTTTTGGTTCTTTATTCGAGGCGCCTCGAAGGCACAGGTCTCAGAGTATAGGATAGTCTGCAGTGCAGTGTGCACAATAGTCACAGAATAGCAAAGCTTATATACAAGATAGGGCGGGCAGACAGAGTTTTGTGTAGCTAGGCGGAACGCCTCAGAAATCTGCTTTCACACGGATGTCTCATATTGTTATTAGACACCTGTGTCCTTGAGCTGTAGAAAGTATAACGGTTATCAGAATATGGAAGTTCAAACTTTGTGTGAAGAGGAGTAGTTTCAACATAGTCTGCCAAATCAGCTCTGTGGCCTTGAAACGCTTGAGAATAATAACCCTCATTAGAGTATGCAGAGAAAACAGCATATATCAGGAAATGGTACAGTAGTGTTAGTTAGACAATGCTTTTAGAAGCATTTGGTTTTACCATATAAGGTAACATAAGAAATTGCCACTACAACATTTACAGTAGAAGAAGGAAGCTGAGGCCAGTTAACGGCAGAGGATCAGATACATGAAGGTACAGGTAGTGGGGAAATGACAAAGTTCAAGCCAGGAGTGGGGCAGTCTATTAACTGTGTACAGACAGGTATACTATTTTCACTGTGCAGCGATCTGTGTTATTAACTCACTCGGCACTGAATCAATTGACAGGTCTCAAGGTTCAATGTGTGTAAGCGTGTGTGTTTGCCATTTTTTTCCTAATTTACTCCTTTGCTTCTCGAGTCTCTATAATCGGATTCCTGACTGTTCAGGGTCAGTGGATGATTGTCCCTCTTGTATTACTCCTTACCACAGATTACAAAGAGTACAGTCCTGCAGGGAAATGTTGTGAATTACTGTCCACTCCTGCTCACCTGTTTCCTGTCCAAGGTTTCCTCACCTTAGCTGCATACACATTCCAGTAGGGAGTCCCATGTGGATACTCCATCCACTTGTCCTATTACAACCCCAAAATGACAAAAGCAGATTTCATTTTTTTTTTGACTCACATACACTCAAGCAGAGCTACACGTAGAAACACACACCCACTCACAAACAGAGGATATTATCAGAGTCAGGCTTAAGTAGGCAGTGTTTACCATCGCAGATCCCTTGAGGCCCACCAGTTACATTGTTAACCCTCATGTAATACTCTCTAGGGAGACGTCTATAGTCTGTGCCTGAATGATAACATCGCACACCTACTCAAAATTCCAGTCTCATTTATGGAGCTCTGTGTCTGCATGTGTGTGCAAGCGATCGAGAGATTCTGTGATATCATTCGGCCCCAACCTGCCATCTGGGTCCCATGCGTTGTTTGGGTGCAGGTATAATGAGGCACAAGTGGCCCTCAGTTGAAACACCAGATCGCAGGAACAGCGAGGGAGAGAGAGGAACATTGCCGATGGGGGATTGTGGCTGTCAGACAGAGGGCATGAGATCCCTGGAGGTCCAGTGGCATCTGTGTGAGGATGATGACGACACACATGCCAGGGCCATGGCTCTTCTCCCTGGTGCTTTATTAGGCTAGGCAATGGGAACTTACGATGCCCTTAGATACATCCTGACCTGCTCAATAGTCAAACACTCACAAATGGTTTGTCTTGCTTCCTCCCTGTGGACATCTCTCCATGTCTTTTCTCCTTCAACTTCTTATCTTCGCAGTCCTCTCAAAAGTGCTTTATGTCTTTCAAGGAGATCCCAGTTACCCTGAAGCCCAGTCTGAATCTGTCACACCATCAATGTAGCCTAACCAGTATCTGTCTCTCAGACCACGCCTAATTCAATCCAATGTATACTTCTTAATGCTGAATAGATTTATTATGAAATACACATTATGCCTCAGTTCCCTCTACTTAAGGGAACGATTAATAGATGCGAAACCGTATAAGAGACCAATACCATTTATTTTTTCCTTAAACGTGTGCAAGGCAAAGAGAGGGGGAAGCCAGAGACGTATGACTGTGAGCTAGTATCAGAGGATATATATATATATATATATTAGTGCTGTTACTGTTAATGGTTCTGAGGAGCTTTGGTTTTGTCCCTGCGTGTGATTGATAGTTATGAAGTCCTCGATTTAAGCAGTGTCCCTACCTGCCCTGTTGCAATGGTGATAAGAAATCAATACTTTTTGTTCAACCTCCATTACTCAGAGTGTTAGTACATGATGATGTGCCAGTGTGGTGAATTATACTGGAGCGTGCTCTGAAGCGACAGGATGAGCTTTGACCTCCTCGGGTGCTCTCAACCCATTGAAGTGGTCTGTCCATTTCCCAGACTGTCACATCAAAGACTGTCACAGATACAGGAAACAGCTTTATGGTAATAATGGATATAAGGAGAATCTTCTTTCCCTTTGAGACTTTAGATTATGTTGTATTGAGAACATGTTTCTCCTTTATCAGCCATTTCTGGCACGTGATACAGTGTATGGAGTAGATTTACAATTTTGCTTACTATATTTTAATTTATCACTGTTTCCCACTTTCTCTTGTGTGTCCATGTATCAGCAATGATATCCTTTGCTTGTAGATTTCTCTGCCAATGGGGGCACTTCAGTCTGTCAAAACATCTTCCCATCTCTGTCGAACTAGCTGAGCATGAAGATATGAATTTCACCCTAAAGATATGGCCAGGTGTTGGTGCCCTCATATAACAATAGTTACCTGTCTAAAGCAAGTTTCCAATTTGTCTAGGAGCCGAAGAGTGTACAAGTTAAAGCATTATCAAATGAATCAGGCCATTTAGTGAATGTTTTATTTATTTTTTCGGAACAGAAATCTGGAATATTACAATTGAGTTCAATTATTACTTTAATTGTCTACTGATTGGATGATGCATAAATCCATTGTTTCTAAAACGTTTTTTTCAATTTGAAAAGTTGTTAGGCTTCATGAACATCTGTTCTACATAGTAGTAACTAATGTTATAGTTTGACACCTGTTTAATGATCAGCCACATTGTGTCCTCAAGCTCAATGACACACGCATTGACATCTCATGATACTGGCATCCGCGATGACCTTTGCATGAATGAGGACTGCCCATCAGACTGTTATGAAACAAGTGAGCCTGTCATCCACTGTAATGCATCTTCTTGAATAATAAAGGTCAGTTTACTGCAGGTTAAACTGCCATTTCAAAATGCCAGCGACTCTTCTCCGCATGCCCATGGGCTGTTTTCGGGCAGCGGTCTGTTTGTATCTCTGATACTACAGAAGATGTTAAATGGTTTCTGCTAGGATACTGTGTTACCTCTGGCACTGCATATACAGTCTCAATCTGAAGTTTCCATGAGGTGACAAACACTTACTTATTTTCCTTCTCCCAAGTCTCTCTTTCTGTCATCAACATATCTTTGTTCTTTCTTTCCTCCCTCCTAACCTTTCTTCCCTTTCCTCTCATCAAAGAGTCCACTAGTCTCTATTGACCTTCCAGACAATTACAAGCCAGTGGCTCTATCTTTAGGCCAGGCCTGTTGAGAGAGATATGCTGACTGACAGGTAATGACACCCACTGAGAGCTGAATTCCCCCTGGACTCACTGTCTGCCTGCCAGCCAGCCTGCCTGTCTCCCATCCCTTGGGTCCAGAAGTCAAACTGCAACTGCCACACTGTCGCTGTTTCAACATACTAACCATCCTCCTCCTCCTCCTCCTCCTCCTCCTCCTCCTCCTCCTCCTCCTCCTCCTCCTCCTCCTCCTCCTCCTCCTCCTCCTCATCATCATCGTCGGCATCATCATCATCATCGTTGAGATTATCCTTAAACCACAGACATCACACTCCAACAGTGTGTCAGCTATAACTTTCTTTCTCTGTCACAATCTGTCTTTTTCCCGCCCAGGAGTTTCCCTCAGACTTCTTCTCTTCCTGTCAATTTCTCTCTCTTTTTATATTTCTTCCAGTCTGTAACTATCCCTTTAAGTTCTTCCTCCTACCATGTGTGTCACTCCGACTCTCTCATTCCAAACTGTCATTCAAGTTCATTATTTTAGACAGAGTGAAAATGAACTTTTGGCATCCATTTCCATCTTTCCTCCATCCATCCCTTTCGTTGGAAGGGTCCATTACTTTGACTTGAATTCCTCCTGTGGCACCAAGATCGAGGAGGTATGGGCCGGGGTGGTTAAAGAAGCAGAATTGAGTGTTCTGTACTGTATGTGCATGTGTGTATGAGAGACAGGAATGTAACAGTGTCATCATTCATTGAAGTTGTCCTGAGTATTCATGAGAAGTTCAACCACAGGCTGTACACTAGGTGCTGCCAAGTGATGGAAAAAAAACGTTTCTCTACCTCCGTAATAGGGTTAGGGTTACATAGCTATTCGGCTGTATAAAACGAACTGAAGTGGTGAAGGCGTGGGGCTTTGAAACAAGTTTACTGACACACTAAAGAAAAATTACTTTTAATAGGCTCATTAACACTCCCACGCACAAATACCATACATATTCTTTAACACCTTTACTTCAGGGTTCAGTAATATAACCCTTTTGTCCTGTGACCATAATTGGTCTGTAGCTCATAAAACTTTATTTTCTCTATTGGTTCTTTGAAAGATTTAAAAGAATATAATGAAAAAAAAAGGGTATTCATATTTATTTATAACTATAATGTATGTATCCAGTACATAATTCTTGAAGTAGAGGAGCTGGGATTTGTGTGTGCTGTCAGTCTGTGTTATCGACTCTTGTCATGGCCCTCCAGAGACTGTACAGCCTTTAAAGAATGATCTCCTCCGTCGTGTCCAGCTTTGACAGGAGTTAGCAACACACCACGCTATCCATATTTCTATTTCTGTCGTCATGTTTGACCCAGGGGGATTCTTCCTTCCGTGAAGGAATGAATGTCCCCTTTCCTTTTTCCTCATTGCTTCCTTTGACTGCTACTACTTCGATTTCGATCCTGAATATAGTTGGAGCGTCACGCTGTTGGCAGTGACAGAGCTGTGAACCAGCTGTATCGAGGGGAGTCGGGTGTTAAGGCAAGTAAAGGCAGACTACTGTATGCTTGTGCTTTATCAGTATTTGCAGGACTGACCCTAAAGATGGCGAGCTCTTAAATTTACTATCACATTGTGACTTTCTGACGACCGTTGTCCGTCGGGCAGCTGTTGCAGTTAATTTTCACAATCCGCTCACCCCCAGTAAGTGATTGGCCATTATCTTGCCTATTAAAGCTCTCCTGTGAATGTCACACCTACAGTTATAAGGACGGACAGTAATTGTCTTAAAACATGGAGATGAATGTGTTTTCCAGGATTGTCCTGCTCGATCAGTTAGCTACATCAGATCCTGAATGTGTGTGATTATTTTAGCTACTGTTAGGAGATTTAGTGGTCAACTCGTCCGCTTTCTTAAAATCTCCTCGCGTCCCTACACAAGCCGTTATCTTACAGGAAGGAAACCCATAGCATACAAGTAACCGTTTAACAATAATCCATTTTAATGGTAATATACAATGCAATACAATCAAGTACAGTACAAATTAAATACAGTTTATCTGTGGGATCCCATAATTACCTGTGCCAGCGAGAGGAGAGAGAGGGAGGCACTGCTGGGAGTTCCTGTCTAAATACTTCGCTGACCAGGGGAGGAGTTATCTGCGCCCCCCTTCCAGACCAGTGATTGGCTGCCCAAATTAGTATCAACAGCTCACATAAGTTCCCCAATCCCAGTGGCTCAGCTTCCTTATCACAGGGATCTGAGATGACTGTATGTTAACTCCACACCTTCCCCCTCTTCCTTTTGTCCTCACAAAACCAAATGTTCCCAGGCCCCAAAAACAGTTCACAGTTTTCTCACCCAAATCATTTTCCCTTTTTAAGCATCTTGATAGTTTACTAACATGCATACATACAAATATTTCCTTACACTACCAAAACGACTGCCACTGTGGGCCATTTCCAGGCATCTGGTAAACCATCAAACTCATGGAATATTCACTTAAATCAGCCTTGTATTCCAGTGTCCCACTATTACGTACTGTATATCACCGGAATCCCTACAACGCATCCCCTATCCCAGTAAGCCACTGGCATAATTTTCAATTTCAAAGTGCACTATCTCATGGCATTCAGTTAACATGCTAAGTGTGTTTGCCCAGCAGAAAGTGTCAGTCTGTCTATTTAAATGAAGTGTAATTGGTGCTGAATGACAGAAAGATTAAACACTTCTGCTAATTCCACCAGTACGGCTGTGAGGTAGCAGGTACCTCTCTCTGCAAAGAAAGCCTCCTAATGTGAAGACACCTACTAATGTGCTTGTGTTTTTGAGACGAGCCTATGTCACTTGCGGCTTTCACACCAGCGCTTTTCAGTTTCTAGCTCCGAGCGGGAGCTTTTCTGGTTCAGCTCCGGTTTCCCTTTTCAGCTCCCGCTCTGTCCACACGGCCCACTGGCGCCCCAGAGCTGCCCTTGCTGCGTCATGACGTCACCGTTTACATCGCTGATTTGCCCCCCAACGGCAGCCATTACGGCAGCTCACAACAACAACAACAACTGCGTCGGGTCGATGATCGTGTTGCTTTTAATCACACGAAGCCAGAATAAATTGAATAACGACTTCTCCAACCTTATACTTTTCTCCAGAGTGCCGTGGTTCATTGTTTATTAATGTGTTTCTGCAGCATTTACCGACCGCTGCAGTGCTGCTCTTCCACAGGAGTTTATTCTCCCGTTAGCTCCCGGTTAGCTCACACTGCAGCGGCCGCTCTAACGTATTCACTGTCCGACTCACACAAGCAGCTGATGCATATCCCCAGCTCCCCTTAGCCTAAGTGAATGTGTGTCAGTCTGAATTGACACTGTTTGGTATCACAACGCTGTTATGAAAGTTTCTCTGGTATAAAACGGACCAACCGAAGCTAAACTGACTACTTGCATCCGATAGCTGCAATAATACAAAACAACACGTCTGCCTCTCTCCACAATGATCGATAACAGTGAACGGATGGTCAAAGTAAGGCACAAATAAACAGAATCACACGAAGCCTGGTTAGTGTTGCCTGACTTTATAAAGTGTGTTTATAGGCACTACTGCTTGTAGGCAGGCATAACAGTCGACCCATGGGAGGTGGGTTTAGTTTCCTGCACGCCTCGACGTAAGAGAGACGTAAGCGACGTCACCTCTTAGCTCCAAAGCTCTTGCCTCTGGACCGACAATTTTTTGGAGCTGGAAATGAAGCGGATTCCGGAGCTAAGAGCCGGCGCAGCTCCGGTGTGAACTGGAAAACCCAGCGCTTTTCAGGCTCTAGCTCCGAGCCGGAGCTGAAAAGGCGCTGGTGTGAAAGGGGCAACTGGCCAGTGTAAAAACATTTATTCTACTCCCTGCTGTTTTTCCATGACAACCATTGCTCATTATTTATCACTCCGCTGTCTGAAAGAACCCATTCTTAAGTTAAAATGTTTGCCAACAGCTTTGGCGAATGGATGGCCATTAGTCTGCATGGAGATATCAGGATTTGGAGGAAGTGAAAGAGAAGTAGGCGGGCTACTTTGTACTGATGAATTGCTTGCGGAGTTTTCTGACCCGGTGGGAGTGAAATTGTACAAACAAATACTGTAGCAGCATCAGTCTGTCAGTGGTTGGAATAAAAGATAGGACTGCACTATACACACACACACACACACACACACACACACACACACACACACACACACACACACACACACACACACACACACACACACACACACACACACACACACACACACACACACACACACACACACGAGGATGAACTTGTGGCCTTACATGTTAATCTAGAGCAAGCCATTCACAAGGGATATATACAAGGCTGCTTTTTATGTGTATCCACTATAATTTTTCTCATTTGGCATCTGCCACTCCCTAACCTACCTAGCCATGTCCGTTTTCATCAATCAGAGTACTCCAGTGACAGCTCCTACTCTAACTCCATGTTATGCTTTGTGGATGTTTTGTAATTATGCTGACATTGGCAGGGTCCCATAGGTACAGCCCCTTCTGTAAACAACGTCTGTGCATTCAATTTATTTGATGTCACTGTGCAGAAACTGGCAACACTTTGCTGGTCCTTACATATTAACAATAGCAGGCAGAACATCTTGTAGTGTGCATCCATTGGATCTTCAGTTCTCCATGTCAACATCTGCAGCATTCTGACCATCTGCTGTCTTTGTGTGTTTGTGCCAGATACAATGTTTGCCAAATATATTTTTTGTTACAGCTTAAGCCTGTCAAACATACAGTAGCATTGTTCACTTGTAAAGTAAATAGTACTTGCTATTCAAACTACACTTAGTATGATACATACAAAAAGGAGATGAGAGGACCTCTTTTATATATTACATGACTTGACATTACTACTTACAGAGGCGGTTCAAAGTTGCAGCTGTCATTCCTGAGTGTTTCTGCATAAAGCTCAGCAGATTCTGCTCCTCGTCCTCTGTGGTCCTGCATCAGCTGGTTGTGTACTTGGCTGTTGTTTTAAAGCTACGTGGTTCTACAGTGGTGCCAGGCAATACGCTGGCGTGGAGGAGACATTAAATAGAGAGTGGTTTTATATAAACAACTATTCCCAAGAGACAAATGCATACAATCCACAAACACACTTAAACAATAACACACATGCCCCAACCTTCCCCAGAGTCCTGTCAAACAGACATGTGTGATACGACTCTGCTCATTATTCCCATGTGGGAAATAAACCTCAAGTCAAAACTCGGATTGTATGTTCAACCTGTACTTAGAGACAATAGATATATAAAAATGCGTGGTGTAGACAGGCAACAAGACATATAAAGTACACTCAATAGAAACACGATATGACAACTTAACACATAATCCCAGCAATGATTATTTAAGACAGCTGTTATCACCCTCTCTCTCATCCACAACCACAGGGCTACGTATTCTGGTTCTAACTGTACATACTTTATTTTCCCCTCTAATATTTTCTCAAGACATAATCTTGTTTTTTTGAGAAAATGTAAATACAGTAGATAGACCACTTATTATGTTAAGGTTATGGTCAGTGTTACGTCCCCACTAAGGTCTAGGGGACCTGGAGACAATAACGTACAACCAATAAGTATGAGAGAGTCAGAGTAAAGGTTGACAAAAGGTTTATTCCTTGTAACCTATCAGATAATACAATTAAACAGAAACTCTGTTTGTGAGGAGGAGGAGGAGTCAAAGGATTGTGCCAAACAAAAGAAACAAGCATAACAAAACCAGGCCTACCTCTACAACTATCCTTTGAAACCAAACTCAAACAAAAAACCCTCACTAACTAACTACAAAGAATTTGACAAAACAATATACAGGGGTGGCAACAATCCGCTTACCTAGTGTGTCTAAACAATAGTTAGCTCGGTGGTGAGAAATGTACAGGGTACCCCAGACTTACCTAACTCCTCCACCTCTCAACACACACATTAACAAAGTTCAGATTATTCAAATAGCTTTAGTTGCTAAACACAGCCGTGTTCCTTCCTCAGCAACAGGCCCAGAGTGAGAGAGAGAAGACTTCCTGGGTGCCTCCTTTATGGTCGGCCCTGGTTGCTGATAGGCCAGCTGAGGGTGAGAGGATCCAATCAGCCATCAGACTCAGGTGCACAGGCAGATACTGATCAGCTGCTGATTAGCTGTGCAGAAGACAGGGAGAAGAGAGAAACACAGGAGGGAAGGAAAACCACACATGTACAGCCTGCCTGGCACGTAACACCCCCACACATATAAATCCAAACAGTATGTTTGGCCCTTACAATGAACCTTCCATTTACATAGCACGAGATAGTGCATCGGCAAGAACATTATCGGACCCCTTTTTATGGCTTATGTCAAGGTTGTAGTTCTGGACAATCAACGACCAACGCATAAGGCGTTGATTGTGGTTGTACATCCTTGAAAGAAAAACCAGCGGATTGTGATCAGTGTATACCTTAATAGGTTTTACACTGGAGCCAAGATACACCTCAAAGTGCTGCAAGGCAAACAATAGAGCTAAAGCTTCTTTCTCAATAGTAGAGTACTTCAACTGATGTTTGTTGAACTTTCGGGAGAAGTAGCTCACGGGGTGATCGATAGCCTGTGCATCTTCTTGTAGAAGAACAGCCCCTGTCCCAACTCCACTGGCATCGACCTCGAGCTTGAATGGCTTCGAAAAGTCTGGTGCAGAAAGAACAGGACTACAACACAGAATACCTTTTAGGCTCTCAAATGACTGCTGACACTCACCGGACCAAACGAAAGACTTTGAGGGACTGGTCAACGTAGTGAGTGGGGCCGCCACCGATGAGAAGTTTCTGCAGAAACGGCGATAGTACCCTGCCATTCCTAGGAAGCGGCGAAGTTCCCTCCTGGTGGATGGCACTGGGAGGGAGGCAATTGCCCTGATCTTTGCATCAGCAGGGCACACCTTCCCCCGACCAACCTGCTGACCAAGGTAGAGAACGGTACCTTTTCCAAACTCACATTTGGCAAGGTTAAGCGTTAGGGATGCGGCCGACAAGCACTTAAAAACTTCTCTTAAGGTAGACATGTGGCTAGACCAGTCCTTAGAATAGACAACAATGTCGTCCAGATATGCCTTACAGTCTGGAACATGTCCTAATACAAGATTTACAAGCCTCTGAAAGGTGGCAGGTGCGTTACACATACCGAAAGGCATCACAGTATACTGAAGGAAACTGTCAGGTGTCACAAAGGCCGAGATGTCAGAAGCACGCTGTGTTAAAGGAACTTGCCAGTATCCCTTTAACATGTCCAGTTTACTGACAAATTGTGCAGGACCAATTTCATCGATGCAGTCATCAATGAGCGGTAATGGGTGTGCATCGGGGACAGTGACAGCATTAACCTTGCGAAAGTCAGTGCAGAATCTGGGACTGCCATCTGACTTTGTGTCTAGCACACAAGGGGAACTCCAGGGACTGGAACTAGGCCTTGCAAATCCGTTTTTAAGTAGATATTCAACTTCCCTTTTCATAACCTCTCTCTTAACTGGGTTAACTCTGTACGCCCGCTGTTTGATGGGCGAGGGGTTGGTCAAAACCACATCATGAGCTAGGACAGAAGTTTGTGATGGAGTGTCATTAAAAAGACATGCAAAGTCAAATATCAATTTCTGTATATCACTTCCTTGGATATCAGGAAGATGAGACAAGTAATTGGGCAAATCAGCTAATACCTCAGTATTGCTTAGTCTTGCCCCCTGTGGTGTTGCACTGCGCATCACCAACTCATCCTCATCCTCATTTGAGCTCACCTTTGAAACTGAAGCCATAGGAGAGACGGTTGTCTCCACCTGGTGAGCTTTAGAAGACTCACTTTGGTCTTCCCTGGAGCATGTTGATATGACACACTGGTAGGACGTCTGCGGTCAGGTGTTTGAATGACGTAGTTTGTTTCACCGAGCTTCTTATCTACAACATAAGGACCAGCAAATTTAGTAGACAGAGCAGAGCCAGGTACAGGCAATAGAACCAACACCTTGTCACCTGGCTGAAACAAGCGTGCTACCGCCTTCTGGTCGTAGCGTTTCTTCATGTTCCCCTGGGTAGAGGTCAAAGCTTCCCTAGCCAAGGAGCAAGCACGATTTAGACGATCCTTAAGTTTGGCGACATACTCCGGGATACTGCAAACTGTTTTCGTAGGCATGATCAAATGCTCTTTAAGAACCCTTAAAGGACCTCTGACCTCATGTCCAAACACTAGCTCAGCAGGACTAAAACCTAGAGACTCCTGAACAGCTTCACGGGCAGCAAATAACACTAAAGGAACACCGTCATCCCAATCTTTATGAGACTCATGGCAATGTTTTCTTAACATGCATTTCATAGTCTGGTGAAACCTCTCTAATGCCCCCTGACTTTCAGGATGATATGGGCTGGATGTCACATGCTTGATACCTAAGGTGTCAAGTACCCGGGCAAACACTTTAGACATGAAGTTGGTACCTTGGTCTGTTTGAACTACCTTCGGTAGACCAAACATGGAGAAAAACTTCAGAAGTGCCTTGGTGATGACCGGGGCAGTAATTTTCCGTAGTGGGATGGCTTCTGGGAACCTAGTGGAAGCACACATGACAGTTAAGAGAAACTGGTTTCCAGTTTTAGTTTTAGGTAAGGGTCCCACACAATCCACAATCACCCTTTCAAATGGCTCTCCCATTACCGGAATAGGAATGAGAGGAGCAGGGTGAATCACCTGATTCGGTTTACCAACAACTTGGCACACATGACATGTTCGACAATAAAGAACTACATCAGACTTAAGTCCTGGCCAAAAGAAGTGTTTTAAAACTCTTTGATATGTTTTTGTTACCCCCATGTGACCTGACCATGGATGATCATGAGCCAAGGATATCACCTGAGAACGATAGGTTGTTGGCACGACAACTTGATAAATTGCTAAGGAGTCTGACTCCTCACAGGCATCACTAATCCAGCGACGCATTAATAGGTGATCTTCCATAATGTAGGCCATCTTCTTTGACTTGGCCTCTTCCTGACTGATAACAGAAGAGAGACATTTAGAAAGTGTTTCATCACTTAACTGGGCTGCCATGAATTATTCCCGAGTGGCAGGCAGTTGTACAAGCTCTGAGCTGTTACTGGGTGATCCAGCACCAGCAGACCGGGCCTCCTCTGGCAGTCGGTCCGACACTGTCATGTCTTCAAGAAACTGCCCTGTAGCAAGAAAAGAATCAGACAAGTCCTCTCCGTATTTCTTTGACTGTGCCCTTGTAACAACACAAGCAGGACATTTTTCGGGAGGTACTTCAGCTGATTTCTCTGCATCTAAACTTAGATCAGGAGAATCAATGACCTCAGGTACTGGCTTAACTTTGCCCCCAGCCAAGTCATTACTGAGGATGAAATCAACACCTTTGATGGGCAAGGCAGGGAGGACAGCTACTTTAAAGAATCCTTTGACAAGAGATGAGTGAATATAAACATTGTGCAAAGGAGCCGCAACTAGTGTCATGCCTACCCCTTGAACAACAGCACTTGATCCACATGATGATCTGGAGGTTAAAGGTAAGATGCCTTCCCTAATAATGGACTGAGAACCTCCTGTGTCCCTAAGTACCTGTACTGGCAGCTGGTCTTTAGGATCCCCTGTTAAAGAAACAAAGCCCTTGGAAATAAAGGGTTTGAAACAGGGATCAGGTACATCATCTTCCTGGGACATTTCTATGTCTGATAGGGAAACTCCTTTAATGAGTCCCATGCCTTTTGGCGTTTGAAAGCGTTGCGAAAATTGTTGTTTACGCTTTAAGAAATGACACCCTGAAATAAGGTGTCCTGTTTTATGGCAGTAGTTACACTCACGGGTCCCCCGTGGAGGTGATGGTGGTCCTCTAGACCTTTCAAAAGTTGTTGGGCCAAGATCAGGTCTTCCGGTTTGTGATATTGAAACTCTATCTGGGCACAAGGGTGAAGAAAACACAGTCTTGTGAGTGAGCATAAATTAATCTGCTAAAACAGCTGCCTTAGCCAGTGAAGTAACCTTCTGTTCATTTAAGAATATCACCATCCTTTCAGGCAAAGAATTCTTAAAATCTTCCAAGAGAAGTAACTGACGAAGACTCTCAAAATGATCCTTCACTTCATTAGCCGCACACCATTTATCAAAGAGAATGCCCTTCTCTCGCGCAAACTCAACAAATGTCTGCGTAGCAGACTTTTTATGGTTTCTGAACTTTTGTCTGTAGGCCTCCGGCACAAGCTCATAAGCACGCAATATCGACTCTTTAAGCACTTCGTACTGCAAGCTTTCTTCCAAAGAAAGTGAAGATACCACTTCCTGAGCCTTACCTACTAATTTGCACTGAAGTAGGATTGGCCACATGTCTTTAGGCCAGACCAGTGCGGTAGCAATTCTCTCAAAAGCACAAAAATATGAGTCAACCTCTGACTCTCTAAAAGTTGGCACTAAAGCAATATTTTTACTAACATCAAAACTCTTTGTATGAGAGACTGTATGTGAAGGTCTTGACCTCTCAAATGTCTGCTCTGAAGAGATTCTCAGGGCATCAACTTCAAGCCGCTTTAACGTGATTTCTTTCTCAGCTTCTATCTCTAACTTGCGAATCTGCAGCCTGTGTTCATAGTCCGCTCTACGCTCCTTTTCCTGGCCCTCCATCTGAAGACGGACAAGACGAACTTTTAGTTTGGCATTACTACTTGCACCTAAGCTACCCGGAGAGAAAGCCTCAAACCTAGGAAGCGTTGCAGGAGGAGCTTGAGGACTAAACTTGTCAACTCTAGGTGTAGCTAATACTCTTTCCCTATCATCTTCAATAGACACCTCAGCCCTAGGCTGAGTTGACATGCTTGGGATTTCAAGAATCTTTAACTCCTCTAGTTTTTGCAGGATTTTCTCTCTTATCTCTTTTTTTACTTTATACTTGTCTACTGTAATGTTAAAGTGAGCTGCAATACATAACATGTCATCTTTGCGACAGGAATACAACGTATCAACACTTGGACTTTCAATAAAGTCCTGTAAGTCAAAACCCATTTTTCAGCCAATGTACAACACCTACAATGCCTTCTCAATTATTGGTTGTTTTTATTTCAGGAATATTCAGATCCCGGACGAGCCCCCATTTGTTACGTCCCCACTAAGGTCTAGGGGACCTGGAGACAATAACGTACAACCAATAAGTATGAGAGAGTCAGAGTAAAGGTTGACAAAAGGTTTATTCCTTGTAACCTATCAGATAATACAATTAAACAGAAACTCTGTTTGTGAGGAGGAGGAGGAGGAGTCAAAGGATTGTGCCAAACAAAAGAAACAAGCATAACAAAACCAGGCCTACCTCTACAACTATCCTTTGAAACCAAACTCAAACAAAAAACCCTCACTAACTAACTACAAAGAATTTGACAAAACAATATACAGGGGTGGCAACAATCCGCTTACCTAGTGTGTCTAAACAATAGTTAGCTCGGTGGTGAGAAATGTACAGGGTACCCCAGACTTACCTAACTCCTCCACCTCTCAACACACACATTAACAAAGTTCAGATTATTCAAATAGCTTTAGTTGCTAAACACAGCCGTGTTCCTTCCTCAGCAACAGGCCCAGAGTGAGAGAGAGAAGACTTCCTGGGTGCCTCCTTTATGGTCGGCCCTGGTTGCTGATAGGCCAGCTGAGGGTGAGAGGATCCAATCAGCCATCAGACTCAGGTGCACAGGCAGATACTGATCAGCTGCTGATTAGCTGTGCAGAAGACAGGGAGAAGAGAGAAACACAGGAGGGAAGGAAAACCACACATGTACAGCCTGCCTGGCACGTAACAGTCAGCATCTGCAATACCATCCATCCATCTTCTCCCGCTTATCCGTGGTCGGGTCGCGGGGGTAGCAGTTCCAGCAGAGAGCCCCAAACTTTCTTTTCCCTGGCGACATCAACCAGCTCTGACTGGGGGATCCCAAGGCGCTCCCAGGCCAGCGAAGAGATATAATCCCTCCACCTGGTCCTAGGTCTACCCCTTGGTCTCTTCCCAGCTGGACGTGCCTGGAACACCTCCCTAGGGAGGCGCCCAGGTGGCATCCTAACTAGGTGCCCGAACCACCTCAACTGGCTTCTTTCGACGCGAAGGAGGAGCGGCTCAACTCCGAGTCCCTCCCTGATGACCGAACTTCTCACCTTATCTCTAAGGGAGACACCAGCCACCCGGCGGAGGAAACCCATCTCGGCCGCTTGTATCCGCGATCTCGTTCTTTCGGTCATGACCCATCCTTCATGACCATAGGTGAGGGTAGGAACGAAAATGGCCCGGTAGACAGAGAGCTTTGCCTTCCGGCTCAGCTCCCTTTTCGTCACAACGGTGCGGTAAAGCGACTGCAATACCGCTCCCGCTGCTCCGATTCTCCGGCCCATCTCACGCTCCATTGATCCCTCACTCGAGAACAAGACCCCGAGATACTTGAACTCCTTCACTTGGG
This sequence comes from Pseudochaenichthys georgianus, assembly GCF_902827115.2. Classification (NCBI taxonomy): domain Eukaryota; kingdom Metazoa; phylum Chordata; class Actinopteri; order Perciformes; family Channichthyidae; genus Pseudochaenichthys; species Pseudochaenichthys georgianus. Next base: position 27,253,185 of record NC_047515.1, read on the forward strand.
GTAAGGACTCATTCCCTACTTGGAGTGGACAGTCCATCGGTTTCCTGCTGAGAACCATGGCCTCAGATTTGGAGGTGCTGATCCTCATCCCAGCCGCTTCACACTCGGTTGCGAACCGATCCAGTGAGTGCTGAAGGTCGCAGACCGATGAAGCCATCAGAACCACATCATCTGCAATACAATTATTCAAAAATCCATATTTTAAAAGGTTTTGTTCACACTCATATTGGTGTGATAATTACATGACCTGGGTACATGTGAGAGGCATCAAAAGCTATTTATTTTTCTTGTTCCTCTTGTCACATTCAATACGGCAAATTGGTAACAAACTGTAAGATTACAGCTTTCTCATTATCATCTCTTTGTCATCAGCCTTTGCAGGTTCTTTGTTCAAGGAAGTTGAAAACAAAGGCAGCGCTCCCTCGTGTGCTTCTCTGTCAATGGCTTTTACATTGAAAGCCCCAGAGGGAACCTATTGAAGGTTTCCTTTTAATTACAACAATGGGGATTTCAATACCAATTGTGATAATTATTGACTGCGTTCCATTTCATCTTATGTTCATGGTTTTAACTATTTTCCCATTGAGTATCAGTGTTACCAGAAGATGTATAAACTGCAGGCTAAATATGCATTATTTAAAATGACTGTCATAAGTTGTACAGGCCTGTTGATTCAGCATAAGCATGCAACGTCCGATTAATTACTTGACACATTATAATAGTTTTGTGTGGGCTATAATTACATTATGGCTATAATTACATTATAGGACACCAGGAAATATTCTTGTCGCCAGGTCTTCCGTGAGTGAGGGTTTGTAATCATGTAAGATAACACCTCCGCTTCCTTCGGTCGTGCACACCACAGGACTTGCGGATGAGATTGATTAAAGTGTGGAACTAGCAATTGCATTTGCCAGGAAGTCAGACAAGCAGACAGATTAGCTGTGGTATAGTTTGCAGTCATGCTGCTTGAAATAAATAAAACGGCTAATAGGCAAGCATCTTGCACGGCATTTTAATCTGCTGACATACACAAGTGCATGGGCATTTAGGCACACAAAGGTGCATGCACACACATTCTCATGCTCACAAATAAACAGGCACATAACTGGCAAGGGAAATACTGCGATAGCTGTCCAGTCTGTCAGCTAATTAATGTCAAAGCAACCATCAAATTAATTAGAGGAATTTTGAATAAAAAAACTCAACCCAAATTAGTAGAATTTTTGACGTGGAACCCTTAGTTACATGCTGTGTGTGTTTGTGTGTGCGGCGCGTATGTGTGTTTGTGTAAAACAAATATCAAATATAAATAATATCAAATATGAATCAAATATGGTATATTAAAGGTCCCATGTCATGGCCATTTCTACTGATCATATTTCCATTGTTGAGGTCTACTAGAATAGATTTAAAATGTTGCGAGGGTCGTTGCTGCTGTGAGCTTCTGCGAGAAGCAGACAGGTTTCCGGGTCGGCGATACAGGGAGAACAAGCGAAACTCATCCTGAGCACACACAAACACTCACAGCCGAAGTAAAAACAATAAGTGTGGCTTGATATTGAGTAAGAAAAAGGTTTATAACGCTGTGAGAATGGGTCTGCGGAGAGCATTTCTCCGCCATCCCAACTCGTCTATTACCAGCGTTCAGGGAGCTCTATGCAAGTCAATGAGGACTCCCTGTTAGTTAGCCAAGGGATCCCGGTGTGTGAGGTGCTCCGCGGATTGGTCCATTTGGGTCAATCCGGTAATTTGTTGTTGATTTGGGTATTCACACGTCACAGAACTCAGGAAACAATGGAAAATGAGAAATCTCCAACGAGGCGTTTTGGGGCAGGATAGACAGGTATTTTCTGTGTTAGAGTTTTACTCGCTGCAGGGTGTACTTTGAGGCTTTGTGACTCTGCAGACTGTTTACATGCAGAAAAACCTTCATAACACACAAGGGGACGGGTAATAACCGGAAAAGCATGACATGGGCCCTTTAAATCAAATTGTCAAAAGCCTGGAGTTTACAATGATGAGAGGGTAGCATAAGTTATGAGTCAATACCCCACATGAGAGTTTGATTAGCTAATGAGCTGCTTTGTTTTTTTTAAAGGCAACTATACAGCTTTTCCCATAGTGGCTTCTTTGTTGTAGCTTTCATTAAGTCCTACACTATCCTGCACTAGCACACAGCTCTGTTCCTGTGTGTTGGCATGTATTCAGGAAACACATGATAGGGTGGACTAATCAGCCAGCTACAACAAAAAAAGCACACCTCTAATGAAGTTACTAAAGTAGAAATCAATTCTGGAATATGTGGTAAAGAGTTTTTGCAATGAATAATATCCAAAAGACTAATATGCAGCTTGCTAAAATAAAACAAAAAAATACTTTATCAAAACCTGTATCATTGAGTTGTTGACTTATTAGGGTCAACACTCACTTTAACATGTTGTATGTCTCCAAATGCTCTTTCTATCTATATTATTTTTCTTTTATTGGCTTGTGTGTTTCCTTTTTATCTATTTATGTTACTCTCATTACTTGTATGTATTTAGTTATATAATTGTACTGCTGCAAAACAGAATGGGGATCAATAAATGTGTATCTTAATCTTAATTCGAGACAAATCACAGACCTAAAAGAACACCATTTACTAATACAATGTCATTCAAAGTTAAATATGTTAACATTTTATTTAGGGGGGACAGATGATTTTAAACACAGTGTCTAGTTCTTATTATACACCCATTTGTTTATATTTGTACATCATACAAGGTGGATTCGTTTTTTAAGGGTCGATCCCCAAGGACAATACTGACAGGGTGTGATGGGTGAATTGCAACAAGGGATCTGTAACTAGGCAATTGGAGCATTCTTAAATGTACATCGGGTTTTGCGAGCAGAGCTGTACCAACTTAAAAAATGATTTAAAAGGCCACGTATTTCCCTGATGGTAGAGTAGTTATTGTGATTAGAAGAAAACATGGATAAAATGAAACAGATACTATTTAAGAATAGCATATGTAACAGAACAACAAAGAGGCTAATGTATAGAATACAAATATGCATGATGAAAAGCCTCAGAGGAAAATATGGTTGAGTTATTTTACCAGAGGAAGCCAATAGAAACAGGCGAGCATGCAGATGTCTGTCCCTGTGACACCTTCACCATGTCTGTAATGTCTGTGAAAGTCTGAAGGGTGTCATAGCAAAGGTTTCACTTTCTAATGTTCTTGACATGATGGGCAAAATGCCTTACTTTCTGAGAATTCATTAAAAAAATCACAAAGTGGCATGTTTTGCATTAGTGTGTTCATCACTCACTGTAAATTGATTCTACTGTATTTCACCTTATCTCCCTATCAGATAATGGCGTTTGCCCCAATCAAAGTACATGAGTTGGAGAGCTCATAACCATTAATTACCTTGTAGAAATAGGTGAACCACTAGTTCATTTGATCCGCATTTAGCACTTGGTCTGATGGAAAGCGAGATACAGTCATCGAATTAATAGAGAAGCCAGCAGATCCTTCAAAAGGATAATGAGTGTTTTACCCTTGGCTGCCACTTTCCAGAGACACTTTTACATTCTGTGTCACAAACAGCAACCCGCTCGCACAGTAAGCCAATGCAAGCCTTTGTTTGGACCTTCCTTTTGTCTTCTACAATAGACTCTGTTACTTATTTTCACAGAGCAGGAGCCCTGACACAGGTTGAGATCCAAATGCGTTCATTCTGACTTATTTTATGTTATAGGTCTATTCAGAATAAATAAGCAGTGAGAAGGATAGGAAACTGAATTAGGTAAAGTTTTAAACGTGTTGCCACTTTGGTGTAAATCATATGTTAAGGTTAGGTGACCAGCTCTAAATGAGGGACTGAGAGTAAAAAAACTGTGTGTGTGTGTGTAATAAGTGTGTACTGTATGTCCAGCTAAGAGAAGGGGTTTATGTTTGTTTTTCCAGAAAAGGTGAAAAATAATGCTTGCTCCAATTGCTTCATAAAAATAAAGGCTCTCCATTGTTTAGACAGTACTGTTGTTGACCATTTAAGGTTAGCAGAGTTTATACCATTTGTTCATACTGGTTTTGTACCATTCATCGTCTGTAAACGAGGATCACATCTGCAGGTCTCCCTTGAAAAAGAGATCATTGATCTCAATGGGATTTTACCTGGATAAATAAAGGTTTTGAATTGAATTGAATTTGAAGAGATTCGTAATAGCCTCATGAGATCATGTTCCTGTATGCGCCATTACCTTTAAGGGATTCTCTTTTCATGCCTACTTTTCACAGAGCCTATCTTGCAGACTCCTCATCCCGCTTCACCTCTCGCCGTTCATTGATTGGTTTCGATAGTTCAAGGCCAGGCTCATGATTTCCCTGTGTGAAAACAGCATTGCTTATTTGCCAGCTTTCATGTATTGACCATTCACCAAATGTCAACTCCCGTGGGACCAAGACATGTCAGAATTGTATCTATCATTCAGTTAGTGTGTACACTTACTGGTGTGGATAGATTTGTAATGGGTGAAAGACATTTCAGTTCTTAGAATCACCAAATGTAATTAGTATTTTGATTTCTTATGCAGCCTAAGTTAAATAGAATAAATGACAGTGCCTGATAGAATATAGAACAATTATGGAGAATGAAAGAAAGAGCGAAGCGGCCAGTAATAGTATAGAATAACATTAAAGTGTCATTAAAGACATGGATGGCTGAAACCCTGTGGTATTTATGACTAGGGTTGGGTATCGTTTGAATTTCCACGATTCTGATTCCGATTCCGATTCTACTTTTCGATTCCGGTTCTTAACGGTTCTCAATTCCGATTATTTGAGGGGCAGGGTAAAACAATTATAAATAGCTTCTTCCACCAAAAAAAGTACATTTATTCGAGAAACTTTTACACAGGTTAGTTTACAGTAATATTCATATTAATCAGTCTGTTTATATTCACTGCTATGTAACTGTAACCTGAGAACCACTGAAGCTACAACAGTGCAACAGTCTAACATTTAAAGGAAACCCCCCCCCATTTAAAAACTATAGGTTACTTACGTAACCCCAGTTCTCAGAGTAACATGAAGTGAGATGTCTCACTATGGGATGCGCCTCATCGCGGAGCAAACAGAAGCATCAATCTCATTACGCCAATCCTGATTGGCTGGTGATCTTGACGTCAACGTCAGGGGAAATCACCCCCTATAAGTAGCCTGCGCCACGACGCATGCGTCATTCAAAATAAGCACCTCTTCTCGCTTCACCATAGCAAGGAGGGCCGTCTGGTGAGACATCTCACTACATGTTACTCTGAGTCCTGGGGTTACGTAAGTAACCTATAGTTCTCATTCATAACACTCCGTTCGATGTCTCACTATGGGATATTGTAGCTCCCGTATTGCCAGACGAGCTTATCTCGAAGATCACCGATCAACCAGAATTTAACAGGTGGAGTCCCGACTCAACAAGGTGCCCAGCACTGCTCGGGCCACGCTTGGAGCGGAGACGTCTAGCCTGTAAAAGCGGACAAAAGTGAGCGGCGAAGACCAGCTTGCCGCTGCACAGATGTCTTGGATGGAAACACCCTTGAACAAAGCCCAGGATGTAGCCAGGCCCCGAGTCGAGTGAGCCCGCAGACCCGAAGGTGCTTGCAGATTCTGACTCGTATAGGCCAAAGCAATCGCCTCCACGATCCAGTGGGAGAGCCGTTGCTTAGTAACAGGCTTACCCTTGTGAGGTTTAGCCCAGGACACGAAGAGTTGGTCATTAAGACGAAGCTCTTTTGATCTGTCCATATATGTGTGTAAAGCCCGGACTGGACACAACAGATCCTGCTGCTGCTCCCCGGAGGAAACCAGCTGCGGAGGAAATGCCTCAATGTCAATTGGGGTACACGAACCAACCACCTTTGGTGTAAAGGCAGGGTTGGGTTTCAACAACACTCTCGTTTGCCCTCGGGCGAACTGAGTGCATGAGGGATGTACAGACAGTGCATGGATATCGCTGACCCGCTTGGCGGATGCCAGGGCCAGTAACAGCACAGTCTTGAGTGACAGATGTTTCATGTCAGCTCCTTCCAGGGGTTCAAATGGGGTCATTTTGAGCCCATTTAAAACCACTGCCAGGTCCCATAAGGGCACCAGCGACCTGGAGACAGGGAGGAGCCTGTGAGTTCCCTTCATAAAACGGCAAACCAAAGGATGTTGGCTAGCCGTCTTACCCTCAAAGCCCACATGGCATGCAGCAATAGCAGCCAGGTATACCTTGATCGTGGAGAAAGCTCTGTGTTTATCGATCAAGTCCTGTAGAAATGATAAAATCACCCCGACAGGACATTGAAAAGAGATGTGTCCTTCTTGAAGGCACCACTCCTCAAACACCCTCCACTTACAGTCGTAAAGAGACCTGGTGGAGGAAGCTCTCGCACTCTGAATAGTGTTTATCACCTTCTGAGGGAGTCCCACTGTATTCAGATTGTACCACTCACGGGTCAGGCCCATAGTGCCCCGCGCTCTGGGCGTGGGTAAAGGACCGCCCCCCCCCCGCCTGAGACAATCTGTCCCTGCGTGGTGGGGGCTGCCATGGCTGCCCGCACAACAGCTGATATATCTCCGCCAGCCCGTACATTGCGGGCTAGGGTGGAAACATCAGAGTAAGTGTGTAGTGCTGCTCCTTCACTCTGGCCAGAGTTGGGGGTAACAGAGCCAGGGGTGGGAACGCGTACAGAGGACCCGGAGGTCAATCGTGTACGAGTGTGTCCCCGCCTAACAGTGCGTTTAAATCGTGCATTAAAGAGAACAGCTGTCATTGAGCATTTTCTCCTTTTGCGAACAGACTTAACGCGGCTCCGCCGTAAAGCACCCACAGCGGACTCCCGATCCTTGGATGAGGAGTCCAGTCTGCATCGAGTGGTGCACCCTTTGACAGTAATTTTGTCCCTAGGTGCATAACTCCCGGTACCTGTGTCGCTCTCAGAGAGAGGAGACGTCTGCCGCTCCAAGGGATCAGTTTGTGTGCCAGTGTGTGTGACTGGAGACAACGCAACCTCCCCTGGCGGTTCATACACGATATCGTGTTGTCTGTCCTCACGAGGACATGGTGTCCTCTGAGAGAAGGCAGGAAGCGTTTTAGGGTGGGGAACACCGCTAAAAGCTCCGGGTAGTTTACGTGTGCCCGCTGGAGGTCTCTGCTCTAGGGACCTCTCACCGGGCGATCTTCGTAAATCCCCTATCAGCCTGTCTGACCTGCGTCCGTGGTGACCACCTTCCGTGAAAGGACAGCACCCGTAGGCGCGTCCCGCACTAGAAAAGTCGGGTGTAGTGCCACTACGCATTACATAATAACCAAAACTCTCCGCACGCCGTGGCGCGCGGGGTTTAGTTTTATTATGAGGCCCATGTTGAGTGGGTGCTTTACGAGGACATTTTTCCCCCGTAATCTGACTCCGCTCGGTGGGCATTATAGATGAAACCCTTCTTTCTAGGAGAGAGAGAACCTCTCTCTCCAGAATATGGGTTGACTCTCTCTGGGTTTGTGAAAACAGATAAAGTATAACTGTTTTGAGAAGCCCAGGCAGATGTCGTGAGTATCTCCTGCTGTATGCTCCTTAGAGCCAGCTGAGATGTCACGCTTACGGCTCCGGCCGGCACTGCACATGCGTGTGACGGTAGTGCCCTTAAAGCCCCAACCGGCACTGCGCATGCGCGTGGCGGTGGTGCCTTCACAGACCCGTTTATTATCCGCCTTTTGAGAGAGGCCGTAGCTGCTCTCAGAAGGGGATTTATAGTTAACGGACTGTTTATTGTCTTTCTTTTCATTTTTTTGAGCTGCGCCCTTGGCCGAAGCCTGGATGCGTCAGCGGAAAATGGTTTATTCAAACAAGAAAGATGTGACATGTGTTTTATGCGGACTTGAGGATGATGTTGAGGCATCTCTCGAGGCGGCGGGGACACGTTTAGAGTCGGGGAAAGAACTTCCAGCTCTGTCACAGAGGGGAGAAGGAGGGGCTGTCAGGCCGCTCGCTTCTTCTTCCTCGACTGCTGGCCGAAATTCTGGGTTGGCTGCGCCTGGGCTGCAGCCGGAACCGGAGATTTTCTAGGCCAACTCGCCCTCATCTCCTGCCTGGGCTGGGGACTCGGGGCGGGCTGCGACCTCTGCTGTCCTGGTACTTTAAACCTAGCAGAGTTCGGTGCAGCTTGGGCGAAGGGCCGCTGTTGCGAAGGCAGCAGCTGGACCCTTCGAGGGAGACAGAGGTGGAGGGCCTCGTCTTCCTTCTTTTTCGACTCGCACTTCCTCTGCATGGAAGCGAGAGCGGAGCCGAAAATCCCCTCGGGAACGATGGGCATGTCAAGCACATCTTCCTTTTCCCGGTCTGGGAGGTTGGTGAGGTTGAGCCATCTAGCTCTTTCCTGCACCACCATGATCCCCATTACCTTGCCCGTGGCCTGGACGGCGCAGCGTTGGACACGGAGACAAATGTCTGTGACCGCGGCTATCTCGTCCAGAGTGGCCGGTCCAGGATTGCTCAACATATCCTCACAGAGCTCCGCTTGGTACGCGGTTAGCATCGAGGAAACGTTCAGAGCCCTGGCAGACAATGCTGCGGCTCTGTAGGCCCGTTCAGTCATGGTCGGCTAGAATCGGTCCGTTTTTGCTGGCAGCGTGGGGTTCCTGCTTGGTGGCGGGCACATCCTCGGTAGGAGGTGGGCTGCCACCAGCGGTTCCATAGGCGGTATGCGGAGCAGGCCGAGCCTCTCCATACCGTCACAGTCAAGGGAGAAGGCACCCTGGATTGGGGCCTTGTTGCTAAAGGGCCGGTCTCTCCACGAGACCGACACCTCATCCAACATCTCCGGGAAGACCGGAAGGAGTTGCAGTTTCCCCTCGTAACGGGACCTGGAGGTCTCCTTGGCCATTTCGGGCCACGGGATGTCTAGCCTGGACGCAGCGCGCTGACACACGGCCTGCAGGTCCATGCTTAGACAGGGCGAAGCTGGTGTGCTATCGCCCGGGAGAGCGGCCATCGCTCCCGGCTTTGCAGCCTGAGCCGATGACATGAAGATGTCGTCTTCCTGCTCATCCGAGTCAGACAGGAGGAACTCAGAGGTATCCTCTTCGTCCTCCATGTAGTCTAACTCTAGGACATCTTCCGCGGGTGAAACCATGGTGAGGTCCAGCCGGGAGCCCCAGCTTGGTAAAGCGTGGGGCCCCGTTCCCCTGTCTCTTGCCGCCACCGGGTCTCGGCCTGATATGGCGCGGGATTCCGGTTCTGCGGGAGCCGCTGTCGATGAGCCCCAGACCGACCCAGTGAGGGGCTCCATCTCTGCGGCGGACGCCCCCGTGTCTTGATTGCCAGCCGGCAAATCAGTGGACATGAGGGAGTCCCGTCCCGACAGGCTAGCTTGTTGTGCTAACCTTCGGCGGAGGCTCTTCATAGTGAAGCGGGCACAATGCCCGCACGAGTCGGGGTTGTCAATGGCCTCCTGGGCGTGTTCCAGCCCGAGGCAGGACGAACAGATCTGGTGTGAGTCTGTGCCTGACACTTTCAACCCGCAGCCGCAGCACCGAGCCTCCGAGTTCCTGACTCCTCTGGTGTGAGGGAGAGAGGCGTCCATCTCGTTCGCCGCGAGGCGTGGAGAGGGCCCGCTCGTAACAGGTACGTCGAAAAAAAAAAAAGTGTTACCAATCGGTCTTTAATCCGGGGGAAAAAAGGACAGTGTGGGTCTTTTTTCTCAAAGGATATTACCTGGTGTGGTAATATTCTTGTAATCCTTTTCTCCTCCGTGAGAAGAGAAAAGAAAAAAGCGTCCTCGCTACCGTGGTGTCCGCAGTGAGGGAAAAAACACAAGCTAGCAACGGGTGTGTTGCTAACTTGAAAGTCAAAACCTTACCTTAATTCCAGAGGAAGAACGGCGAGGTTGACTATAATACTAACTGGTGTGTTAGTACCATACTCTTCTGCGAGGCAGAATAGGGTAGCCGGCTAACGCCCGTCGACCGAACTTAGCTTTTGGTTCAGTCTGTGGACTGTTAAGCTAGCCCGGCTACTATTAGAGATGTGCTCTGAAGCGAGAAGAGGTGTTTGAATGATGCATGCGTCGTGGCGCAGGCTACTTATAGGGGGTGATTTCCCCTGACGTTGACGTCAAGATCACCAGCCAATCAGGATTGGCGTAATGAGATTGATGCTTCTGTTTGCTCCGCGATGAGGCGCATCCATAGTGAGACATCGAACGGAGTGTTATGAATGAAAACAGTTCTTGTTGAGAAAAACAAGCATATCTGCCTTCTCAGGCATACCGGGAAGAAATATTTGATCATTTTAAAGTAAAATGCTTCAATCTGGTGCACTTTAAACAGAATTACTAGAGACTAGATCTAGGGGGTACAACTCTAAACACCCATATGAAAAAGATCGGTTTACATTTTAATAATTAAATAAGTATGTGAACATAACCAATAACCTACCATAGCCAATAACAAATACATGTAACTTATTTTATTTTTGTTGTTCATTCATATGTTATTTTACTATTTTATTTATGCATATTTTTTTATCTCTCCAGTCTAAAACGATATGTCCTACAGTATAGTATACATTGGAATGATTTCAAACCTGTTTAATCCCAATACTTATAAAGGAGTGCCTTGGAAATATGTGTTTACATAAATTGTGATCAAAACGTTTGAGACCCACTGAGATAACTTAGACTAAAGTGAACTATCTAAACACTGAGAGTCCTTTACCTCACTGAGCTGAAGTTATCAGCCTCAGTCTGACTGGAGAGGACTCTCCCTCCACATCATTGTAGAAACATCTTCTTCTTCCGTTAGAGCAGCTAGCACCAGATGCTAATAACAACGGCACCCTCCCTTTCTCCCTCGCTCGCTCCCACGCTCACTCGCACTTTGGCTGTGAGCTGCGGCGGGTGCCAGATAAGCCAACATCCCCCATTTTCATCACTTACAGCGCCCATCGTACAGGGCAAATGAAAAGTGTAACAGGGATGAAAAGGGTGTTACATTTACTTAATTATGAATGTTGTTGCATCAAGGCCGAAAATTAGCATGAGCACCAATGGTCAAAACATTTCGTTTCCCTCCCAGAGCTGTCAGCGCAGCGCCTCCACAGATCTGGCACCCTAGGCGAACATCTATAATGCCAGTGTCACTACCCGATCCGTCCCCCTGCCCGATCGGTACTGCGCATGTGCGAGAGGGTCCGCCATGTTGGACAAGTCCGGACGGCAACCCATGATGGACATTTGACACAGTGGCTTTTAGCAAAGCTCAAAAACAAAACGGGCCGGCCCTGGTCTCAGGTTACGCTGTAGGAAGTGTAGGTACAACGCTACATTTCCCGCCCTGCCGCAGTCATACAGTAGGCTACGGAGAGCGGTGAGAAACATTTCCTCAGGCATCGAAAAGCGGAACCGAAATTCACATGTCTAAATGATGCCGTTGGAATCGAAATGTTGGAACCGGTTCCGAACCGGAACCGGTTCTCGGTACCCAACCCTATTTATGACAGTAGACATCAACTTATATTAGAATATTCTTTCTGCTTATTAATTTCCTATAAAGCAAGAGCTGTACCATACCTGATATTTGCTGAAGAATATTAGTAATGTGTTACAACTAATCACCTGGAAACAAATCCTAGAGACCACTGTATATCTTTATCATCTTTTTAGTCGAGTTTTATCTTATATGAGATTTATAGGAGTTTTACATTTTATGTAGCTTTTTAGATTGTATGCAGTGGACCAAAACAATGAGCTGAAAGACCTTAAAGCACCATTAAAACTGAGGGGGACTGCAGCATTGATCCTTTCTGTATGTCAGTATACGAGTAACACCTTTTACTATACAGTACATGTAGTAATTTGTTCAATTATTAAAATAAAGATTTTAATTATAGCAGCTTTAGGCCAAAGATGTAACAATGCTTTGTTTGGAGGTAAGACATGAATCTTTTCCAATTAACATACCGTTAGGTCTAATATTATTAGTCATCTTGACAAGAAATAGTGGTGAAACTCTACATCAGGGGTATTCAACTAAAATTCAACGAGGTCCAGTTAGAGAAAATCTCCCCATGCAAAGATCCGGAACATCAAAATGTCTAACTTGCTTCATGAATTAGTGTGATATATATTGAAGTGACCTGTAGCTTTATCAACGTCTGCATGTAATCAACAACTGACTGCCAATCAAATAAAGAAAGTACAATTCATAAACAACAATATTTATTGTCAATTAACATTGAACTATACAGATATACAGTAAATACTGTGGATATGTGTAATGTGCCTCTCGAGCTGCATTTAAAAATAAAATAGAGAAAATAAATAAAATAGCTTTTGAAAATATGTGCATCTTAAAAGTGCTTAATTTTAGATAAATAAATAAAGTGTAGCAGCAGCTTGAGAGTCCCTTTTTCTTTGTTAACCGTTTCACATCAGGACTTAACAGTTTCAGCCGATTATAGAACAATATCAGTCTTTACACATCATAACAATTGAACAGTTTTAAAGTTTCTCTTTCTTTCCCTCTTATATTGCAGTCCCTCACTCACTTTGTTTTATTCAGTGCGAGAATTGAGCTGGAGCTTGTCCTGCCAGGAGTTTGTAAATCTGGGCTGAAATGGTGTCAGGGCCATTCTCATACACATGTAGGTGCTCATTTGGTTACAGTGATATTTGAAGCAGAAAAACTATTTGAAGCAGAAAAAAAACAGCGTAATATACCATCTGACAAAGGCCTGTGCTATAATGCTTCAATTAACTGGCTATTCTTTATAATATACTCAGATCAATAGGAGACAGAGATGTTAAGTTATAAATCAAGGGGTTTTATTATTATTTACAGAAGGGGTGGGGAACCTTTTTCCTTTCAATTTTTACAACATCCTCCGAGGGTCGTACAAATTATTGAACTCAACCTCTGCTTAAAAAAACTAAAATCACAGCCCATTCATTTTGCCTTTCTTTAATGCTGTGCAAAGAAAAAGCAACCTCTTAATCCAGATATCTCACCATGACTCACGCATGCATGCATGTGCACGGTGTGGCGTGACCACCAAAACAGAAAGATATGGACACAAGATGTGTGCAAATGTATTTAGTATCCTATCCATGTGAACATGATTTAAGTGGGGGGGGGGGGACCTAACCTCCACGAAAAAAAATAGATTTCCTGTATTCTGGTGCATTTTAACAGGTGGTTTGATACTATTATGTGGCTATACTAGCATGAGGAAAATGATGGGTACATTTTGTAATTTCATCCAGTAGTGAAGAAAGGAAACATATTTGATTATTAATTCAGAGCCGTCTTTGAATTAATAAAAAGCAGTTTAAATGCCCATTTTTTGTACATTTATATACAACAATAAATATTTGCGAGTGCATTGAGAGATATTGTTGTGGGGAGTCATTTATATATAAATCGCAAAATACATTTGTGAATCCTTCTGTGAGCATTCATTAATATTGAGACTGATCTGACTCCATACAGATGTTAAGTTCACCTAGGAATGGTATCATTGACTTAAATGTTCAAATAAATGTTGCTCTTCTGTCTATATTGGTCATATGATGCCCCTTGACTGAAATGCTTCCTGTTCAATATCCCCACTGATTTCCTTAAAATTCTGGGATCACAATTTACTCTAAACTGTCATTTCCCTTTCATCACTCGCCTCAGAAATGGACCTCTCTCCACCGTCCCTGTATTCTGCCTCTGACTCACTCTCAAGCGCCTAGATGTCAAGAGAGGTAGTGCAGTGATCATTATTTATTGGGCAGTATACTCTTTCAGTCTTTCACATTGAATCATAACAAGTCATACTGAATGTAAATACAACTGACTCTAAAGTAAGTCCCAGTCTGTGACATTGGACATTTTGAAGACTCAAAGTCCCAAGCAGTAGGTAGAATATTAGCTAGTCTATGTAATGTGCACAGAAAATAAATAGTTAACTGAATACTGGGATGTAAATTGCCTATAAGCACTCAGTAAAACATAAACACACACAAAAACCTTCTGAATGATAAGAAGTATAATTAAAACATAATGCACATTACCATTTTGAGAGAGAGCACCAAAGTTAAAGAACTCAGAAAATAATCTCTCATCGAACTGAGGCTCCAGTAAAACACACTGACCGCGTCTCTACATGGACATCAGTAAGCCGTCGGTTATGATCATATTGGGGATATGGTGTTTACATGAGCACAGAGAGATCGGGTTATTAATGTTCCCTGTTTACATGATAAATACTAGCAACCTGGCATTTCGATGCCTTTTCTCATCTAAACTATTGAGTATTTGTATCTCTCTATCATGACATAAAGACGAAACTCCTCTCCAGAAGTGAGACGCCACCGCCGCCATCACTGTTAACTGATTAACTGCTACCAGCTGATTACTTAGTTCTCATTCATAACACTCCGTTCGATGTCTCACTATGGGATGCGCCTCATCGCGGAGCAAACAGAAGCATCAATCTCATTACGCCAATCCCGATTGGCTGGTGATCTTGACGTCAACGTCAGGGGAAATCACCCCCTATAAGTAGCTTGCGCCACGACGCATGCGTCATTCAAACACCTCTTCTCGCTTCAGAGCACATCTCGAACGGTAGCCGGGCTAGCTTAACAGTCCACAGACTGAACCCAAAGCTAATTTTCGGTCGACGGGCATTAGCCGGCTACCCTATTCTCTCTCAGAAGAAGTACCATAGTCAACCTCGCCGAATTCTTCCTCTCGAAGTAAGGTAAGATTTTGACTTGCAAGTTAGCAACACACCAGTTGCTAGCTTGTGCTTTTTTCCCTCACTGCCGACACCACGGTAGCGAGGACGTTTTTTATTCTTTTTTCTTCCCCGGAGGATAAAAGGATTTAAAGAATATTGCCACACCAGGTAATATTCTTTGAGAGGAAAGGACCCACACTACCTTTTTTCTCCGGATAAAGGACAGTTTGGGACACTTTTTTTCGACATACCTGTTAAGAGCGGGTCCTCTCCATGGACGCCTCTCTCCCTCACACCAGAGGAGTCAGGGACTCGAAGGCTCGGTTCTGCGACTGCGGGTTGAAGATAGCAGGCACAGACTCACACCAGGTCTGCTCGTCCTGCCTCGGGCTGGAACACGCCCAGGAGGCTATCAACGACCCCGGCTCGTGCGGGCATTGTGCCCACCTCACCATAAAGAGCCTTCGTCGACGGTTAGCACGACAAGCTAGCCTGTCGGGACAGGATCCCCTCATGTCCACTGGTTGGCCGGCTGGCAACCAAGACACGGGGGCGTCCGCCGCAGAGACTGAGTCCCTCGCCTTCACGGCCTGGGGCTCATCAACCGCGGCAGCCGCGGAACCGGTTTCCCGCGCCATATCAGGCCGGGTCCCGGTGGCGGCAAAGGACGCGGGAACGGGACCCCACGCTATACCAAGCTGGGGCTCCCGACTGGACCTCACCATGGTTTCACCCGCGGAGGATGTCCTGGAATTAAATTACATGGAGGACGAAGAGGATGCCTCTGAGTTCCTCCTGTCTGATTCGGACGAGCAAGAAGACGACGTCTTCATGTCACCAGCTCAGGCTGCAAAGCCTGGAGCGATGGCTGCTCTCTCGGGCGATAGCACACCAGCTTCGCCCTGTCTCAGTATGGACCTACAAGCCGTGTGTCAACGTGCTGCGGCCAGACTAGACATCCCATGGCCCGAAGTGGCCAAGGAGACCTCCAGGTCCCGTTACGAGGGAAAACTGTTTTTCCAAACAACGAGGACAAAGAGGCAACTCCTCCCGGTCTTCCCGGAGATGTTGGATGAGGTGTCGGTCTCGTGGAGAGACCGGCCCTTTAGCAACAAGGCCCCAATCCAGGGTGCCTCCTCCCTTGACTGTGACGGTATGGAGAGGCTCGGCCTGCTCCACATACCGCCTATGGAACCGCTGGTGGCAGCCCACCTCCTACCGAGGATGGGCCCGTCACCGAGCAGGAACCCCACACTGCCAGCATAAACAGACCGATTCCAGTCGACCATGACGGAACGGGCCTACAAAGCTGCAGCATTGTCCGCCAGAGCTCTGAACGTTTCCTCGATGCTAACCGCGTACCAAGCGGAGCTCTGTGAGGATCTGTCGAGCGATTCTGGACCGGCCACTCTGGACGAGATAGCCGCGGTCACAGACATTTGTCTCCGTGTCCAACGCTGCGCCGTCCAGGCCACGGGCAAAGTGATGGGGATCATGGTGGTGCAGGAAAGAGCTAGATGGCTCAACCTCACCAACCTCCCGGACCGGGAAAAAGAAGATGTGCTGGATATGCCCATCGTTCCCGAGGGAATTTTCGGCTCCGCTCTCGCTTCCATGCAGAGGAGGTGCGAGTCGAAAAAGAAGGAAGACGAGGCCCTCCACCTCTGTCTCCCTCGAAGGGTCCAGCCGCTGCCTCCGCAACAGCGACCCTTCGCCCAAGCTGCTCCGAACCCTGCTGGATCTAGAGTACCAGATCAGCAGAGGTCGCAGCCCGCCCCGAGTCCCCAGCCCAGGCAGGAGACGAGGGCGAGTTGGTCTAGAAAATCTCCGGTCCCGGCTGCAGCCGAGGCACAGCCAACCCAGAATTTCGGCCAGCAATCAAGGAGGAAGAAGCGAGCGGCATGACAGCCCCTCCTTCTCCCCTCTGTGACAGAGCTGGAAGTTCCTTCTCCGGCTCGAATTGTGTTCCCGCTGCCTCGAGAGATGCCTCAACGCCATCCTCAAGTCCGCACAAAACACATGTCACATCATTATTGTTTGAATAAACCATTTTTCGCTGACGCATCCAGGCTTCGGCCAAGGGCGCAGCTCAAAAAAATGAAAAGAAAAACAATAAACAGTCCGTTAACCATAAATCCCCTTCTGAGAGCAGCTACGGCCTCTCTCAAAAGGCGGATAATAAACGGGTCTGTGAAGGCACCACCACCACGCGCATGCGCAGTGCCGGTTGGGGCTTTAAGGGCACTACCGCCACGTGCGCACGCAGTGCCGGCTAGAGCTGTAAAGAACGGCCCGTCAATCCTTTCCCTTTCGAGAGCAGCTACGGCATCTCTCAAAGCCCGAGGAGAGTCAGCCCATATTCTAGAGAGAGAGATCCTCTCACTTCTAGAAAAGAGAGCTATATCTGTTGTACCTGCCGAGCAGAGTCAGAGTGGTTTTTATTCCAAGTACTTCCTCGTCCCCAAACGAGGAGGGAACGGAATCCGGCCAATACTGGATTTGAGGGTTCTGAACAGATATCTAAAAAATATATAAATTCAGAATGCTCACTCACACATCTCTGCTGCGTCTCGTGCGACAAGATGATTGGTTTACATCAGTCGACCTGAAAGATGCGTATTTCCACGTCCCAGTATATTATCCACACAGGAAATATCTGAGATTCGCATTTCAGGGGATCTGTTAGGAATACAGAGTACTTCCCTTCGGCCTGTCTCTCAGTCCAAGAGTGTTTGTACGACGTACGGAAGCCGCGATAGCCCCGTTAAGACAACAGGGTATTCGCTTGGCGACCTACCTAGACGACTGGCTGCTTCTCGCACAGTCGGAGCACGAGGCTATTACACAGACAAATGTTCTCGTAAAGCACCTGCTCAACCTGGGGTTCATAATAAACACAGAGAAGAGCATGTTGTGCCCCGCGCAGACTATACTCTTCCTAGGGTTACACCTGAACTCGGTGCCCTTTTCAGCTCGCCTGTCAGCGGAAAGAGTGAAAGCTTTCAGAGCTTGTCTCGCTTTATTCCAGCGTCGCAAACATGTTCTCTTCAGAACATGCCTGCGGTTGATGGGGCTCATGGCGTCAGCCATCCTGGTCGTACGACTAGGACGCTTACACATGAGGGAGTTTCAGCGCTGGGTAGCCGCCTTAAAACTAAACCCCGCGCGTCATGGCGCGCGGAGGGTAATGGTTACTGTGAAATGCGTAACGGCACTGCGCCACTGGCTGCACCCGACTTTTCTAGTACGGGGCGTGCCTATGGGTGCTGTCCTTTCATGAAGGGTGGTCACCACAGACGCATGTCTGACAGGTTGGGGAGGTATTTATGAAGGCCGCCCGGTGAGGGGTCTCTGGAGCAGAGACCTCCAGCGGGCACACATAAATTACCTGGAGCTTTTAGCGGTGTGCCTCACCCTAAAGCACTTCCTGCCTTTTCTCAGAGGACACCATGTCCTCGTGAGGACAGACAATACGACGACAATATCGTATATAAACCGCCAAGGGGGTTTGCGTTCTCTCCAGTTACACATGCTGGCACGCAAACTGATCCTATGGAGCAGCGGGCGTCTCCTCTCCCTGAGAGCGACGCACGTACCGGGTGTGTCGAACCTCGGGGCAGATCTGCTGTCCAGAGGTACACCCCTTTATGCAGACTGGACTCTACATCCAAGGATTGTGAGCCAGCTGTGGGTGCGTTATGGCAGAGCCACGGTGGATCTGTTCGCATCAAGAGAAAATGCTCAGTGTCAGCTGTTCTTTTCGATGCGCGACCTAAACGCACCGTTAGGCGTGGACGCACTCCCACACGTTTGGCCTTCGGGCCTTCTGTACGCGTTCCCACCCTTGGCTCTGATTCCCCAAACTCTGGCAAGAGTGAGGGAACAACGCCACACACTTATTCTGATAGCTCCGCACTGGCCAGCAATGTACTGGCTGGCGGAGATTTATCAGGAGGCTATTGCTTTGAGACCCTTACGAGTCAGAGTTTGCAGGCACCTTCGGGTCCGCGAGCTCTTTCAAATCAGGGTCTGGCTGCATCCTGGGCTCTGTCCAGGATGTCTCCCATCCAAGACATCTGTGCAGTGGCAAGCGGGTCTTCGCCGCTCACTGTTGTCTGCTTTTACAGGCTGGGCGTATCCTCTCCAAGCGTGGCCCGAGCAGTGCTGGGCACCTTGTTGAGTCGGGACTCCACCTGTTAAATTCCGGTTGGTCGGTGGTCTTCGAGATAAGCTCGTCTGGCAATACGGGAGCTACAATATCCCATAGTGAGACATCGAACGGAGTGTTATGAATGAGAACTATAGGTTACTTACGTAACCCCAGTGCTCAGAGTAACATGAAGTGAGATGTCTCACCAGACGGCCCTCCTTGCTATGGTGAAGCGAGAAGAGGTGCTTATTTTGAATGACGCATGCGTCGTGGCGCAGGCTACTTATAGGGGGTGATGTTACGCTCGTGTTGTGTTCAAGGAACCTGTCCATGGCCAGGAAAAACAGGAACTCGCTTGTTTAATTATGCGGTCTAGATTTCTTCTTCTTCTTTTTTGAAGTGAG
Organism: Pseudochaenichthys georgianus; assembly: GCF_902827115.2. Taxonomy (NCBI): domain Eukaryota; kingdom Metazoa; phylum Chordata; class Actinopteri; order Perciformes; family Channichthyidae; genus Pseudochaenichthys; species Pseudochaenichthys georgianus. The sequence goes on from NC_047515.1 coordinate 27,272,491, forward strand.
AAGTTGTCCGTCAGTCAGACTGACAGACGGACTCCCCACCCCCAAAACGAAAACTCTTGGGTTCTCCAAGAATTACACAAGTCACCCAAATCAGCGTTAAAAAAGCGGGAGGTGCCGAAAAATATATGTATTGATTATTACATTACATTACATTACATTGCATTTAGCTGACGCTTTTATCCAAAGCGACTTACAATAAGTACATTCGACCAGGAAGACACAACCTTGAAGAAAACAGAATCATATAAGAACATCAGGTTTCAAAGAGCCAATCGTTTCAAGTGCTACTCAACTGGTTTAGATAAGCCAGTCCTTTATTAGTATATAAGTGCTCTGTTAGCAGTTATTTGTTAGTCATTCTATCGCTCGAAGTGGAGTCGAAAGAGATGAGTTTTCAGTCTGCGCCGGAAGGTGTGTAAGCTTTCTGCGGTCCTGATTTCAATGGGGAGCTCATTCCACCATTTTGGAGCCAGGATAGCAAATCCACGTGTTTTTGCTGATGGGAACTTGGGTCCCCCTCGCAGCGAGTGTGCAGCGAGTCGTTTGGCTGATGCAGAGCGAAGTGCACGTGCTGGGGTGTACGGTTTAACCATGTCCTGGATGTAGGAAGGGCCAGATCCATTCGCAGCATGGTACGCAAGTACCAGTGTCTTGAAGTGGATTCTAGCAGTTACCGGAAGCCAGTGAAGGGAGCGGAGGAGCGGCGTGGTGTGGGAGAATTTTGGAAGGTTGAAGACCAGACGAGCCGCTGCATTCTGGATGAGCTGCAGAGGTCGGATGGCACATGCAGGTAGACCAGCCAGGAGGGAGTTGCAGTAGTCTAGGCGTGAGGTGACGAGAGCCTGGACCAGAACCTGCGTCGCTTTCTGGGTCAGCTGGGGACGTATCTTCCTGATGTTGTAGAGCGTGTATCTGCAGCAGCGGGTTGTAGCAGCGATATTTGCAGTGAAGGACAGGTTGTTATCCAGGATCACACCCAGATTCCTTGCAGTCTGGGTCGGGGAAACAACAGAGGTGCCGATGTTGATAGTTAGGTCAAGAGAGGGACAATCTTTTCCCGGAAGGAAAAGCACTTCAGTTTTGTCAAGGTTGAGCTTGAGGTGGTGAGCGGACATCCACTGAGAGATGTCAACTAAACAAGCAGAGATGCGTGCGACGACCTGGGTCTCTGAGCGGGGAAAGGACTAAATTAGTTGGGTGTCGTCAGCGTAGCAGTGGTATGAAAAACCATGCGGGCTAATGACAGATCCGAGCGAGTTTGTGTACAGGGAGAAGAGGAGGGGACCAAGAACAGAGCCCTGAGGGACCCCTGTAGTTAATCGACAAGGGTCGGACTCGGACCCTCTCCAAGTTACCCTGTAGGTACGGTCTTTGAGGTATGAGGTGAGGAGGGAAAGTGCAGAGCCTGAGACTCCAAGTTCTTGGAAAGTGTGAAGGAGGATCTGATGATTCACCGTGTCGAATGCAGCAGACAGGTCCAACAGGATGAGGACAGAGGAGAGGGAGGCTGCTTTAGCAGTGTGCAGTTCCTCAGTGACAGCAAGGAAGGCAGTTTCTGTGGAGTGACCTGCCTTGAAACCAGACTGGTGCGGATCCAGAAGGTTGTTCTGATGGAGATAGCAGGAGAGTTGTTTAAAGACAGCGCGTTCAAGTGTTTTAGACAGGAACGGGAGGAGAGAGACAGGCCTGTAGTTTATAACATCAGACGGGTTAAGAGTGGGTTTCTTCAGGAGAGGGTTTACTCTTGCCTCCTTGAGACTGTTTGGAAAGTGACCAGAAGTTAGAGAAGTGTTGATAAAATGGGTGAGAAACGGTAGAATATCAGGAGCGATAGTCTGAAGGAGGTTTGAAGGGATAGGGTCCAGAGGACAGGTGGTAGGGCGGGCAGAGGTAATGAGGGTAAGAACCTCACTTGGAGAGAGAGGGGAAAAGGAGGTTAGTGTGCCGGTTGAAGGTGGCTCAGGTGATCCAGCGGTGAGTAGAGGTGAGTCAGAAAAAGAAGAGCGAATATCGTCAACCTTTTTTTCAAAGTGATTAACAAAGTCGCTTGACAGAAGGGAGGAGGGGGAAGGGGCCTTGGGAGGATCCAAGAGGGTGGAGAAGATGGAAAATAGTTTTTTAGGATTGGAATAAGAAGATTGGATCTTATCTTGAAAGAAAGAGCTTTTTGCCTGAGAGATCGAAGCAGAGAAAGAGGAGAGGAGAGCCTGATAGATTAGGAGGTCGTCACGGTGTTTGGATTTCCACCATTTCCGCTCAGCTGCCCTAAGGACGGTTCTATTAGCACGCAGTGCGTCATTTAGCCAGGGAGCAGGAGGGGACTGACGAGCCTGCCGAGATGTGAGAGGACAGAGAGAGTCCAGAGAGGAGGAGAGAGTAGAGAAGAGAGTTTCTGCAGCAGAGTTTGGAGGTAGGAGTTGGAACGAGTCAGAGGAAGGGAGGGCTGAGAGCACCGAGGAGGCAAAGGTAGAGGGGGAGAGGGAACGGAGGTTACGGCGGACAAGTGCAGGATGCGAAGAGATTAGTTTGTTATGTTTTGAAAGGGGTAGAGAGAATGAAATGAAGAAGTGATCGGATGTGTGGAGCGGGTTTACAGAGAGGTTAGAAGTAGAGCAGTTCCTTGAGAATATGAGATCAAGGACATTGCCAGCTTTATGAGTTGGTGGTGACGGAGACAGTGAGAAAGCAAAGGTGGATAACAGAGATGTTAGTTCCGGGTCCGTATAGGTCGGCATCCGGATCCGGACCGCGGTCCGCCTGTTGCCGACCCCTGCTCTACATGTTTAACTTGCTCCTGTGTAGACATTAATTATCTAATGGAATTTAAAGTGTTTATCCTTGGACAGAGATTAGTCCAAAGAGCTAAACAATGAATATGTATTAAGCTGGGATTTAAAAATTGTAACATTTGAAAGCTTAATGTGCCTGCAGATAAACATAAACATACATTTCTTTAAATGTTCTTTGTCCACAGTACAAGCACAGTACAACCACAAATTAACTGCCACTGCTACTCTCTGCTTGTTGGCCTTATACTTGATTGTAGATATTGGCCTGCTGTGACTCCCTGTGATGATATATGATTAGTGGATATGTCTTATCTTTGCAGGCTAGAGCCAGTTGTTTACTCAGCTGTGTAATCGTCAGGGAAAAGGTCAATTTGAACACGTTCCAGCTCTGTATGCAGCTCTGCACGTCAAAGTCTGATGATGAGGCTTGAAGTAACATCACTGAACTTGCAGTATTTCTCTGTAATACATAATCTGTTCACCTTTGGAGCAAGTTCTACATTATTGTGTTTTCCTGTGCATGCTCATAACAACTTCCCACTTTTCTATAGGTTCGTTTTTAACATGTAACATCCATAATGTTTTATGACTGTTGATATAGTGCATCTGAAAGCATAATGTGCAGCATTATAATTGCATCATCGTTGGACTATGTAGTCTTCATAGAACATGTGTTTAAAGTATTACGTTCAGTTTGGGCCATGCTTTCTGTGGATTTGGAAAAGGACTAATTGTAGCCAACATGAATATTGATGCATTGAATAGTTTGGGCCAAGCATCACATAAAACACACCATTAATTCAATATACACAACAGCATAAAGTTTATGTTTGATAACACAGTGAGCAGATTGTGTTGCTTAATTGCTCATGATGACAATTTAACATATGTGCTGTTTAAAGGTCACAGAATACATTATGGATTAACAAAAGAATATCTCTGACTGAATGTCTTTTATTATTACTGCAGTCTATTCAAATTATACATACACAGTTTATACCGCAGTCTAGTTGTCATACACAATTTGAAAAGTCCTATGGTGGTGGAAAAACACTTATTTGCATTAAAGTATAAGGAATATACCACAGTATGTATGAACACAGATTCACTGTATAAGTGGCAGGCATCAGTAGTAACAAGTATATTACAATACAACTAGCTATTGTATATATAATGTGTATGATTAATTTTGAGTACTACATCTCATCTCATTATTGTTTAGTGCTTCAGTTTTAATTTTGTAATATATTTGAACAATGTATGTCTATAACTGAAGTTATAACTCTCCACTGTGCCTTTTTGAAAGCTTAACAACTAAAACAGTGTTTAATGCATTTGCTGCAGTAAACAGTGTTTTATGAATGCATATTTTAGCAGTGTTTTTAACATTTTAATGCTTTTAGGCTTGCAAGCTTGTGTCATACAGATCAGACATTTACATTAAATAGCACTCATCCTTTCAGAACAACAGTAGATTCTACTCCCTAAGAGCGGCTCCCAAAGTGTAAGGATTTATTAAGAGCAAAGCCTGACATGGTAGGCACTCTACACTAAATGGATGGCAATGTGCTCAAAATGCCAAAGGTATTAGTGCTAATAAATCCATACACCTTGGGACAAGCTTTAAGTGAATTGAACTTTTATTGTAGATGTGAAAGAAAACAAAGGAGTTTAATACAATACCTGTTCTCACAGTTTCTTAGACAGGATACTCATTTGCCACATGGACCACCCTGTTTTTCACCCAGTTACCAAAGTGGATGATTTATTTTTCACTAACCCCCCTTGGTTGTCTCCTTCTTTTTGGTTGGTTTTAGCTGCCATTCTTGATGACCCTATGGAGTGCAGTAGAGGCGAGCGTTTGGCCATAACACTGGCCAAAGAAACCATCAACAGGAGCACTAACCGCTCCACCACCGGCAAGCTGGAGGTGGACATCTTTGAACTGCTGAGAGACAGTGAATATGAGATGGGGGAAACAAGTAAGTAGAACAAAGCGGCTTGTGGTGTGAAAAGAAAGTGTTGATGTGTGTTTGAGTCTGTTGGTCAATAAACGGTAATGTGTGTGTGTTTGAGTCTGTTGGTCAATAAACGGTAGTGTGTGTGTGTGTGTGTGTGTGTGTGTGTGTGTGTGTGTGTGTGTGTGTGTGTGTGTGTGTGTGTGTGTGTGTGTGTGTGTGTGTGTGTGTGTGTGTGTGTGTGTGTGTGTGTGTGTGTGTGTGTGTGTGTGTGTGTGTGTGTGTGTGTGTGTGTGTGTGTGTGTGTGTGTGTGTGTGTGTGTGTGTGTGTGTGTGTGTGTTGAGACAGCAAGCCTGTCATTTCAATTCACACTACTTTCTTCTTTTCACTCTGTCCATCACACGCCTCCCCCAAGTACACAGAGATAAGTCTGTCTGGTTCAACAATACTTCGGTCAAACCCAGGCAAGCAATTTATTGAAAAAAGATGCCAGTTGGTCGTAGAGCAGAAAAGCAAAATGAGCGGTCATATTTTAAAAGCAGCAGAAGTCAAACGGTGTGTTTATGTTTGTTTGTTGTTTTTTTGTTTTTTTCTCTTATATAATTGCAACGTTCTCTCTCCATTGACAGGTCCAATCAAAACAACATTTTCTGTAGAAAGGAGTGTAAGGTAAAAAATGGATTGATCTACAAACATAATCTATCAAAAGAGATGGCATACAACAGAAGGGCTTAGCGACTTTGAAAGAAAATGGGCAATAAAGAGATTTCCAGAAACAAATGGGACAAATGCTTCACTGACCCCGGGATTCCACGGGGTCCGTCTGCGCCGCGGTTTTGTTCCGACCTCCTACAGCGTCAAACCCCACCGGGCGTGTTTCAGAAGCGGAGCGTCTTGCGTGCCGGCTCGCAGTTTTTGTTGATTTGGGCATGTTTCCTGGACAGGCTACTTTGTACAGACAAAGTTAATAATAATTGTAATAGTCCAGTTATAAACAACATGAATTAAAGATGTGTTGCTGTATTCTAGTGGTAAAACAAAAATGCATTCATCATCATAATTATTCTATATATATAATTTACACGGTGCCTGTAAACCGGAGGAGAACGCTGGCATTTCTCCTCCTACTTGAAAGACTACGGAGGGATAGGGTCTGCAAAATGTGTTTATTTTGGGGATTGAGTGGATTCTCTGACCGGTCCACTTCCTGCCCGGCGCTATGCAACGCCTCGCGTCTCGCTTCATTAAAACAAGCTAAAGTATTTGTTATCAATTGGATCAAAGCCTCCACTTCACAGCTACCCAAACAAATCAGTTTACAGGGCTGTGACTTGCTGCCTCACACATCAGTGTTTATAAATTATTTTTTTACATTTTAAATGAAAACAACCCAAGATCAATACAGAGGAGCACGGGTCTGCAGAAAGCATCCAATAAAAAATGCTATGACAAGAGGGGGGATTGATTTTCAATACAACACATTTCCACTTTAAAAAACCAAGGGCTTCAGCTTTATTCATAAAAATACATGTTCATTTATCACAACAGCAACACACTGTTTTTCTTTCTCTGCCTGGCTAACTCGAAAACCTTTTCCGCAATCTTTTCCTCATGTGTATTTTTCACGTGTGTACGCATGCTTCATTCTGTGTGTGTGTGTGTGTGTGTGTGTGTGTGTGTGTGTGTGTGTGTGTGTGTGTGTGTGTGTGTGTGTGTGTGTGTGTGTGTGTGTGTGTGTGTGTGTGTGTGTGTGTGTGTGTGTGTGTGTGTGTGTGTGTGTGTGTGTGTGTGTGTGTGTGTGTGTGTGTGTGTGTGTGTGTGTGTGTGTGTGTGTGTGTGTGTGTGTGTGTATTGCACATAGCCACGTGACAAACACAAATGTTTGCTTTAGTGCTGCCTTGTGTGCTCCTGAGGACATTGATGGCCTACTGAGAACCTTTTTATCCCGATAAATCTTAAACTTTTATGATCTGAAAGGAAACTTACAAGCACCATGAGCTGCAACTGGAAACATGTAGTTGTGGTAGCTGCATTGTTTGCGTATTAAGAGTGTAAACAGGCTTGTTGTGCGTCGTCAGTCTTTTGGTATTTGTGGATCTAATCTTGTGTGTTTGCTCTTTTTGATTGTCCATCCTCCGTCCTCTTGTAAGCAGCTACATTGACGAGCCTTTTACAAGTCAAACTCATTACAGCCCTCTAATCATTCCAAGGTTCCAATAGCTTGTATTGATCAGGGGAAATCAATACCAAGCGGAAAAAATGGACTTCAGGCCAACCCCTAGACCTCCTGACCATAATTTGACCGCGGTGAACACCCTAGTACTTTTCACAGTGCTAATAGACACTGACATAAATGTCCAGGGAGTGCAAACAAACTTTTGCTCGAAGGTGGAGTCTTGACACACACTTTTCTGTGCACATTATCTCTCTCACACATACACGCGATGCCGGCTGTGCAGTGAGACGGCGTATCAAAGTGTCAGACAAGCCAGCATTTTGTTGGCTGGCAGTAAAATCATTCAGGTTTATAATTTGGTGAAGCCATGCAGACAGGTGAAAATATGTGTATGTACTGTAAATGTGTGCATACAAGTGTATATGTGTGTTTATGTACGGTGTAAGTGTGTTTATGTCTCACAGGCCCCATGGGTAAGTAAGGGGTTACTTATTAATCATTCGACTCACTGCCTCTGGATTCACCACACAGACTCACAAACTGTCCCCCCTGCCTCTTCCACTGCTTAATGCTCTGCATTTGCCCAAATAACCCACACCAAATCATCATCTCACACACTTCCTTTGTGCGCACACGCCCGCACATTAACAGTTGGCTACGTAGGGTCTGTATTTGTGTCTGCCTCACATCATTGACTGTAGCTGTTTAATTAAAGTCCAGGGATTATAAACTCACAAGAAATGGGGTTCTGTTTTTTAGTGTGGCGAAATTAAATCTTATATCCTGAGTCAAATTCACATTGAAATGTTCCTGAAAGGTTTTCGTCCCCAAAGGTAAAGCCTTTAAAGCAGTCCTTCGTGAATGTGGAAAACAAGATAAGTCTGTCCGTCTGTCTGTCTGTCTGTCATGTTGGGGATATTATGGCATTCATGTGTACACTTTTAAATACCAGATGTTATGTTTTATGCCTCAATATATTGCTGCTTGTCACTGTTTCTGTCGCTCTGCCACAGTCTGTCAATGTATGTATCTGTCTGAGTCTCTTCCCATTTCTCTATCTATCCATCTCCATTTGTGAAAGCCTATTACATATATGTGAATATCAGTTCCTTCCACAAGCTATTAAACTCTAATGGTCAGGGTATATATGATTTTTCTGTATGCCCATCACGTTAGGCTTATTAAACATGGAGAAATGTGTTTGGCCTTGTGCAGGTTTCATTAATACATGTAGGTTCAGGCTCCCTTGAGACAGTAGAAGCGCTGGCTCAGGCTGCTATCCGTTTAGAGGTTGAGATAGTCAGCGTGTGCATCCATTAACATGTGACTGAAGAGGGCCTTTTTATTAAGACGTAGACTCTTCAAGAAAGACTGTACTTTACTTTCCTGGTTGCCTGACCGACTAGCTACTACCTCTCTCACCGTCCTTTCACAAATCAATCCTCATTTTCCCTTTCATCTTCTCTGTGTTTCCTTTAGTGTGCCAGATTATGTCGAAAGGGGTGGTAGCAGTCCTCGGCCCCTCTGCCAGCCCGGCCTCCAACTCCATCATCAGCAATATCTGTGGAGAGAAAGAGGTGAGTTCATGCACACAACTGGCCTGCTGTTTAGCTCCCTGAGGCTTGCTAGCTTCAGTTAGAGATGTATTTAGAAACAAATAAAAATACAAGTTTGGCTGTTTTGCTCTAAAGGGTTGACAACAAATAACTTCTGCTGTCTCTGCATCTGCTGTTTAAATGTTTTACTTTGTAGATGATTTTACAGATCATAGATTATTTTTGACAAAACGAGTCAACAGACATATTTTATTTTCTGAACTGTGAAGAAAAAGCCCATGCCTGAGTGGATTTAATATCAGAGCCTGACGATGTGTGTACAGATACCAGCTGGATGCTAATTGGCTTGTCTGAACACTGACATGGTGTTTTACTGGCTGATGTCAAGAGCCTTTGAGTTATACAAAACCATAAACGTAATCAAAATCAATTACAAATCTGTAACGATTTATCTGTAGCGGTTTCACTGCCATTGTGGCTGCAATTACTACATTTTAAACACATTAGTGTAACTTTCTATAATATCTCCTGTGTACTGACTGCTGCAGATGTTAAGAACGACTTGTCAGTTTTCTTTCAGTTCATCAATCATTCAGTTTTCACTAGTGTGTTGCCATCATTGGATTTGGTCCACAGAGAAGCCAGCTTTTTAACTGCGTGGATTTGATCAGCATAACTATTACATTACATTCCATTACCACCCTGTGATCTCTATAGTGTCCTCTGGTAGAGTATAGCCCCTCTTTCTAACGAGCCATCAGCCTGTTGTAGTGGTTGACTCACCAAGACTCCGTGCTGTTAGAAGTCTCTGGTGGCATTGTCTTGCGGGGATGACTGCTTTGAAACGCTGACTGTGATAATGCATGAATATTAAAGACCCCATAAAGGGAGAAATTACATTTCAGAGTGGTGGTTGGAAGAGATAGACACAGTATAGTCATCATACACCCTACGGAGTTGATACTGGCCCTAAAGATTCACAATTTCCCCACACTGGCAGATATTGCATCTTTATATATCAATTATTGGTGAGTGTTTTGAATGAATAGTGCAACATTTGGATGACCAGAATACGTAAAGGCTCATCCTGTCTTCTCCATTGGTCACAGATAGAAAAATACAAGCTCTGCTGTTGTCATGTCCAATTAGTCTTTGTTCTTTCCCACGCATGCACATGAATTCACCAATGCTGTAGTCTAAACAGTTTTTAGCGGTATTTAAATCCTAATAACTATGTTAATACATCAAACTTGACAGGTTTATATAATTATGTGAAATGTGTGTTTATTAAGCCAGTTGGGTGTGCATCTTCATGTTATGTTATCATGTATGTTATGCCTTGCAACTATCGATTCGTTTTTAGATCAAGACATTAATAACAATTGTTCAGATAGATGACACAATGAGTGAGCTCTTGAGGGCTGTACTCCATGTTCAGCAACTTGTTACTGTAGTCACTTTAATCCATGTTATGTTGAACATTGAATTCAGACTTTTTAGTAAGTATATAAGTATAAGTGAAATGGAAATGAAACTTTACTTATGTATTATTGCTCTATCATACATTGTAAAGTGGTATATGTCAGGGGGGGAAAGAACTGCAAGTTCTCGACATTGCTGAGCATGAAAGCTAGTCCATATATGGGTCATCTTTGCAGGTTCTGTGAACAGTGTGAGAGACTGTCTGTTGGTTTAAGGTGTTTCTTTTCTGACATGATTCAGTTGGAAATGCATAGTTTGATGTGCTTTAACACGTTTCTCACCTCACAGTTACATCAAGAAGAACTTGAGTTCAAAAGGCAGCCACAGAGGACCTCTTGCTTCTTCTTCCACCTCCAGTAAGAGAGGAGGAGAACACACTGAATGTTTGAGCGTTGGGGAGATGATAGATCTTATTGGGAGGATGTTAACATTCTCAAACCAAATCAACCAAATCCACTCCAACATACCTTATAGGTTTTATATAAATGTATTGTCATGTCAATTAGTCTCCAAACGTTTTGCACAATGATTCAAAAATAAATTAAGTCTGGTTTACAGAAAGAGATGATGTGAAAATACACACAAATGTATACAAAGTTGTCATGACAATAGGCAACACCCGGGGGGAAAGCTGTGTCCTTGGAAATACTGTACTTTGATCGTCTTATCTCTATTTTCACTGTTGTATTGAACGCATTAATGACTATTTCTATGTTGGCAGAAAATTCCTATAATAATTAGGCACAATGGTCCTCAGTTGTGGTCACCATCACACTGCCTGTTTTCATGGAAGTCATTCAGGTGTTAAGTGAATGTCTGGAAAACCAGATGTCGTAGTAGTTTTGTATCTTGAGGATCAGGATTAATAACGGACAGTCTTAACTCAATGGTCCTCATCAGGTTGCTATTTAAAGCCAAGAGTGTGCAGATTTTCATTCTAACCGAACATCACACTAGCTGAATTCACTGATTAAGTCCCCCATGTCAGGCTCAAGCTGTGCAAATCAGTGAAGTCAGCTGGTGTGTGTGTGCGTGCGCGCGTGTCAGAGAAGGTCACATTGTTCCTGTCATGATCACTCTGAAAGGGTTGACCGGGTAATGATCCTTATCATATGAACTTATATTAGAAGGAGGGCGTTATAGCTAACAGTACAGCACTTTCATGAGACATTACTCACAATAACTGTGCTCTTAGATCCAGGAGAGCCTGTACTGTAGTTAGTACATGTAAACATTATCGCATAAGAATTAATTGAGAATGTATGGAATTATACATAATATTTTTCACATCCCTAATAATATCAACAGGGCATTTTACTTTGCTTGTGTGTGTGTTGGTCTGCCTATCTGGCTATAAAAGGTACAAACAGGTCACCCTGAGCTTTAGGCGCTCTGACCACCGTATATCAATTTGAATTTAACCCTTCACAATGATGAAGAAAATATGTAATACTGTTGTTGAATATCCATTGTTATAAATAAACAGATCTGTACTCAGTTCTGTGTTTCAGCTCTTTTCAGTATACTGCTTCTACTTCTTGAATACAAAAAGGACATTTCTAGTATTAATTTATTGGACTAATTTAGTGAAAGAGAGAATAAAAACAGATCAATGGTTACATTTTTGAATTATTGTACTAATACTTTCTTTCTACGTACTGAAAACTGCAATATTGCTGTCTTTCTCAGCCTGTTTTGCTTAAGTTAACATCACAGTGGTGATGACATAAAATAAAATGAAACATTGTGCAGTCCTAAAGGCCACATATGCCTGCACTTAAATGGCTGGTTGCCTGGGACACTTGTAGCAGTATTGCAGCTGACAGACTCCACTATGTGATCAGCACATAATCTACCAATCCCAATCCATCTCTCTCCGGGTTGCACTGCTGCTGCAGAGGCTACTTCCACCGGGTGACAGAGTGGGACTGAGCCCATCTGGGTTTCACACTAATGGTGACTAATACAAAAACAGCGACTGCAGAGAAGGGCTTGACTGTGTGTGCGTCATGTTTGTAATTTGTTTTCCATCTTATGCTTCATGGCAAGCAAACCTTGAGGTCAGAGTGTGGAGGAAGGGTAGATTAATATTGACTAATGACTTGAGAAACATTTACAGGAGATTTGGATGAGAGGCTCCTGCTGCTTTTTATCTGGTGACCGCTGCCTAGCCAGAATAGCTTGTATAGTGCAGTTATTCTTGCTGTTGCTTTTCCTGTGACCCTTAAAATGAACAAATGTGATTCTTATTTAAAAGTGGTGATTTAGATATGACAGGGAAAAGGCCAAAGACTTTGTATCCCCTATTCAAATGTTCCCAAGGCTCCATTTACAATCCCAATCTTGTTATTTTCATCCAAAGGTCATTTTGCCATGAGCCATAATAAGCTTTTCAACTAAATCGAGTAAATGTCAGTGATTGCATTTTCATTTTTCAAATATTGTATCTAAATTCAATTTGTATGCCCCTGCTTTAGCTCAGTTTAAATGCTCTTACGACTTGTTACCTATGACTTCCTCTCCTGTACCGTACGAATGAAATGTGTATTAAACCTGTGTCTACTAAAGAAACACATAGCTCAATGATTCAAATATGTGTCAGAAGTGGTCATGCATATTAATATACAGTCTGCTGTCCTGGGGTTGCTTTAGGCTCTCAAAGCCATGTGGTCGCAGAAGTAAAGAGAGATCACACTACTGCATTGTGGATGTATGGTGTTCGGGTTGGATTCAAAGGTGAGTCTGAGGTCTGATGGGCAAACAAAGAGCCCACTGGATTGAGGTTGGAGGTCAGTGGTGTAGCTCAAGCCCTAGAGATGGCAATAATAAGAGATTTGTGCTTTCATTTCATACACACACAGACACACACACACACACACACACACACACACACACAGACACACACAGATGCATTCACACAAAAACACAGAAATGCAATTCCGACTGACTCTTATACAACCACAAAGAATATTTTTGAAATAATCAGGAAATGACTTGCATTAGGTGTCATTTATGTGCAGGTGTTCTGCATTATCCTTTCTCCCTCACTCTGTCTCAAACATTCTCATTATCTAATTTTCCGGCTCTTTCTTTCCTGTCTACTCTGATAGTGGTTTGCTTCATTGTGTGCATTGGTGTTTGAGGTAACGCTGAAAAAATCATCCAGTTTGATTAAAAAGTAATCATTTTAAACTTTCCTTTCTGAGTCCTCGGTTTAAATTAAAGATAGTTTGGAGCCAAGCGTCTTTCTCTGAATTACTTTATTAGAAGGCAAATTAACTCTGTAGGATTCCTCCACATGGTCGGACCGAAGCAATTGTTGAATAGAGCCAGCCGACAAAGCTGAGACACAGTTGATTGCTCGTGAATGGATAGTACTTAACAACTTGGTAAACCTTTCTTCATGCTTTCAGAAAGAATGATTTTTCCAGTCCACTGCTTCATTTGTGTCCTCATTAATAAGCTCAGTCATTGAGCATTCATCTGATTGTGTAGTCATTCACATGTTCTGATGCCTGCTGTGTTTGCATTGTGTGTTGAGGTCTCCACATTGTTAGTTGTCCAGCAGCTCAGTGCTACACTTGGCGAGCTGTGGAATTGCTTTTTGTGAATGTAAAAGCCAGGTAGTCGAACCAGTGAATTCACATTTATGCAGTAGCCACGCTCACTTTAGAGTAGACCGTCTTCCTGCCAGCCGCTGCAGCACAGTCGGTCACAACAATCTCCTGTTGGTGAGCAGCCAACTTCTGCTCAGCTTAGTTCTCACACATGGGGCCTCAGTATCAACCAAATATTTCACATGCTCCGTAATACCCCTTACAAAGTACACAAAGGGCGACTTGTGTACTGTGAGGGAGTGCAGTCGTCTGTTAAACAGAAGGTTATGGGTTCAATCCCAGCCCGTGCAGTCATCATGTCGATGTGTCCTTGGGCAAGCTACTTAACCCTGAGTTGCTCCCGAGGGCATGGTGTGTGAATGTGTATGAATGTTAGCTCCCCTAGAGCAAGTGGCACTCATTCTGTATGAATGAGTCGTGAATGGGTGAATGACTCATAGTATGTAAAAGCACTTTGAGTCGTCGAAAATACCTTATAAAGCACTATAAGTACAGTCCATTTAAAAAGTATTTATTTGTACATTGATAGCCATGTTTTTTTCCTTTTATGATAACAAATCTGCCTGTTTGGATCAACTGATTTGAGCGTAAAGACAGCAAAAACATAATACATGATGTTGTATCGATAATTGGTGATACATTGATGTGAATTTTTCATGGTATAATAAACTGCCAGAGTAAAACACAGCAATTATTTATGTGATGAAAATATAAAACAAATAAATAATCCTTTGATTTCAGATTAGTTATAATGTCATTAGCCACACTTCACTGTTACACATGATTGCATAATGTAGTTTTCATGATCTTTTAATGATAGGAATGATTGTGTTTAAAAGTTTTATCAGCTTAAGAGAAGCTTAATTGTGCTTGAGGCAATGCAATCTCAAGCAATTAGAGATAAAGCTGATGTGTTTGAAATAAGCAGAATTAGCCATTATTAGCGCCTGGCGCTGTGTTTACCTGTATGAATCACACAGATCGCTAGGACGGAATCTTTTATGAATAAAGTGCTTAAGCAAAGTCACTCCTAGGAGAAAACCAATCGCAAGGCAAGTTTATTTATACAGCACATTTCAACACAAGGCAATTCAAAGTGCTTTACAAAAATGAAGGACATTAAGAAACATATTATAAAATGATATCTAAAAACACTCATTTAAAAGCAATGATATTAAATGGCATTTAAAAACACTCATTTAAAAGCAAAGATACATGAATTACAGTTACAGTGCAGTGTGAGATACACACATCTGAATGAACCCCCCTTTGGAAAATGATAATCTGACCCCATGGTACCTTTTAGTTTTCGCCGAAACTATTCCTCTTTTTGTTTTGAAATGCACATAGTTAAGTTTACCTTGTCTTTCTAGGACTTTTTTGGTATCGTGAACCAGGGTCTTGAAACCAAAACGGATTCCTGTACCCCATGGTACCTTTTTAGTTTTCGCCAAAACTATTCCTCTTTTCTTTAAAGGCACATTAGTTAAGTTTAAGTTGTCTTTTCTAGGACATCTCAGCTGAAGGTCCACTTATATTTAGTTGGCTCAGTTGTCTTAGAGAAGTATTGATCTTAGGTTATGTAATGGCTGGTGGTGATGTATGTAATAACAACAAATGAGCCTCTGTGACTTAGCTCAGAAAAAAGAGTGTACTTTGTAATTTCGTGTTATTAGTCAAACTGTTTATTGCTGTTTCCGCAAATGTAATAGCTATTTTTCATCCCAATGTTTAAAGTACACAATAGTTGTAGCGTCAAAGCCTTGAAGTAATTTAACCTGCAAATCTTCTTCTTTTTTTTTTTTTAAATGACTACATTACCAGAAATATGTGTTGATTATATTTGGTTGTTTTTTGGGTGATAATTTTTTCAAAAATGTTATATAACATTTGACAAATACAAGAACATTGGGTCCGTTGCCTGATGATTCTCATGCTGAGCATGATGCCAAGCCTCTTCTTTTAAAATACACCTTTAACAACAACCTTTAATCTTCAGTCGATATCAGAAACACCTCTTTCCTTTGTTGATTGCATTATCACCTTCTCCTCTTTCTCATATAGTTGTCTTCTTTCTTTTCAGCTTACCTGCAGTTTTAACCAATGTTCACCTCTCTGCCTTTGTCCCTCCTGTGATATCTGCTACTACTGCCCCACAAGCCTCAGTTCTCTTAGCTGTCTTTGTCCTCAATCTCACCTCTTTCTTACGTTTTCTCTCTGTCTCTTCTTGTTGCTTATTTTTCTCATTCCACCTCCTCCACATGTCTCATCCCTGACATTACCCTCACCAACTTTTTTCTCAGACACCAGCTATAGATGTCTACCAGTTCAAGATCTGCCACTGTTAAGAAAACTAAATAAAATAATATATAGAAGCCTGTTGCCGCTCTCGCCCCCTCTTCTTAATCACCCTCCATCATTCTCGTGCTGAATCTCTACGTCTGAGTGCGTTCTGGTATTAGTTCTGCTGTGTCTGTCTTGTTCTGCTCTGGGGGTAAGCTTATGGTTCAGCTCTCCTCTGTAATTGGGCTTTAAAACCACTATATGTAAAGTCAAACGCTTTCTAGCCAAAAGCAATATGTTTTGTCAGCAAGTGACACGCCATTGATTAAGCAGAGCTGACACTCACAGATGCCCCACTCAAAAAATACATGTAGAGACATGAAATGTAATACAAATGAGTCTTTCATTGCTCTTTGCATTACAATACGCTGTTAGCCCACAGCTAAATGCAGTTCACGCCCCAACACTCAAGTTTTCATCCAATTTATTCTACTCTATTTTTGTGGTCATTAGGATTCATTAGGATCCAAAGAAAGAAGCCATCACATTTGTCCTCCAGTGTTTTTCAAAGGTACAAAGACTTTCTAAGTTTAGATTCAGTTGGTATTTTAGCTGTATATATGTGTGTCCTTCTGCCTGTGTCTCTGCTTTGGAAAGTCTTATTAAAGGAATTAAATCATACACTTTGTATAGTTGTAATGGTAAAAGCTCAGCAGAAGAAGTCTCAGAAGTGGAGCTGTATCATCCCTCAAACTTGATATCCCTTTTTGGACCTCAGTAAAGCTTTTCAGCCTCAAACTGATAATAAACGTTCAGAGCTACTTAATTACAGGTCAGTAGATAATAATAATAATAATAATAATAATAATAATAATAATAATAATAATAATAATAATAATAATAATAATAATAATAATACATTACATTTATAAAGCGCTTTTCCTGGTGCTCAAAGCGCTTAATGGTTGTTCTCTAAAGTTTTATTTCTAAATAACGCGATAAAGTAAATAATTGTATGTTCTGAGAGTTAAACGTATGGCTGTCAAAGGATCCCGTTGAGAGTGGAAGATATGGTTAGGTCATTTCATATATATTTGATATACTTTCCTATTGTATTGAGGGTTGCAGTGACAGACTAGATCACACCCTCTTACTGTTTTATACTTCACCCAAATGTTGTGTTCACTGTGTGTACACAAACCCCCACCTCTAAAACGTGTGGCTACGTTGTCAATATGTCTCTCACAAGACTGAGCATGTTGCATTGGTCTTTACCACAGTCATTCAAAAGTGGTGTTTAATAGATCTTTATTAGGAACCCACCTCTTATTTTATTCATTTATTATTTAACTAATGTTAAACAGTTGTTCAGCTTTAATTAAAAACTAGCCAAGAGAATTGATTCAGCCTCTCCATTACTCTGCATGATTACAATGGTTATGTCGTATATCATGTATTTTTTTCAGAAATTATATATATAACTAATACTTTTCTTTCAGAAAAACACCAATATTTGTATTTGATGGCATTTGTTCACCTTTTTGATAAAGACAATTAATAACACTTTTTCTGTGAGACATTCTTACAAAAACACATGAGCCACTATTCTTATTTGGAGAACCTATTCATTCAATATACTTTTGACAACTCTATACTGCAATTACTTACTGAACGCTTATTCACATAGGCCAAGTATTTATTGATGTAAAGATTTATACTAAAGTATCAAAATTGGATCGGACTGTCCTTCAGCCAATATCAGACAATTAATTAGTAAATACATAATATATAATCATGCATAATATGTTTGTTAATCCAATGTGGTGATACGAGACCAACCTTTTTACCTATGTCTGCTGCCCAAGTTACAGTAACACAGTATCAGGCAGAAATAGCCACAACATATTAATGATTTTAATTGAATTCAGATCATGAACTGTTACATAATGGCACCATAATTCTTATATCTAAGGTTTATGTCTGTGTCTTTGAATACAATTGCTCAAATCTGGAAGCACATTTGATTAGAAGCATGGATGTTAAGCCGAGTGTCACCGTGTGGAGGATTTCTCTGATTGCTTTTCTTGCTAACAAAATGCAGGTGTCTCTGTCTCTGCCTGATCCTAATTAGTGAAGCACAGCTGTCATCTGCACCTCTGTTAACCCTTTTCTCACAACACTCTTGATATGTCTTGTCAACACAGCACTGGAATGTGCATATCCAAATCCACCATCCTGTCATCAAGAAACAGTCTCATGATGTGATCACTGAGATGAAAGCAAGGGAAAACATTGCTCCCAGACGAGCAGCAAGAAAAATGGATTTCAATTTAGCTGATTGTTGTCATCAAGGGTTGAGAAATGACTCTGAGCCATGGATGTTACTTTTGTCACGTCTTAGTCAGCTGGGTCATGCAGAGGAGTTTTGTGGAAGGAGGTAACACGCAAGCCAGCTGATATTGCTCTCTTTTTCTGCCAGCTGTGCATTTAAATAATTTCCTATCACTTACATTCTGTGAAGTGAAAAACAACAAGAAAACCTGAGTCTTTTTCCTTTTTCATGTTTGTTGATGGAGAACTGTTAGCCTAGTTTTGAAAAGTTGAGCTTTGTTTTGTTTGGCGGGTGGTAAGTCAACAAGTCAGCCCACTGTTAGAATAAAAAAAAACGTTTCTAATCAAAGCTCCCTATAGAAATATTTGAATGTGACAAACCAACATATTTTCCATGCTTGATAAACACCGATAGAATTGCAGGGGGAGAATATTTACTGGTAAATATTACTTAATTTAAGCCGGTAGAAGGCTTGAGTCAACCTCCAAAATCAAATGAGTGTGTTCTTCTTGTTCTTTCCCCACTGCTTGGAATAATACTAGCACAGCAAAGCAGGGGAGGTAAAAAAGCAATTCTTTCTTTTTCACAAAGACATTTGCTCTGAAATAGGGCAATGGAGTGGGGAACATGCCTCTCTGGAGGAAAGGAACTTTTTTCTCTCTGAACTGGCTGATCAATGAGATAGAGATCTCTTGGTCAATGTTCCACTCTCCTAAAAGGCACCATGGGATCGGCTGCCTCATTCATCTTTATCACTGTTCTGCTCTGACCATGGGGACCTGATGCAGGATCATTACTACCACAAATAGAGATATGGCTTCCTGGGCAGAGACTAGGATGAACCGGCAGTCTGGGATGGAGATTGTTGGTTGGGTGGCATTGACTCTCTTCTCTAGTGTCTCATATCTCCCCTTTCTCTCCCACATGAGTTCCTCAATGCCTTTCCTGAATGCCAACAGATGGTCTCCCAAATCCCTCATAAACCTTTTTGGTCGAAAGGGCATCAGGTAGAGAAAATTGATTACCACCTGCAGTCCTCTTTCTCCTGCCACCCTGCAATACCACCTGTGCCAACTCCACTCTGGCGTTCCAGTCTTGGCATAGCACTCGCTGACTGATGGACAATGTCTCCAACAGCATCTGTTCTCTAATGCTCAGTAGCCAACATAATTATCTGGCAAGGCGTCATACTCTGTGTTCTGCTATTCGTTGCTTTTCTACAACTGATGATCTTTTGATTAGCTATTTCCACTTGTTTTCATTCTGTTCACTGAGACGGGCCGCTGTCTACTTGGCTGTAGTGCAAAGTGTTTTCAAGGACAGTTCAGTCTCTTTGCCAAGTATGTGTTGTATGCTAATTGACGCCAGGTCAATGTGCGATAATGTAAATTAGTTAAACATGACTGATGGGCAACATCCGTGTCTGACACGTTTCAAGACCCATAAAAGTGCTGGGATATTAATTGAAAAGGGTTTTGTTCCACTGCCCCTCTGAGTCCAAGCCAACAGATGTAGTTGCTCATTATGTCTCTGCTCTCCATATGGCACTGCTGCACATCCAGCTCCCCTACACCGCCCCTCACCCGGACCCCCTCTAGGCAGGCTCCTGTTAAGTTCACAGTGGACAGGTAACAGAATAACTAGGGAATTTGTGAGCTCAACAACCGAAGCAACCCAAGGCTTGTTGTACTGGACGGAAAGGAAATAAGCTTTCACCTTCACTCCTGCTCAGAGCAACAGTCTCCTGGCTAATGCCTAGTCAGATTTGAAACTACCCTTCTTGAATGCAACCTTGGATTTTCCATTGAAGAGGGGTTATCTGAGGTTATTGTTAAGCTTATACAGAGCCATGAAAAGCCCTTGCTGTTTCCAACAAGCAGCCAACTGCGCATCACTCTCTTGGCAGGTAGAACAAGTGCTGTTGCGTTTTACTCCTTGTTTTAATAGCTAATCTAAAAAGATCAGAGTGCAATCGCAGTGTAATTAAGGCACGTATATTGTGAGCACATTATAATTGGGTTGAGGTATTTTTGCTGCCAAAGAAAGGTGCTTCCTAATCTCTGTGTGTGTGTGTGTGTGTGTGTGTGTGTGTGTGTGTGTGTGTGTGTGTGTGTGTGTGTGTGTGTGTGTGTGTGTGTGTGTGTGTGTGTGTGTGTGTGTGTGTGTGTGTGTGTGTGTGTGTGTGTGTGTGTGTGTGTGTGTGTGTGTGTGTGTGTGTGTGTGTGTGTGTGTGTGTGTGTGTGTGTGTGTGTGTGTGTGTGTGTGTGTGTGTGTCCTGTGAGATCTTCCTCATTAAACGCCTGTCAAACTTCTGTCTGCAAACCTGCCAGCCTTTCTGTCACACTGCAGGAAACACACACATACAGTATGAACAAGAGCACATAGCAGACTGTTTATGTGTCATACACACACTCTAAAAACACAAGTTGTACCTTTTGTGGTTGGGCTGTACCAAGTCCCTTTCTCCAATGAAAAAAATACTTTGTCATAACACTCAACAACTGTACAAAAGTAAAAATATAACTCGATGCATTTGATCTGGCAAGGTGCTGCTTTAACTAGCCAAATACAGCAAATACACATTCCTTAGAGCAGCGGTTCCCAACCTGTGGGCCGCGGCCCCCTAGTGGTCCGTTAAGGCATTGCAAGTGACATTCCCATCTCAGACAACAACAAAACAAAAACAGAAGAAATAAAGATAGTCAGTAGGATCACTTCAACATTTAACAAACAAAAATAGGTTGACAACCAAATACCACCAAAAACACAACATGGCAAGCATACATATTGTTCCTTTAATCCCACTCTTCGTAAGAGCTAATTATTTCCCATTTCATGGCGTGTTCGGCCACCCTTTGATTTTCCAAAATAAATTGTATTTTGAATCTACTCTTCAAACACCTTAAATTAAGATTAATCCTTGATTGACATTTAAAAATATGTATTTTAGCCAGAAGAATAGTTGTATTTATTAACTCAATATTTGCCGCCAAATAATTTGCAAAACATTATGATTTGTGTGGAAACATTTTCATTATTAAGAATTTTTATTTTAACCTCTTTTCCTTTCTCTTTCTTGATCCTCCTGAGCAACGGTCATTACAGTCAAAATGGAAAGATATCATAAAAACTAGACATTTGGAATTGTATTTCATTTTCCAACACATACCTGAAACAGCCCCTACCAATGCATTCGATTTGACTTTTGATTTTCATTTAGGGCTGTAATCCAAAATGTTACTTGGTTAATATTTGCATCTAAGACAGTCCAAAAACTGTTGTAGCCCTTAAACAATAACTACTTAAACTTAAACAACTTATATGACTTCCTGTTCTTTTAGCAAATAGGTTCTGCATCTTTTAATAATAAATGAGCCCCACAGTACCCTTCTTTAACTTGAAATGTGTTTGTATCCCACTGACACCAAACAATAACAAAGCTAAATGCTGATGTTGTTAGTGAATCCCCTGAAACTGTACGTCTTTAGAAATGGACCAATAAAGTGGCGAACATAAGACAGATTGCCTTTGACAACAGAATCTAATTTAAAACCACTAAACTCAATTAGACCGTTTAATGAGTGCTGATTGCAACCCTTTCCCAATTCCTCACTCTTTGTTTGTGTCTTTGTGTTTACGTGTCCTTCTTCTCCTGTCCTGCACATGGTATCCCCATCTCAGCCTCTCAGTCGCTCACTTCAATGCTCTCTTATTCTGTCAGTCAGACTGTAAGTTTCTCTCTAGTCCTCGCTCTGTTCCCTCCTTTTTCTATCTTTCACTTGCATTCAGTTTCCCTGTCCTCACTCACCTTGTATTCCCCTGGCACAGGCCTGTCTGTCTCCCCAGCAGTCACCATCAAATGTATTTCTATTCACAGTGAAAACAACTTTTTTTGTTTGCAGGAGATATTCCTCCGCTCACAATGGTACGATGTAATTAGTTTCACTCCCACACCAACGGTACGACTGCCATGAGCAGATGCTTTTCAGAGATACTACCATGCAACTTTGAATAACGTCCTGTTTTCCATTATCTAGTTGACTACATGTCCTCTATTGTCTTTGTTCAAGCCAAATACACTCATGAAACTTACCATTATTTAAATGCTATCTCTATCAAACACAAAATAGACAAATTATCACCAGAAAAAGTTCTTATGATGAACGTGTCAGCAAGCCTACAGAACAGCATTCATTATTAAACGTGTTTCTGGCTTGGTAAATGGTGATCCAGTTTTCACTTTTCGTGATGCTTTGTTTTTGGTTGCCAATCCCCGAGAGAAATGTCTGGCTATTTATCCAGGAAATTGTGCTATTAGGTTCTGCAGCTAATTATCTACCATGTTGGGCTGGACACAGGGTTCGGGTTATAAACTGAGCTCTATGGGGGTCTTTAAAACAAACGCACACACACACACACTCAAACACACGAACACACACAGCAGCAGCCCTCTACTTGCTACAAACTTAAATATGAAAAGGTTCAACTACGCACATACACATCATCTCGGCTCGCTCAGCACGCTCACAGGCATAGATTGCGAAATAATGTATTGCGCACCTTGGAGGTGCAGTGCAGGCATTTGTCATTCAAGAGATGCGTAGTTCTTTTGGAAAACATGCTTTTCTTCTAGCCTATTTACCTCGTTAACGTAAATAATACTCTACATTGACACATGCATTATTTGTGATTCAAATAATGGTTGTTGGCAATGTATTGGCGACCCCCACAGATGTATGATTTCACTGCGTCCGTGGGAGCTCAGACCCCTCCTTATGGGTTATTATCCTCAGCTCCCATTGGCTCCCACTTAACTCGAACCCTGGCTGGACAGCTAACACAATGTAGGGTCATCACACCCTTTTTAGTTAAAAAATATATAAGTATATATATCTTAAACTACACAATTAGTTGGAAGATACTGAATGAAACTGAATAATTGATTGACAATTGTCGGTGGGTTCATGACTAAGAATGACCTATTTTACATGACGCATAGTCATTAGATCCATTGTTATTTAAAGCAACTGATTAGCGCATTCTAAACAATTACCAAAAACCCACACAAAGAGGGGAATTGTCCAAAACAGTCAATACAAACTGTTATAAGATGAGTCAGTTTGGCATGAAATTGACTCACTAATTAATACCCAGGATTGATGGCATGGCACACTTATGAGTTTCCTGCAGAGCTGCTCTGAAGGTGATGTTCGGCTTTGAAGCAGTGCGCTCCAAAGACACATGTAGGTAAGATGTATCTGTTTTTATTTTCTGATGAATAGATCATCAGAGTGAGTGATACTAGCTGTTGGTTGCCGATAAGAAGTCTGGCAACGACTTTGATGCGTCAAACAACTTGCTGTTAATAATGTGGAGATTGATTTTCCCTGCTTTGAGTACCCCTGTTTTAACTGAAGTCTTGATTTATAACACTTTGTCACTCCACCACATGAGGAGGATAGTGACTGCCTCAGTTCAACAACCAATTAATCATATTGCTGCAACAAGGGGGAAATGTGCTGAGGCATGATGTATAGATAATGTGCTCTGGTCCCATTTTGTCGTCACATTAAACCACACTAAACCAACAGCTTGCTTGTGAAAATCTGTGGATAAAATATAGTGAGGATAATTGAAGTATGGTAATTTTCTCTAGTACTGTAAGTGCTTGTTAATTAAATGTATTTCAGTATTTGCTCCTGTGGGTATTGTCCACAGTACATGTATAATACCAATGTATACTTGTAAAAGCGCCTCGATGACCTTGAGGCGTGAAGATGGACGGTGTGGCGCAGTGCGCTGTGCAATGATCATCAGATCAAGGGGTGAAACCCGCCGCTGCTGCGTCTGTAAAGCCGGTGGGTCCTTGGGCAAGACCCTTCACCTGAACTTGCTCCTGTGGGTATTGTCCACAGTATCTGACCATTGCATGTATGATGTGCAATGTGTGTATATGTAAAGCGCTTTGAGTCATTGATAATGCGCTATAATAAATGTAAGGAATTATTATTATTATTAGTAAATATATGATTTTGGACAATTACCAGGATGTCAAAAAGATATACTGTTTTGAGTCGAAGCTGCATGCTAGGAAATGTATTAATGATGAATCAAGTCTCATAGCCAAGTGATTCCCCAAATTGCTGGTGTTTGTAGCAAAAGAGGGTGTGTGGGTATGTGTGTGAATATGCTTGAATTTGTGTAAGCTGCGTTCTAAGCCCCCTGCTGCCTCAGATACAGCCTATCGAAGCGTGTCAGGTTTCTAAGTGAAAGATGCCGTCAGCACCAGTCTGCAGTGCTGAAATGCAAGGAAAGAACACATGGGCAAAAAGGGTCAAATGGAAAGGAAGAGTAAACAAAGAAACAGCAGAGTTAGAAACGTGAAGTGAAGAATTGTAAAAATGCAACCGGGAAGATGAAGGACACACCTGGAGATAGGCACATTTCCCGAGTGAGATGTTCGAATATTACGCAGGGTTTAGGACACCTTCAGTGGTCTGAATGGCGTTCCAGAAGAGCCTGTCAGTAGTCGCTGCGCCTCCATCCATCCATCTAGACACCCAGGGACTCCATTGCACCCTGATGGGCAGGGATGGAAAACCAATCAAGGGGATATGGGTACGAGGAGGAAAACAACGTATTGGCGCTGGGAACCACACAGACAGGCAATCTGCCTTGATGAAGAGGCTCCCTTCCCTGTCCCTCCTTTCGGACCCAGCATGTCCTCCCGCATCCCCTTCAAGCCCCACTGCGCTCTACTGCAACGCCTTGGCAGCTGACCAACCCGACACCTGCCACACTTCTTCGCACTCTCCGCAGGCCTTGCTCTGAGCCCTGGCAGCATGCATCGGCTCACATGGAGAACTGAAGCACAGATGCATTAATTGGATGAAAATAGATGGGAGCCGTGTATAAATTGTGTTGAAAGTAATTTATCAAATCAAATGAAGTTGTATTTATATAGCACATTTATAAACGATTTTTGATTGAGCCAAAGTGCTGTACATATAATAAAAATAGCCTACAGTAGAGACACTTTACAGCAAATACAACAGCACAGATTGTTCAGAATATCAGTATGAGAAAAAACGACACCCTCTGTCCTTAGACCCTCACATCGTACAAGGAAAAACTTCTGGAGAAAAACCCACTGTTTAGAGGGAAGAAATGGGAGAAACCTCAGGGAGAGCAACAGAGGAGGGATCCCTCTCCCAGGACGGATAGACGTGCAATAGATGCCGTGTGTAAATCGAAAAGATAATAGATTTACAACATAGGTAGTCCAAATGTTAGGAAATGCATGTGTGTATAATAAGGAGATGAATCTACAATGGTTTTCCTGAAGTTCAGCAGATTTGTAGTGGGCTTCCGTCCGGATTAGTTGCTGTGCTCAGGAAATGTCCAAGGCTGCAAGGTTAGCTGCAGTGTACTTAACATACCCTCAGACAGTCTGCACTAGATATACCTGTTAGTGCAGTATGATCAATTCATTAGAGGCAGCAAAGGAATACAGATATTAATATAGCGACAACAAATCTACCCTGTGAAAACACGGCAATCCATCTCACTGAAGACTGTATGCCTCACAATGGGGCTGGAATCGGAGAATTGTGTATTTATTGATTCTCACTGAAGGCTTGGCTGGCTTTCTTTCACTTAAGGCCCTGACACACCAACCCGATTTTGGGAGTCAGAGGCCGTCAGAGGCTGTCGGGCATTCGCGGCGCCGTAGTCAGGTTGGTGTGTCCCGCACCGTCGACCGTAACACGCCTTATTTGGACTTCCAGACCCGATGCATGGCCGATTCAACATGTTGAATCGGCCATGCATCGGGTCTGGCAGTCGGACCAAATAATCACTCTGATTGGCTGTTCAGCTAGCAAATCAGTGCATGAGAAGCGAAGCGGAAGTGAGGGACGTAAACAAACGATTTAAGAAGGCACACACAGACTGCTATTCATTTTCATCTCATCATGGCGATCTGGAATGATGCAAACGAAGACCTGCTCATCACCTTGATCCAGGAGAGGCCAGCTCTGTATGATATTACGGAGAAAAGATACTCTTCT
The DNA here is from genome assembly GCF_902827115.2 of Pseudochaenichthys georgianus. NCBI lineage: Eukaryota > Metazoa > Chordata > Actinopteri > Perciformes > Channichthyidae > Pseudochaenichthys > Pseudochaenichthys georgianus. The sequence continues at coordinate 27,298,754 of NC_047515.1, forward strand.
TCTTCTCTGTATTCCGGTTGTTGCCTCTTTTGAATGACGAATACACACTACCGCCGCCTGCTGGTAAGGAGAGTTATTGCCACTCATGCACTGAAGTCGGTGCGGTGTGTTCCCGTGCGACACATGGCCAAAACGCAGGAGAACACGGCCAGGCAACAGCCGACTTCAGCGTCAGCTAGTCCTCTGGTGACTGCTTGGTGTGTCAGGGCCTTTACTCCTTGGCCCTGATCTTTGCTCTGACTACTGGCTAAACACGCGCCTTATGTCATGCTTCTGCTCTTCAATGTGTTGTTTTCCCAGTGTAATTGTTGCTTTATTCTGCCTCATAAGTGTACTGCTTATTATTGATCTTAGGATACTATGATGTTTAGACATACACGGCAGTCAGTCGTGACCTATTAAGTACACATTAGTTACATTATCTCAGGTTTTAATTCGTCCTGCAGCACATTATACTTTAACAGCCACTATGAATTTCAGATTCTGACACACAGCTTTAATGGTGTTCATCCGTTTTGGGTCTATGGTGTGGAAAGGGTTAACTTCTTTACACACTGTTCTAAAAATGTAGTATAATACAGCAGGACAATTAACCTCCATGGGCATACATTACATTACATGTTTATAGCTAATACTTTTCAGCGGATATGGATGTAATACCTTCAAAGGAAAGCTGGGAGTTGGCACTTTAACCTCACTGTCATATTCTTTATTTATTTTAGAAATTATGATATTGGATTTGGTCATTATATAAATGTATTAAACATACGGTTTTAACATCAGAAATTATGATCTTCTTTTGTTTATTGAATGTTTGGTCTACCCTGTTCCCATCACAGGGACTTCAGATGTAATTAAGCTTGTAGCTAACACTGGTATTGCTAAGAAGCTGTGCAATGGAATGATCTAACAGCACCAATACAAAAAAAGAATATATTAGTTACTTACATTTGCTGTGATATGTTGGATTATAAAATTGTTACCTGAAACACTCAGTTGAGCTGCTCCACAGTGAAGCAATGTTTTGTCACAGAGGGTGAGGGGGTGTTGGACTGAAGTTTTCTCTAACAAGTGCTTGTTCGTGTGGGTGGAGCCAAAATAGGTCTTTCAGATCTACACTTGGAGTCTCCGAGATCTGCTTCCGTGTCACTGAAAGAATTTGAATTCTGAATATGCACATTTTCTCAGACCCCTGGGTCATCTTGTTTGCAATTTATTTAACAGATTGATCCAATTTCTACAGAACCTTTCTTTCTTCTGGCAGTCTTTTTTGCATTGTACTATTTTTATTCTGCAGTTCCATCTTACACATTTGTTCTTGGTGAGATCTCTTACAGCATATTGTTGTCCTTTCTGCAGATGTCTGCTGCCGTTGTTAAACATGAATGTAAAACTGTGGATGGTTAAAATGCAACAGGAAGTCTGATTTTTGCCTCTCTGTGCAGGTGCCCTATGTCAAGGTGGCTCCAGAGGACATTCTGAAGGTTCAGTTCCCTCGCTTCACCACTCTGGACATGAGGCCGACCAACACGGACATCAGCCTGGCTGTGGCCGGCCTTCTCACCTTCTTTAACAGCACCACCTCCTGCCTCATCTGTGCACAGGCTGACTGTGAGTACAGCGTTCACACCTTCACAACAAAACACACCATCACACACGAGGGGGAGAATCTGCCAACAAAGTGCAAACATGTTGTCTAATGTCTGCCATCCTTTAACACATGTAAGCAGACATACGTTTTTCGCACTCATGTCGGCTGTGTTCTAACAACAGATGTGTTGCTTATCAACATCTCACCCTGTGTCACGCTCCCCTCTGAAGCAGCTGCTGCACTGCTCAGCTAAAACGGCCTCGCATCAACATCCCTGGCTTCTGCATCCAAAAATAAATCACATGTATCGCGGGGTTCTTCCTCATTTGCAATGTCATAATGATCCGTAAATTAAATTATATAGCATGTTACATGGTGTCATGTTTATTCTGTCTTGTACTTTCCATCTTAATGTCATGTTTGCAAGTCTGTGTACACCTAAGAAACACTGCTGAAACTCCTCTTTAGACTAAAAAGAACCAGGGTTGAGTCTGAAGTTGTATCTACCAGTGATCTGACCGCCTCCCTGTCAAAGGCGCTCATTAGATTCTAAAGATACTAAACTGAATGACCTTAAAAAAAGCTTGAAGATTTCCTTGAGGGAAGTTATTCTCGTAAATAGAGCGGAAGATTAAACCATAGCCCGTTCCCACCCTCTTGTAGTCCAGCAAGCAGTAATTACAACTCCCTAGACAAAGGCAACATGACCCTGAGTGGCACCCGCTAACCTTTTCCCTAATCAGCGCAATGCTTTGAAGAAAGGATGTCTGAGACATCAACCATGTCTCAGACTGCCTGGAGATGGCAATGAGCCACTATGAACCTCCCGCCTATCTCTATTCATAGTTATTCTGCCTTTCAGCTGCCTCTTTGACTGTTTCTTTTTATTTATAACCTTTAGGACAAAATATGTCACTCAAAATGACATGAATTAAACCGAAATGTTTGTATTTACGGTCAGTTAAAGTAGATTCATGCTGTTATTTGTGTACCCTCTTTCAATTCATTTGATTAGGAAGAAATTCGTAAATAAATAATTTAATGCACTATATATATATATATATATACACATAATTGTAGTTTAAACCAACCTTATTTCACTGCAAGGTCAAAATATATCTTTACTTGTTTTTCCTTCTAGGTGTTTCTGTACCTGTCAGTCATTTTTCCAATTCAGGGCAAAGATTCTGTTTCTGTGACGTTTTCCACCGAGAGTTGATTAATACAGCTCCGGCGAGAATGGTGATAACAAGCGAACCTTTTAGGCACCCTTTGACTTTCATATTAGATAGTTTGGGGGAAAGAAACTCATTTTAACATTACATGGCGGGGAGGTTCTTATTCTGTGTCCCTGGTCTTTGAGAGTACTGGAAAGGAAATTAAATGAAATGAGGGTAGATCAGAGGCAGATAAAAGACTCTAAGGGGAGTCCAACATGAGAGAGGGGTGGGAGAGGAGAGAACAAGAGAGGATGCTATTTGGCAGATGTGGCAGGGGTGAAATGTAGTTGTTTGGGGTGAGGAAAGGGAGGAGGCAACCACACTAGAATTATACATTAACGAGAGGGAGACAGTCCAGGAAATGACGTGGCTGTATTGATTGCACTCTCTCATGTGACCCTCGTTAATTCAATAGAAAAGGCATCACATGGCAGCATGCCTGTGTGTGTGTGTGTGTGTGTGTGTGTGTGTGTGTGTGTGTGTGTGTGTGTGTGTGTGTGTGTGTGTGTGTGTGTGTGTGTGTGTGTGTGTGTGTGTGTGTGTGTGTGTGTGTGTGTGTGTGTGTGTGTGTGTGTGTGTGTGTGTGTGTGTGTGTGTGTGTGTGTGTGTGTGTGTGTGTGTGTGTGTGTGTGTGTGTGTGTGTGTGTGTGTGTGTGAAGGTCTGTGTTCAGCCGTAGCAACAGCTGAAACCCATTCCACTTTGGCTCCTTCTCTCTCGGCCCCTCCCTGTCAGTTGGTTGGTTGAAAGCCTGTCGGTGGCTCGTCCACATGTGCCGGCCTCATTAATCACCATAGGTAGTGACAGCTTAATAGAGCGTGGTCAATACATGAATATTGGGGTGGCAGGAGCGGAGGTGGAGCTGTGTCCAAAGGCACAGTGCACACCAGGACATTAATAAAGCTAACCTCCACTATTGATAGCAGTGTGTGCAGCAGCCGCATTACTGTACATCTGGCTCCGAAAACTCTCCATGTGGTTGAATTTGTTGACCTACTGGGGGGGCCCACATGTTGTGTGGTTGAGGCCTTTGGTTAATGAAAAGAGACACATGTTCAATTGCACGCACTGGACTCTGCATGCACACACGTACACTGTGCAAATCACACACATTCCCATGCATGCTGTTTCTGCTCTCACTCACACTGCGCTACAGCAGACTACTTTCATTAGTGAGCTGATTGGTACAGCTGTCAGTAAGCTTAAAGAGAACATCCCTTAAACTGTGAAATGTTGACTGGAACTGCAGTGCAGGTACACAGGATTTATAAGTTCAACAAAACAGTCGGCCACATGCTTGAAGAGCATTTTCTTTTCTCCTTCGATAGGCACAGTTTGAGAGCAAGGTTTTCCATTTCAACTCACTGCATTGCTCCACTGCAGCAAAGTGTCAGAGAATATTTTAAGAATATCTGTTTGTGTTTTAAGATTCTCAGTCTTTCTTACATTTCTCCTGCAAGTAATTTCTCAGGAAGACACAGGTCAAAAGGTCTTCTGCCTTTCCTGTGGGAGGAAGGGTTTACTGCCCGATGCAGTTACGAGACAAACAATCTTTGTTTGTCCATCTGTTATCGATTTAGAGTAAAAGCCCGCGCTTCTAAGCTCCGCCCTTTCTCAGAGACCAGGTCCGAGCGGTTCTTTCTTTGTGTGGGCAGAATTGATTTGGCAGCCTGCATTAACAGTCCGAGTTGCTTTGTTAATCCTCCGGCCGTATTAAACTCTTAATAAATATCAGTGTTTGACATTCAGAACTCCTGCTCATCCCGTGTCTCTCTGAGTCCGGACTTTCCATTGCAACAGAAGTTTCCCTTACACAAAGTACGTGACAAAACATACTTGGTATCATGGTTTCACTTTAAACTTTTAGTTTTGTATTTAATTATAGATTGTGACGTCTAATAATTTGCAATTTTCCATTGCTCATGCTGACCTACTTACTGTGTCTACTTTTCTAACTTGTAATCAGTGTTAATCGGGTGGAAGAGACATCTCAATGACTTGTGATCAGCACTGTGTTATTGGTGTTAGGATGACGAGAACATAGTAATTGCAGAGGATGGTCTTAATACTACATAATTACTTTTATAATTGTAATTATGTCGTGGCCACTAATGATCATGATGGTGCGAGAAGCAGCAGCACTTTGGAGTTTTATAAAGCTTCTCGTTGAATAGATGAAGGGCAGTTGGCTTACATGCTGATTTTTTTAAATAAAAGTTGTTGACCCATAAAAACTACATTTTAGATGTGTGGAGAGTGGGCAGGGTTTGTGTACATAATTGCAAACATGTTGTATTTCTCTAGACTAAATTGCAATAACTTTTTTCTTGATGTTATTAGAAAAGGGATTGAGGCTGATTCCTCACCAGCATAAATGAAATGTGAACATTTCAATCAAAAGACATCTCCTGTAAATGATATACTGTTTTCCATAAGATGTATTGTGACTATAACCAGTTTCTACAGAAAATCAGCAAAGGAACATACTAGGTCGAGTATGTTTCCATTCACTACGGTTATGTGGGTATTAGGAATTGGGCGCATCAAGGTAAACAGCTGGTGGAGCTAATTGCCCAGTCAGGAGCCATTAAACCCTTGGAAAAGGACAAGGCACAACAACAAATTAAAGGAGAGCCAGTCAAAACTAAAACACTGAAAACATTGTTTCCTCTTCTAGCCTTTTAAGTGACATACTTTTTCCACAAAGTTTCATTGCACTGAGCATTTTGCTTTTATAAAAACAACAACCTGTAAAATATGTATGCACTTTCTTTTGATGTGGGTTTTTCATGGATTTTTTAAACTGCCCTTAAAAACAGGTGTATGAAAACCACTTTGTGTCATACTCGGTTTATATCCAGCATGGAGCTTTCATCCTTACCTGTCCATTTAAGACAAAAATAAAAAGCCAGACAAAGTAGTATCCCTTGTGGAACACTCTACATGGGGCAACAAAACATGTGAACCTGAACTCTGCTATATTTGCCTCTTGCCATTTTCTCCATATATTACTACACGGTAATATCACCCTCAAGCTGAAATAGCTACAAGAAAAGCTTTTGCAAGGATAAGGTATTTGCACTGCACACATAATTTATATGAATTCTGTTTGCAGAGAAATCAGGAATTATGAGTAACTGCACATTAGATCAGCCCCATCACTGTGTGACAGGTGGATTATTGCCGTTATTGATGGTTGTACTTTTATGGTTATTTGGGTTAATAGGAAGGGGAATAAGCTTTGGAATTTGTTTAATGTTTTAACACATGATCTTGCAGACAACATTTTAAAGTGATGCCCAGCCATAAAACTAGGTATTACTCTGTTGAAGGCTAAATAATAAGTCATCATAATGTATCAAAGATTGTGGGACTATATTTGCTTCTTCAAGACGGAAGATTTCGCTATACTGTACATTATTCAAATACACCATCAAGGAATGCATATTCAGCTGCTTTAATGTATTCTGTTAATGTTTTTTATACTGCTTGTTCCTCTGTGTGTTAACAAACACACAACTTTAATCTATATAAATACCTTGACAGGATTCTCTTTGACATAATGCATTCTCTAGATTCAACGTACACTGGATTACACACAACTAGGTACCAAATCAAAACTCTGACTCTGAACTTAAGGTTATGATCCTTAAAGATTCACTTAACGCCAGGTCTGACTGGGGTGGACAAAACTGTCCTTGGATGCATCCGCAAGGACCCCTAGTAGCGCTATGAATCTGTTTTTTTGTTTTTGTTTAGTTATCTACATTCCTGCCAGTGAATTCACACTTTTCCACTGATCTTGAGATGGCAGTTACAGTATGTCCAAGAAACACACTAATGAGGCAGCAATGTCAGGAAATACTGCAAGACCTGTTAATATGAAGGTAAACAATACAGGATTTAAAGTGTGGAAAGAACTGGCTTGAATTCAAAATAATTTAGGAAATAGATTCAACCTGTTTCTAAGCCTCAAGGATACAGACAATGCGATTAGGTGCGTAACTCTGAACGTAAACATAACTTAACTGGAGAAGCAGTAAGATCAAGTTATTTCCCTGCAAGGTCAAACTTAAGAAAAACTATTTTTGTCGTTCAGCTTCACAACTCCCCTTTAGATCCTGTGCAGCCAGAACTAAAAAGAGCCTTTTCTGTTTGTCCCTTTATTTTAGCAAGAATTTGTGTATGTGCCGTTTGGCAAGTTATATTTAGTAGAAGCTCTAAAGTCTAGTGCCTAATGAACAAGAAACAGCAAGAAGCTAGAGAGAGCGGCTGCAGGAGGCAGGCAAGGAGGGCGATTTAACAGAAGCTATTTCAAGCTCATCAAAGTTCTACTACAGAGGAAGCCGATCTGACAGGTCGGAGACACAGCCAGGCGAGCAAGGAGCAGCCACGAGTGATGTCTCATGAGTGCACACACACAGGTAGCCAGCTACAGGAAGACAAACACACCCAATGATACACTGCCGTACAGACCAGATGAAAGACAGACAGTAACCGAGACACAATTATAGAAGCCATTAGACATGATTCTGGTGTCTGGGGCAGTACTGTAGCGTGTGTTAATGTGCTGTGGAAAAGCTTAAAAGAGTCAGCTTGATAACTTTAAATTGTTGGACCACAATTGGTTCCCATGTGACAGATGATCTATTCTGCTGTCACCATGGCAAACTGTTAAAAGATGTTGACACCTAAGTCGAGAGTGTCGTTTTGTTATTTCTTTATAATGGACATTTTAGGTCGAAGCCAATGCAAGTCAAGAGTGAAATGCAAGTCCTTCTGTGTAGCGATGCGTCCTTCTCATATGACTCTCCTTGCCAATATCTAGTAATGTTATACGAGTGTGATTAGGTCATGGGAGGCCAATTTAACCATCACACATACATGCTATGGCTTGTTATATTTCTCTCAGTGACTCATTATTCAGGTTGTATTTTTCTCACGCTGACAAGTTAGTCTCCGATATGAATAAATTAGTCCAATAACCTCTCAGAGTCTGCTTATATATGTATGCCGAGTGACTTTTAAAATACAGCTGGGAATGCTTTGATTAAGTCGGCAATGCTTTAATTAGGGCAAATACCACTTACCCCCCTCACAGTCGAGAGGTCTCGTACCATGGGATCGAGTACAAGAGAAGTTGATGAAAACGTCACTTTGTGTTGATGGCTTCACAATAATTGTAATTAAAATAAATCAGTGCACGTGTTCTGCATTGTAAATGTATTTATGGATTAATTGCTGTGAAATGTGGTGGAAAACAAACAATAGGTACATTAATTTCTAGTTAGATACATTGTATGCATAGTAAGTGCATACTGCTTTAACAATACCAACCATGTACTTTAAATCCACTTGACTTTCCTTAACTTTTTGACTGTTTTATCTAATGTGAAAAAAGCTATACAGTATTATACCTGACTTCATATCCTTGGGAGAGTCTTCACTTTATTTCAAGTAACCCTCTTATGTGTTTTTTCTGCGTGTGTCTTACCGGCAGGCTTATTGAACCTGGAGCAGCTCCTCAGGCAGTTCCTCATCTCCAAGGAGACTTTGTCAGTGCGCATGCTTGATGACAGCAACGACCCGACCCCACTCCTGAAGGAGATACGAGATGACAAGACTGCCACTATTATAGTCGATGCCAACGCCACCATGTCACATATCATTCTGGAACGGGTTAGTATGGTTCACATGATGGCTGTGTTATTTGTGCATTGATAACTTGTCTTTATTCCATGGCTATAGTCTTGGCTTTATACAGATCCACATTTATTTAACTTTCATATACCTCAAAAAGGAAAAGTAGCTGAAACCGCCGGTGGCAAAAAGGTTTCAGGGCTAAAAATAATTGAATACGGGGAGAGTGATTTCTTAAACTGTAAGAAGAAGTTGGTTTAGTTTTCATCTGTAAAAGTAAAAGTTTGTATTCCCCAAATAAATAGTGTGCAGTATTTATAAAGTACATACTTTTTCACCGCAGTAATCCATTGGCTCTCTTTAATAAGAAGACGGATTACATGGATTTATGGCACTAGACATTTAAAAGACATAGTTACAGAAAATCTCGGCTCCAAAGTAAAAGCCAGATGAATTGAGTCAAACAAACCTTTCACATCAAATTACATGGTATTAAATCAATTTCTATCCCAATGAATTACCTTCGAAAAGTGAAAATTCTACACAGTTAAGTGGAATGATGTGAATAAGGACAGAATCATAAAGAGGCACTTTTCTCTACTTTCTAATGGTGCTCTTATTCATTATCTATCTACCTCTGTACTTTCGCAAAAATATGAAAAGTTTTTAAGTTTACCGCCTGAGAGAAAAAAATTGAAATCTTTAGTGAAGATTATTTGTGTGCGTAGCCTAACAATTCGACCTGTATGAGGTAATTGCACATACATATCATTAACGTCACAATACATTATCAAAACCTCCAACAGTCTGACGTCCACACAAGATGAAGCTCCTCCTGATTGGTGACTTGTGTTTGTAAATAGCCTTAATGGCATCAATAACGGTGATTGGGCCAGCCAAGGAAGCTAGACTGTTTGGCAACAGCATATGGCCTCTCTGTGATTAATACACACCTCCATTATTTCTAGAAGACGATGGATGGATGGCTAAAGTGGAGGTGACAGTAACTGCAGACAGAAGGGGGGATGTTTCTCTCGCTTCTCCTTCTCAGTTATAGACTCACTCGCACAGTAGACCTTAGTCTCCATCTCTCACCTTGATCAAACTCATTCAGGCCGCCATCAGTGGTCATCCAAGTCACCATGGCAACCCAGGCAACCCTGGGCCACAGAGCAGCGGGAGCCCACAGTGGGATGTCTTTCTTTCTTTCTGTCTTTCTCTCTTCCTCTGTTCCCATACTCCGTCTGTCTGTGTCTTCATTATCAACATGGAGTGGTTGTCGTTCTCGCTCTTTGCCCGTGAGAAGACTATTTCACTTTGTTTCCTCACACCTCGCTCTTCGTGTGGTCTTGTGCACCCCATCCCTGTGTCTCTCACTCTTTGGTCTCCTATTTGTGTCACGCTGCCTGTCACAACAATCCTGCAGCAGGGTGGTAGAAAGTTGGCAGTCCTGGCTCTCGTTGAGTGCCTAGTTGCCAACCATATCAGATATATATGGCGTATATACCCTTCTCAGATGGTGATAAGAGTGCTGAGCTGCTCGGGACAGAATCGCCTTTTGTCATGCAAGACATTTCCCATTATTTGTCTGTTTACATCTTGCATCTTACAGTTTCTCACTCTCTGAGGATGTTGCATTCTGAGGGGTTTAGGTCAGCAGTGTTAGCATTCTGAATGTAATCTTGTTTATTCAGCCCTCCACTGCTGTGCACAGCTTTACAATACCACAGTAGGACTGATAGTGAGCCCAGTATACCGGGGCAGTGCAAACTGCCGGCACTCTGACCAAAAGCTGCAGTAGAACAATGAGGAGATCACAAAGTGGGAGGGAAAAAGTAAAATAAGCTTATTGTAAATGCAGTGAAAGGAAACCAGAAGGATATTTTTCATCAGCTGCTTGTTTTGGTTGTACCGTGTCTTCTGATGTGGGCAGCAGGAAAATGCGATTTAGGTTATAATGTAATTTTTTCTTTGGACAGGTAATAAAGAAATTAATCACCCAAGTTACAGAAGCTGGGTGTTAGAAATATTACTTCCTGCATATGTATCACCTCTGCCATTAGGCCCATTACCAAGCTTAACTGGCTCTGTAACCCTGCAGGGCAGATGCTAAAAACACTAAACCTGAAGCATAAAAATGTAATCAAATAGTAATCATGCTAGTAATTTTAGCGTGCTAAATATGCTCAAAGGAGAAAGCTTTAAAAAGTCAACATGAGAGGTCCTTCAGAGTTTAATAGTGACATCTGTGTTTGGTTGTTTTTGCCATATAAGATGTGTTTTTCTTCTCTTTGTGTTTTATTATTTATGCTCCTGCCGAACACTTAAGCTGAATATTCAACAACTGAGTGATGCACACATCGTATGGCATTCAAACACCAACACAGAGGTTACATTTGTGCAGATAACAACCTTGGAATAATGTTAGTCTTTCAACTATTTATTATGGAAATATGTAAATTTCAGTGCAGCGAGTTGTAGAAAAGACACTCTCTGTGAAGCAGGATTAATACATGCTCACAAAGGATTCCACCCAGGGTTGAATAATGTATAGTAAAAAATGTTTTTACAAAGAGGACATTCTTTAAAAAGGCTTTTATATATATATATCTCCTTGACATGTATTGATTTGAATCATAATCACATCATGATTAAACAGAAGCTCGATTATTTTTTCTCTTTTGCTAATGACTTTAATGAAATTAAACTATGAAAAGTTCACCCTGTCCTTCACAACTGCTCCTCACTGTGACTTTGATTTAATCAAATTGTAAGACGGAGTGTCGAGCAGCATACTAATGCATTTCGGAAATTAATTGCTCCATTGAGAGCCGTCGTCAGATAAGAATGTGCCTAGTCTTATCTAGATGTGGATTTGATCTGTCTGCTGCAGAGTGGAGCTTGAGTTACACTAATCACTGACCTCTCAACTTCTCTCCCGCCCCTTTATTCTAGACTCTCTCTGCTGCTGTTTTGTTCTCCCGCTGCCTGCTCCGTTTCTCTGACCTCCACCATTTTGTTGAAACTACAATCGTCGTATTCCTGTTTTCTGCCTTTTCTATCTCTTACGTTTGCCTTTTATCTCTTACCTCCTGTCCCTCTTGTCTTTTGTTCTGCAGGCATCAGAGCTGGGGATGCTGTCAGTCTACTACACTTACATCTTCACCTCTCTGGTAAGGAAACGGGGGATAGTGTTGGTGTCTGGAGGCAATATAGATTTCACACCTGCAGAAGCACATCAGTAGTCCAATGCTGTGCTCCTGTAGTGTATTAAAATAGTGCACTTTAATTGGTGCTCCTCACTTGAATGATTGATTGAATAGATAGAGTTAGGCAGGCAGGAGCTAAGACAGAGGAATTATAGCTTAGCTTCATTATAGCATAGCTGATTTTCTCCCTCACTGCTTGTGATTTCAAATTTAGAGACGTACTGAGTGTGGTGGCTGAAATGGCTCCAGTCACTGATCATTTGCCCCTCGTCGGTTGAAGTGCACTCCTGGCCCCAAAAAATACATAATAATGATTATTGTGATTGCTACTTGTACTATTGTTGTTGTTGCTGCCGCAGTTATTAATCTAATAGTGATTGTGGAAAGCCGGCCAAGCCCCCATGGAATGAGCGATGAGGTCATCGTCCTTAGTCAACATTCATTTCTGTCTAAGAGTTGAGGAAGAGCTCCAAACCTCATTCATCTTCACCTTTCTTCTTCTCTTTCTTTTCTTTTTTTCCGTTTTAGAATCTATCTACTCGTTTTGAGTGCAGGTGATTTACTCAGTGTTTGCTGATTTAGCTTGTACTGTAAACTTATCTTTATTTAGTTTTAATTACTTAGCTACTTAGCATAGTTTCTCGCTAAAGTTAGCCTTGGACCCTTGTAATGTTGGGTCACATTTAGGGGCATTTCTATGTACCGTACTTTTCGGACTATAAGCCGCGACTTTTTTCCCCATTTTTTTTGTAAAGCTAATGGCCACTAGGGAACCTCCTAAAACTATGGATTTTACAGGTAAAATTAACCACCTTTAACACTATGGGCTCTATGACCGGTCCGCGCCACCTTTAAGCGGCGGGCTCCAGCAGGAAAAGCTGGAGGCCGGAAAAGAGTGAGACAGGTAGCGCGCCAAAGTAAAAGTGGAACCGAGAGACAGAACGAGAGCAAGACAGACGGACAATTTAGCTGCTGCGGCTTATATGCAGGTGCGCTTTATAGTCCGAAAAGTATGGTAGTTGTATAGTGCCCATAAACTATTTCATACTGATATAATCACATTGCATTACATAATGTTGAGAGCACAGCTGCTTTAATCTACTTGTTAACTGCGGTTAGTCAAAACTAATGTAGCTTGGTAAGCGATGCTTCATAGAGGATGTTGCACATTGCCTACACTGGCAAAGCAGTCAAAAGAGAGAGAGGCAGCTAAATGTTAACTCTGCAAAGTTGCTTTCAAAGCATTGGCTGGCCAACAGCTGAATCACTTTGAGTGAAACGCATAGTTCTTAAATGATCTTTTTTTCAAGTTGTAAGTGTTTTTGAGGTCAAAGATGTTTTCTGTGACCGGAAAGCAAGTTTGTGTTTTTCAGGCAAGGGCACTGTTATGAACCGAGACACAGGACCCAAAAGCAGGACTCAAAGACAGTTGTCCAAAAATAGAATCTTGTTTAATAACAAAACTAAATCGTACTTTCAAAAAATAGAAAGTAGTTCAATAACAAAAAAACTAAGTTGTACATCAAAACAAAACTCACTTGGCAAAAGGTCTAAATCTCAAAGTAAAGTGTCAGGAGTCAAAAGGCCCAGGTTCTCACGACATGAAACATAACGAACTGACAAGGGAACAAAGAAACACAAGGGCTATTTATAGGTGAGGGAGGATGGGCACAGGTGAAAACTATTAGGGCAGGGCCAAGCAATCTCAAGGGCGGGAAATGTGGGATCTGGAATGAGAGGGAAGGATTACTTTCAAAATAAAAACAGGAAGTGACAAGATCACAACACAAGACTAGAGTAAAAAACATAACTTAACCTAACATAACTGTCGAGTCACATCAGGCAACATGTTTCCTTAATTAATTGCGGGTACTATCTTACAGAAATGTGCTGCCAAAAGTATATCAACTACAACTTTTAGTTTGGTTGCATTTAGAATCAAAAGGTTTGTAGCTTGCTATTCTCTGCAACTTTCCAAAGGCATTGCATGGCAGCTAATAGTATATTTTATTATATATATAATATATATTTTATTATTTTCAATAGTGTTTTACATTTTTTTATATAATCTACTGTGCCTTCATCAGAGTGCAGAGTGGTGACAGAGACGTTTGAAATTAGTCACTGCTGCTAAAAATGTCTGTGCTCGTCCATGCTTGAAATGAAAGGGATTGACCCCAAACTTCAGAGTAATGGTGTTAAGGAACATAGATGCTAAGGGATCAGTGGGAGTTATTGTAAGATCATAAAGATATGAGCCTGGAGAAAATGTTATGCAATAGTAAACTTACTAGATAGTGGCTCCCTAATGGAAATTAATGAGGTTCGCAACACTTTGCTCTAATAGCACTGTAGAGATGATTCATATCAAGCTGATTTATGACTCATTAAGAGTGGGCTGCTGCCATGTTTTCCTCTGCAGCCCTTAACATAGTCACTTTCTCCTATTTTATCTTTCCTCCCATTCTTTAACCTGCTTGTCTTTGTTCTTCCGTGTATATAACTGAATATGGTCCATCATTCTTCTGGCCTGATGTCTGAGGGAGGCTGCAGCATAACACACAGACATAACACACATCCTCCTTTATACTATTACACTATTTATACTATTACCACCATTTTCTTAAAACGTTGTAATTGGTCAGTAACGGCATCGTTTATAGCTTCAGCTCACATCCTTGTCCCCGGCAGCCGGAAACATATTGCAGAAGCTGTGAGTAGAAAAATAAATGTGCACTGTTTTCTCTTTAGTTGTCGATACATGATTCATCCTATTTATTCTGTTTTTAAATGGCGCTGCTGCATCGTGCCTACCACACATACACATTACAACTGCGTAAAAACTCACGGTTACAAAAGAAGGTAGGATAGGAAGTTTATTTCGTATGTTTTATCGCTGTTCAGTTAATTATTTTTCATTTCACAGACTCACTGTGATAGTACATCCCCTAAAAGGGCAATAATACAACGCATGCTTGGGTCACTGTTTCCTCCTCTTATTAAAGTACAGTTTAAGGGACATTTTTATGAGACTGTCCTGTCCAGATTAGTTTGAAGACCTTAAAACAACCTGGAACATTCGGTGCCAAGCAGGACGTAATGTGCCATGTAGAGTGACAATGGGTTCCTGATTTCACACAGGGAAATGTGTAGCGAGCTAGATAACTAAGCCAACACGTTATATCTTGCAAAAAGACTGCGGCCAAACAGGTGAAAAATCTGCAGTACAGAAACGGCCAACACGTTATTATTAAACTGCATTGTTCTTATAAAGTTAGTTAACCATAAGTATATGGAAAAATGAAAAGCAAAGACGGAGCTTAGATTGATGCCCAATTATTTTTATTTTCAAGAGAAAAGGTTGAAAGGGTTGAGGACTAACCATTAACGCATCCAGAAATGCCTTTGGTTCTGTGGTAAAATACTACACGATGGTTGTGATCTTGGGAATGAGGCTTTTTTATTTAACATGTAACCCCAGATCATAATGAAGTATGAAATGTTCCATTGACCTTGAAGTAACACGTGTGAAAACCAATGGTCAAAAGTTTTAATATGCCGCCAGCACTACTCAACACCTTTAAATGGTATTTCATGCTTTTAGGATGAAGTATTCTCATGTAATACTGTGCAGAAATCAACTATATGGAAGTCATTTATTATTATCGTTGTTTTTAGTGAAAAACATTTCAAATATAAAAATACAGTACTGTTCATACTGTGTCTGAATTATGTTTTTTTATCCATAAATATAAGAATGAATAAAAACATCAAACAGATGATTTCAAACGTAGCTAGCTGGCTGGAGATGCTTAGGTTTACAGCTTTCTTAAAGCAATTGCTTTTGGATTGAAAGAAAAGCTGATTGAGAAAACTCAGCAACAGCCAACAAGAAAAAAGTTCCTTTTTGAAAGCTTATTTTTTTAAGTCTACATTTTGTATTTAGGACTTCTGTAACTTCATTCAAATTAAACATATATTTTCATTGAAGTTATATTTAAAGAAATTGTTACACCTTTCTTGAACCACCAGATGAACGATAAAGGTCACTGATCATTGTGTGTGTGCAATGTTATTGGTGTTTCATCCCAGATATTTTCAGTATCTCAGGGAACAAATGACATTTTTGAAGTCTATTTAAAGTTCACGCTTGTCACTCACTCCCTCACCCTTTCCCCTGAACACGTTTTTACACCAGGTACCTTGTGGTTTTAACTTCTTACTAACAAGTATTTAGTAAACAGGGATTACTTATACACTTTATAGGATACATGCTTTGGGGCTTTATCTCTTTAAATAAATATGAGACATTCTATTTATTTATATCTATGAGAAGAATGCAGAGGGCAGCGAAAGGCACATGTTTTCTCAGTCCTGCAATATAACAAGCTTCTATGAAACCTAGACGGCAGTAATGAGAGTTTGTGTTAACTGTACGATCTTTGTACTTTGACATAAGTTGGACATTATTAGGCTTCATAAAGTTCTCATTCATAACAGTCCGTTCGATGTCTCACTATGGGATGCGCCTCATCACGGAGCAAACAGAAGCATCAATCTCATTACGCCAATCCTGATTGGCTGGTGATCTTGACGTTAACGTCAGGGAAATCACCCCCTATAAGTAGCTTGCGCCACAACGCATGCGTCATTCAAACACCTCTTCTCGCTTCAGAGCACATCTCACAGTAGCCGAGCAAGCTTCACTGTCCACAGACTGAACCCAAATACCCATTTCGGTCGACAGGCGATTGCCGGCTACTCCTTCTGCTTCGCAGGAAGACGGTAGTACTAACGCCGTTAGTATTTAAAATCGACCTCGCCCTTCTCTACACGAGAAAGTAAGGTAGGTCCGATTTTTTCAAGCTAGCAGCACACCTGTTGCTAGCTCGCTCCCTCTCTACCGACACCACGGTAGCGAGGAAGTTTTTCTTTTCTCTTCCCCACGGAGGGGAAAAGGATTAAAAAAGGAGCATACTGCCACACCAGTCAGTATTCTCCGGGAATAAAAGACCCACACCGTCCTTTTTTCTCCGGATTAAGGACAAGGTGGTAATACCTTTTTTCCCGTCCCACCTGTCGAGAGCGGGCCCTCTCCACGCCACGAGGCGACAAAGATGGACGCCCCTCTCCCTCACACCAGAGGAATCAGAGACTCGGTGGCTCGACTCTGCGGCTGCGGGTGGAAGATCTCGGGCACAGACACACACTAGGTCTGTTCGTCCTGCCTCGGGCTGGAACACGCCCGAGGCGCTATCGACAACCCCGGCTCATGCGGACATTGTGTCCGCTTCACCGTCAAGAGCCTCCGCCGACGGTTAGCAAGACAAGCTAGCCTGTCG
This sequence comes from Pseudochaenichthys georgianus, assembly GCF_902827115.2. Lineage (NCBI taxonomy): Eukaryota > Metazoa > Chordata > Actinopteri > Perciformes > Channichthyidae > Pseudochaenichthys > Pseudochaenichthys georgianus. The sequence goes on from NC_047515.1 coordinate 27,315,754, forward strand.
GAACAGGACCCCCCCATGTCCATGGACCCGCCGGCCAGCAGTCAAGACACGGGGGCGTCCGCCACAGAGAGCGAACCCCTCTCCGTGTTGGTCTGGGGCTCATTATCCGCGATGGCCTCAGAACCGGAATCCCGCGCCCTGGCAGGCCGGGACCCGGTGACGACAAGACACGCGGGAACGGATTCCCGCGCTTTACCAAGCTGGGGCTCCCGGTTAGACCTCACCATGGTCTCACCCGCGGAGGATGTCCTCGAGTTGGATTATGAGGAGGACGAAGAGGAGGACGCCCTGGCGTTCCTCCTGTCCGAGTCAGATGAACAAGAAGAGGACACCTTCATGTCATCGGCCCAGGCTGCAAAGCCTGGAGCGAGGGCTGCTCTCCCGGGCGACAGCACACCAGCTTCGCCCGGTCTGAGCATGGACCTGCAGGCCGTATGCAAACGCGTTGCGGTCAGACTCAACGTTCCGTGGCCTGAAACATCTTCCCCAAACAGCGGGCAAAAGGAGGCAACTCCTCCCGGTCTTTCCAGAAATGTTGGATGAAGTGTCGGTCTCGTGGAGAGACCGGCCCTTCAGCAACAAGGTCCCAATCCAGGGTGCCTCCTCCCTGGACTGCGACGGAATGGAGAGGCTCGGCCTGCTCCGCATACCGCCCATGGAACCGCTGGTAGCGGCCCACCTTCTACCAAAGGTGGGCCCCTCACCGAGCAGGAACCCCACGCTGCCAGCAAAGTCGGACCGCTTTCAGTCTACAATGACTGAAAAGTCCTATAAAGCTGCAGCGCTGTCCGCCAGGGCCCTGAACGTGTCCTCGCTGCTAACCGCCTACCAAGCGGAGCTCTGCGAGGACCTGTCGGGTAGCCCGGGACCACTCTGGACGAGATGGCAGCGGTCACGGACATTTGCCTCTGTGTCCAGCGCTGCGCCGTCCAGGCCACGGGCAAGGTAATGGGGATCATGGTGGTGCAGGAAAGAGCGAGATGGCTCAACCTCACCAACCTCCCTGACCGAGAAAAGGAAGATGTGCTGGATATGCCCATCGTTCCCGAGGGAATTTTTGGCTCCGCTCTCGCCTCCATGCAAAGGAGGTGTGAGACGAAGAAGAAAGAGGACGAGGCACTCCACCTCTGCCTCCCTCGAAAGGTCCAGCCGCTGCCTTCGCAGCAGCAGTCCTTCACCCAAGCGAACTCTGCTCGGTTTAAAGCACCGGACAAGCAGAGGTCGCAGCCCACCCCGAGTCCCCAGCCCAGGCTGGAGACAAGGGCAAGTTGGCCGAGAAAATCTCCGGTTCTGGCTGCAGCTCAGGCTCAGCCAACCCAGAATTTCGGCCAGCAGTCGAGGAAGAAGAAGCGAGTGGCGTGACAGCCCCTCCTTCTCCCCTCCGTGAATGTGTTCCTGCCTCCTCGAGAGATGCCTAAACACCATCCTCAAGTCCGCACAAACACATGTCACACATTGATTGATTCCTCTGTCATAAAACATTTGCCGCTGACGCTTCCAGGCCGAGGGCGCAGCTCTCAAAAAAATGAAAAGAAAATCAATGAAGCCAATAAACAGCCTGTCAATTGTTCCCCTTCTTAGAGCAGCTACGGCATCTCTCCGTCACACACATGCGCAGTGCCGGCTGGAGCTGTAAAAGCACCACCGTCACGCGCATGCGCAGTGCCGGCTGGAGCCATAAGCGTGACATCTCAGCTGGCTCTAAGGAGCATACAGCAGGAGATACTCACGACATCTGCCTGGGCTTCTCAAAACAGTTACACATTATCTGTTTTCACAAGCCAGAGAGAGTCAACCCATATTCTGGAGAGAGAGGTTCTCTCTCTCCTAGAAAGAAGGGTTTTATCTATAATGCCCGCTGAGCAGAGTCAGATTACGCGGACGAATGTCCTCGTAAAGCACCCGCACAACATGGGTCTCATAATAAAACTAAACCCCGCGCGCCACGGCGTGCGGAGAGTATTGGTTATTATGTAATGCGTAGTGGCACGACACCCGACTTTTCTAGTACGGGACGCGCCTACGGGTGCTGTCCTTTCACGGAAGCTGGTCTGATAGGGTATTTACGAAGGTCGCCCGGTGAGAGGTCTCTAGAGCAGAGACCTCCAGCGGGCGCACGTAAATCACCCGGAGCTTTTAGCGGTGGTCCCCACCCTAAAACGCTTCCTGCCTTGTCTCATGCCCCTTTCACACCAGCGCCTTTTCAGCTCCGGCTCGGAGCTGGAGCCTGAAAAGCGCCGTGTTTTCCTGTTCACACCGCAGCGGTGCCGGCTCTTAGCTCCGGAATCCGCTTCATTTCCAGCTCGAAAAAATTGTCGGTCCAGAGGCAAGAGCTTTGGAGCTAAGAGGCGACGTCGCTTACGTCTCTCTTACGTCGAGGCGTGGAGGAAACTAAACCCACCTCCCCTGAACATGGGTCGACTGTCATGCCTGCCTACAAGCAGTAGTGCTTATAAACACACTTTATAAAGTCAGGCAACACTAACCATGCTTCGTGTGGTTCTGTTTATTTGTACCTTACTTTGACCGTTCGCTGTAATCGATCATTGTGGAGAGAGGCAGACGTGTTGTTTTGTATTATTGCAGCTATCGGATGCAAGTAGTCAGTTTAGCTTCGGTTGCTATGCTAACATCACCCGTTTTATACCAGAGAAACTTTCATAACAGCGTTGTGATACCAAACAGTGTCAATTCAGACTGACACACATTCACTTAGGCTAAGGGGAACTGGGGATATGCATCAGCTGCTTGTGTGAGTCGGACAGTGAATACTTTAGAGCGGCCGCTGCAGTGTGAGCTAACGGGAGAATAAACTCCCGTGGAAGAGCAGCCACACTGCAGCGGTCGGTAAATGCTGCAGAAACACATTAATAAACAATGAACCACGGCACTCTGGAGCAAAGTATAAGGTTGGAGAAGTCGTTATTCAATTTATTCTGGCTTCGTGTGATTAAAAGCAACACGATCATCGACCCGACGCAGTTGTTGTTGTTGTTGTTGTTGTTGTTGTTGTTGTGAGCGCCGTAATGGGTGCCGTTGGGGAGCAAATCAGCGATGTAAACGGTGACGTCATGACGCAGCAGGGGCAGCTCTGGGGCGCCAGTGGGCGGTGTGAACAGAGCGGGAGCTGAAAAGGCAAACCGGAGCTGAACCAGAAAAGCTCCCGCTCGGAGCTAGAAACTGAAAAGCGCTGGTGTGAAAGCCGCATCAGAGGACACCATGTCCTCGTGAGGACAGACAACACGATATCGTGTATGAACCGCCAAGGGAGGCTGCGTTGTCTCCAGTCACACACACTGGCACACAGACTGATCCCTTGGAGCGGCAGACGTCTCCTCTCTCTGAGAGCGACACAGGTACCGGGAGTGATGCACCTCGGGACAGAATTACTGTCCAGAGGTGCACCACTCTATGCAGACTGGACTCCTCATCCAAGGATCGTGAGTCCGCTGTGGTTGCGTTACGACAGAGCCGCATTAAATCTGTTCGCATAAAGAAAAAAATGCTCAATGACAGCTGTTCTCTTTAATGCACGATTTAAACGCACCGTTAGGTGTGGACGCACTCGTACACGATTGACCTCCGGGTCCTCTGTACACGTTCCCACCCCGGGTCCTCTGTACACGTTCCCACCCCTGGCTCTGTTACCCCCAACTCTGGCCAGAGTGAAGGAGCAACGCCACACACTTATCTTGATGGTTCCGCCCTAGCCCGCAACTAGTGTTAATTTCGTCAGCTATTTTTTTATTTAGTTTTAGTCTTAGTCCTGTGTTAAATTTTCTTTTTAGTTTTAGTCATATTTAGTCACCTTCATCCTGTTTTTATTTAGTCAAGTTTTAGTGGACTAAACGTCTGAGCATTTTAGTCTTATTTTAGTCGACTAAAACAGTAAACATTTTAGTCAAGATTTAGTCGACTAAAAGTCTGAGCATTTTAGTCTTATTTTAGTCAAAGAAAACTAATTATTTTAGTCTACTTTTTGTCAATGAAAACTGTTGAGTCTTTTTTAGTCATCAGATTATATAGAACAAACTAGTCTAGCCAAAACCAATAATTTGTCATTTTAGTATATAAATAAATAAGATTATCTTGTCCTTATTTGATGAAAAACACAGGTTGAATGATTAAGAAAGCAGCTTTGCAGAGAGTATCTGGTCAGGTTTGTGGTGTTTTTACCAGCTGTGTTATGGCCACATTGCTTCCCTTCTGATAAAACAATGCATTCGCTTTTTTTCTCCGCCTCATTGTAGCGAAAATGGGCCCAAATATCACATCGTTTCTTTCTCCCAAGCAGTGGTGGCTTTAGACTTTTTCGTTGTCAGTCATTTTGACGGACAGGATCGTAAGATTTCCGTCATAATCCATTATTATCCGTCAAGTGCACAATGTATCACTTACTCGCGCTGACGGGGGGGTATTCGGTTAACGCGACCACTGCTCCCAAGCCCTGTTGTTGTCATTTTATTTTCTGTTAAATAAGGTTAGTTAGACCATGAGTTAGACCCGAGTCTTTCACGTTAACAATGTGCCGCTGCCCGGTGTAATTCAAATCTACCGCCGCGCGCAGCACAGACACACACAGCTGCTGCCCTGCCAGTGCCGCAGCACCGGAAATGGAACTGCTGGGAGAAAAACTAACTATCAGAGATGTAACGTTATCTTTGATAATATTTCGTCTCCTCATTTTTCGTCAACGAAAGTAAAGAGAGATTTTGTCATAGTTTTTATTTAGTAAACTACATTTTCGTCTCGTCACTTTTCGTCAACGATATTGCATGATGATTTCGTTACAGTTATTGTTTACTGCCGTCGGTGCCGTCTCGTCATCGTCTCGTTTTCGTCATGGAAATAAAGGTCGTTGACGAACATATTTCGTCATAGTTTTAGTCAACGAAATTAACACTACCCGCAACGTACGGGCTGGCGGAGATATATCAGCTGTTGTGCGGGCAACCATGGCAGCCCCCACCATGCAGGGACAGATTGTCTCAGGCGGGGGGGGCGATCCTTCACCCACGCCCAGAGCGCGGGGCACTATGGGCCTGACCCGTGAGTGGTACAATCTGAATACAGTGGGACTCCCTCAGAAGGTGATAAACACTATTCAGAGTGCGAGAGCTTCCTCCACCAGGTCTCTCTATGACTCTAAGTGGAGGGTGTTTGAGGAGTGGTGCCTTCAAGAAGGACACATCTCTTTTCAATGTCCTGTCGGGGTGATTTTATCATTTCTACAGGACTTGATCGATAAACACAGAGCTTTCTCCACGATCAAGGTGTACCTGGCTGCTATTGCTGCATGCCATGTGGGCTTTGAGGGTAAGACGGCTAGCCAACACCCTTTGGTTTGCCGTTTTATGAAGGGAGCGCGCAGGCTCCTCCCTGTCTCCAGGTCGCTGGTGCCCTTATGGGACCTGGCAGTGGTTTTGAATGGGCTCAAAATGACCCCATTTGAACCCCTGGAAGGAGCTGACATGAAACATCTGTCACTCAAGACAGTGCTGTTACTGGCCCTGGCATCCGCCAAGCGGGTCAGCGATATCCATGCACTGTCTGTACATCCCTCATGCACTCAGTTCGCCCCAGGGCAAACGAGAGTGTTGTTGAAGCCCAACCCTGCCTTTACACCAAAGGTGGTTGGTTCGTGTACCCCAATTGACATTGAGGCATTTCCTCCGCAGCTGGTTTCCTCCGGGGAGCAGCAGCAGGATCTGTTGTGTGCAATCCGGGCTTTACACACATATATGGACAGATCAAAAGAGCTTCGTCTTAATGACCAACTCTTCGTGTCCTGGGCTAACCCTCACAAGGGCAAGCCTGTTACTAAGCAACGGCTCTCCCACTGGATTGTGGAGGCAATTACTTTGGCCTATACGAGTCAGAATCTGCAAGCACCTTCGCGTCTGCGGGCTCACTCGACTCGGGGCCTGGCTACATCCTGGGCTTTGTTCAAGGGTGTTTCCATCCAAAACATCTGTGCAGCGGCGAGCTGGTCCTCGCCGCTCACTTTTGTCCGCTTTTACAGGCTAGACGTCTCCGCTCCAAGCGTGGCCCGAGCAGTGCTGGGCACCTTGTTGAGTCAGGATAACAATTTCGAGATAAGCTCGTCTGGCAATACGGGAGCTACAATTTCCCATAGTGAGACATCGAACGGAGTGTTATGAATGAGAACTATAGGTTACTTACGTAACCCCAGGTGATTTCCCTGACACTGACGTCAAGATCACCAGCCAATCAGGATTGGCGTAATGAGATTGATGCTTCTGTTTGCTCCGCGATGAGGCGCATCCCATAGTGAGACATCTCACTTCATGTTACTCTGAGTGATGGGGTTACGTAAGTAACCTATAGTTTTCTTCACGGATAAATACAGTAAAGTGTTCTTCAAGTAACAGTCATCCTCAGGAAACCACGCAAGGCTATCTATCCTTTTTCTAAAGCATCTTAGTGTTCCACTAGACGTACATTTCAAGGACTCTGCCCTTTTTATAATTTCTATGCTATAATACTTTATATATAGACAGTGTGAAAAGAGAGTGGGACCGATACAAAGCAGATGCGCAGACCTTTACTCTCCACTGCTGTCGCTCAGAAGTCAGAACATCCTTTCAGAGATGTATTTGAAAGTGCTAAAAGGTGTAATGCTCATCATGTCCTCCATGATGTGAGCTTTCATAAATGTGAATTATACTGTCAATAATTTAGAATAGTGTTTGAGAGGAGTTGCCTACCACAGCCTCTCTTTAACTAGATACAGAATTGGTTCCAAAACGACCATAAATCACTATCACTATGTTTTTTGTCCTAAAAAATGCAGATATATATTTAAGTATGCCTGTGTCGACAGAGGGTTTACCCCTTTCGTGACCCCTTATTAGCACCTAATTAAATACAGACAGTTTGAGGTTCAGATTAAATTTACTGACCATTTAAATCAGCGTGTCTTGAATAGGAACATTCATTGTGCACTCTGATCAAAGGAGCATTGAATGCATCTAAATTGGTTTCAAGAGTGTTCAGTCTGGCTGTGGTTATAATTACATGATGGAACAAGTGAGAGTTAACCTGAAGGTTTGCAGTTTAGGGAAAAGCAGATACTATTTAACGGCTGATTTTTGGTTCAGCTTCTACTTTGCATGATAATTCTGAGAAATATTACGTATTGTCTGCTGGAAGAACAAACAAGAAAAACGAAAGTTACAGAGGTTAGGTCGGCAATACCTATGCCGAAATGGGTCCAACAGCTTACACAATGCTCAAATACATACCATAAAAATCTCAGATCTGTTTCTTCTGTCCTCCATCTTTCTCTGAATCTTACACAGCTGTTATCCATTGAAGGGAAGAAATACGATTTTAAAATAGTCTAAATAAAGAAGTGCAAGACTTCACAAAAGATTAGAAACACTCAAGGGAAAGCATGTCGGAGTCCTGTTTTATTAACTAACACATTGACAACAGTTTCTGTTTACCCCAAAGGCTCTTCAAAGCCGTTTAAAATATCAAACAAACATATTATTATTATATTTAATATAGATGAAAATTAAATATAGTGTATATTTTCGAAGATTTTCAGAAGGATTTTAAGCGGTAACTGATGATAATAAATTATGCATCCTTACTAAAAGTGATGATATATACATGGGCTTTTTAAAAGGGGCAAGATGAACTATGCATGTATTAATATTAGATAACATATTGGAGATTCAACTATGAAAAAAGGCACTTCCGCTCAAATTATTGCTTTTGTTACACAATTACAATGCCATTTACAATCTAAATATGTTGCGATGAAATTCCACAATTTCCTACCGTTTTTTAGTGTCTTATGAATGTTAATTCAACGTATACATTCCATTCTTTCTGCATCTCCTCCCTTCTCTTCCTTGTCTCTTCCTATTTTCTCCAACCGTTCCTTTCTTCTGTCTCCCTCGTCTGCTGACACTTCATTTATCTCTGGTCCTGACATCCCTGACTAACGATCTGCCAGACTGCTCCCCTGCCTAATCTGTTTCCCCTGACTCATCTCAGGACGCTCATCAACGTTCTCACGCAGCTACTCGTCTACAGTCAGGGTTTTTGTCATGCCCACTTATGGATCCGACTGCTTTCAGTCTTCATTCCGGTTGTTTGTTTATCCTGTTATATATTGATGGTATTAATCTAGAGTGAGAAGTTGGGGGAAGAAAGAGAGATGCTCCTTTTCCCCTAGCAAAAGTATAAAACTGCATTTCTAGGGATGCTGGCTAGTGCACAGCTACCTATTTATACATTGTGTGTGCTTGCGTTTGTTATTCATGTATGGCAGCAGACCTTTTATTACTTTGGTATCTATGGAGAAGATGGATGTTTGAGAATTGCAATTTATTGACCGTCATTAGAGCTAATGATCTTCAGTGGATGCTGCCTGGGGCGAAGAGAGATTATATTCCCTTTGCCTGTCCCTTCATTAAAAGACCATGTGATTCAGACCGTTTTGGCTCGTAACAGTCTCTAAAACCTGCTTTAGGTTCCTCGCTACATTATTTCTTTATAGTCTGTGTTTTCCAAGGCACTGGTCCGGGCTAATGTAATGCCTGATTTAAAAGCAAGTATTCGCTTTGGTTGATGGTGCTGATCAGAATTAGACACGCGGGTGATGGGGAGGAAAAGAAGCACATGGGGCATAACTCAGATTGTATCAAACATTGTTTCTTTTATTCGCTGTGATAAAGCTCCTAGCGCATTTCTATTTTCCTCTCCTCCAATTAAGTCCACTTAATACCAGCCGTTAATATCCTGGGCTTTAATTGCAAGATCTAACAGACATGTTGGCCCTTGGGTAACAGTGAACAGAGAGATTAAAACAAAAACATGCTTCCAGGAAGAGCAAAGAAACTGAACAGCTCCACGGGGCTTTAACAGCTTCTTTCTGTAAGGTAGCCAGCAACATGCAGCTTTTACTTAATGTTAGACTCACATGAGAGTCACACACATTTGCTCATTTGATAGATGCACACACACAAACAATCAACACAAACAGCACACACACACGGGAGTCACACACACGTTAGCACTCAGTCCCTGCTCCACGGCTTCCATCTAAGTGATTTGTATCCCGCGATCCAAGCTACTCGGCAGGATTGAATACATCTCACCAAGTTGGCAGTGGCTCATCATATGTTGACGGGATGCCTGATGTCATTTGAAGGTTAGGTGAGCACGGGGTCGGGCTAAGCAGCGCCTGGCAGGGCACACTATCTCTTTGTGATGTCTTTTTGAGTTTTGATGAAAGCATGCGGGCTCTCTGTTTCTCACTTTCTCACAAACACACACAAACGCGCATCCAATCAAAACAGTCAAAAACCCGCTTCGACACACGGTGCCGGCTGACATATTATCCCTCTCTACAAAGCGGGGGCCTCAGTTCAACCTCCACCCCACCCCTCCGTCTGTTTGTTTTGTTTTTCATGTTCCATTTCCCCTCCACACACCCGTGATCCCTCTTGTCGCTGCACTCATTGTCATGCATCCGTGCCTGAAGAGCTGCCAGCACTTCCTGACTGTCACACATACATACACACGCATTTGAATGATAAGACTTAAATGAATAAACTTGTGTGAAGTACATGCTCACCCGTACTTCACCGCCATCGCCCCTCCCGCTCATACATACTCATATATACAGTTGTAACATCCTGTCCTTCTTCCCTACCTGTCTGTCTGCTTACCCTTATATAAGTTGTGTTTTTCTTTGTCTTCTGGTGTCATAAGCCAGAGAAAGTAATGGAAAACAGGCTGCACTCTATGTTCCAATACTGTACAGGTTACCATGCACACAAAACCCCCTCATTGAGAATATTTCCTTTTCTCGGTTCATATTATTCAGAGCTGATTGGCAGGTTTGTATACAAGGCTGATGAGGAGAGTAAGGTTTTGTTTCTGAAGCATTTCTGATGCTGTTATTCTCTAGTTAATCCCTTTTCCTTTCCTAGAGACTGCCGTGCTCCCCTCCATTTGTTTTTGGCCAGTTGGGGCTCTGGGCTCGACATGCTCCCTGCTTCTAATTATTCCTCCCAACACTGTAAAATTATAAAATGTGTCATAATTAAATGTGCCACTAAAGAACCGATGAAATAAAGGACTGCCTCCCCGACCTGCACAAAACTAGTTTTCAAATGTTTTCTGTCTTTTATTCAAAGAAAACTCATATACATTTTGAGGAGGTGGCTTTACCCTCTGTCTTTAGTGAATAATACATAGATAGTAGTTTCTTTGTGCCCTCGTCCTTGTACTGCAATGTCTTACAAGACTCCCCTTTACTGCCACCTCCTCTCTTACTGCTAAAACCTGCTTCTCTCTCTCACTCAGTTTTTTTTCTTGATACAAATATTATCTAGATACAAAATTCAATTTCACAAGTTTATTGTTCTGGTAAAGTTTCTTGACACAAATCTGTGAATGTGAATGAATGTTCTCTTTAAAAATCAACCTTGGCCTCCATCTCTGTTGTGCACTGTGGAACAGAACATTTATAAATGCCCCAAAAAGTATTGTCTGTCAAACTGCTTTAGAAAGCATCCACTGTGACTGTGAAAATGATTGGGATTTAATTAATTCCCCTCCACGGCTTATGTTTAGTTCATATTTCCCTGTTTAGACACAGAGTTTGAGAATCAATCAACTGAGTAATAGAAAAGGTAATAGGCTACGTGGACAGTGACAACAGAGAGCTGCATCCAGCCAGAATATAAAGTACGTCATTATTATATCACAACAATTGTATATTGCCACATAATGTCAGCTTGTCACTCATTTGTAATGCAAATAAACCAAATTCCATTTTTAACAATGACACTTATTGTGGTGGTGAGGAGAGCAGTTTGAATACTTGTTGCTATAGACAACTTTTTTTAAATCTGGAAGCAGAGCCATCCAAGGCAAAATTGAGCTAGAGCGAATTAAAGGTAATTTTGGCTCTGCTGCTGAACCTGTGCTCCACTTAGCAAGAGTGTTAAGCCATTTACATCAGATGTCTAAATTGATGACTCACTGGGGAGCCAAGCTATCAAAACAGCAGGTCATTAACTAAGACCAACCTGTGATCTCACTGTTCTGACTTGCATGCATTCTGTAAATCTGAATTGTTGCACCTACAGTATACAACATAATCATCTTAAGCAATGTTCATGCACTTTTTCTTATCAGCATCCTATGGTCCCAAGAATTGTATCTGTTGTCAGTTATTTGATGTGGTTATCAGTATTGATGCAATGGGAAAGAGCTTAAAATCAATTGTAATGGGACGCTATGCATACTTCTGTGATGCTGTGTAAAACGCTCCATTGACAATTCCAATCACTTCATTATGCTCCATTATCAGATTGCACTGATGATTAATAATCGGAGTCTTATTCATCTTTTAATGAATTATGTATTGCCTGATATTGAAGACAATCTGCCTCATTCACACATCATCTCTCTATTGAGGGCTGGCAACTACTGAACATGAAAAGGTTATGTTAGGGTTTGTTGTTATCAAGCATTATTGCTGGTTTAGTAGAAAAACAGTTCCACAGACGTGAGCTTCAGTCACCTTTTCATCCATGATTAAACACATTGTCTGATATCCAAAGTCAGAAAAATAGAGAAGTCTCGACAAATATAGTGTATGTTCCCTGCATTTCCACTTTAATTTAATTAATATAAATGTGTTAAAAGTGGTTACATTAGTTCTTTAAAAAGGTTGTGCAGAATACAAGTAATAAAAGGGAAATGTCTCTTTCACAGTAGGAAGAGTAACAAATGCATTGGCTTCCATGTCAGTGTTATTGAAGGGCATTCATAAATAATCTTATGTCCAATTTTTAGGGTGAACAGGTTCAGTCATGCTGTGTCTTCATACTCAAAATTAATCGGGATTCATGAAGAGAACTTAAAAGCATTGTGATTTTTAATCAGCTCTGACATTTATGGAAAATAAATCCAGCCAAAGAAGGAAAATGCATTTGAATGTTGAGCTGCATTAGGTCAGTGGATTCTTGTGTAAGAGACTACCAAGGACCTGGCATATTTAATATATGAGACAGGCCTCCTGGCCCTATAACCCAAACATAACTTTCGAATGTTATTAAAAACCCACTCAAAGGTTTGTTTACCACAAAATTACAAGACCTAAAGATTCCCAGTCTCTGCAAATGGAGGTAAACAATGTAGTGCAGTGTTCCTCCTCTCAGACTTAGGCCTTGGTATTGTGTGTGTGGTGTTCTGGTGTATTTATTACTCTGTCAGCCATATTACTGCAAGCTCTGCCTCTGAGCCCCATGTCTGGATGACTGTGTTGACAATTGTATTACAGCATATTATCTTCCAAATCCCAGGGCTTGAGTCATAGCTTACTGTAGGGTCTTCTTTTGAAAGTCAAAATGGCTTGCTGGCTTCATACTTTACTTCCTTTCTTTGCTCTATAACGTTCTTCCTGGCATCATCCCACACCGCATGTCCACCTGGCTACTACTTACATTCCTTTACGATCTTCCTGCCATTTCCTCATTTCTTAACTGCTTACTTACTTTTTCTCACATCTTTAATCTTCCTGTTTCTATTACTGCCCTTTTCTTCCCCTACTCCTTATTCATTGAAATTGAATCTGCCATGTACTGTATAATAAACTGGACACTTGCCAACACAAAGTCCAACACAAGAATCACTTTGCTTTTAACACCACTTCATGTGAAATTGATCAAAAACCTTTCATGCCTGCTTTTTAGTGCTTCTATTCAGTGGAAATGTCTCCCTAATGCGCTACTAAAATACCAGCATCCTTGTGGCTTGCACGTACTCAGCTTCAATGCTGATGCAAAACCTACTATATGCAGTAATGAGCTTGTTACTTTCCAATTTACAAAAATAAAGTCACTATTTTAAATACTGTGCCCTTCTTTTGACGGTGTTAATTAGTTTTCATTGGTGAATCAGCACCAGAAATCACAAGTGGCTATTGGTCAGGGTCCCCACTTATGGTGTCAACCCTCCTTAACTAACTATAAAAGTGTGAATATTTCAAGTGTGTGTGTTCATGTGCATTTGTGTTTTTACATCTTAGGCATCTAACAGAGAGTCATTACTGATATTTGAAGCAGACCTCATGTCTATCTCTTTGTGGTTTTAATCAGCCTGATGGAGGTTTTCGTTTGATGAGGCACATACAGTACATGTTGTAATAAATCCAGGCAGGATGATCAATATGAGATCAAGTTGAGCTGATAGTGTCCACGGTTTCTGTTTGTCCGGTCATACAGGCAGATAAAGTCATTATAGTTTAATGAGTTCATTAAGAATATTAAGACACTGACCTCAATTACCTTTGCGTTGTTAATGAAGATGCACCTATAGGTAACACTTCTAATGTTCTCTCATTAACGTCCTGGGCTGCAGATGATTTGGGAAGCTTTCTGCATTGTTATCACAATATGAATGTGATATCCTAAACCAGATGCCTTTAATTTCAGTGTTTGAGTTGCTAATGCCAGTGCAAACTGTATACTCAACAGCTTTCAGTCCCATCATAATTCTGATCCAATTAAATTGGGTACACATTTGGACTAGATAACAAATAACTTTTAAAGGACAACACTCACACATTCCTTTCAAAGCTAGGAAAGAGGAAGGCTCACTGACACAATAAACCAAGCACTTAACGTTTCTTGCCACTTAGGACAGCTACAAAAGATTACAAAGATGTTCTCTATTAAAAATTACTAGGAAGAAATCCGATGCAAAATGCTCATTATAAATGTTATCTGAAAGAGGCGGCAACATCTCCATCTTTCTGGCAATGCTGATCACCTTTGCTAGTCCACATAGATTAAATAAGGTTTGAGTTGATTGGATTGGAGGCAAATGTGTGATATAAAATAATAACAAACAAGACTCTGAGAGCACAGACCTATTTCAAGGCCATAGGGACATTCATGTGTCACTCAGATGGCCCTATTTTCCATTTTTGGAAGTTTTCTTCTGATTTAGTCATAATATGGAAACATTTAAAACATTTTTTGTATTTTATTGCTCAGAGTAATCCTGTTGACGTCGGTTTCAGAGTTGTTCCGAATTTACATACAGTTTTCTCAGTTATTTTCCAGTTATTCCAACAACACATAGATGCAGCACAAATGTATTAAAAATACTTAAGCTTACTTTGTTTACCCACCCTGTCGTTCCAATCTGCTCCAAAATATAATGGGTTCTTCATTGTCCCCTAGACCTTGTTTATTATTTACTGAGGTTTCGGTTTTTTCATAATTTTCATAAATGACACACAACCAAATCCAGCATAACCTCTTAGGTTTTGGCAATAACCGTTAAGCTATCCAGAAGTTTCCTGTATATACAGTAGTGAAGTGTTTCCCTGATGTGGCCCTTTTAACAGACAGTTAACATCTAGTCTCCGAACTGAGAGGTTAAACAGTTCTGTATAAAAGAATGCTCAAGTGATCGATAACATACGGAGAGTTAACTAAAGAAGAGTTTAGATGGAGTCTCTTCTCCATTATCCCTCTGTATTTATTTTTCAGTTTAACAGCCTCCCACTCTCCCACCCCTCCGCCAGGAACCACATTTGGTTTCCGAACAAAATAATTTGCACTTTAAATGTGAAGCTTTGCAATTAAAAGAAGCATTCTTAAGTATGACATGATTTTACTTTGAAGGACCTTTTTTCTGAATATCCTTTGCATTCATTGAATTCATTCATCTGTTATGTTCCCCCTTCAAATTCAGCTGGGATTTGAATTAATAGCTTACTGGAAAAAGGAAGACTGTTTCAGATTCCAAACATATGCTAGTGTCTGCAATATTCATGGTGTTTTTGGCCTCCACCAGCCTTCAAATTATTCTGGGCATAAGGTCTCTGCCTCACAAATAGGCTGTTTCTGTTGCAGGTCAGAAGTAATTCTATGAATAATGGAATAAAATTGGTAATTTGTTTCCAACACTCTGCAGGAATGCTGCCAGATTGTTTTTGATTTATGCGCCTATTAAATGCTTTCAAACAATGTTAATGTATCAACCCCGGCATGCTGTGCTAAGATATGTGTTATGGTAAATTCATGGTCATCTTGGAGTGAATCAAACTAGCTGGCCAATGGAAATGATGTAAGTGACTAGTGAGGCTAGTGACCTAGAGTACACAAGAGGGATCCCTTGGATACAATCCATGCATGTACATTACAAAGAAGTACCCAGACTGCAGATTCTGTCAGAGCTGCAATAACAGTTTGCATGGCTAGCTGTTGAATATGATAAACAGAAAATTCACATCATTCATCAAATGTTGCTATCACATCTCAGGTTCATAACAATTCTGTTAGCAGGACATTTGGTAATGCCCTCCTCCTCTCCTCCCAACCCACGCTCACTGAGAACATCGTAATTACTGTAAGAGGCTGCGTGAGGCTTTAGAGCTCAGCCTGAATTTACGTGGCAATTGACACAAGCATGAAATGACTTATTACCAAAAACACTGAATGGACATTCCAGCTATTAGAGAATAATCAGTGTGCCACAAGAAATGGATTTCATTAAGCTCCTGAGGCCTACAGGTTTTATCCTGTTATACCCTTCCCCAAGCATAACAGGAGGGGCGTCATTAATTAGCTCTTTATCGTTCGGAAAATCAATATGCAATTTACAGAAATGTTCTCAATCATATACTGTAGGCTACCGAAGCCTGTCTGTTCTTTCCCAGGGCTGCCATGCCAGATAAGAAGGGGGAGATGATTTTTCTTTCTTTTCAAACTGTCAATAGTGATTATCACCCTTGGCGGCCTTGTCTTTATCTGGGGCACAGAAGAAGATATGTCTTTACCATCTGAGGATACAGCAACCCGAGGAATGCAACATGACTATGTCTCTTCAAAGTTGTACTAATCACATCTTATATTAACAATGGATGAAAGGACTAAAAAATGGCAATGTAAAGTGAAAGGGGTAATTCTTAGTGCCAATCTACAAAGGATGTGTACCCAACTTTGCAGTGTACTAAGCTTTTTATCATCTTTCAACTCATTGTTTCGGTTTTATGGCCCTCAACTTTACTACGAAAGTTCAAGAGTTCAGTCCTTACACTTTCATTAGCCTTGTTTCAAATAACAGCCCAACAAATAGCAGACAGACAGTTAGCAACTAGCTGGAGAACATAGTGTAGTGTAGCATTAATCACACAAATTCAATTGTGACATTATCACCTTTACACCAACAGTGACTGTTGGTTAGTTTCAGCTAACTTTATTATTTTGAATGCGACTGACAATGTTCTATAAACTGTTCAGATGAAAGAAACTCATTGAAAAACTGAGTTTTTATATTCCCAATGTGAAAAAGTGAAGCAGCATTCCCTATACAGCATGCATACATATTGCACAATGCTATTCACAGTACCCTCTAACTTGCATTTGAAAGGCTCATCTATCAAAAGCACATCTCTAGTTGAGATATCAGTGTTTCAGTTACAAGATGTTGTACCATGCATGCAGCAGAGCTACAGTCTGATGTAGTGGCTGTCCTTGAAACCTAGAGAAACGCTATAATCTCTGCATTTATATCCTATTTAGGGAGATGAGATCTATACACAAAGAGAAGAGCTAAAACAGGCTGCTTGGTGTAAAGAGTTTCATTTTGGATATCCTGTTTAGGATGTTGGATTTATAGAGGCTTACACCACTGCAAATCTGTGTTTGGATGGGTAAGAGATATGCATAGGCATGGTGGTGTATGGTTCATGACAGAGTACTATAAGCAGCATCAGTCCTCCTGGGCTCTCATTATTCACTGCTCAAGCTGACCACATCATAAAAAACACCAAGTGGTCCAACAGTCTGGGCTTTACAGCCGGTGAATGTACATGAGTGCAGGTGTGAATGGCTCAGTTTGTGAAAGTAAGAGAAATCACAGAAAATATCTAAAAGTCCATTTAAAATAATTAAAGACATGTAACAGTGAGAGGCTGATTTTACTGTGGCCAGAGATTTTAACATTGTCAAGCTGTGGCAAGTCCTTCAGAGATACTATCAGCACATCAGCTGTGCTCCATGTAGAGGTATCATATTTCCGGATGGATATTAAAGGCCCAGGACCCCTGCCCGCTCCCAATATCCAGAACCGATGTTTGTAAATCTTTCAATCGGTGTAATCCAGGGACATCTCTGGCTGAGATACAGTACAGTACTTTTACCTCTCACTGCTTCAGTCTGCAGACACCACGTTGTACACCATTATCCCGGTTCCAAAGAAGCACTGTTGACTTCTGTCCATTAGCACTAACCTTATCCATCATAAGGGGGTTTGAGCAGTCATTCCAAGCCTTGATTATATCCTCCCCCTTGACTCACTGGACCCATTTCAATTTGCCTACAGACCAAACCCTCTACACTGCCCTCTCCCAACAGGCCTAGAATAACATATATGTGAGAATAGTGTTTAAAGAGTATAGATCAGCATTCAACACCATTGTGCGGTTCAAGATTGTAATCGAGCTCAGAGACCTGGGGCTCAACACCACCCTCTGTAACTGGATCCTGAGCAGAACGTCCAAAAATATAACCCGGTGTGGGCATTTATTAAACTCGAGCCCAGGACACAGCCTCAATCCTGCTGTTCCCGTGAGCACAGTCACCAGCCACAAGGATCTCACACACACTACCTGCCCCCAAAACAGACAGGGCAACAGAGCCTAAATACACACACACACTAATCAGCAATTAGACACAGGTGGGGGGGAGGAGACAACACAGGGCACCAGGTGCACACAATCAACAGCAACAGACATGGGGGAAGGGGAACACTTTTCAACATAAAACCAGCAAACAGAGACAGACAAACTAAAACACATACAGATGCACACACTACATACATTTCACCACCAACAAAACTACACAATTCGTAACGGAGGCCGAGATCTATGGCCCCAAAGATCACCTCTGTTACAGACCCAATATTTTACATGCCTCCTTCTCTGTAATTGTTGCACACCCTATAAGGACAAATCATTTGAACTTGAACTTTGAGACATTGAAAGAATAGTTAAGGGGACATAAATAAAGGATAAGATGAAGACTTCCTGATCAGGAGGTTTTCAGAGGAAGAAGGACAAGATTTGAGGAGGGTGAAGCACCAGTTTTTGGTTGGTTGACAGCCTGTGTCAGGGGCCCACGGCCAGGCTGTCACTCCCATGCGCTTTCCCACCATCCTGCACGCTCACATCTTCGCTCTGTCGCTCTTTCTTTCTCCACCACTGCTTTTTAAACTCTCAGTTGTGCTAAAATAATTTTTCACCTTCTTCTCTCCATTGATCCAACCCATAGCTCTCTCTCTCTCTCTCTCTCTCTCTCTCTCTCTCCATCTTCCTCGTCATCATTCTGCTTCCCTATCCTTTTCACCCCAGTTGGTTGGACAGTTGGATTTTTCACTCCTTTCTTCTTCTACCCTTCAACTCTGCCTCTACTACTGGGAACCAACTGTCTTCTGCTAAGAACCGGCTGTTTCACTACACCTATCAGGGTTTCCCACACATAGACTATACTTGGGCGGGCCGCCCAGGTATATTGACGGCCGCCCAAGTATATTTCGCGACCCATTTAGGTTTTTTTTATTTTTATTTTTTTATTTTTTTTATTCGTCCGTGACCACGACGCCATCTGCGATCGATTAACTTGTGGACAATGATCCCTCGCTCCCTTGCACTGATCTCGCCTCCTTCTGGCCTGTTAAGTGGCCTGCCTCACACAGGGTGACTGGCTGTCCACATGATGTGGCCTGCCGACATGGCCACTGTCATACAGATCATAAATCAAAGCCCTTGATTGGTCTCTGTGTGTCATTCAAGCTCGGGATAAGCTCAGCTCAGGTGAGGTAGTCACCAGTTATGTAAACACATATTAAGGTGAAAAAAGGTAAGATACACTTTTAAAACTTGTTGAGAGAAAACTAGTCTTTGCTGCTGCCTCAAAGAGGAGCAGGGGGGAGACAGGAGAGGCTGATTCAGGAGCACAGACACACTCACAACTATAAATGAACCAAAAATAAATTAATAAACAAGTTTCAGTGTTTTTTTTCATATTGGAAATGGTATGTTATTGGTTATGGCCATGATTTTATGATTATTGAAATGTATACAGTTCTATTTAATATAAGTGTTTCCATAGATCTAGTCTCTATATTTTCCCCTCAAAATGCACCAGATTGATGAATTTAACTCCAAAATAAAAAATAAAATCTTACCCCCCGCATGCCCCTGGACCCCCATAGAGGATTTGAGGTCGACCCCCACTAAAAATCACATGGATAGGTTCCTAAATACATTTATTTTTTTAAATAGTAACTCATTTCCATATGTTCATGTGTGGGTAGTAGATTTAAACTATACGGCTATCATTAAGGGCCCTGCCTGTACCTGTTCGCTCTGCCATCGCGTGAAGGGTCTGCTAACAAGCGACCAACAGAAAGGTTAATGTTGTTGCACGTCACCACCCCCCCCCCCCCCCCCCCCCCCGCCCGCTGCCACCACCCGCCCAAGTATATTTCAGATCTGTGGGAAACACTGCCTATTTAGTATGCAAGAGAGCATAATTGCTCGGATTTAGGCTGTGCTTTTGTCCGACTATGTATGTGTGTGAATTTGTATATGAATGTGTGCCAGTGTCTGTGGCCTGAAAGCCCACGAAAGCATCACAGTCATTGTATTCAGACATGGCCCTGGGATATATTGGTGACCTTGGTCTTTAGTGAGTCTGCCCAGGTTGCTCAATTATAGGGATTTATTTTTCTGTGTGTGGGCGTGCACGTGCAATTTCCAATTTGTGTTTGTGCGTGAGCTCTCATGTGTATGCACATATTATGCATACATACAGGCATACTTGAGGGGTATGCTTAATGATAGACTCATTTTCACAGCTCTGCTTCTAATGATCTATTTAAAGTACTCTTAGCAAGTAATTATATGGCCAGTCCCAAAAGGCTTATGAGGCCCCAGAAGGGATGACTAAATATACATGAAGATGAGAGAACATATAATGAAGAGGAATGTATTAGTATATGGCATTCACCTTTGAGTTAATGAACAAGAATAAATAAATAAAGGACAGTGTCAAAAATGTTTCTCAAATGTTCTCCTGACGTGATCAAGACTGGGAATATTTGTTCATCTAGTTTTACTGAGGAACAAGAATTGGCACTCTTAGACTTTTTATTTATTTTCTTATAATTTGAGAAAATTGCAAAATCAAGTCAGTAGGCTATCAATTTCACTTAATAATGTTTATAAAAAGAATAAAAGAGTCACAGAGACCATTATTCTCATTGTTAACATAAATGTCTTATGAAGTACAAGAGCAGCAAGCAGCACATCCAAATAAATGTAACTGCCTCATCTTCTAGTTGTGTATCAAAACAATTTGCCCCTTAGCCTTTTTTCCCTCAAATTTGTAAGCTGAATTTCGACCACACAAATAACGAGACATTTATTTTAAAGTTTCAATAGAGATGTCAATTATACCATACATCCACAGAAACTAAACCTGTACACAGTGGAACATCGAACAACAAACGTTACACTCTCAACAGTGGGGGAAATGTCTTTTTCTGTGTTGTTTTTGTGAAATCTTGTGAGAAGGGCATAACATAAACGTTTTTTAAAAAAAAAAGAATAAGGCCAGAATAAAAATACTGTACTAATCTTACAAGAACAAAAGATTAAAGAGCATGTTGTAAAGTTCAGGTTCTGTAACAAACTCCCTCAGGGTTCAACGCAGTTTAATCTGATAGCAGTATTTGTTAATGACGAACAACAATCCGGTCAGATTGAGTATTTCTTGAATTGGACGCCAGACTTCTCCACTCAAACTGAACGATCAGAGTTGTGTATTTCTAAGTTCAATCAGCTTAATCTCTGGGCCAAGTGAAAGAGATGGGATCAGATGTTTGCCTTCTCTCATCCCCTGCAAATGCAGTTGATTTCCAAATGGGCCAGGAGGCGATTTTCTTAAAGATATTATATAAGAAGAGGTAAAGACACGTTATGCCTGGAAGATGTGGAATCACAAATATAAATGATTTATTTGTTCATCACAGCACACCACCTGCCAGGGGCGGACTGGCCATTGGGAATACCGGGAGTTTTCCCGGTGGACCGGTGCTGTGCGTGGGCCGGAGGGCAAAACATTTTATTTTTTTAAATATATATAACGGGGTTCAGGGGGAGTGGCTGTACCTGTAGGATAGAAAAGGGGGAAGTGACGTCTGACTCAGAGGTCGCGGCTGTGGAGAAGAACGTGTTGCCCACATTCTGTTATTGAGTTTAGGCTAGTTAGCTAGCAGGTTTATTGTTTTGGGTGTAGTCACTTTTGCCTCCACTTGCTGTTCAAATAAATGTTGAAAGAAAAAGTAAATCTGTTCATATGGGTGTTGAGAGATGTATCCATAGATTTAGTCCCTAATAAAGTGCACCAGATTGATGCATTTAACTTCAACATTTAAAAAAAATCTTCCCGGGGAAGCATGCCCCCGGACCCCCCTAGAGGAGGTGAGGTCCACCACCTGCCCACACCCATGGGCGGCGCCAGGATTTTTTTGCTGCAGTAGCTTAGCAGTTGCTATATGACAGCACGGCGTTGCTAGTTAATTTTCAAAATAAACAAACAATACCAGTGGGCCAAGCACGAGCCTGTTCATATTGTAGCGTTCACCGCTATTCAAGATCACTCAAGCCTTCAATGTCGAAAACGTTCTCTTTATTTACAGAACCAATCAATAGTGTAACACTCATGACTTTCACGTAACACACACCGGAAAACGCACACACATACACACCTGTAAGGGGCGGTCTCTCCCTAACTCCCACCAACAACATTGCCTAAATAACGCACTTTTCCTCCTCTCTGGCCTCATTCTGTGACTCTCCTCCTCCTCATTCTCAGTTCTCTTCTCCTCATTCACAATTCCCCGTGTTAGATCTCACTGTCAGCCCGCCTCGAACAATGCGCCATGTCGGAAAATACAACACATTCTTGATTCATTTAAAATGACCATTTGTAATTTCTGCCGAGATGCTCAAAGGGTGAGACACTGTGTCTGAGAATCACTGACTAGCAGAATTTGTATATTCTGGAGTGGAGCTCTGCAGAGAGCAGGGTGGAGGAAATGAGGGCAGTGGATCATCACGGTGCGGAGAGGAGCAGCGCTAGTTCCACTGCAGCTCGTGGTAGCAGCTCGTGGTAGCAGCTAGCTGGTCCTGCTGCTGCGGGTGCAGCGGGTCAGTTGGCGGGGGCACCTGTTCTTCGTGGTCCCAATCCTCCTGGTTTTCATAGTGAACATCGGGATCCTTGTGGATAGCAGGGTTGTCCGTCTGGACCGGCTCCGTTGGAGAACGCGGTCGTTTACGCTGACTTGTGACTGTGAGAAATGTTTCCATTTTCGATCTACTGAGAATTAGCCAAGTAACAGTTCACGCAGTAAATTACAACGACCCGCCCCTGATAGATCCCGCGAAAATGTATCATATTTATACACATTCTCGCGGGCTGCGAGAATGTGTATAAATATGATACATTTTCATATCAAAACAATGGGGTTGCTAAGCCGTTGCTAGGCCAATTGTTGGAGTTGCTATAGCAACTCCTAGATACCCTCTGGCGCCGCCCCTGCCCACACCCCCTGTTAAATTGTCTCACCCACATTGAGGATGCTTCCTACGCCCATGTTTTATTCCATGTGTCAAGTCAGGCAAATTGGGTCCAAATGTTATTGCATCAATGATCTGTTAACATTAAAATCGCTAAATATATGCTGTAACTATTTTGCTCTAGGCAACTCAAGGGCTCAGGTAATGTGATTACTATTATGAATAATGGTCCAAAATAACATAAAATGCATAGGGTTTTTTGTTAAGTAACATACTTTCGTCGCCGGCCGGCCGATACATGCCACGCATTAAGTGGGCCTGTCTGTCAATTAATCCCGGGCCACTTTTTTCCCCCAGTCCGCCCCTGCCACATGCAGATACAGTATATATAACAACATTCTCCCTGGTGAAGAGTTCCTTCAGCTCAGGAAATGTTTCATTCGCGTATCACACATAACTTTGCTGCTCCCAAACTCTCTTATGCGGCTTTCACACCAGCGCTTTTCAGTTTCTAGCTCCGAGCGGGAGCTTTTCTGGTTCATCTCCGGTTTCCCTTTTCAGCTCCCGCTCTGTTCACACCGCCCACTGGCGCCCCAGAGCTGCCCCTGCTGCGTCATGACGTCACCGTTTACATCGCTGATTTGCTCCCCAACGGCAGCCATTACGGCGCTCACAACAACAACAACAACAACTGCGTCGGGTCGATGATCGTGTTGCTTTTAATCACACGAAGCCAGAATAAATTGAATAACGACTTCTCCAACCTTATACTTTGCTCCAGAGTGCCGTGGTTCATTGTTTATTAATGTGTTTCTGCAGCATTTACCGACCGCTGCAGTATTGGCTGCTCTTCCACGGGAGTTTATTCTCCCGTTAGCTCACACTGCAGCGGCCGCTCTAAAGTATTCACTGTCCGACTCACACAAGCAGCTGATGCATATCCCCAGTTCCCCTTAGCCTAAGTGAATGTGTGTCAGTCTGAATTGACACTGTTTGGTATCACAACGCTGTTATGAAAGTTTCTCTGGTATAAAACGGGTGATGTTAGCATAGCAACCGAAGCTAAACTGACTACTTGCATCCGATAGCTGAAATAATACAAAACAACACGTCTGCCTTTCTCCACAATGATCGATAACAGTGAAGGGATGGTCAAAGTAAGGTACAAATAAACAGAATCACACGAAGCCTGGTTAGTGTTGCCTGACTTTATAAAGTGTGTTTATAGGCACTACTGCTTGTAGGCAGGCATAACAGTCGACCCATGTTCAGGGGAGGTGGGTTTAGTTTCCTGCACGCCTCAACGTAAGAGAGACGTAAGCGACGCCACCTCTTAGCTCCGAAGCTCTTGCCTCTGGACCGACAATTTTTTGGAGCTGGAAATGAAGCGGATTCCGGAGCTAAGAGCCGGCGCCGCTGCGGTGTGAACAGGAAAACCCGGCGCTTTTCAGGCTCTAGCTCCGAGCCGGAGCTGAAAAGGCGCTGGTGTGAAAGGGGCATTATTCACTGACCCTTTTCCCTCTTTGTGTGTGAATGTCCATTATCTCATTTGCCTAATCCCTCTCATCCATTTTGTTCTTACAGATGAAAAAGGCAATTTCTTATTTTTTCATTTTCTGTTGCAGCATAGCCGTGCCTTAGCTTGAATTCTCCAGAACACAATCATGACTTCCCTTTGGTTGGCAAACAAATGTTTGGGTTGTTTGAAAGATTTTGCCGTATTCCTTAAATGTTGTACCACACGCACCCTGGGTTTCTACATAGCAGGAGGTTTAAAGCTGGTCGTCGAGGGCTTTGATCATTGTTTTCCAGACAAATTTGATTCCTTTCATTAACAGGTGTCTAGCTTCTCTTCTCTACCTCTTTCCAACTTGTTGACCACATGTACCCATACACATGCTATCATGTTTTATTCCCATTTGTTCTCTGCATGCCCCCTACCACCTCTTTACTCCCACACCAACCCTTTCATTTTTATTTTCTACCTTACTTTCCCCTCCAATCACTCTAAATCAAGAGTGTCCCTGGCCTTGGTGACAGACAGGTAGACTATGTCTGGTCTGGCTGTCATAAGCTGGTGGCACGACAGGCTGCCAGGCGAAGGCTGCTACCTGAGGGGGTACCAGGTTCTGACACCTCTATTAACCTTCAGGAAACGTCCATCCCCGCTCATAGCATTCCCTCTCCTCCATGTCTTCCTCATCTCTAACTCCACCTGTCCCCTGTCTGCTGTTCCCCAGGTGGAGAAGAAACACCATGTCCCTACGGCCAAATAAGAAAGATATATGTTTTTTCTCTCCTCCTAACCCAGAGCATTTTAATATGCAATGAATTTCTGCCTCACTTTCTCAATAATCAGTCTCAGTGTAGAGCTGCTCGATTATGGCAAAAATCATAATCTCGATTATTTGGGTCAATAATTGTAATTGTGATTATTAAATTTGATTATTCATTGACTTTGAAAACATCCATTTATTGGAGAAAAAAAATGTGAACAGTATGTTTCTAACAGTTGATTACCCTGAACTTTAAGTATAATTCAACTGAAAAACTAAAACAAAACAAAATAATAAAAAAAAAAAAAAGTAATAATAATAATGAAAAGATAATCGTTTTATTTCGATTACGTTGTTTTCATAATCGTTGCAAGCCATAATCTTAATCGCGATTAAAATACGATTAATTGAGCAGCCCTATCTCAGTGTCCTTATTTTCTTCCCCATTTACTGTCTCCAGTCCGTCTTAGGCTCTTTTTTACTGTACATCTTGCTCTAATGTAGGCCCTTAACATTGCAATACAGTATTAACATAATGGCCTGTATGTCAAGAATAGCATATGGCCAGTTCAAAATGCATGGTTTTGTGTAGTGGCGCATAGCTAAATGGTGGGAATTAACAAATTGCCGCAGCTTTCTCATGTCAATCACCCGGAATAATGGGAGTTTATGAATGCTAAGTGAGGCGGATTAAATCGGATGTAAACATATTTGATCAACACATGCCCTTTTTACCTTGACAATGATTCAATGTATCATTTGGTGTTGTTCAAAGTAGATTATGGCAGAATGTGACAGCTTTCATGGGAATAAAATGCTTTCACCCAGCAATCTCCATCTGTCTCGCTCTCATTTTGCCCTCCAGGAATTCTCTCTACTTCGACTGGACGACGTGGTGGAACAACAAGTCAACATAGTTGGATTTTCAGTCTTCAACCAAACTCATCCCTTCTTCCAGGATTTTGTGCTAAGCCTCAACCGCTCCTGGCAAGAGAACTGTGACCATGCACCCTTTGCTGGCACCCCAGTAAGTACACACACACACACACACACACACACACACACACACACACACACACACACACACACACACACACACACACACACACACACACACACACACATGATCTCACACACAAACAGAGAAGAGGAGGGTTACTCATGTGAGAATAATGGTTGAAGCCTTTTTTATTTATTGCCATACCAAGTTCAGACAGGGTTTTCAGAGCCAATATTCTTTCAGTGTACTGCTGCATCTCAAAGTAATCCACCTAAATACTGACGTCATTTATACACAAAAATACCACGGTTTGACATTTATCCAGGTAACTGTTTTATTTGCAGGTGCTGCTGTAGGCAGTTGTTATTTGGCAGACAACTAATTTGCAGAATCCACCTTCCTTAATACATTTATAATGGATCCCTGTTAAATTTCCTTCAGAAGAAGATGCAAAAGAAAAGATAAACTTTGCTCTTCTTAATTCCGCTGATCATCCAAAGATTGCTCAACGTTTAACATGTCCTGCTCTGCATATATGAATGAGTGACTTCAAAACAGCCTCAAATCACTAAGCTACTGTTAACATATGAAAGTACAACTGTTGCAGGTTTTTATGTTAAGAAACTCGATTAAATACAGTTTTTTTACATTTGAGCCCAATTTAATGAACATTTTGTACTGACAGCAGAACACTCTCATACTTGTTTTATGAGATAGACTTGTCTGAAATGTCTACGTGCTGTTCAGCCGATAAAATGTCATTAATGACATGCATGAAAGTGATGACTGCCACCCATTCGTAAATGAGCGCTTGTTTATGGGACCTCAATTTATGAGTATTATCTCACTGCCCAATAATCCCTCTCAGGATTAAGCCCTCTCACCCAGAAAGTGTCACTCGTAAAAACGGCATCTCAAAGTAACGAGGGAATTGAGCTGCTATGAGATGAACTCCTACTTCTGAGTCCAGTAAAGAAGTATTGCAGTGTCATGTCTTTCATGTCAACAGTGGATGAAATTAACTTTCTTCTAATATACTATACTATACATATGAATCTATAATAAATCTTCAATGCCATCAATATTGAAGTCATTTTTCAATCATTTATCAGTGTCGAAACCAATCAATCTAACAGTATAATTGTAAATATCTTCAAGTATTAAACCAACATATATTTTTTAAAGTAATTCAAATGGAAATGTGTTTGTGCTATCTTTTGTAAACATGACGTGAATATTAAGTAATAACATCTAACAACAGTCCCAACAAGAACAACATATTTGAGGCAAATGGACAGCTTTTGCACATTTTCTCAAGGGCTTCATTAGGAACAACAAAGTCAGTAAAGGAAATTATTGAATTAATCCCTGACTTTATGTAAAACTAAATAAACACATTGAAACCCATGTTGGCTGGTGGAACAGGTTAAGAATAGCATGTAAAAATGTATTTTGGGCACAGCAGGTCACTCGGATGCTTTTGAGCCTGCGGCAATTAGAACTTGTGACTAATTCGCTAATAACTAGAGAGAATAAAGGCTGATGAACGCAGAGCAAGAAAGTCAATAACTCATTTAGACATGCACGTAGATAATATGCTGTCTTTTCATTTACTGTAAATAGGTCTGGAGGAATTGCAACTGTGGGGCTCATACGTACAAAAAATGCACACATGTGACTCTTTGCATGTCAATCTGAGACTGTTAATGCATTGAAAGATAAAGATGTGCACCATGCCAACTTCGAAAGATGCAGCATAGATTTAAAGTTTTACAGGAGACAAATTAGTGTAGGACATACAACGCTGCCTAAGAATGTCTCGCATTTTTGGGGAGGTATTTATATTCTCAAATCAGCATGAAGAAAAAGTAGACTAAAATATCAGTAGATAAACAAGACGTGACTGTATTTGTGTTACAGCACATCCGGTAACACCAAAGGCTTACGTTTCTTTTTTGTAAAACAAGCCCGAAATAGTGAAAGTTCATGTTGGCACACAAAGAGAGAACACCTGTAACAGAGGAGCTGCGTAGATGCAATGGCCCTATTAGCTTCACGGCATAAATATGATAAGATGCGAGTGGAATATAACCAGAAACACTTTACCATTTACTTTTTAATGCTGACTTAACAAACACTAAGACATTATTCCAATCTGTCAAACCCACAGTGCTGATTGTAATGTCTTCACAGGCTGTTTGTACGCAACATTTTGCTTTAAAGTGCAATCCAGCAATTATGTTTGCCAATTTAAGGTTGTAAGACATCACAGGTTTTCAGTTTAATGGCTTATTGTTCTCTTTGATCCAACATTTATTATGCATCACCATCCCTCCCTCTTCCAATATCCACCAAACATCAGGGCCATTTCATCCCAATTTCCATTACACAGATGTACCGCACTGACCCTCCTTTGGCCTCTATTGCAGCGCATCATGCATTTTAATAAAATGTACATAGCAGGATGCAGTGGTAGTAACGAGGGGGCTGTTTGTACAAGGGTGATGAGAGGAAAAGCTGCCTGAAGCTGGCCTTCGCTGAGAACAGGAAAAGCTGCCTGAAGCTGGCCTTCGCTGAGAACAGGCGGTGATTCAAATGGTCTGGATGTGCCAGCTTCATTAGGGATGAGAGAGAGAGAGAGAGAGAGAGAGAGAAAAGAGTCTTTCTAATGGAATAATCTCACTGCCACTCAAGGGATGGGTTAACCCCTTATTGACCGCTAACTACTGACATGGTACACTTGCAGTTTGGAGTCTTTGCAGCTGTGTGTGTGTGTGAATGCATACTGTAATGTGTGCACTTTCTCTCCCCCTCTGCAGCTCTCCTCAGCCCTGCTCTTTGATGCAGTATACGCGGTGGTGGCGGCCGTCCAGGAGCTGAACCGTAGCCAAAATGTTGGCGCCACCCAGCTCTCCTGCAAGTCCTCCAAGATTTGGGAGCACGGCACCAGCCTGATGAATTACCTGAGGATGGTAAGTTTAACTTTTTGAGAAATTTAGTTATTTTTCTTATAAATAATACATCCGATGTATATTCAATTGAGTTCTTTAAGAAGTGTTACATACTCTAGGACAAAACACACCAAAACAAATACAACATGAAAATGAATTGATTCCTTTCCCTTGTAAATATAAATCTACAGCCAGCTAATTTTTAGCTTAGTTTAGCATAAAGACTGATTACAGCCAGCCTTGCTAAAGCTAACAGAAATGTATGCTTTTTCTTGGCGGTCGCAGTTACCTCCTCGTCGTTTTACCATGAGAAACCAGCAGAAACTCCAGAAAGTCACTGCGCCATGGCAACAAATGGTCTGCTACCTTTAAACATCGCCAGGCCAGCTGCTTTCCCTGTTTCCAGATGTTATGTTTATCGAAGCTGAGCTAACTAACCAGTTGCTTTATTCTTGCAGCAAATCACCGAAATGACAGAACTGATGTTTTTAACTGATATCTAACTCTAGACAGAAAAGTATGTTCCAAAAATGACAAACTATTATCCTTAATTAAAGATAATTCTCAGTTTTGTAAGTTTTCATTTCTGTGTTCGTACTCTCTCACACAACAAGAAGGGCAGGGAATGTCATTATTAGAAGGTACCAGATAATGATAAAGATATTGCCAAGCTTATTGAGACCTTTGTTTTTGCTTTCCTGATGTTGCATATTAATTGTTTATCTTAAAGCCCTTATATTATCGCTGACAACAGATGGCACTGTATAATAGTCTGTGCTCTCATCTTTGATACGCTCCTTATCCACTAGGTCAGTTTATCTTGTCTCTACATTATACTGAGAGACAACAGAGAAGGAGAGATAAAGATTAGCTGTCAGTGAATAAAATGTGTTATCCTATTAGGGAGAAATGGCTGGAACTGATAGGGCTATCAAAATGCTTAAATGTGATGTGTTCGATATCAGACTGTTTGTCTTCCTCTCTCAGAGGAAGAAGACCTGACTAATGGCTTGTCTATTCTGTGGTAAATTGAAGATATAACAGCCTCGTTCTTCATATTATTATTATAAATGTGACACATTTCAAGAGCCTGATCCAGAGCCAGTAGTGCTAATGTAGCCTCTAGTGAGATATATTATAGCTGCTGCTTTCCTTGGGAGGTATTTTAACATGTTGCTGTCTCTGTGTTGGATAGGTAGAATTGGAAGGTCTAACGGGCCACATTGAATTCAACAGCAAAGGTCAGAGGTCTAACTACGTCCTGAGGATCATGCAGAACAGCAAAGATGGCCTAAGGCAGGTAAAGTAACTCCCAATCCTACAAATCCTATGTTGGTATTATCTGTCTTCAAAAAAACCACATGCTATGGTTTCAGCATCAGCACTGCCTTTCAACAGCTTGTAGTCCATCCCATTGGTTCAAGAGCATCTACATATAAATAGTGTGCTATACCAGAAGTGAATCGCAAAGATTCTTCCATTTGCTTTTTAGATAGACACTGGCCATAATATAGCTGTTACTGCTGAACACAAAGCTCTTCAGCACACACCTTCCTGATCTCTGTAGGACACTTCTATGGGCAAATGTTACCTTTGTTTTATGGCGGTGAGGTAACTTGTGCTGCATTGTACTGCAGGGAGCGGCGATAACACTTGCAGGGGTTCTGCTCTGAACACCAGCTCAACTGACATCTTTTGGTCCAAACAATTCCCATTATCATGCTGGCAAGAGTGTCAAGATAGAACAAAAAAAATAAAAAGTAGTGATACCATTTTGAAGGTGCAAAGAGGCATACTGGATTTGTTGGGTTAAAACGCAAGACAGACATGGTTTTACAGATATTCCTCAGTTACTTTTGATGACTTTTAGATTTGAAGCTGTTATTCTTTATGGAATAAAAGAACATTTAGTCATATTTAAGTCTCACAAAATGACTATATTGTATCAGCAGGAATTTGTGGGTGGTGTTGATCAAACACCAGTCACTCCATTATTGCCCCAGTGGATGCTGGCATTTCACGCTTCCTACACTAGCGGTCTTGTTGTTCTCTCTGGCTTTCTGAAAATACTCTACATGCACCACAGGCATTTGAGTCTATGCTCTGAACCACACTGCGCAATCTCTGAAACTGCTTGGTCTCCCGCAGAATCTCTTTGCCTCACTTTCACACCAGGGAACATAAATACTTTACAATTTCTTCTAAATTGAAGACATTTATCAGGATTACAAGGAATTAAAGTAGTCAGTAATTAAATGTAAGTGACGAGAGGCTTTGAGCAGCTTTTAGTGCTCTCTAATAATGAATGGATGGCAGAACTACTGCTGCTCTTGTTCTCTGGACTGTATCAATTGCTTGGGGATTGGTGATATTATACTAGGGTTTTCAATGTTACTTGTCAGGGATCCAGAAATCAAACATTCAGCAGATTTAAAGGTCACCTATCATGCTATTTCTAGGCAATAGCATAGGTCTCAGATATATATAAATATATAAAAATGAATGTCTATGAAGTGTTTTGCTCAAAATACCAAACAGATCACCCATTCTAGCCATGCCTCATATCCCTCCGTTTCAGCCCTGTTACTAAAGTGCTGATTCGGGGAATAAAGCTTAAAAAAAAAAGAGAGAGAGGGGGGGTGGAGCTTATGCCTGCTCATGCGGGACACGGCAGATACTGGCCGTTTCTCAATCTCGAGGAAACTGGCTTCCAAGCCAATATTTCAAGGATGCTACGTCATCAAGTGGCGCAGCAGGACCGTTCCAATGTCCAGTATACTTGGAATTCCACCGAGGCCGCGTCCTTGGTTTGGGGGAAATTTCGAGGCTGCACATGGGTAGACTTCGCGTCCTTAAAATCCCCACAATGCTTTGCGCACGGACCAATTTCCCCAAATCTGTGGCGGAAAATGTATGGCGGGGCCTCTCATATGACGCACACCTGCACACTTCCTAGCCTGTTCCACTCTTCGTTTTCCGAATGCCAGGAAGGATTCTTGCCTAGCTTCTGAAGGAAGTGACTCGGAAGACGTGCTACCAAGCAAGCGTACTCGCGATTGAGAAACACCCACTGTCTAAACGCTGCGGTGATGAAACGCCATATCATGTTCAAAACCACATCAAAGATTATTTCTGAAACAGTATGGAGCTCAAATGCTTTTTTTCTTGCAGGTTTACCACAGGGTGAGTTCCTTTTTCTATCCTGCTTCTTACACATACTCTCTCCAGTACAGGTTGGCTCTGAGTGTTAGCGATGCTTGCTAATGTAAACAAAGACCATATTACGTCCAAAACACGTCGGGCACTATCACTGATAGCGACGTTTCTGATAGGGCCGTAGGTCCACCATCCGACATGACGTAATTTACGTCATATCGGATGGCAAATCTGGATCAGCCCCATTGTACCCCCGTTTTTAGAGATTTGCGTAACATCTGTGTGTCAGTTCCCTGACACACCCGGGACATATTTATGTATAAAAGACATAAAAAAGTGCATTTTGCATGATAGGTCCCCTTTAAAATATCTATGTTAATTAAGACACACTGTCTGAAAAACAATTAGTTTTTGACATCAACGCATTAAAACCCATTATTACACAAAACTTCCCAGACATTCTCTCATTGTAATGTTGTCTAAATATTGAAATCGCGGAGTGGAAAACTGATATTTCCTGGACAACACTTACTGTAAAGAACCTCTGACAGGGAATTTATCGAAGTGGTTGGAGACAAGAGCATTGTTTCAAATTGAAGACTGGCTAGGGAAAATATGTGTGGGCAAAGTGATTGTCTGTACTCATCCATCAATAGCAGCTCGAAAAAGCTCCAGTGGGTCTCACCCATCTACAGTAGTAAATATCTGTGGTTGATCTAGCAGGTAAAAAAAAAAAATGATTTATTGGTAGAAAAATAAGTGCTCAAATGTAAACATTAGCGCATAAAAAGCAGAAACCTTGAATGGCTGAGTGGTAGAGGAAGAAGGATCTATGATTGCTTTTATGGTAATCCACAGCTAACAATAGGTTTCAGACTATTTATTAAGAAAAGAAATGTATATGAGTCACAAAATAACTTTATTTTTTATACTAATGTATTCTGTCAGATATTGCAGTGTGTCAGACTCTGTACTGGGGAATCCAAGTGAAGGACAAATACATACAACTAAATAAAGACGGATGGATGGAGTTATAAAACAAAAAATATACTTTCAATTTCTTCTGCCAACCCTGTTTAAAGAAGAGGCAAGTTGTTGTTTCCATTGCCAACCAAGTATCTAGACACACTGCAGCAGTAGGCTACTTGACATTGTGTCTGGGACATTACAGATTTAAGATGAGATCTACATATCATGTTGAACTAGATAGGGACATTTTGTAAGTCAAGTTACCTAGGGTTATTCTCTTTTATACTTTAACCACTACTTTTATTTGGCATAAGGCAAGTGACGACCAATCCCTTAGTAGCTGGACAACAGCAGTTTTCTTTTCCCTGTCCCTTCCTCGTCCTCACTCACATTCAGTGCTCACAATGAGTATTATATCTGCATGCATCTTAATGGATGTGTGTCTTTTTATGAGTGGATGTCCCAGATTATTCAGAATGCCATCATTTCAATTTACCATTTGCTTTGAAACCACTGTTTTTAGAAATGCCAAGACTTTAGTGTTTTATATGTCATTTTAAGGCCTGATTCTTGATGTAAAGATATACATGTAATCCCTGAAATGTATGTGTTCATGGTGCTATACTAAACTGCACAGTATTTTCCCTAGAAATACCTGTCCCTCACCCTGACAGCTGTGTTTTCCCTGCTGCCCTGACTGTTTTCCAGTGGATGCTGCATTGTGTATGCTGGTTATTGACTTGTCCATAAACAAACATTCACCCCTCTGCAGCAGCAGATAGCAGTATTTTTGCTGCTTTATCTACAGCATTTTTGTATTTGTTGTTATACTATTATAAGATACAGACAAGACATACAGTAAACAGTAAGATAGCACAGAGATGAAAAAATGATTTCCACATCTCTGTGTTAAAACATTTGACCCTTTTGGATTTGATGATATCCGTGAATGAGGGGATTGAGTGTCAGACAAATCTTACCTCAGCAACCCGTGAAAGAGTCAGACAGAAATCCCATCCGCCTTTATTAACCTTGTCTGCCTCTCTCTGTGTCCCCTCTTTATTTTGGCACTGGGCCAGTCAAGCAGAAGGGTAATGCTATCAGGCCTAATTTGATGATTTCAACCAGAAGTATTATAAAGCACTCTTGCCAGTTATGTTAATGGTGAGAGGCAAGGTGTTAGACAGGGGACAGGATGGGGGTGTTGTTTGTTTTGTTGACTAACACCTCCCACATGTTGTTGGGTTGGGGCTGCTTCATCCATCCAGGCAGACAGTACAGGTGCCAGGGCCTTGCCAGACATAAGGAAGGTGGCTCACTACCCACACACCAACTCTCACAAAAAGAGTTTGGGCTAAATATATCCAAACAAACGAATATGAAGTTGATATTTTCTCTGGTTAAAAGAAGAATTATATTCATAGTTTACAACTATGCCAATAAATGCAAATTAAAACAACACAAAAGAAAACCTTCCATCAACTGTCAACCAACACTTTCTGGAAATAAAGCAACGAGTCATGCTGTACATATCTCCATTTCTCTTCCCCACTTCCACTCATTTCCCTCAGTCAGTATGATCAACCATCCGCTCATCCCGAGCCCTGTGGTTGGCTATAGATTGCCTCACATGTGAGACCATCAGCTCCTTTGGGGTTCAACACTATTCAGCCAATCTCTGTCAAAAATTGAATTTCTCTGGGAGGCATTTCACACATTAGAACAGTTTCCTGCTGCTCTCTGCTCCGCCTTTCTCTATTTTATCTATCTAGCTATCCATCTATCATTATTTATCTGTCTGTCTATTTGCCTCCCTGTCCATCTATTTAGTCACCATCACATGTATGTTTACCATCTAGTGCTACTTGCCTTGCAAAACTACTCTTTCATGCATTAGCAGTCATCATTTATTCGTTTAAAGAAGATACATATTAATGTTAATGCATTGATTCAGTAGCAATGTATTCATCATTAGATGTCATTCATTCAAATGACAAGTAATAATAGATTTTTAGTTTAACAAAAAACAAACCTCCACACCTATAAGATT
Source organism: Pseudochaenichthys georgianus (assembly GCF_902827115.2). Taxonomy (NCBI): domain Eukaryota; kingdom Metazoa; phylum Chordata; class Actinopteri; order Perciformes; family Channichthyidae; genus Pseudochaenichthys; species Pseudochaenichthys georgianus. The sequence goes on from NC_047515.1 coordinate 27,350,807, forward strand.
GCAGAGTCCACACCGGTTTCTGCTGGTTTGTGATCGGCAGGAAGAAGACCATTTTATAATGTATTATTGTAGTGTTTAGTTTTACTTTTCACACACATGGTGTGAACCACATCAAGGCCCAAAGAGAGATTGTGATATTGCCATTATGGCAGTTGAAATGTTGAATTAATACTCTGCATTCAGAACATTTGAAACTGCTCTTTTTATTTTTCTGTTTAAATTATTCATTTATAATACATTTTGACCAAGTTTGGTCTGATGCAAAACTCATCACAGTTAGATTTGTAGCTATAAAATCAAAAAAATGAACCATCTAGAGATCCATAACATACAATTCCAGTAATAGCTCTACGCGTACAAACAACCATTTCAGATGACAGTGGAGTTAACCTACCTTAGTTCCAGGATATGATGTCGCTGCATTATGCAATAATCTTTATTTGTTGAGTTTTGGCAGGCAAAGTACATTTCCCAGATGCTCCTGTGCAAGCGGCCAGGTGTGCCAATGATGATGGTTTAAGAAGTTGGCATGACATTGTGCATGGTCTGGCTGAGGGACCACTGGCACCTGTAACCAACAGTCCACAGAAGAGGCAAGATACGCAGGTGGAGGGGGGAGAGGGGAGAGGGGGAAGAGAAACGAGGAAAGGGGATGACAGGCGGAAAGTAAATGAGACAGAAAGGGCATGCAAGAGAAAAATAGGCCAGGAAGAGAAGAGGCAAAGACGAAGCTATATAACTAGAAACAATCTTTCCGCATGTCAAATAACAGCGGGGCTCCATTTGTGTTCTCCTTTATGTGCACTGTGTGTTAACTGTCACCACATTTAATGATTATAGGGCAACAAATTGACCTTCTCTGCTATTTCCTGTTTGAACGACTAATCATATTAAAGGAATAGGCTGTAATCCTCCTTGTTCTTTTGCTCCGGCTATTCACAAGCTAGTGTAATGAGCTAGATAAAAGAGACTAGAACTATATGGCCTTGTGAATGTGTTTCCGAGGGTATATATTCTGCAGATGGTGAACACCAGGGGAAAGTTTCAAAACACTTATATTTGGATTGTACAGATGGAACATTAACAGACGGAGCACTTTCCTAACTCAACCTCTTGCTGCTATCGTCTGAATTATTTTCTTTGGTTTCAGAAGTATAAGAGTCACTTCGTGTGATATTTGGATACTAGCTGACTGATATATCTGTGTGTGTGTGTGTGTGTGTGTGTGTGTGTGTGTGTGTGTGTGTGTGTGTGTGTGTGTGTGTGTGTGTGTGTGTGTGTGTGTGTGTGTGTGTGTGTGTGTGTGTGTGTGTGTGTGTGTGTGTGTGTGTGTGTGTGTGTGTGTGTGTGTGTGTGTGTGTGTGTGTGTGTGTGTGTGTGTGTGTGTGTGTGTGTGTGTGTGTGTGTGTGTGTGTGTGTGTGTGTGTGTGTGTGTGCGCGTGCGTGCGTGCGTGCGTGAGCATTAATTGAGTCTGTGCCAGCCCCCCTGCTTCTTGGCTCTGCACACTCTCACACACAACGAGCCCACCAGCATCTATGCATGTTTAGCACAAGTCTTTTCCAAAACAATCACACTGCAGCCTGCCAGCCAACCGCGCCACAGCACACACCAAACTGAGAGAGCGTTCCAGCCTCTCTGCAGAATCCCTGGACTGGCCCTCTCTTTCTGCATGAAGCACATTGACAGCAGCACTCCTGTTAATTGGAAGAATCTGCAAAACGAGTAATTATTGCAGTTTGGGGTAGGCAAGACCATTCCTCTTACAGTGCTAGGCTCGGGTGTGGGACACTGTGTGAGAGTCCAGAAAAGAGGATGGTATTCTGTGTGTGTTTGTGTGTTAGCACGTGCCTCATTGTTCATATCTGTGCCTTGCAAACGGCTGCAAATACTCTATGCCACATCCTGGAGAACAGAGAACCACCCATTTAATTTTATAATGGAGGCACTTCATCACAGCTTTAGAACAGAAACCACCAGAGAGAGAGAGAGAGAGAGAGAGAAAGTTTGTTGTGTTTGTTTTTGACTCATAGTTTGCGTTCAAGGGTACTTTTTAGAGACTGCAGAGCATCAACCATGTTTGAGTAAGTTACAGCAGGTCACGCCAAACAGAAAGGCGACTCCAGCATGACGGAAAGCTAATTGTTCTCATTATTGAGTCTACAGGTGCTGTGAAAAATGCGATGCTCAGGAATAGATTTTGCTCTGACATTCTACCACACTCATAATGTGTTTTTATGAAGCCTGCAAGGTTCGTACCAGAGATCGAACTGAGTTGATCTGCCATACAGTAGCTGTAAAACAAAGGTTAAGCAAGCATGAAATAATCTAACACATTCTTTCAGTGACTGGGACTTCAGTGCCTGATGTTGGGCTATTTTTCTTTCTTTGTTTAAACCAAATGCTGCCTCCCTGATCTGCAAACCAAAATCTCATCAACATAACATGAAAATAGGTTGGGGCTTTTTCCATTGAGTTATTTTTCTCCATTATTTCCACTGAAGTAATAGAAATCCCTCCCTAGGCGAATGTGCGAGCTGCCCAAACCACCCCTGCCAGATCTACTGGAATACAAAGCAAGTGTCCCAACTCATTCCTTTTCATCAGGGCAGATTACATTTGCAGCAGCATTAAGAATGATTTGGCTAAATACAAAGAACTGACTACATTTCTGCCTTATTTCCCCATTACATATATTCAGCAGTGCCACAGCTCAAACCAGTTGTTCATTTAATAACAAATAAAACAAACAGGATCCTTCTTTGCAGTTTACACTTCTTTTAACCTTGGATATTGAATTTGTGTAATGTTGTCTTTCTACCACACATTTCCGTCCCATGTTCTTTGCATTTGTTTGTCCCCATAGTGAATCTTTGTGAAGAGATCATCTATAAACTATTCATCTTCCAAACATGTCGGAGTAAGCCCTATCCAATTTACTGAATTATCATTTGAGCATTTACAGCCAGATTGATTTTTTTTTTTAAATAAACTTGGGTCCCCAGGTGTCCTTTTGTCAAGGTCTTCATAGGTAAAACTAAAACATGCAGGTAGTGTACTAAGAGGCGACCCTTATTAAACCCATCTGCTTCCCTGTATCTGAGGGAACTCTGATTGCCTGGCATATCTCAGACACACACACACACACACACACACACAGACACATCTTGCACGCATACTTTCGGACACATGCACTGCATGGGCACCACTTTAATTTGCAAGAAATGATTTGAGCTGTGTTATTTACACAAGACTTCCTCGTTCAATTTCTTTCTCTTTTGTATCGGATTTATTTATTTCCTGTCAGCGCTGCTCCTATGTTTATTACGGCAATCTGCTTTTTCCTACCCTACCCTTTTTCTTTGCTCCCATCTCTGAGAGCACTATTACTCTTGCTGCCCACTCTGCTGTGGATGCAGATGCACTCAATTCAATTTCTCTACGCTGCTGCATAGGAGAAGGAAGGAGGGAGGGAGGGACGGGACAGGTACTGAGAGGGAGAAGGGGAAAAGGGGGAAATAAGAGGATGAGAGGTGTGGGCTGGTGCACAGCAGGTTGACAGATTCAAGACTGCCTCCACCCTTTTTTCTCTCCTTGAAGGATATTATCATAGGAGCTTGACGTAGCTCAGCACACCACGGCCTGGCTTGGATCCCTTTCCCCGCCTCAGGCAGAAACAAGTACGTCTTAACCAGGTCTGATAGACGTACAGGTATAATAGGAAAGAGCTGGTGCTTGAGCTACTGCCACTAAGGTTAGAGTAAGGCGAGACTGAGGGAACCCTCTGATCCCAAGCAACTGAGCAGATTAAACATGTTTCAGTCTTTCACTCTGAGTGTATGTGTGTGAGTGAGAGAGTGTGTAATATAGGGAGAGTAGGTGTCAGTGTTATAGCTGTGTAATTTCAAACAATAATTACAGCACGTTTAACATCGTAAGAGGGGGAGTTTTTATGAGATGTAAAGGTGCTCCAGATAGCACCCTCAAACAAGGTGAGGGTTAAACATAAATCCTGCAAATGTTTGGTTTTTTTGCATAAATCATGGTATGTGTTTTAATCAGGGTCAAGATTTAATGGGTGCTTATGGCGAAATAGTCCAATCAAAATGCCAGTGAAGGAAAATCTGTGAGTAAAACCCTTCTGATAGAATTCAGCAAAGCTAGTATAAAATATTGGCTATTTTGGAATTAAGGGTAGAAAAGGAAACTGTTCGCCAGCAGGGGGAAAAAGATAGTATGGGAATAGTTTTAGTGTTTCTTTTCCAGTGTGCAGCTGTAGTATTTCACTATAAGATTAAATTGTCCCTGAAAACCACTTTTCGGAGCAGATCAAGGGAGTTTAGAGCCTTATTCAGAGATGTATCTTGTGTTATCCTTACCCTGCTAACACAATTTAATAGCTCATCAGAACTGAGCCTTCCAGTGCGGTTTTGTTGTCAGTATTATACTGCCTAACATGCTTTTATGTTCATTTGTGTGTGAAGTGCATGTGTCCAGCAAGTGGAACAGCAGCATGTCAAACCACATTAATTTCTGAGGATCATCCATTCAACACGGTTTCTCACCTTGTGCATGTGCCAATAAGCATCCTTCCCCCCCCCCCCCCCCTTATTGCTGCTCTTTTCATTGTGAAGCCTGAAGGGGCTGTGTTTTTTTTTCCAGCAGGAGATTTAGACTTTGGAATCATCTGCCTCAAAGCTCTAAAATATGAATTCACTATCGTCTTTTCTATCACTTTCTCGCCTCGTTTTTTTTATGCTCTGCCTCCCTAGGGTAGCTCCGTCTTTAAAGTTGCTTTCATCTCTTTGGTGTTAGTGATGCTCCCCGTTCAGCGTACACTTATTTGATACTGTTTTTTTATCATATCACCATGTAAACCTTGTATAGAAAAAGTATTCTGAAAATGTTGTATTACATTACAGTTACATGCCCTCTTTCTAGTGTCAGTAATGCTCAGTTGCAAAACAGCAGATCAGTTTATGAGCGGCTTGGTCTCCTCCAGTTTATTGCACACAGAGCTGTCTCTTTTATGAGTTAAATGTCCTTAGTGCTGCCGACAGCCCTGGAGGTCAGAAAGGCTATGAATTATGAGAAGAAACAACTCTTCTGACTCAAGTCGCTTTTATTAGATTTCTTCTCATTATATTTTGATTTCATTTTCTCCAATGAGAATAGATACTAATTGCAAGTCATACATTAATGTATTGATTTTGAAGTATTATAAGAATTTCTCCCCTAAGATGATCTTTTGATACTAAAAAATCATGTCGATGCAAATACCGTATACGATAATTCCATCTGACTTTTCCCCCCTGAGACTCACACAAACACGCAGTCACTTCCAGTAGGGATGTAACAGGGGTGAAGACTGTGTGAGCTGCACGATACGGCTGTTGATTTAAATGTGTTGGACTGGGGAAAAGCTGGCTAGCCTTGCTCACAAGACTTATTAGTCGTCTTTTGACATATCTTCCCCAACACCCCTCCGCATTTCACTTTTGTTCTTGCATCTTGACCGAGATTCCCTCAAAACCTTGGAGAAATACATCTTAAGCTGGTTTAAAGACAGGCTTTGATGCCAATGCTTCTCTGTCCTGAGCTAAACAAAACACATCACTACATGTATTAAAGGAAGTGTGGGTGTGTGTCACACACTTGTTGTGGCGCCAGTTCAAGCAAAACATATTTATTAAGCAATAACTCTGCATGAGATCAAATAAGAAATAATGGCAATCAAACTGATTCATCCTCAATCTGACTAAACTTTTCTTCCCTGTGCTGAATCTGCAACTGCATATTGGAATGCGTATTGCGTTTTTTGAATAAGAGACTCACATCACAAGTCTACACACACCGGCATCTCTGTGTGTGTCTGTCGTTCTCTCCTTTGTTTGGTCTCTCAGAGACATACAGCAGTCCCCATTCCTCCTTTGTTTTTCTCAGTTTGCACTTTGCAGGCTGGAGATGGGGAATAGATCAAAAGCAGAATGGATGAGCTGTTTTGCAAGATCCCCCAGTCTTAACGGATTTCAAGGCTGGGTGAGACTGTGTATGGTTTACTTGGCTTGGTGTACGAGTTTGTGTGCGCGTGTGTGTTATATGCATGTATATGCAAATGAATGTGAGTGTGCGTGAGGACCTCTGTGCCTGTGAACATGCCTCTGTGTGTCTGTTTTTATCAGTCTACACAGTGCACCCTTGAAATCCTACCAAGACTCTCGTTATGGTGTAGCTACAGAGGATCCATAGATGCATTGTAATCGTAACTCATTGTTTTTATTTGTTCTCTCTTCTGGGTATAGACAGGTTCACACTTTGTTCTCTCAGCAGCCTCGTTAGATTCTTTAAAGGATTCCCGTTTCATATCACAAACATTGTCATCATCGTTTTATAATTATTGTTTTATAACTTCACAAGTGCCAAGACTTTGATCTACAGTGCACGCTGAACAGGATTTTACGTTAGGTTGCCTCAAGTATGCAGGGGAGTAATAGTAACAAAATATCACATTAATTAAAAAGTATTTACAAGATAATAAAGCAACATTCTATAGCAAATAAGTAAATACAATGCTCTTGTCAAGCAAACATTTTTCCTTTAGTTAAACTCACTCATGGCCCCCCTCACCAGAGGACCACAGTGATATCATCCTTATAATGCACCCTTCCATAACTCTGTCAAGAAAGTGTAGCTCACTCCATCTATCAGGCATATTATTTAAAGGTCCCATGTCATGCTTTTCCGGTTATTACCCGTCCCCTTGTGTGTTATGAAGGTTTTTATGCATGTAAACGGTCTGCAGAGTCAAAAACCCTTAAAGTACACCCTGTAGCGAGTAAAACTCTTAACACAGAAAATATGTGTCTATGCTGCCGCAGAACGCCTCGTTGGAGATTTTTCTTTATCCATTTTTTTCTTCCGGGAACCAAGTGACCTAACGACGAACCAATTGGTCCAAATGGACCAATCTGCGGAGCCGCTACTTACGTCCGCCATTGTAACACATAATCACTGATGTTCCGCTGTAATGGTGGTGGACTCATCAGAACAGAGTGGGCGAGCTGACCAATCAGAGCACACTGGGCTCATATATGGGGAGGGGGGGACAGGAGCTCCAGCAAGCCGTTTAGGACAGAGAGTGAATACACATACTATACAGAGATGCTGTATGAGAAACCCATGTGAGTTTGGAAAATTGAACAATGTAAATCTATTCTAGTATACCTCAACAATGGAATTATGATCAGTAGAAATGGCCATGTTATGGGACCTTTAATATTATATGAATTTATTGTAATAATTGTTTGAATACAGTATAGCATATCATCTCGCCTGAAAAGATGTGTCCAACCCATTGGTTTCCATCACTGTCACTTATAGCTTGAGGTGATAATTACCTGACTGTTACTGCAGAGTAATTTGTCCCGGTAATAACTATCTCACCGAAGACTAAGTTCAGATGTTAGTTTTCATTTTGTCCAGTTGGGTTTTTTTGCCTCAAGGGGATTTACAGTCTGTCCAGACACCCTCTGTCATTCGACTTTCAGTTTGGATAATGAAGATTAGGATTAGACTAAGTTAATAAGCGAACACACCCCTAAAGGTCTTGTTCTTTCCCCTAGTGTTTAGAGTATGTCTGCAGTAACACGGTCGCTAGAGATGAGTACATTTGGACAGTCAGTGATGTGGGGGTACACAGACTGAGCAGGGACTGTGGCTGGAAGGACATCCATTGTTTGCTGTCTGCTTCACTAGGGATGCAGCACTTGGAGAACATGCAGCGCTGCTTTGAAGATCTGCTCTGACAGACGAAAGACTTCCTTTTCATCCCAGAGTTAGTCTCATTACTAGGACTGAACAACTAATTCCATAATGCCAAATAATGAGTGTGCTGAAAATATGGCAACAATTACAGCGCAAATCACAGTTTAGAGTTTGATAAAAGAGTTTTTAAGTCGTCAACTTTTTCAATACTCACTGCGAGGTATACGAGAAAATACCACAAATCTGCCTCTTTTTCTTCAATTGGGACTTGAGTTTCAATTATATTATTTTCCCTGAAACTATTTTTACTGTAGGGCAGTGTCGACCACCGACACCACCACCTCTGTCTGTCTCACCCCATGAAGTTTGCCTAAAGCACCACCCTGATTATTCTCATTCCAGTTGATGAGTCACACCAGAGAGAGTTTTGGTTAAAAAAAAGCTATTTATCTCACTCTCTATTCCGTTGAGAGAACACACATAACAGTTAGACACTAACACACTTATACAATGTCTTTGCTCGTCATTTGAACAATGCGATCATTGTGAGTGGGTTAGCTCTAAATATACATTTTAAGCGGGAGATAGCTGCTGATTCAACAAGTGGTAATGTTCGCTGATGGGTAGAAACTGCATCTACTTCAGCATATTTTCATCAAGCTGAGGTGGCATAACGTAGCTATAAGAGCAATACAAGTCCATCCTCAGAGGCCCACAAGGTTATTTTGCCTCAGCAATTCACACATCCGCTAACAGACAGTAAACACACACACACACACACACACACACACACACACATTTCCATCCACAGTCAGACTCATTGCAGCGCTGTGACACCTGAATGCTTTAGCCCGGGTGTATGACATTATGCTTGATAATGGTAGCTATTGCTTCTCTCATTATGTGATGGATGGCTCTGTCACAACACTGTCTCGCCACACCCTATTGGATACGGCATTTTTCTGACAGGAAAATCAGCCAATCCTGACGCTTCAATGAGCAGCCTCCCTAATCTTTCCCCCGTGCTGTAATTCCAGGTTGCGGAATGAACCCTGGGTAATCCCTCCCAGGGAACGTCGTTGCACTTGTTGACACTTTCCCTGTCGGTCTCTCTCTTCTACCTTGCTCTCTCGCTGTTGCTCTTTATTTTTCACTCGCATAAACTCTCTCTCCACCTCTCTGTCTGTCTTCTGACTCTCAGATGCTGTCTCTTTCCCTTGTTCTCTCCGTCTGATGTTCTGGCTCCCTAGCTGGCTGCTCCCCATACTTTCTCATTGATTTTCATTCCGTTCGTCAGCCTCACCGCACCTACTCAGTACAAGATTGACATTCGCCTGCATATTTCTATTTCTCTCAGTCTTTTCCTTTTGCTCTGCTCCTATTCCCCTCTCTCTTATTATTTGTGATTCTTCTTCCTGCTTGCCTGCTCCTCAGTACAATAAATAGTGCACAGTACTCGTCAACAGTCTGAACTCTGTCTGAATTTGTTTCCTAGACTCCCTGCTTGTATTGCACTGTGGTTATTGATTGTAATTGCAGTGTAAATACCCAAATAATGACACTGAAACGAGAAACATCAAGTACAGTAGATAAATATATTATTTTGCATATATATTTGGCAATGTGCAGCATCTTCTCTCTCTGATGAATCTTATGAGTCTAATCGATGTTTGGGTTGTGCTGCGAGTATAATGAGATATCATGTAATGGTTCAGTGGTGTTGCTTCACCAAGATTAATGCAATGGTTAGCGATCCATTCACTTTTCTGTAATTTGCACAACCTACAGAATTATTACTAAATCATTACCGTATAAGGTTTTCAGTCTAAATGATGAATGTAACGGTGGGTTTGCTCCCGGCCGTGCTTCCCTGCTTATATTAGCAGATGTATACATCTTCCTGCCTGTTAGTCGGAGTGACTCACAGATAGTAGGCCTACAGCTCTATTCTCTCCCCCTCAAAGCTCATGTTGCAACAGGGCCACCAGAGCTAGTTCCTCCCCCGCCAGCATATGCTTCTTCTTCTTCTCCCTTCCTGCTCACAGCTCCCACATCTCTCTCACCTCCTGTTCCTGGGCAGGTGTCGTGGTGCCACCCCATCCCATTAACCTCTCAGTCACCCCCATGCTCAGCCCTCTGCTGACACCTGCTGAGCCCAGAAGTAGCCCAGCCCCCACCGGCTCTGACAACTGATTATGTACGCTGATTGCTGAACTCCATATTTCCCAAGTTCTTTTTTGGTCGTGCCACCATATACGCTCACATGTTCTACCTCTCTGTTTCTTGAGGCCGTCATCAGAGGAGTGTATAGTGTGTTGTTTAAGAGGTTTGGGTAGCTATAGTCTATTTGTGTGATCAAGGTGCTGTTTCTTCCAACAAGTAAACTTGAGGAAATGGGAGAGATCTTTTGATCATGTACTCTCAAAGGAAATCTTTGATTCCGGGAACTCTCTCTTCCTTTTTCTTTTTTTTTGTACCTCACATCATAACTTATGATCAGAGCTGGAGAGAGTGGTTAAACAGCTTCCAAATGCAGGCACTGATCATGATGAATGGGCCGTAATCCCTTGATAATTGTAGGCCAATTTAGTCCTGAAGAAAACTATGACCAAGAAATGAGAGCTTTGTTTACTGTAGTTTTTATTTTTTTCATTTCAGACTTCAATCACTGATCATCCAACTGTTCATCTTCTGGTGTCCAAACATGAACACTCCCAAAGGTTTTCCAGCATGTAGTCGAGAACTAATTTCATTGACATACTGTAGATAGCTTCACATCAACAATGTATCAAGGCTAAATGAAATGCCATATTCTCTCATTTATTCCTCGTACATACACTGTAATATTAATAATGGAGGGAGGTTGATTATTGAGATAAGGGATATTATTTCTCTCCAGATAGAGGTGGCAATGTTTACATAATGAGGTAGGTAACAGAGTTTGAATGTAAATGACCAAAAACAGTGTTTTGAAATTGTCACCATTATGTTTCTCAATGAGCCTCACAGGTTATTTTTTTATAAAAGACTTAACATTGCTGCCTTTTTCCTAGTTTGTTTGCATAAGACAGACTGTGATTTCAAACTAAGATACCTGAGGAGATTAGTTTAGCAAACCAACAAAAAGACACATTTTGCATATTTCATTGATCTTGATTTATCTGAGGTTATCTTCTGTGCCAACACATAGAGCAACTGTTCTGCTTGATATTGACACTGACATTGCTTGTTTCTGCGCCAGCCACATAAATGAAACGATAGCTTGTGAAGCCACCATGATAAGGAAAGCCAAATTGTTTTGCTGGTAGTTCTGCACACGTTGTGATGTTGTGAAGGGTCACATACTTCCTACCATATCATCACAAGCATAGATGTATTGAGTGAGAATAATAAAACGCTCATGCTCATCATCACGGGTCAACTGGTTATCACAGGGAAAGTCAAAGCTCTGCTGGCAAGAAAAACCTTCTTGGTTTTACCGAACAACTTTGAATTTGTTCAGTTTATCCAGTGCTTGCACAGTTTTTAATAAGCTTCAAGGTTGCAGAATTGTTCCAACCATTAGAGGAGCCGTGTAAATCCTTCAAGGTAAGAAAATACAAATCGCCAAGATTTTTCTTTTGTCAAGGACATTATGGTGAGATGGAGGTTATTAAGAGAAATGTGTATTTGACAGTAGCAAGAGGCATAAGTATAGAGTTACAAAATGATCATGTCTGTCGTCATGTTGTTTGACAAACTTGGGTCACACAAATAAATGAATGAAACCGATGAAGGCAGAGACAGATTGATAGGGGATGGGAGGAAAGACACCATGTGAGGTGGAGGTGTGGCTCTGTGCCACAGGATTGACTGGTAATTGTGTTAACGAATGCATTCTGTTGCCTCTGATTGAACACATGCCCTGTGTTTTCTCCTCAAGGAGCCACACAAAGGCTGTCTTATTTTTCTCCTACTGCCTGACTCTCGCTGTCACCTTTTCTCAAAACATTGTGATTTGTCCACTGCTTTCTCCCTCTCTTGCATTTTCTTCAACGAAGGACACACTTATTGTCCTTTAAGGAAAGAGGCAATTAAATACAGGTTGTTTCTATTGGCCTTTTCCAACTGATGGACTTAGTGACGTGTGTGTGTGTGTGTGTGTGTGTGTGTGTGTGTGTGTGTGTGTGTGTGTGTGTGTGTGTGTGTGTGTGTGTGTGTGTGTGTGTGTGTGTGTGTGTGTGTGTGTGTGTGTGTGTGTGTGTGTGTGTGTGTGTGTGTGTGTGTGTGTGTGTGTGTGTGTGTGTGTGTGTGTGTGTGTGTGTGTGTGTGTGTGTGTGTGTGTGTGTGTGTGTGTGTGTGTGTGTGTGTGTGTGTGTGTGTGTGTGTGTGTGTGTCCTTTTCACAGATTGGCCTGTGGCACTCTGAAGGTGGACTGTCCATGGAGAGAAAGCTTCCATCAATCAACGTGACGGACACGCTCTTCAACACTACTCTTACCATCACGACAATATTAGTGAGTACTACTCTATGCACGCTGATACGCACACATCAACAGGGTTGTGTGTCATTGTAATCGGCTCAACTCCTCATCTGATCTCCATGTGGCTGACATTCTGTGGTTGACAGACCATTACCATATCAAAAACCCATTTTGTATTTTCAGATCCAAACTCAGTCCTCTTGGGATCAGAGGAACTGCTGCTGTGCGATTGTTTTTGCCCTGAGTACTTCAGATGATGCTACATCACAGTGCATCAGCAGGAGCTAATAATTCACCATGTCAGCCTTTGTTGTAAATATAGATCCTGTGAGTGCGAGTTCTCACTACCCTCACTCTGCTACCTGTGACGAGTGATGCAGTTCTTAATAAATGTCCTTAATTACCAGCCGTGTTAACTATGAGTTATCTATGAATCCTGTTAACGAATATAATATTAATTATAATATATTAATTATATGTTAACAAAATAATTATTTTGCTCATTGAAGGCTTGATATAAGCAGCTGACATTTAAACAAATTAAATAAACATTATTTGAATAAGAGGGAAAATTCTATCACTCAAAATGTCCCATGCTCTTTATTACGAAAAGGCCAAATGTATAGGCTTATTAGAGAACAAACCAGATGACACTTGTCACACAGGGCAGCCAAAACATTTTGTTAATTAAAAAGGGTTCAATATGCCTCAATCGAAACTCATTTGCATGATGTTTTCGTCCGACCAGATTTGATAGCGTTAATGTGTTTGGCTGCTCCGGGAGGCTACATTTGAAGTTGGGGCAGAAACCCCACTGACGTATCCTCCTCCTCCTCCTCCTGGCTGCCTCCCACTGCATCTTGATCTCTCTACAAGAGTTCTCATCATTTAGCATGTTTTTTTTGTATTCTCACCACATCGAATTTTATTCATGAGTTGTATTCATTAGCATATGAACAGGGTGTTTGGTGAGTCATGCGCTGTTGACTGTAACTCCCCCTTGATCAAAATGTTGAACATTTTACATCGGACAATCCTGTAAAGCAGATATAATGAACTTTGTTGGAAGAAAAACTTCAGCTCAGTTGGAATGACCTCGAGTCATTGATCTCTGAGTCCAGCCACTGAAACACATATTGAGCTACTCACCACGCGAAGCACAAATGTTGTGGCACAGGTAATATATTCTTGACTGATCCAATTCTTAACAGTGATTAATTGCTCATCAATTAATTAGCAACCTGTTTTAATTAGAATAGCAGGTGTTTGTAATTTCAAACATTTGTGAGCAGAATAGAATGCTGTTTATAAGCTCAGTTTGTGTGTGTTACTGTAGCTTTGATATCACATCAAAGGTGTAAAAACGGATTCATGTTGGAACTGGATAAAACCGTTCATCTGCCCGTGTCTCGTGCCTTTCTTCATCCCTCGATACACACAAAGCCTGTCTGTTGCTCAGCTCCTCCTCCTCTCTGTTAATCAGACGATAAGACACAAAGTAGCCTGTGAGCAGATTGGTCCAATGTGTTATTCTGAGTGGCTGGCTTATCAGCTGTGGAGCTTTGGGAATGAGGGAAAGAAGGACATATAGTCATAGTCCGCCACTGAACAGTCCGCCAACTCCGGTCTCATTGAGACTGATTGGGATTCAGATTGAACGGTTCATTTCACACCGGAGGGCACGAGAGCTTTGGGACGACGGAGGTGTGTGTGCGTGTTTTCCTTCAGGGGGAGTACAAATGAGACAATATTTTCACAACAGAAAGTGGGTGTGAAAGAAAGAATTGGCTGAGCACAGAGCTTTGATTTCACTTAGGAGAAATAGAGTCCCTGGACCAAACTTCGGAAGCCACCAAGGAGCAATTTTCAGTGCCTATCACAGCTCATTCATCATGGTGTGATTGCCGTGCCGCTGTTATCTGGTTTGTGGGCGGCAGCCGCGCCACAGCTGAAAGCCTCCACAGGAACTCCTTACCTGTGGCACTGGCCTGGGAGACTGTGTGTGTTTGTGTGCGTTTGTGTGCGTTTGTGTGCGAATGCACTATATCGTAATGGATGCTCTCTTCCTCTGTGTGCTCAGTTTGTTCAGTTTGTGTGCTCTTTTGAAATGTTCACCTGGCCATTACAAGGCAGTTTCATTACACCTACACATGGCCGTCATCTTCCCACTTCAATTTTTAAAAAAAAACAGCTCACGGGGTCACAGGATTGATTATCACTTCACTGCAGGACCTGAAGACATGTATTTGTAATCAGAAATTGAGTTGGTGCAGGCACCGTTAGTGAAATAATGGCTTTATACCCTCAGTAGCTAATACAAAAAAAAGGTTTCTTGGGGTAATATTGTGGGGTATTGCGTTTTCTCTCCGTTCAAATTTACAGTAGCTTGTCACACAGTAGAAACTGTCATCTTTTCCAATTCCTATAGATCTCAGGTGATTTGCATTGGGACTGTGTGCCTGCTGGACTTCATGAGTTTTCATATCTTCGAATGGAGCTTCTGGATTCTCAATAAGCCAACCCCTTTTGAGGGAACATGGCACATGTATAATTTTGAGGTTAAACTAGAATCAGGAACATCTATAGATCTAGCTATTGGACTTGCTAACAAGAAAAGCAGCATCCAAACTCCTTGAACAACCTAAAACGAAGTCTCTGAAGCAGAGTATCACTGAATAGGCCTCAAAAATATATGTGCTTGTCTTTGTAGGGTTCTCCTACAGTGCACATCTGTTCCCAAATGAATCAAACTTGTACAAGTTAAACCCTTTATTTATTCTAAAATTCTCCACCTGGACATTTAAGCTCTCTTTGCAAAACTGACCACCATCAGCCACCACCACTTCCCCATGATAATACTCATTATCAGATGCACCCCTTTCTCCCTTTGGTCACACATTGAAATCAACAATAATGTTGAAAAATATTGTAATATTATTGTGTATCATAGGTCATTCATTTTTAATACAGAGGCTAGATAGTGAGAAAACTACCAAGTCCATAAACAACTCACATCATATATCACACATTTAAGTGAGGGATTTCTCCTTCATTTTTCACTGGCTTCACTCTCGAGACATTTGGTTATTACACCACTAGCAAATACTTAAACAGCCTTGAGTTTTAATATATCTCTCATTTAATTATGCTCTTACATTCTATAAATGCTCCTTGCTCGCAGAATTAAGGACTGCTTGTTATTCCTTGTTTCTAAAAAGAAATCAAATGGAGCAGAGCTTTACCTACAGGGACATCTCTCTTTGGTGCCAGCTTTCTGCCGTTGTTAGGGAATCATACCGTCTCAATATTTAAATCCCAACCCAAGACCCATTTTTCTTGTTAATGCCTGAAACGGCCCATAATTCCCTGCTGTAAGAGACACTTTCTGCCTGAGTCCACTGCAGTTCTCGTGGTCATTCTCTCTGCAGACTTGCCTCGCGTCACTGAGAGCTCTTTTACCCACTTACATATGCATTAGGAAGAAATCTACAGTGCACACAAAGCTAACAGATAAAAGCAGACGCAGAGGCTCAGCCGCACTGAGCCATGCGCACCTGAATTGCACATAGACACCAGATCTGTCCCTGTTTCTTGAAGTTTGTGTGTACTTCTCTGTATTCATATTTTCTGCATTTTGTTTAACATCAAGCACAGTTTGTTGAAATTCATAAAACATTTACATAACCTGGCACTTTTTAACAATGACCTAATATTTAGAAAAACTGTGGTGCAGGAAGTTGAATGGGAGCAGCTGTGTGTGTGTGTGTGTGTGTGTGTGTGTGTGTGTGTGTGTGTGTGTGTGTGTGTGTGTGTGTGTGTGTGTGTGTGTGTGTGTGTGTGTGTGTGTGTGTGTGTGTGTGTGTGTGTGTGTGTGTGTGTGTGTGTGTGTGTGTGTGTGTGTGTGTGTGTGTGTGTGTGTGTGTGTGTGTGTGTGTGTGTGTGTGTGTGTGTGTGTGTGTGTGTGTGTGTGTGTGTGTGTGTGTGTGTGTGTGTGTGCACTCGACTGTGCATATGTAGGAGAATGCTTCATCCTCCAAAGTGATCAGTCCACAAACAGACACCTCTTGGCCTGGGAATAAGAGGCTGCTTTTTAAAAGTCAGGATTTCTTTAATGACTGATTTTAAATGCCATTTTCTTAATGTATTTCATTTTTTGTAAAGCACTTTGAATTGAATTGCACTCTGAAAGTGCTATATAAATAAACTTGCCTTTAAAGCTTTATTTCTCTTTTGCCGTGATGTGCAAAAGAAAACAGCTCGAATTTCCTTCTGATTTTGCTTTCATGGAAGTTGGCACTTTTATACCCCTGTATAAACTTTGAAAACGTTTATGTATTTATTTTGATATCATTTTGTTCTCAACTCCACAGAAGGCTTGTATATTTTTTTTTGTCAGTTTGGTAGAGGTTTTGAAATGAGTATTAAATATGCAGATGTATAAACTTGATATTGCTCCTCATTGGGAACAATTGAACAAAGAGGATGGCACTTATAAAAAAGACCGCATTTCGGCATGTTTTTTGCTTTTTTGTAATGGAATATAATAATACATAATAAATCCTCCAGGCAACTTACTGTTTTAAAGTGAGTGAAAATGTCGGACTCAGTCTGGTTTGACTGCTAGTCTTTGCGAGAACCTTCTGCAGTCAGTAACATAGATGAAATGTGCATTGATATTGTGCCTCATGCATGCTGAAACATGAGCATGTATTGATGTCGTGTTAAACCAGAGTTGCAAATTGTGTTTGTTTCAAGAAATTAATTAACAGAGGGAGGGATTTACCTTCAAAATTTGATACATTTATGAAATGTCCTTAGCGGCTGAAAACTTGAGTGACTTTGATCTTGTATTTTAAATCGAACAGCTTGCTACTGTAGTCTTTAGCACAAACAGAAGTTAAGAGTGAATCGTTTAATGTTAGAGAGACATCTTGTGTTTTTTTTGTATTGAAGTAAATTTAATAGAAATTTGAAGCACATAGAATTGCATTACAATTAACCAAAGCCTTTGCTTTTTTTGGACCTTAACCAAAGAGCTGTTGTTAGCTCAACACCTCTGAGGTTAATGGCACAGAGGAATACGCTAAATCAAGTTTAGTCGGATCAAATTGATATGGGTTTAGAATAAAGAATATTACCAAAGATACTGTATGTGTCGTATACCCTTCTCTCCGTAAGACTCTCTAGGCTAGTGTAGCTGTAAAGCAAGTATGTTTGATCCAACTGTGAGTCTGGTTAGATATAATTGAATCCATATGCCGATTCCTGGTGTAGAGATCCAGACACAAAGTCGATCAGAAGTGACTTTATTCTCAGTCTTATCGCAGCAGAACAGGAGGCTGTTGGTTATAGTGCCCAGTGATGCAGACAAGAAAAGGCAAAGCCTTCCAATCTGCTGACAAAGTGACCCTCCCCCCCCCCCCCCCCCCCCTCCTCCAGTACGCAGCTACAGGTGGAACCAAACAGTTGCCATGACAACTTGGCAAGTCACAGTAACAGTTGTGCCACCTGATGTGCAGCAAGTTCTCAAATGTTCCAAATTTCTGTGGATCAAATATTTGTTCTGGCTTTCACTGTGAGGCAAATCAATCGCCAGCCAACCAGCCACCAAGCAAAGAAGTACTTCCAGCTGTGGCGATTACAAAACAAATTCACTTATTTTCCAGTTCTGAAAAAACACCACAACACTACTCTGTATGCGTAACACTCCTAAAAGCTGTCACAGTGCTTTAAATGGCTTACGCACATGGCTCTGTGTTGAATTACACACTCCCCGCTATAGTCGACTATCTCTTGAACAAGAGCATGGTTTGTGAGGTAGTATATATTTAGCATAACCACATAAACCTGAGTTGTTCAAAATAACACACAATACAACTTCTATCCACTGAAAAAAAGTGAACTGAACTTTAGTTTATTTCAGCCTTGTTCACTTAAAAAATATGTGGAGAACAAACTGTATGAGAACACACTGATGTTAATCATTTTTATCTAATGTCACGTTGTCAAAGTAAGTTTGTTTTACCTGGATTCATGAGCTGAGTGCAGGGACAGAGCAACTGCAAAGTGGTACATTATGCTGTCTCTTTTATGATGTAGTGGAGCCTGTGCGCACTAGTATGACAGTTGCATCATTTGAAAAATAGCACAATAGAGGTGGCTCCAAAATACATCACTGCGGTGCTCTTTAAATCTTTTCCCAACATCAACTAAATGACAAAACAAGACATAAATAAAGAGATAGCCAAACAGAGAGTTGCTTTTCTAAAAGACAGGTTGTAAATAGGTGTGTGAGAGGAAAACTGCTGTTGTTTCTTATCCACTTTTTGCAGATATAACAGATTTTAGAGCCTGGCACTGCTTCAAATCCACAAATCTCAGTTTACATTCAAGGCTTACCGGGTGTGAACAAGGACCTCCAAAGGCCTTAGGTGATGCTGCCACCATTCTTCCTAACTGTAAAGCAAAGCAATCATATTGAACATAAATATGCACACTACATTTTTTAGAATGCTGTCCAAAGGATGTTGAGGCTTTAAAAAAAAAAAAGATTGTTAGAAATTTAAGCAACTAAGATGTCCTGTCTCATCTCGAATGAATCCATGAATCCTACACGTCCCACTCAGTCATGTATTTCATGAGAACCTTTCTGTCAATGTATTTGAGACTTGACAACCCCAGTTTGTAAAGCAAGAGTCATTTTTCAGTCTTGAAACTTCCTCCACAGTTTATTATTTATTTATTTTTGTACAAGCCTTAAAGGATTTTTTATGAAAAGTAACCCGGACACCTAGTGCTGTTCGGGTTGAGTTGTGTTTCCTGTGACTGAAATATCTTTGCAGTATCTTTTCTATGCTCTGTCTTACTTTGTCACTCGACCAGTAGTAGACAGTCACTTTGAGATGCACTGTCTTAGCCTGTGACAAACCGTGTGTTTTTCAGGAGAATCCATATGTGATGCTGCGGCCAAACCACCAAGAACTTGAGGGAAATGATCGCTACGAAGGCTTCTGTGTGGACATGCTGAAAGAGCTAGCAGATATTCTCAAGTTCAAGTATCGAATCCGGTTGGTGGGGGACGGACTGTACGGGGTTCCTGGGTCCAACGGATCGTGGACCGGCATGGTGGGAGAGCTAATCTCGCGGGTATGTAAACATACACAGACTGAATGCAACCTGAAGCTTTCCTTTTTATCATACACACATTTTGATTCAGCAGTCAACCTTTTCAGCTTATACATTGTGTTTTCCAAAGCAGTCACAGCTTGTTGGTGGCTTGTTTTCTGTCAGCTCCTTTCCTTAAGCCTTCTGAAGTGACCATAACACACTTTACTCCTGAATCGGCCTATATTGTTGCTGTTAAATCTCTGAGTGAGGTCTTACCCTCCTCCAGCTACACTGTATGTAGCCGTTAACAGGCAGATAAGGTTATAAGGAGCTGAGGGGAGAAGAAGAGAAGTGAAACGGAAGGTTGGGGTGAGGAAGAGAAAAACAGAAATGAAGTAGAGAGGAATTGAGCCAATCCTAAGAGGTGATCTGTCTTCATTCTGTGGGCTAATGGAGGGGAAAGTAATTAAGTATGTAAAGCAAGGAGTGCCCACTCTTGTTATTGTCAAAGCCTGTTAAGTTGCCTGTGGACGGGTGACTTTCAGAAGAACTATGGTCGAAGCCAACCTCTCTGACAGGAGCTTGAGCTGTGGAGTGGCAGGGTGGGGGGGCAGACACAAAGTCAAGACGTGCTTGAGAGGGATTTGTCATGGGATTTGGGACATCTAGAGGGATGTTCCCGGGGGGACGGAAAGGCTTTGGCTTGTTAGGATAAAGGCTCAAAGGACTGGGAAAGACAGCAGAGTGAAATGCTTGTGAAAGAAAACAAAGGAACAGCCATGGTTGTACATTGAATGGATAGGTTGAAAGAATATGAAATGTACACTCGGTAGCAGCAAAAGAGGACAGCCTTAGGTTATTCCGGTCAACAGATACCTGTGTCCCTGCCAGGATCATCCAGACCGAGCAATATTTCACTGTGTGAGGGCAATTAGTTTGACGGGTGTCACTAAGCCTGAGCTAACAGTGAGACATGCCAGAAGGAATTCAGACCAAAGTCTAAGTACAGTATGTCCTCGTTCCTTAATCCACAAGCGCTGCGGTTAGAGAGAAGGGGCATCCCCAAAGACACAAAGTCAAATTCTACATAGAGGGTAATGTTTAATTCATCCCTAGTATTCACAAGTTTCATTGGTTTGCTTTTTTTTACCATGTTAGCGTGATATGATTGAATGCAAGTGAGAACAGGTATGATGCGACATTAAACAAGCAGTATTACAGTGTGATGTTTTGTTTTCAGTTACACTAGAAGGCATAACAGCGGGAAGGCAGGCAGATGAATCTGGTAATCAATATTAATATTCTACCAGCACATAAATATTTCAGTGGCTGTTACGACCGTTTGTTCATTTTTCAAAGGATCAGTGACTTTCTTTGCTGAATTTGCCTGGATGGTCGATCCCTGCGCGTTGCTTCCTTCCGGCACTGGGAGCAGGCGATCAGACTGTCAAATGACAAAAGAGGAGGCGGGGCCGGGGAGAGCTGATGATGGAGCGTCGTAGCCTGCGGGCTGAGGGTAGGGCAGCAGGAGACATTAGGCTTCGGAGTGGAGTGTAGGCTAGGGTAATGGTAAAAAGGAGGACATTGTAAAGTGTAATACACTAATTAAAGCACAGACAGAGCGAGATTAGAGCCCTAAATGTTTCCTGGGAGTGTTTTTAATGTGCACTAGTTGATATTTGGGAAAGAATGATCAATTTTCACATCACGTCAAAATGCAAAACACTTTTTCATTCAAGCTAGATGCCCTACTCCCTGTCTCTCTTTCCTGGAAATACAAACAGCGTGTTGTGGATTTTGAGTGGCGTCTGCAGTGCTGCAGCAGAGCTCCTCTCTCCTCACTCTCATCCTCCCCATTCCTCTCCGTCTCCCCAATCCTCTTAGTTCTCCTGCAGCAGACAAAGAGCAATGCGTTGCTGCTTTCACTCTTTGCTCCTCAGGGAGAAGAAAAATCCCTTGCAGTTGCACTTTGCTGGCCCGAATTATTAGCAGGGAGCCATCCAGTATTCAGTGTACATTGACCATTTCTACTTGTGTGTTTTACCAGCCATTGCTTTGTCAAGTGATTTGTCTTGACAGTGTTCCCTCGGCCAGCCACAATTGTTACCCTCTGCCCTACACACACACACACACACACACACACACACACACACACACACACACACACACACACACACACACACACACACACACACACACACACACACACACACACACACACACACACACACACACACACACACACACACACACTCACACACAGTGTCAATGCTGGATTATCCTCTTAACAGATAACGGTATCGGCAGACAAAGAGGCTATGGGATACAAAAGGGCATTATTAGGGAGTTAGCATCTAGTGGCCCACTTCCTATGTCGTCCTTTCAATCGCCCAAATGATTGGTTATGTCATTAACTTGTGTTCCCTCCTCCAGCATGCCTTTTGACTGAGTGTAAACATGATGTGATTCTACTCGCCCTCTGTGTTTCAGAAAGCTGATCTGGCAGTTGCAGGCCTCACCATCACAGCAGAGCGTGAAAAGGTCATCGACTTTTCCAAGCCCTACATGACCCTCGGCATCAGCATTATGTACCGCGTCCACCTGGTGAGTTAACTCCTACCAGCCCCCCACAGACACTAACTCCACCCGATCTAACTGGCCCACGTACAGCTTATCGTGGGCGTATCACAGCGGCCAGTCAGCCTTGTCTAATGGCTGCTAAAGAACCACTCTCCCTTTTGTACTGAAAAGTCTATCTCCAAACTCTCCTCCTTTGCACCACTTCTTCTCAGCTTCACCATTTCCCCTGCATGTGTGTGTTTTCACGGCCATACCCTCCTCTTCCTTCTGTCCTCCTCTCCTCCAACCCTGAGTCTCGCTTTCTTGCATTCCACTCCTTTCCCTCTAGTCTCAACTTTTTAATAGTGTCCAGCACTTTTCCTTTCTCCTGTGTTTGCTCATTTCCTCCTTCTGTTGCCGTGGCCCCCCATCCTGCCAGCACCATATGGCGTGTTTTACTGTGTGAACTTCCTGATGAATGTACCAGTTTTACAATTGTTTTCTGCTTGCCCTCTGCTTGGCTTTGGCCATCCCATTCACACAAGTTATACCCCCCATGCTCTGCAGAGAGCGAGCCCAGGCAGGAAACAGTGAAATAACAGCAGCGCAGGTGGAAATGAGCCAGTGTTTGCAGAATCAGAGGCCCATAAATCATCAGTCCTCCCCGAAACCCAAGGTGACACAGGGCCACAGTCCGCACTCAGGTGATCTGGCACGTGTGTAGTATCCCATAGGGGCATTTACTCACATCCCCCCTTACTCCTGTCTCCGCTTCTTGTAAACCTCTCACCTTCCCAAAGTCCAGCACTAATAGGTGTAGCAGTGAGGGACTCAATTGAGCGCCAACAGTTGGGCAACATCAATCGATGCTCGCAGCAGGTGCAGTGTTAAATGGGCTGCTGGGTAGCATATCACCTCTGAACACACACACACACACACACACACACACACACACACACACACACACACACACACACACACACACACACACACACACACACACACACACAGGTGTAGGCCACTGTATGATATATTGTTTAAATGTATGTTATAAATATTAAAATTGTGTGTTTTTGCATGTGTCAGAGAGATTTTGAAGTGATTGGTGTCGCTCTCAGGCCGGGGTCGGGGTCAGGCTGAAAACGTGCAGACTTCGTGGGGCTATGTCTGGAGTTTCTGAACTGTGCAGGGCTCTGATATGGATATGATGTCCCCTCAGGGTGGACACAGAGTAACACAGTTAAATTAGCATTGACTTGGCCCAGTTGACCTCAAACCGCTGAGTACGTGGAAATGAAGAAATCAGTTATTTTAAGTTAATGCGCTGGTGTATGAAGGTTTTGAAAAGATAGAGAGAAAAGAGAAAGGTTAAAGATAAGAGGGAAGGGGAGGGGAGGGGAAGACAGGTCTCCCTTGTCTCTCTCTCCCTCTCTCTCTTTCTCCCTCTCTCTCTTTCTCCCTCTCACTATTTCTCTATCCCACAATCATTACCTACTCCTTTTACGCTCCCATTGCCCCTCGGTATTTTCTCAGATCTGACTCAGAGCGGCCCCTCAGCATGGCTCTAAAATTCAATATTTGAATTTATGTGACTGCACTTGTTTAGTTTGAATCCACTGACTATTGATCTGAGGCCCAGTGATTTCTACAAGGGGATTTGCTGCTTATTTCAAACTTTAAATGAACATTTCAGCCCAATCAATAACAATGGCAAATGCAATAAAATAAAGGTGCATGTTGAGTATCAATTACCCCCAGAGAAAATGCCATTTAATAAATAGCTCTCTTCTTTACCAGTATGTATTGTATTGTATGTCGGTCTCCCTCTCACACTGTGTGTTTTCATAATTTTTTATTTATTAACAGTGTGACGCATATTAACCTTTTAAGGCAGTAAATATTGCCTTTTTTTTTTTATTAGAACAATATAGTAAGACGTATAATTCTATTTTGGCTATAATCAGTCAAGTGTATTACAAAGCTATATAAAACTGTTCCCAGAGCATCACTGCCTTTAAATTCAGACCGAATGCATTCCTTTATGAAACTCCACTTGTTCCTACAGTACATTCTTGTTCCAACAAGTCAACTTTTTCTTTGAACAGTCAGTACAGCTGCAATTCATGAAACTTAATTACCTGACACATAATTTTGTGACAGTGTGACATTACACAAAAACAAACGGGATCAGATACTCTGAAGGGATCACTGCTGCCTTGTATACTCAATCGGTTATGATAATAAAAATACCCCGACAGGAACAGATATAAGACAGCTTGAAGCCCTTGCAGAGACGATCTGTACCTGTCTTGGTTCTTCAGCTGTCTTGCCTGACTGCTATTTCGTGCCTGGTTGGTGGTTTTTAGTTATTCTCTGTACGTATACCGCCAAGTGGCAATTTATCTTATATAGTGTGTGGGAGACATGCAAGTGGTTTGAGGCTATATACATACATTTGATTTGCTTTACACACAAATCAAACAGCACACCTTCATTTTAGCAGCCGGTACAAAATGTGAATTGGACTTTAGAGTTAGGAACATAACCTAGAGCTAATGTCAGCCTTTTCTAATAAAAAAAACATCCCTATTACATTCATCATCTGCGCAACAAATGGCCATATGCTGTAACCCAAGACCCCAACACTCCGAGGTACTTTGTATCAGTGCCAGTTCTGTCAACCACACACTTCCTTCATTTTGGAGACCGTTCTGCATTGCATGTGTGCGTATGTTAGAGTAGGAGAGTGGTGCTTAATTAGACATAAGAACTAAGTAGGGGTGTATGGAGGCTGTGTTTAATTCAACAGCTGCCCTGAGGGTAAAGCTGGGCATATGGAGCTTTATTGACTCTCTGGCCACCCACGACCTCAGACAAAATTACACAGACAAAAACATATGTAGCCTTGCACACATACATGTTCACAGACACATACATACTTTCACCCTGTAATTCACAGTCGCACCAAACGAAGCACTCAGACATGAAAACAGGCAACCTAGTGAGCCCAGGGGACAGCGTGATGTTGATATTTACATGACCCGTGAACTCTGCAAAATCAACAGCTTTTTGAAGATTGCCCCCGCTGCTATCTCAACAACAGTAAGAGCTCCTGGCGTCGGCACTGACACAACTAGAAATCCACATGCTATGAAAGAGCCCTGAAAATGAGACAGAAGGTGAGGAGACCCAGGGAAGGAGAGGAAGATAGACAACATGAAAGAGAATTAGCAAGAAATGGACAGAATGAGAAGAAAAAATGGTGGAGAGAAGATGGAGAAATGAGAGTGAGAATTGAAATGACAATAAGTGTCCTTCTGCGGGTCCGTATTCAGGCAGGCAGCCTCAGGGGGCAACAATGTTATCTGAATACCAAGAGGCAGGATGACTAGGTGAAATCCTTGACGGGATAACCTCACCAGCTCCTTCAGCCACCCTCCTGGCATGCAGGCAATCCTGAGAGAGGCAGCAAAAGAGAGGGATGGTGTAGAAGGGACATTGGGAAGTGTGGAGCGAACAAGGGCAATGCCAGGTGAATGAGCTCTTCATCTACGTGTTTATAGAAACGAGGATACATACTTTAATAGGCAGCAATTCCTCGCTCTTCTATTTGTTGAGATGTACTCATAAAAAGGAGTCGTTAAGGACGATTCCCCTCTGCACCACGTCTGCAATCTCTTCCGTCCTTTGATTTGCTTCACGCCATCTTATCATCTTAACTTAACGATAAACCTTTTATAAAATTATTCCCCTGCCTCTAATAAGAATAAGTCAAACGCAGTACCAAATGTTTATGTGTGAGGAGCCAAGGCAACCTGTGGATATAATGTATGCTTAATGCTTATACACTCACACTTGGCGCTTGTTCTACTATGAAATCCCTTTATGGCAGAAGGTTTACTTTTAATATCTAACTCAAGCACCGGGTCAATTATTAATGTCAATACTCTCAGTTTGTTTGGTCCCTACTTCCTAGTTTTAGAGTCTTCAGTGTTTTCCAAGCTTACATCTCCCATTTAACAGTAACTACCAGACTAGCCATGGCTGCTGTGTGTTCCCCAGCCAAAAGTCAGCTACCTGCTCCTCCTGTGTTCAGCACCGGTGCTCCCCGGCACTCGGCTGCCCAAGCACATACTGTATCTATCCTGCTGCTGACTGACAGCACAGACAGCTGCTGACAAGCTTTGAAACACAAGCACACACACATACAAACACACAGCTACTTCTAAAATGAAGAGAGAGCCGACCCCCTATGCAGGCATGAGAATCACTCACCTTTCGGCGTAATTCGCCGTTTTGAATCCAAAATAGGTCGTTTGTGTGATTCATGTAGATCTGCAATAAAAATATTTTTGGGGTATGACCCCCGGTCTGGGACCCGGAGTAATCTGCGGCCGCGAGCTGTTATGTGCCATCATGACACGCATGGTGTTCTTTTTTTATATATTATAATGCAGCGCGAGCTGTGTGCTCGAGTCTTCCTGCCTGTTGGCTCTGCTACTCCGCGATGATGGTCTCGCTTCAGCAGCCACATTAGCTACGGGTGCGTTCGTTAATATTAAAGGTCACATGTCATGGTCCTTTCTACTGATCATAATACCATTGTTGAGGGATATTACAATAGAAAAATACTGTGCAATTTTCCAAACTCACATTGTTTCGCATACAGTATCTCTGTAAACTACGTGTATTCACTCTCTCCACTAAACGGCTCGTTGGAGCTCTTGCCCCCCTCCCTGTGAGCCCAGTGTGCTCCGATTGACCAATCCACAGACTTCCTCACACACACGCAGCTCAGCTGATGTCTCCTCCGGGCTGCTGCTGATAACAGACAGTAGCGATCGCGGCGAAATTCTCTC
Source organism: Pseudochaenichthys georgianus (assembly GCF_902827115.2). Classification (NCBI taxonomy): domain Eukaryota; kingdom Metazoa; phylum Chordata; class Actinopteri; order Perciformes; family Channichthyidae; genus Pseudochaenichthys; species Pseudochaenichthys georgianus. The sequence goes on from NC_047515.1 coordinate 27,377,556, forward strand.
TGCAGACCCATTCTCACAGCGTTTATCAACCTTTTTCTTCTCAATATCAAGCCACACTTATTGTTTTTACTTCGGCTGAGACTTTGTGTGTGCTCGGGGTGATTCACAACGTCCGATTGTTTCACGTTGTGAATCGCGCTGAGCTCCGTGGAGGTGTGATTTCCTTGTTTAGCGAAACACAGCCTGAGCCAGGCCCGGTTCCAGAGCAAAATGACTAAGGGTGCATCTAAGATTAGAGAAGGTGCAGTGGTAAAGTGCTATTTTGTGGGGGGTGTACCTAACAACCTCTATGGGGGGTCCTCACCTCCTTTGGGGGGGTCCGGGGGCATGCTCCCCCGGGAAGATTTTTTTTTAAATATTGAAGTTAAAAGCATCAATCTGGTGCACTTTGAGAGCAACATTAAGAGATCTATGGATCTATGTGCTCTTTGCTTGATTATGCCTTCCCAGTCCCTTATCACATAGCCTATAAGAGCATGGCGCCAGTTGTTGTAGCCAGTTGTGGTGAAGGCATCTGACTTACTTGAACCGAAATGTCTACATGCATAGCAGAAGATGGCATCTTTTTTACATGAATATTCCAGCCAATCTCTGTTTTGAAACCATGAGCTGCAAAATGAGCGAGTTGGGTACTTTTTTTTTAAATATACCTGGGCAGGCTCTGTTTTGCAGAGGTCCTCTGGCACTTGCGGGCCGCCGAGGGGTGGCGGTGTTTGGGGTAACGAAGACGGCTGTGGCTGCTCCGCCTCTGTGGGCGAGGCGGGCAAAGCCAGCGAGTCGGGCAGGAGGACGTTAGTGTCCACGACAGTAACGTAATGTCCCCATGATCTGAACTGTTATTACCTGCAGTAGATGCAGTGTATGCTGGCGATAAGGGCTGGTTGTTTTAACCATGTTCTGATCCATCATTGACTGCTGTGTAAGCACCTTGCAGATGATGAATGTGCAGCGGCACAGGTCACACGCACCTGACATAATAACGTTACTTACCGTTTAAATTAATCAAATAAATGCAGCAGAGCAGACAATGCTCTTCTTCTTCTTCTTCTTCTTCTTCTTCTTCTTCTTCTTCTTCTTCTTCTTCTTCTTCTTCTTCTTCTTCTTCTTCTTCTTCTTCTTCTTCTTCTTCTTCTTCTTCTTCTTCTTCTTCTTCTTCTTCTTCTTCTTCTTCTTGCCCTGAGCACACACACAGTCTCAGCCGAAGTAAAAACAATAAGTGTGGCTTGATATTGAGAAGAAAAAGGTTGATAAACGCTGTGAGAATGGGTCTGCAGAGAGAATTTCGCCGCGATCCCAACTGTCTGTTATCAGCCTGCAGCCAGGGAGGAGACATCAGCTGAGCTGCGTGTGTGTGAGGAAGTCCGTGGATTGGTCAATTTGGACCAATCAGCGGGGGCTTAACGTAACGGCTCCGCGGACTTAACGTAACGGCTCCACGGATTGGTCCATTTCGTTCCGGTTACAACATGATGTCCTGATGTACCCGGAAGAATCAAATGGATGATGACGTTTCACCAACGAGGCGTTTTGGGGAGTTCTTCTCTGTGTTACGGAGCGTCCACACTACAGCTTCAAAAATAGCTTGGAGCTGGGCGTGTCTGGAGCTTGGGGATTTTATTCAAGCAACACGACCAACAACCAATCACATGAATCTCCCGCCCCCGACATACAAAGCAAAAACCCCCGGGGATTTTATGCGAGCAATATATATATAAACTCCTCAAACAGGCGAAAACCTACCAGTTTCCCCCACTGTCTCTGCCACCTCCCTCCATGCCTGGTTCCTCCGGTTTGTATCCCGGTAGGTGAAGAGGGTCTGGTCATACAAAACCGGGTGATTTTCTACGGCGATACTTAGTTTCTCCTCCGACTTTTTTTGAAATATAGAAATGAACGGCGGGATATCTCTCCCAGCTTAGACGCGGTTTGATTGGCTACAGCTTCAGCTGTCAGATTTTGGGAAACGGGATTTGATTGGCTGGCGCTGGCTACGCCGGCGTCTCCGGCGTCAGAAGTTGAACATTGTTCAACTTCTGTCGCCGGAGACGCCTGAGACGGACCGCTCTGCTACCCACAATTCAGTTCGGCGAAAAAGTGCGGCTACGTGACGTCACCCCATTGAAAGTGAATGGGCAGATTGGAGCTTTCGATGCTTTCGACGCTTTCGACGCTGTCGACGCTGTAGTGTAGACGGGCCGTTAGAGTTGTACTCGCTACAGGGTGTACTTTGAGGGTTTTGACTCTGCACACCGTTTACATGCATAAAAACCTTCATAACACACAAGGGGATGGGTAATAACCGGAAAAGCATGACATGTCACCTTTAACTGTGCGGTCCGGAGTCACTGTGGCACAGACTGCACCGCTGGTGAACAGCTGTTAGAACGGGCCGTTCAGGTGTTCAGAGCAGAGCTCCCTGTCGGAGCGCAGAGCGTGATGTGCACCGAAAAGTTTTTCTGTCGCAATATTATCGTTGAGCTAGCTAGCTAGCATACATTGTCACTATCTGCTAACGTTAGCTTTAGCCTTCGTTTTCTAATAGTTTTTTTTTCATAGGCGATAAACGGAGGTGGTATAAGTATAGATCTTGTACTTGAGTAAAAGTAGAAGCACTCAGATATTGTACTATAGTAAAAGTAGAAGTACTCAGATCTTGTACTTGATTAAAGCAGAAATACTCAGATCTTGTACTTGAGTAAAAGTAGAAGTACTCAGATATTGTACTTGATTAAAAGTAGAAGTACTCAGATCTTGTACTTGATTAAAAGCAGAAATACTCAGATCTTGTACTTGAGTAAAAGTAGAAGTACCAGAGTGTAGGAATAGGAATACTCTGTTAGTAAAAGTACTGCATTCAAAATGTTCCTCAAGTAAAAGTAGAAAAGTATTCTCATCAAAATATAGTGAAAGTAGCGACAGTAAAAGTAGTCGATGTGCAGATTGGTCCATTTCAGAATAATATATATGATATGTTTTATAATGATTGATCATGAAAGTGTTCTCAATGCTGGTAAAGGTGCAGCTAGTTTGAATGAATTTGTATACTGCAGGGTAGCTTGTGGATTTACTCCAGGTGGAACTAAAGTCTGATTCAACACTTGATTAGATTTCACATCATTCATCCAGATCTGTGAAGTAACTAAATGTATTAAATACATGTAGTGGAGTAAAAGTACACCATGTACCTATGAACTGTAGAGGAGAAGAAGAACAAAGTAGCAAAACATTGAAATACTTAAATAAAGTACAAGTATCTCAAAATTGTACCCAAGTATAGTACTTGAGTTTATGAATTGAGTTACTTTACACGAGATGCCATAAAGATAGAAAGACTCAGCCTTGCACAGAGGCATGACAATAGATTTTCAAAATGCTCAACAGTGCTGCCAAAATTATAAACTGACTGCTACACAATTAAAATAAATGCTTTTATATATTTCTATTAGATGTGACTCTTTACCATTTCTGTTATTATTAACACTGCTGCTTTAGTTGTTTTGACTGCTAAAATCCTCTGTTATTCCTCATTTTAAAGCCGATATTCCGTGGGGTCGGGGGGCTCGGGTCCTTGTCACCTTTTCCATACCTGATGAGTTTGCATCCCTGATAATACTTGGTAAGGAGGTCATAATATTTTTGACTCATGGCTGAAGTTAAGTTTCTCCCAGGTTGGCAAAAAAAAGGCATCTCAAAATGCATCAGATTGATGCTTTAAAATATGGAATATACAAAATGTTCTTCCGGGGGAGCATGCCCCCAGACCCCCCTAGAGGGATAATATCCTTCTCACCTTTTTCACCCCTGACCCGTTTTCATGCCTGCCTATGAGCTCACAATAGACCATTTGGATGCACTGCAAAGTATAGGAAATTGCTCTCTCAAGTCAATTTATCCCTGATTACTTATGCATCACTAAATACACTCAATATTTACATTCATAAGTTATTTAAAACTATGCTAACATTGAGTCCTCGGTTGCAGAGATGAATCTGAGGCAAGCGTCTGTGAAGGACAGATTTCAATATTATTTTACATCTTACATAACAGGAGTCAGTCACCTCAACTCAAGCAATAATGTAGTAGTGCACTTACAGAACTGTACTGAACTTTAACAGCTGCGTTAACACATTAACACTTGTGCTTATATACTGCCCTTAAGCTACAGTGTGTTTTTACTTCTTTCTTCCATTGGTCCAGCACCTACCTTCTGGGGTTATTGGATGTGGGTGACTTCTATACATTTTGTTGATTACAATATAAACACATCCAGCTGACGAAAAGCAAAGTTAGCCTTAATTAATTTGCAATCTGATGAATATAGATCCAATATATACTCTTTTTTGCTTTGTTTTGGTCTCCTCCAACCATTGAGGGATATGTTTTGGATAGGAGTGTAATGCTTCATTATTTTCACCAGCCACTGTCAGTCCATCTGTTTGCCTGTCTGTTCTTTAGTGCTTGGCAGGAAGTATACAGTTGGGTTGGTTGCTGCAGTTAAATCAAAACAATGTGCTCAAAGGCTAATGCTCTGTAGCGTTATTGAATTGGTCATCTGTTGTTTTATCCCTTCTGGAGACTCTTTAAGATTATACTATACAAAGTCTTCTGATCCACTGTAGTATAACAGTATTGATATGTGCACCTTTTAAAACGTGACCTTATGTCAAACATCATACTAACCCAGATCTAAGTTTATGTCATCACAAAATTATCATATAAGGAAGATGAATTAATTAAGCCTGTTCTTTCTAGGACTAGTAAATAAGACATAAAATGGGAAAAATATATTTCCAGGGAATATCTCCTGACACATTTCTGGAAACATGCACACATTGTTTTAATACATTTTATGCAGTTCCCATTTCGCCTATCTGACCGTCTTTGTACTCATTAGTGTGTCTCTTGAAGCCTCGCAACGGATAATTTCCCCTCCGGCAGCTGAAATAAAACTCAGAGTGTTAAAGTACACATATTAAACCACAAATGTTACATTTCTCAGCAGCTTGCATCCCCCACTGTATCCCTCTCGTCCTTGTGATTTGCGTCTCCTTTTACCTTACTCTCTTTTTCTAATCTGCTCCCCTGCACCTTCACTTCTCCACCATCTGTTAGCATAGGTGTCCCGTGTCTCTACAGCTCTCTTCATCTAAATGATAGCTCCTTGGTGGGAGCCTAAAATGTGGACATGCAGGGAAAGCATTTATCAAAACTCTGTTCAGCATACATCCAGCGGGACCAGCAGGACTTATGTCAGCACACAATGTACTGCTACACCAAGAATGCTTGTGCCAATAAGAGTACTATTTGTTTTACAGCAGTACTCTACCTCTGATGGCCATCTAGTGTTTCACCACTCTACTGTTCTATTTTGAGATAGCTATGATCAATATCATCATAAGCATTACACTCCATAGATTGACAGACAGACATTAGGCCTGGCAGGCTGCGTCAAAAAATTATACTGAATCTCATTCTCCTCCTGCTTTCTGCACCACTCCTTTTCTTCTCAGTCAGGCTAATATGGAAGTGATTACAGATGAATTAATGAATTTTCATCAGAGCGCAAGTCTAAATGGGGGTTCGTTTATCATAACAAATGTCCACCAAAATAATTTCACCCTCTTGCTCCAAATTTAATTTTGGAGTGCCTCAAAAATGTATTACTGCAGTGTTTTGGCATGTGTGATGTCCCTCAGGAGTACCTACAGTAATTGAGTGTTTTTGCATAAAAGCAATTAGAGCTTGTTCAGGTTGGCTCCACAGTGCTGCCTGTAGACAGAAATGAAAGATGACAACACTTGGACAGTTGGTTGTTTTGATCACGCCACTATTTTACCATGTTGCTGGCAGTGACAACCACGTACATTTCATAGGCATTATCAGATGGTGTAACAGTAGGTGCATCTGTGTGGAAGCGGCTAATATTCCCTTGCTGATGTTCGGTCACCAAGGCTAGGCTGAACATGGACATTTAAAGACACGCACACAAGCGCATTAATTTGTTTCATTTAGAGAATAATAACTTTTGGTGCAGGAAACATTAGCAATTAGCCCCTTTATTCCAATTGGTATGCCAGCTGCCAACCTTATTTAAGACACTTTATCCCCCTTACTACCAATCCAAGTACCCTCCAAGCTTGAGCACTGTACACTCCCAGTCATACAGGAAGTCAGGTATAGGTCATATAAATTAATGTTGGTGTAATGTTTAGCTGTAATAGTTTACCTGATTATTTGACCTTTCTGTCTTCGGTGCATGCAACTTTGTGGAGGGCGCAAATGGTGTTCGTCTCATAATGTTGACCTTCAATTGTTCCTTTAATATGATTAGACGTCCTATTATATCTAATGTGATTTCATGTGAGAACATGTACCAATTAACAGAAAGCAGTTGGTCAGTAGTTTTCCGTTTTTCATTAAATGGTTATAGTCCCCGAATCATGGAAATAAAACCTGTTATCTGTGATGTTGTATCAATATACAGCCCTGTGCCCATCTGTTGACAATTCATGGGAGACTGGGTTTGTGCTTTCATACAATGTTGATCTGAATGTTTACACGCAAATGAGATTCATATAATTATATTGTTATGAGTTAAGGACAGGGAAATCTAGGCTTATCACGTGAAAATCCATTTATTTACTGTCCCAGTCACCTTTTCATCCTTTCCAAATTACACAGGCGGTATCAAATGTTGTTTAACACAGACAGAAATGGGCCAGAGGCAAATGAATCAACTCGAAAATGTATCAACATTTGTTTTAATTAGTCCGGGGCACGCAGTTTCTAGGGGATGATGTTAGAAACTGTTGGAGATTTTTTAGCATACTAATTAGTTAATCTGCACCTCTACAAATAATGATTTAACCTCTAAGCTCTCTGCTCAGCAAAGGCCAGTGTTGTTTGGCTTGTGTGAATGGAACATTAGATACAAGTGATCACAGTCTGTGCAGGCTTTCATGCTTTTAATGCCTATTGTGTGTTTGTGTTTTTCAGGGACGTAGACCAGGCTACTTCTCCTTTCTGGATCCATTCTCCCCTGGTGTCTGGCTCTTCATGCTTCTAGCATACTTGGCTGTTAGCTGTGTCCTGTTTCTTGTAGCCAGGTAAACTGCTCACCAGTAAAAATACTCTGCACAGATGAGAGAGAGAGAAAAAAACAAGGAGACATACAAAGGGGGTAGAGAACAGAGAGTAAAACCACAACAATATTTGTTTGGGGGTTACACAAAGGAGGAAACAGGTGTCTGTTCTCTTGCCTTGCTTCAGTCTCTATCTATCTAGTCTGTAGCGTCTGTAGTCCTCATCACATCAGGAGAGGGTCTCCTCCCAGTGGTGGGTCTCCAGCGTCACACTGGCCCCTGCTGGTCATGGAGGGAAACGGCACAGCTGCTCCTGCTAATTACTAGTAAACATTGAATGTACTGATCAAGAAGGTGGGTGAGTTTTTGGGTCGTATATTTATTTATCATAAAAACGTAATTGTATACACCTTCTGTTTTTACTTACATTTGCTAAGAACAATATTTTGTTTAGGATCATACTGGGCAGTATAGCATTTTAAAAGATAGGTTCATGTTTTTTCGGGGGTCTGTCCTTAAACAAATTCAAATGCTGTAATGTACATGTACAATATAATGAATGGCCGTAATGTATTTCCCACTTTCAAATGCAGTTCTAAGGAGAACATAGCCAAATAAAGGACATAGGAATCCACTAAAGTGAATGTGTTTGTAATAAGAAAGCAAGTAAGTCAACAGGGTGGGAAACATAAAGAGGAAATATCCTACTAAAACTATGGTTTATTTTCACAGCCAGTTTGCACAGGAGGAATCATAACAAAAACTAAATATTTCGATGTTCGAATGAGCAGTGAGTGAAGTCCATTTTGTATGTTTCTTTAGTTAATTTACACTGATCAGAAAGATGTTATGCCTTAGTAAGACAGAGACTTTTGCAAATAACAGAGTTGTCACAGAAATGCAGCACCATTTGCACATACCAATTACATTGTACCCCCCCACACTGTGAAAGTAGGCAGCACATGGGGAATGAAAAGCAGGTTAATTCTCTCTCGAGAGCCAAGGTGACTTTGTGCTCAGTTGACTGTCAGAGTTGTTTTGCTCTGTGTCTGTCTCTCCCTGTCTTTCCCCACATCTCTTGAGTTTTGCTCTCATCTGAATACTTAATCCAACTTTCATTTCCACTCTTGTTGGCTGTTTTCCTCCTGTGACTCTCTCTGTTGTCTAACCCCATTGTCTCGTTCTCCCTAGATTGACACCGTATGAGTGGTACAACCCCCACCCCTGTCTAAAGGGTCGCTGTAACCTGCTGATCAACCAATACTCACTTGGCAACAGTTTCTGGTTTCCTGTTGGAGGCTTCATGCAGCAAGGATCCACCATTGCTCCCAGAGCTTTGTCCACACGTTGTGTCAGTGGAGTGTGGTAAGTATTGGGGACAAGGACACACAAACATGAGAGTATTTGCATATGTTCATCTTTTAAAAACCTCTCAGTTATTCACCCATTCAACTCTGTTATCATTTGTTGCATATTGCTCCATCGTGGAATACATTTAATATTTCATGTGATCTTGAAACTACATCCAGATTTCCTGGATACCAGAGTTCAAGATAAGAAAGTGATGGATTCTGAGCAGGTGTATCTGTGAGACATTGTCTGTGTATGTCTGGCTTTGCAGCAAAAACATCACTTCCTTTCATCCAAACCGAGCATTGTCACCTACTGTATATCCATACACACCCACCCATTCTCGCATCCACCCCGTCATCCTCTGAAAATCCTGCAATGTCTTCTCCTCTCAGGTGCGCAGCTATTTAAATCCTCCCACACTTTCACCCAGACAATCTATCTTCATACACCAGCCTGCCCATTTACATACTTTTGTAGGTGAATACATATGTTATTGTCCCCTGCCTCTCCTCTACAGGTGGGCCTTCACATTAATCATCATCTCATCCTACACCGCCAACCTGGCTGCCTTCCTAACAGTCCAAAGGATGGAGGTGCCAATTGAGTCAGTCGACGACCTTGCAGATCAGACGGCGATAGAGTACGGCACCATGCACGGAGGATCCACTATGACCTTCTTCCAGGTCAGAGGTTACACACTTTATTGCGCTTGATAGGTTGTTTATTCACAGCTACACATATATACACAAACTCACCCGTAGCCTGCAGGGATCAGTGGTCCATCAGTGATGTTTCTCCTGATCCTCCTGATCAAATGTCCTAGTTTCCTTCCTGCCTTTCTCTTCCAACTAAAGGTTTTATCTGTGTCTTGCCAAAACCATTAAATATACTTAGCCTCAGATGCACTGTCCAGGTCCCTAAGAGAGGCGCACCCTATCCTCTTTCATCTCCTCAAGATTTGATTTCAGAAAGGGAGAATAGGAATGTGCTAAACAGAGTAAGAAGGTGTGACAGGGAGAAGGACAGTGAAGGATGGAGAGGAAGGAAAAAGACACTTTTTCATGCCTTTCTTTATGCTTGCCTGTCCACTAGACCTTGATCAACTCAGGAAAGACAGGTGATGAAAAAGTAGAGATGTTAGTTGAAGATTCTGTTCTAAACTTTGAAGCTAATAAAGTGGGAACATATCTGCTCAAGATAAAACCTTTTACATTTAACTGCTGCAAACTTTGTGTAGAATTTGAATGAATCCATCAGTCAAGATAATGAAAAAGAATAACAGATGAGAACCAATTCCCACCTGCGCAAAACTGAGAGATGATGTATCTTTTTGCTTACCGTCTTTCACATCTGTTTCTCTTGATTGTGTCTCGCCGCTCTGCAGAACTCTCGCTACCAGACCTACCAGAGGATGTGGAACTTCATGCACTCAAAACAGCCCAGTGTTTTTGTAAAGAGCACGGAGGAGGGCATCGCCCGTGTCCTCAACTCCAACTATGCTTACCTGCTAGAGAGCACCATGAACGAGTACTACCGTCAGAGGAACTGCAACCTGACTCAAATTGGAGGACTGCTGGATACGAAGGGCTACGGCATCGGCATGCCACCGGGTGAGTGAGGAATAACTGGAGATTTACATGGGGAAATGAAACATTTTGAAAGGACAAGAAAAGAAGAAATTCAAGTTTGACTTTCACCTGTTGGATGTCAGTGGCTAAGACAGCATCCTTTAAGGCAGCAGAGAACAACATCTGATGGTTATGCTTAGATACACTGTATAATTCATGTTGAAGCTAAGAATCGGGAATAAAGAGTCTGGGTATTAGTTGAAGGATTGAAGATCAGGGCTAATGGCCACATGCAGTTATAGTGTAATTATGAGTGTCTTCAGGGAGTTGTTGGTGACTGAAGTGCATTTACAAATGGGGGTCCACCCAGACTCGTTTCTTTTGGGCTGCAGTCACTGCATGACACCGTGATGGGATGCAATGACAGTGGTGTCATATAAAAGATATTGAATAAAGCTTCCCTATATGTTATTTTTTTACATGAGAGACATTTTAAATACACCCATAAAAGCTAACTTTTTGGGAGTGTTGTGCATTGTAATATTATTAGTGCAATTTTTGTGTTGAATCTGACCTTGAAATGTGTAAAATAGTAGGTGAAGATGTTGGATTTGTTTGCACTGGACACAAGTATATTGTATTCGTCCGAAGGTTCAGTTTTCAGTTGGCACATCGTTAGGAGTGTGCCTGTTTGAGCTTTGCCCCTCTCTTCCCTGCAGGGTCTGTGTACCGTGATGAGTTTGACCTGGCCATCCTCAAAATACAGGAAGACAATCGTTTGGAAATCCTCAAGAGGAAGTGGTGGGACGGTGGCAAGTGTCCAAAAGAGGAAGACCACCGTGCCAAAGGTTTGTCTCTGGTTAATGTTCATCTGCTTGACGTGTGTTTTTAATGTTTTTAATTTCCTTTTGTCTCCTTTGTCCTGTAATGTTCACTTCTCCTATCACACCTGTTTGTCTCCAGGTCTGGGCATGGAGAATATTGGCGGTATCTTCGTGGTGCTGGTGTGTGGCCTGCTGGTGGCTATCTTCATGGCAGTGCTAGAATTTGTCTGGATGTTAAGACAGGCTCCAGGAAATGAGGTGAGAGAGGGCTATCTAACCTGCATCTGCTTTGTCTCCCTCTCCCCTCCCTGGCACGAGCTGCTATGCTTCCCCACAGTGCACAGCTTTGACAGGAAGTGTACCATGCGTCTAGGTCTTCCTTTGGGTTCAACGTGACACTGACACTTCCTCTGTCTAGCCTTGGTGACATAATCAGCACAAAACCAAAGATATACCTCACTTAAACCTCACTCGAAGTACATGCATATAAAGATTATTTTCTATTTGTGGCGGAATAAGTTTCATATACATATATATATATATATATATATATATTTCATATAATATCATACATTATAAAGAATATTGAATGTAGTTTCATTGTGTTGGTGTGGTGGTAAATACATGCAGCCAATGAGAGTTTAAAAAAGTATTGTTTTATCTTAGCCTTTATCTAATAATCTTTTTATTTAAGAGATGCTTGGAAATGTGTGAACAGCTTTGTTCAAAAATCAATTGTCACAGATCAGAAGTCATTATTTTCATCAGAGGTTGGATGATGGAAAGTTATGCAGAGGAAGAATCGTTTGTTACAGTAAATGATCAGTTAAAGATATCTACTTAACGTAGATTTGAAAAAAGCAACTATTATAAGATGTATATTTGAAATCCAAGAGATAGTGTTTGATTAATGTAATCCGAAGACTGTATGAATTATAAATCGAAACCATATTTAGAATAATTTACAATTGTTTGTAGCTTCATCTGGAGTGGGGACAAGAAAGCAATATGAGGAGTTTTTTAAGCCTTGTTTATCAGGACGAAGGAAGGGCCAATTTGAATGCACAGAAAATCATCAGTTCTGTTTGTGAAGGTGTTCTTCTGCCCTATACTTGAAGCGGGGACACTATTAACAAAGATGGAGTAGAGAAATATTGCATGCAGTGTTATAATTAATTCTGATGTGATTCTTTTAAAAGATACTTGATAATTGTCTTTTCAAATGGACTCCACACTGATTTTAATTCAATAAATATTCAGATTGTGAAAGTCAAAAACTCATGTGATTTATTTCTATTAGGCACCTTAGATTTATTCCACTCTAACTTGTTAACCCTGTGTGTGCCTGCTTGTGCGTCTGTGTGTGTATCGGTATGTGCGTGTGCATCCGTACAGTTGTCAGTGTGTTCATGTGCAGCATGTGTTGATTGGTAATTGGCCTGTCTCGCACTTGAACTCATGTCTGTCATTGTTATCATTTGAGTTTACGTATTGTCGATACTCAGTGGAACACTGGATCATCCGTCAAGGAGACAAAAAGTTGGTTACATGTCCGTATGTGTCTGTGAAGTATGTTTAAACATTTATTAAATGTATTTTTCCTGATGGTTGTTATAGCTACACCAGCCATCTCTCTGTTGTTCACCAGCCATCTCTCTGTTGTTTCACTGATTGTGGAGATGAAATGTTTGTCCTATGTCTGTGCTGTTCATCTGTTTGTCCTGATAAAGTAAGTCAGTCAGTGAGTTGTCTGGCCTCTCCCTTTCTCTCCCTCTCTTATCCCTCTCTTTTCTCTCTGTGTGTGTGCTTGCAGCAGTCAATGTGTGAGGAGATGCTGCGGGAGCTCCACGGGATCGTCCTGTGTCGCGACAGCCTGCAGGTGAGGCGCAGGCGGACGGCTTCAACGCTGCGGCCGCGGCCCCTTCCCCTGGAGGAGCGTCGTGCTCGAGCAGCCGCTGTCAGCCTCAGCAACGGCAAGCTGTGCGGGGGGACCGGACTACCTGAGCCTCTCTCCCACAGACTGGCACAGGAGGCTGCCTTGGTTGCGAGAGGCTGCAGTCACATTCGCATTTGCCCTGATTGCCGGCGCTTCCAGGGACTGAGGATGCATCCTGGAGGGGCCATTGGGGCCCTCCCCTCTCCCACGCACAGTGAGGAGAGCATAGAGTGGGACAAAACCACAAATAGCAGTGAACCTGAATAACACCCGGCAATCCCAGCAGGAATGACTTTCACAGCAGCCACCTCTCTACTTTCCAGGGATCAAAGTTCACTTCACGTATTTTGATTCAGCCATGCAGAACTTGATCTTAAAGGGCATGGCAGTGCTGTGAACTTTCTGCCCATGAAGCAGAAGCTAGTAGTTTTGGAGTCTCCTTGGGTGAATGTTTTCCTCGGTCATAGGAGAAACTGATGAGTCTGTCTCATTGTGGTCTGTCCCTGTTGGCCTTCTGTACTGTGGACAAAAACAGGACGGACAAAAAAGCAACAGGGCATTTGTACTATGCAGTATTTTCAGTCATTTGTCATAGTGCTGTTTCTTTTTTTCCTTTTTAAGTTATTTCTGTCCTCTGTTGGATTATCAGTACTGAATATTGTTATTCTATTGTTCTACAAGAAAATGTTGAACAAGTTCCTTTTTTTTATCTGACAGTTAACTGTATGAACGTATATTGCCTCTGAAGAGCTGCCGAGATGAACAGACTAATGCAAGATCATCCTCCAAATCCTTTTATTTTGAAAGTGCCAAAAACCATGAGTATTATATTGTGGCTGAAGAAAGCACCACAGCCTTGAGAAGACAACAAACTCAACTGAACCTACAAAACAAACACACAGAGACAGACACACGGACTTCTTTTATAGTAGTGATATTCTATTAAAAAAATGTTTTAACTGTTGGTATCTCTGAAAGACAGCGATGCATGTCCAGCGATGTATGTCCAGCGATGTTGGTAGGTGCTCATTGAATGATAAATGCTAAAGTGTAAAATGATTTCCTGTTTTGAATACCTGTTAAAGGAAATGATGGCTACACACACAATGGGCATCCATTATTTCCCTCCTCACTTTTTTCTTGACATTACTTTCTCCTTGATCTTTGACACCAGTACATGAATTGTCTCATCACCTGTCATTTTGTATGTCTCACTTAAAAATATGCACGCTGTCTCCTGTGTAGTCTGCAAAAGATTAGAGGTATATTCAAGAAGGATTCAGGTTAAATGAGTACAAGCCAGTATGTGATTAAAACCCTACTGTTATCAGAACCAACTGCAAACATGGAGACCCTGGTAAAGCAAAGATGTTTCTTTATTTACATTTTATTTAAATTATTTTTAAAATGTTACGGCAGTAAACATTCACAAAATTGGATGTTTGACACACTGCTCCGAGGAGTTTTTTCAGTTCAGATCAGCCAAGATGCTCTCATTATCATAATTTTATTTTTGCAAAATCCCAAATATAGCACATTTGAATCAATTCCTGACATATTTTATTTGCAAACTAATGAAGAACATAACTATACAACTGGTTGCATTTGTGTAGACTGTATTAATCTTTATTTGAACTTTAAACCACCAGCATCACGATTCTTAGGTTTCTTCCTGCATAGACTGCGACCAATGGCTTAGTATTTTTCTAGTGAACTAACCAGTTTGAAGGTCTATGATAGCTTGACTGTTGCACAGTGGGAATCGATGGGCATCCACCTGTCTTCACCGCTTCTTGCTTATGTCTGATGTGTGGATCATCTTGTATCTGTCCATCAGGCTCTGTCAGTCACCATCCCTCAGAACTAGGCCACCTACTCAACACAGCTCCAAGGTACCGCTGCAGCATTTCTCCTCAACGTTCAATTTCTATCTTTTGTCATCTTTCACCTGCAGTTTTTCCTGATTGAAATTCTCGACATATGCTCTCTTGAAAATGAGTCGATGTTAAATTCAAGTGTTCGACTTATCGATCATTCAAGTATGTTTGTGTCTGTTTTTCACGGTTGTGTCAATAGGTGACACCTCATTGTTGTGACATATCATAAAATCAATATAAATCATAAATCAAAACCACCACTTCAATTTGGTGGTGGCGAAGTCCATAGGGACTTGGCTTGGCAACTGGAAGGTCACCAGTTCAAGTCCCGGCAAGACCAAGTGCTACCGAGGTGTCCCTGAACAAGGCACTGTTCCCTACACTGCTCCCCGGGTGCCGTACATAATAATGGCAGCCCACTGCTCCTAACACTAGGATGGGTCAAATGCAGAGAAACCTTTTCGTTACTAGTACCTGTACTATGTAATGACAATAAAAGTTTTAGTTTTTTTAAATGTTTTATCTGCGACACATAACGAAGTAAACTTAAATCCTACAAGGTTCTTATTACAAAGTTCCATCAAACAAAAGAATGAAAGAAGGAATTATTAATGATTAGAGTAACCATATAACTTAGATAGTTCATTATCCCCTCTATATTGAGATACATCTGAAAGTTCAATATATGAATGAGAATGGTCCCAAAAGCCTTAGAAAATAAACCCACCCTCTCAGGTTGCCATTTCTCTACCAATAGAAATAGTTATTATTCCTGGAGAAATAACTTAAATATTGGGGAAACATTTTTAATTCCTATATAACAAAAATACATGATGAATCCTAATGAGTATCCTACCTACATACAGATGTTCATATTGTATGTGTGGATGTTTATGCTGCATCCTAAGAACATAAATCTCAGATCTCACACATACACAAACTGAAACATATGTGAGTGTCACCATGTTGTAAAATCATTCTGTCATTTGCATTGAGGGCCGTGATTGGTATGCAGTTTTAGGAGCTGAAGATGTGAAATTGTGCTGGATCAACTGCTGACAGAGCTGGAAGGAACTCTAGCGCAATTGTACTAACTTTAGAGTTTTCTGTGAATTAATGATTCTGAACAAATTGGCTGACTGGAATCACAAGTGAGAGGAATTTCTAATCGAGAGACCTCTCCCCCACTTTTTCAATATCAGTCCAATCTTTTACTGAAAGTGTTTCAGCACTTCAGATGGCATTTTAAATCAGGTCTGCATTGTGTCTTAACTCCCACGTGTACACATCAGTGTTTGAAACTGCGCTGAATCTGCTTTAATTACATTTATTTGCCAAGCATATAGAGAAAACGCACATTCCATTACCAGTTTTATAAAAAAAGTTCCTTAATTTGCTGAATGTCACTAAGAAACTCATGAGAGTAGGAAAGCTCTCGCTTCACCCGATGCTAACTTCTTGAGCACTAAAAACATTTACAGGGGTGCTAAATCAAGCGTAGTTGGAATGAGATTGCCAATTACCTTGAATGCCTGGAGAGCGGTAGAGTAAGAATTAAAACAGGTCCCACTGAAACACTTGGTGACCTTAGCATCACAGAGAAAACTGGCAGGGTTTGGCTGCTGTATTTTATATCCTTTATTTTGTTATTGACATTTGTATTCCATTATAAAGACATTTCTTAAAACAACCTTCCGTTCTGTGGGGTTCTGCTTTTACTCTGATGTATTTGACCTTCTGAGCTATTTAGATCTGCAATGCTAAACAGGGTCTGGGTTCACTTATTATTCCACCAGAAGAAATATTCAGACAGTGCACTCAGTTTGTTGTGACATAATACACATGCAGGGAAGCAGTTTGAGGATGTATGGGTTTCTATCTGAGTAAACATGACGATGTTAAGTGAACCAGAAGGAGTTCATGCATTTACCTCTCGTTTATCTCCCATAACTGAGATAATGTCTGCCCACTTGTGGATACCTTGAACAGCTGAGGATTTGTGTGGGTGGGAAGTCTAACGAAGGCTATGGGTTTAACAACACACTTATGTGCTTTATACGTTTACCTGCAGTCCATTCATCACTCTAATTTTCAGGTTTATTTCTCTCTCCTAGGGAAAGTCAGTGAACGCACACAACAAACTGCAACTGATTTACAGTTTAATTAATTCCGGCTGCCTCTATCTCCTCTCCTCTCCTCTCTGAGTGCCTGTCTCGCAATCTTTCCACTGCGGCATTACAGATGACAGGTTTTTGCAGTGCATCACCAACCTGCATGTCACAGTGCATATCCTCAGCACACACAGTGCCATATAACTCTTACAGGAGTGACACACACACATACACACTCACCGCCACCTGTATGTCACTTATGTGTCAAGTTTATTTCTTCATGCTCATGCTTTTCCTTCTGCTCCGGCTCCATAAATTCAGTGCATCTCTTCCCACCACTGCCTGTTGGATTTATGAAGCTCATGATGAGCATTGAGTGCCTGCTGAGGTGTTTGGAAATCGACTTCCCTCTTCAAGCTTAACCAGCTGTAGCACAGATTAATATCAATTTCCTTGTTGGTTGTAATTCTGAAAGGATTTGGGAATTAAATTGTACTGAGTCTTATGCAGTTCGTCACGCTAGCAGATCACATCTTATACACTTGAAGAGTGACTTTCTTATCGGCCCCTTTCTGTTCAAATCAAAGTTTTCTTGACTTTCTGTTAAAAGATCATACATATTTTCTTAAGCCTACATTCCAGCTCTATGAAACCAAAACATGAAAACCTTGGATGTTTAGAAATGTGGAATAGTTGTGTCTATAACTCTGCATTCAGTATACTTGTATTGCTTTCCAATAACAGTTGTGAAATCTTGTCATCACATTTCTTACAACAACTTATTGATCCTCCTCCTCCTCAAAGATTTCCCAAGGTTAACAGTATACATGTATACATATGCCCCATAGCAGCCACCAATGTGCACTGGATACTAACAGAAGGACGTTATAGACTGACAAAGGAAATTATCTATTTAGACTGGTGAACATTTTTAAGTGAGAGCTTTCCTATTGATTTGCTGGCCATTATTGTGAAAGGCTTGTTGTTGTTTTGTGCTAAATAACAAAAGGGATTCAGAGATGAAGGTGAGATGCTGACCAGGCTGTTATACAACCTTTTGTACACTGACAGCTGTTGTTAAACATATTGACCAACCGAAACATCTTGGCATTGTTTGTCTTTCAGAGAAATAAAATGAAGCTTCGTTTATTTTGTGTTTCGTTCCTCACTATTCATTCCTGCCTTGATTGATGGCCCACAGATGGGAAGCATTGATGACCTTGTGGGTGGGTGGGTGTGTGTGTGTGTGTGTGTGTGTGTGTGTGTGTGTGTGTGTGTGTGTGTGTGTGTGTGTGTGTGTGTGTGTGTGTGTGTGTGTGTGTGTGTGTGTGTGTGTGTGTGTGTGTGTGTGTGTGTGTGTGTGTGTGTGTGTGTGTGTGTGTGTGTGTGTGTGTGTGTGTGTGTGTGTGTGTGTGTGTGTGTGTGTGTGTCTCTCTCTTGCACTTGCCATGTGAAATGACAGTGTGACTCATCAGCTGGAGGTTATGTCGTTGTATCCGAAGAGCTGAACAGACGCAGTGGACAGCCGAGTCAAATTCAAGTGGAAGTGGGGAAGCCGGCACTCATTGTAAGGTATTTCATCAGAAAAATGAAAGCGACAACATCACTTCACTGCATGACAAAGCTGTATGAATGCTGTTATGTGAGTGTCTGCACTGAAATACTTTGTTGACCTTGGATTAAGGTTCCGGAGACTCAAGTGTCCAAAGACATCCGTCACTCTTATAATGACTCTAATTCTTTATAAAGCACCATCTGTCTGAAATGCATCGACAACAGCAGGAAACAGGGTTCAGATTGGAAGCACATCATTAATCACAGAGTTTTGATGATGCACATGATTAATGATCAGTTGGTAAACATGTAGATAAAGGGTATACACACCTTAGGCATTTACATACTACTTCTACTTGGCATGGAAAGTACCAAAAGGCATTTACTCAATGTGCTTGAATTGAATGCTACTTTATTCTATACTACATTTCAGAGTGAAATATTATACATTTGTATACATTTATTTAAAAGCTAAAGTTACTAGTAACTTTTCTGATTCATGTTTAACATGAAAACATGGACAAGCTCATCCACGTATGTAAAAGCCTAAACCATTTTGTTTACTTTGGGCCCCTTGTAACATTTCAGATGTACATAAACACACTTTCCTTTCAAACCTCTCAGAGAGTTTCATTCAAATAAATAATAAGAGAAAAGGTAAAGAAATAATAAAAGGGAGCAGCCAAACTTGGTCTTACATTTGTTTCACCCCATTAATCGTCTTGTGGCCCTTTTGAGGGCAACCCACCCATAATGGAAAGCACTGGATTCAATTATCTGTCTTCTCGTACAAATGCTACTTGAACATTGATGCATCCGTTTTAACATACCAAAGTAACATATAATATTACATCAGTCACATGGTGTATTTTCCTGCAGAACAAGCACTTTTACTTTTGATACTTAATTTTGACTGAACATACTGCTGTACTAAACTCGATTTAAATGTAGAGCTCTGACTTGTAGGCCTATTAATACTTTCAATTAAGAAAATTCGGAATAGTTTTTTCATCACTAGGTATTTTTTTTAATTACTTTTTCACAAGGGGAATATTCATTAAAGGCATAATGCAAATTAAACTCCCCCACTAACAGGTGCGCTATTCTTATCTCATGTTTAGCACTTGGGCGACTGCAGTAGCCTATACCCCATTAAACTCTAAATAACAGAAACACAAACTCCCTTAGGACAACGACAACTTGTGGTTTGAGGAGAAAATATTTGGTTCCAGATAAAGGCCTCTTGAGTTTTTGTCTGAATTGGTCGTTAGAGCACAGAATTATCTTCATCCTAGTCAATGATTCGTTACCTCACAGATGAGAGGCTAACAAAACTGCCCTGTGCCATGAAAATGACGCAAACGACAGCCTGGCTCCCCGCTGGAGAAGTCTGGTTTTATCGATGCTGAGCAGCTAAATCATAATTCCTGCATCATTACAGTAACTACCTGTTATTCTGCCTCACTTTTGTTTTTGTTGGTCTACCTAATGTTGAACTTAACTTTTTGTACTTTATTTTCGGAGGATTTCAGTTTTTTCGTAGTTGGGATGTGGAAGAAAACATTGCAGTCTGGAGAATACTGTGTGACTTTGTGTGGTGAGGTTCACGTATGCTCTGTTGCCTGTCCATATTTGGCCTCTGGCCCGTGGATCCAGCATACAATACAACAAATGATCCACATTCCCATAATTTCTTAACACTATTGAAAGATCATGTTATTATTTATGTGTGTGTGTATAGTGTACTCTCACTTGGTATCATTAATTTCATACCATGTAAGTGTAGTCGTCACTTACTTATATTTAACATAAAAAATATAAGCATACGTAAAAGATAAATACCTGTACCATGTATCTACACATATAAATTCTCAAAAAACGTCTGGGTCTGTAAAATAATCTCGGTACCGCCTCCTCGACTATAAACAGACATTTGCTACATCTAGTGGTCATCACACAGCATTACAGACACGTTAGGCTCCTGAATGCATGCATATATTTCTCAGCCTGTTTTGTACTCTGATGGTAAAATATTATATAATAAGAACATCAACATGCTGTTATGTGAGTGTCTGCACTG
Source organism: Pseudochaenichthys georgianus (assembly GCF_902827115.2). NCBI lineage: Eukaryota > Metazoa > Chordata > Actinopteri > Perciformes > Channichthyidae > Pseudochaenichthys > Pseudochaenichthys georgianus. The sequence goes on from NC_047515.1 coordinate 27,397,941, forward strand.
AAATACTTTGTTGACCTTGGATTAAGGTTCCGGAGACTCAAGTGTCCAAAGACATCCGTCACTCTTATAATGACTCTAATTCTTTATAAAGCACCATTTGTCTGAAATGCATCGACAACAGCAGGAAACAGGGTTCAGATTGGAAGCACATCATTAATCACAGAGTTTTGATGATGCACATGATTAATGATCAGTTGGTAAACATGTAGATAAAGGGTATACACACCTTAGGCATTTACATACTACTTCTACTTGGCATGGAAAGTACCAAAAGGCATTTACTCAATGTGCTTGAATTGAATGCTACTTTATTCTATACTACATTTCAGAGTGAAATATTATACATTTGTATACATTTATTTAAAAGCTAAAGTTACTAGTAACTTTTCTGATTCATGTTTAACATGAAAACATGGACAAGCTCATCCACGTATGTAAAAGCCTAAACCATTTTGTTTACTTTGGGCCCCTTGTAACATTTCAGATGTACATAAACACACTTTCCTTTCAAACCTCTCAGAGAGTTTCATTCAAATAAATAATTAGAGAAAAGGTAAAGAAATAATAAAAGGGAGCAGCCAAACTTGGTCTTACATTTGTTTCACCCCATTAATCGTCTTGTGGCCCTTTTGAGGGCAACCCACCCATAATGGAAAGCACTGGATTCAATTATCTGTCTTCTCGTACAAATGCTACTTGAACATTGATGCATCCGTTTTAACATACCAAAGTAACATATAATATTACATCAGTCACATGGTGTATTTTCCTGCAGAACAAGCACTTTTACTTTTGATACTTAATTTTGACTGAACATACTGCTGTACTAAACTCGATTTAAATGTAGAGCTCTGACTTGTAGGCCTATTAATACTTTCAATTAAGAAAATTCGGAATAGTTTTTTCATCACTAGGTATTTTTTTTAATTACTTTTTCACAAGGGGAATATTCATTAAAGGCATAATGCAAATTAAACTCCCCCACTAACAGGTGCGCTATTCTTATCTTATGTTTAGCACTTGGGCGACTGCAGTAGCCTATACCCCATTAAACTCTAAATAACAGAAACACAAACTCCCTTAGGACAACGACAACTTGTGGTTTGAGGAGAAAATATTTGGTTCCAGATAAAGGCCTCTTGAGTTTTTGTCTGAATTGGTCGTTAGAGCACAGAATTATCTTCATCCTAGTCAATGATTCGTTACCTCACAGATGAGAGGCTAACAAAACTGCCCTGTGCCATGAAAATGACGCAAACGACAGCCTGGCTCCCCGCTGGAGAAGTCTGGTTTTATCGATGCTGAGCAGCTAAGTCATAATTCCTGCATCATTACAGTAACTAACTGTTATTCTACCTCACTTTTGTTTTTGTTGGTCTACCTAATGTTGAACTTAACTTTTTGTACTTTATTTTCGGAGGATTTCAGTTTTTTCGTAGTTGGGATGTGGAAGAAAACATTGCAGTCTGGAGAATACTGTGTGACTTTGTGTGGTGAGGTTCACGTATGCTCTGTTGCCTGTCCATATTTGGCCTCTGGCCCGTGGATCCAGCATACAATACAACAAATGATCCACATTCCCATAATTTCTTAACACTATTGAAAGATCATGTTATTATTTATGTGTGTGTATAGTGTACTCTCACTTGGTATCATTAATTTCATACCATGTAAGTGTAGTCGTCACTTACTTATATTTAACATAAAAAATATAAGCATACGTAAAAGATAAATACCTGTACCATGTATCTACACATATAAATTCTCAAAAAACGTCTGGGTCTGTAAAATAATCTTGGTACCGCCTCCTCGACTATAAACAGACATTTGCTACATCTAGTGGTCATCACACAGCATTACAGACACGTTAGGCTCCTGAATGCATGCATATATTTCTCAGCCTGTTTTGTACTCTGATGGTAAAATATTATATAATAAGAACATCCAACCCAGTGTTAGGAATACTAAATCGTGAATTGCAGATTGATGCTGACGCATAGCACATGTCACTTTCAATTGAACCAAACAGATACAACAATCTGATCAAGTCTAATTTGCAGATGTGTCTCACAGAGAAGAACAGCTGCTTGCATTTGTTTTTTAAATGTGCAATACATTTAAGTAACATTTAGACAGAGATGGGGTCGTTACTAAAAAAAAGTAATACATTACATATTACATATTACTTTTTAAAAAAAGTAATATATTACACTACTTCGTTACTCTCTACATAAAGTAACTCGTTACTTTACTCGCAGGGCCGGCCCGCCCTTCCCTGCAGGCAGATCACGCAGACTGCTAAAGTTTCAAATGTTCTCTTTAGTTCAGTTTCCATTGTCGCATAAAACTAATCCAGATCCTGAATGTTTTCCTATCTGACCATGGCTGTCCTCTGTCTCCTGCTATCTGTATATTTTGCGCAGTCTATCTCTGCTCACGCTGTTGCGTCGGCGTGTTCTCCTGCGTGTTGGCCATGTGTTGCACTGGAACCAGACACCGCAAAGACTTCAGCCGAGCACGTACGAACTGCGCATGCGTGAGTGGCAATAACTCTCCTTACCAGCAGGCGGCGGTAGTGTGTATTCGTCATTCAAAACAGGCAACAACCGGAAAACAGAGAAGAAGAACAGACTACGTGTGTGATATAAATAAACAACAGCTATGTGTGTTAGCTTCACCTTAGCATGTGTTCTTTGCAGGTGTTTGTTGAGGTTTGATTATGACTGATTTTAGAAAGTAACGAAGTAACGCGTGTCGGGGCAATGTTAGTAACTGTAGTGTGATTACTGAATTATAAAAGTAGCGCGTTACACTACTCCGTGACCGACAAAAGTAATATTATTACAGTAACGCGTTACTGTAATAATATTACTTTTGTCGGTAACGTTACTTTGTAACGCGTTACACCCAACTCTGCATTTAGACAGAGAGTTCCTTGTATTTTTAGTGAGGGGTTTTCTTTTATCATCCCAAATGTTCCCTTTAAGTCACTCCCTTTTCTAACCTGATATCCGTCTGCACTACCTTTAACTGATTGGGGCTGATGGAGAAGAGGCATAATTCGATTCAGTCTCATTGTGGGAAAGAGAGAAAGAATGATAATTGCATATTCAAATCCTAGTTTGTATAATCACAAGCTGAGCCCTCTTAGAGGGCTCCAGGTTATCCACTTATCTTTGAGGATCAGCTGCAGAAAGTGTGCCGAAATTGACTGTTCTTAGCCAATTGGGCTGTACCTGTAAAAATGTCAATAAAGGAAGAATTCTGCTATTTCACTTATTGTCCGTCTGATGTTATATAATGTACCTACGGGTTAGAATAACATTTTTGAGCAGTATTTTATATCGAGTATGTGTACGCTTCTTTAAGCAGCTCTACAACAGTCCGGATGGACCAAATTTGACTCAAAATCAACCAGAATGTAACTTCCTGTGCAGTGTGCACTATTTTGATATGACTTCCCATTTTACTAATATGTCATTTCTGCTAGCCAAATAACTTCTCACATTGCTTTGTAAAGCAAACAGCAATGTGCATAGGTCTGCAGAGAGATATTCTGTGGCATTGTAAGATAAGAAAGTCACAAAACATTTTAGAGGTTGTCTCCCTTTTCTTATGTGGCCAAATACCTGCTTCTGACGGTGGCTGGCCTTTGGAGGGTTGGATAAATCTGTGTCCAGCATTGTGCTGTCTGTTTGTTGGTAAAGTAATTGTGTTGGGTACAATGTTATGTTAACCTTAAGGTATTTCAGACAGAGCTTTTACACTAAGACCCTGGTTGTAAAAAGAAGGGTGCTTCTTCAGCTTGGTGGTGGAACATTGTTCATTATGCTTGGTACAATAAGTATCTCTTTGTTTGAGACACAGACTTTACCTTCTAAAGGAGCTCAAGAAGAATAACTTGATTAACCCCTGCTGTGCCCTGAAAGCACACATAGGATTGAATATGTTCTATCTTTGGTGATAATACTTGTGTCAAAGATGTCTGACTCATTTCTGAATCACATTGTAAGGCTAATGCAGCAATCACCTTACCCGGTTAATTAGACATTTGTTCCTCAATATTGCCCTTACCTTGGCTAACAAGCCCCTTATCCTCATTCCCAAATGAATCACACCTTATCTCATGTTATTAAAAAAGTGGCTAATTGTTGATTCATGCCCCGTACAGTATGTGCAGTACCAGAGTGGACGTCCCTGGGGTCCTGTCTCTTGTGCTGCAGATTCTGCTACATGTCTCTGTGCTCATCATATAAATTCTCTTACACTGGCCCTTTAGACTCACACTGTAGGGCTGTGGTAATCACACACATAAATGCATGAATGTACACACTAGTGGTCCATTTATTTTAGAGAAACAAAAGACTCATATTTCAGTTATTTTTCCATATTTTACCAAACTAAACTATAGCTTTTTTAGTGAAACATGCTCAAATATCCATTTAGCGGTTAGGTGATGCAGATGGTGGTAGACAAGACACTGGTGGGTGATGTATTCAGATGATCATTACACTTCCTGCTCCCTTATCCAGAGCAAAGGTCCTGCATTCAAACTCTTAAAGGTCCCCAATTATACTGTTTTTCATCAGTATATTAGAGGTCTCAGATATATACAACACATGTGTCTGAAGTGTTTGGCTCGAAATACCAAACAGTTGCATTGTAGCATGCCATAATCCCCTGGCATGGGGGGGGGGGGGACAAATTGAGGCTTAAAAATATGAGAAGACTGATCAATACCTCCATAATATGCAGTGTGGTTAGCTATGAATCTTCCAACATTTCCAAACACCTTGTCCTGGACATAGTTTCTACAGTATAAACTGTGCAACAGTACAGTAGGCCCACACAAACTGCAGAACACCGGGGCTTTGGGAACACTCAAAATTACTTAAAATGATTTAATTCCCATTTAACCTGTGCTTTTTCCCCCCGTTTTTTTTCTCACGAAACTGTGTCTCAGTGTTTCTTAATATGTAATAAACTCTTCATGTGTCCTACTCATTTAATGTGAAGAAACTCAGGTAACTGATGATATGAACCATGTTTACCGAAACAAAACACAAGTCTCACAAGAAGCGTCTAAATGAGCCCTGAGCGAAAAAATGCTGACGCACTCTAGGTATAAATCAATCGATATACTTATCGGATATGCACAAACAAGTTTAGCTAACAAGCTGAAATTCCACAGATTATAGAAATATAAGTATCATCACTGAGCGATCAGAACTCGCGACAGACAAATACAGACATCACACGACGTAGCTTTAGGTAGCAAAAGATGGAGATATGTTCACCTTTTGCTGTTATTCTGATCAAAAACGAGAAAAACGCGGCTGAAGGTTAATCCATAGGTTAATCCAATGTGTCTGTCACTTTGAAAAAAATATTGATAATCCATAACTCCATTTTTATGTAAAAAACTGAGTTTTCATAATAGCTGCTAATGATAGCTTCCAGAGTGTATGACAGCTTCCTGTTTTGTCTCCTTGGATACGAGTCCAAACAACTCACAGACTGCACCGGGCGCTGACGTAGGCGCCCCTGTGACCATCAGATTTGATGACGCTGATTGGCTGAAATTATGTTTTGGCGGCATAGTTTAAAGATAGCGACAGTTGGCTTCTGCTGCACTTGCTGCACTCTCGCTCGGGGCGCTGTGCATAGCGCCCAGACGAGAGAGGGTAATGATATACGGGCAAGGCCAGGCAGGAAACATGTGACTTATCAGTAACTTTAGACATCGTAACACAATTTAAACGACATTTTATTGTAGATTATACATTTTACTGATACCAATTATATAATATTTACCTTGTTTATTAAAAAAATCTATATATATATTAGGGCTGTCAAGTTAACGCAAAAAAAAAACCGCATGTGTATTTTCTTTCCTCGGCCACCCCGTAGTTTCAGAGCACATCAAGTTTAAAATACCATCTACAAGCTGATGCTGACAGCCCCGCTCCTGCCGCCCGCTTGTGGCAGACCACACTTCCACGCTCACCGGCAGGCACCGACTGGCCATCGGGAGGACCGGGAGGGTGTGTGTATGTGTGGCCCGAGCGAGCGAGAGAGAGACCTTACGTGCATTGTTGTTTTTAGCATCTGGTGCTAGCTAGCTGCGCTAACGGATATAAGGAGCTGTTTAAATGAAAACAGAGGAGCGACATTTCGCCACAACTGTGCCGAGCACTTGACTTTATGCAGGTAGCCAGACAGTGGGACATTGTACGAAAAGTCAGCACACTCAGCACGGATAGTGCGCAACATGATTGCAGCGTCCAGGCAGCTCCCGTTCGAGCATATGCCTTGAGTTGCACATAGGATAGCTCCAACGATCCATCACACACACACACACACACACACACACACACACACACACACACACACACACACACACACACACACACACACACACACACACACACACACACACACACACCCCCCATTTGTATTGTATGAGAGAGGTTCCAGGTTGAATTGAGGCGAATATTTGTAATGTTCAGAGGTTGTTGTGTTTAATATTCATGAGAATATTTGTCATTGTTCAAATGATAATAAACATTAGCATAAAGCATATTTGTCCACTCATATGTTGATAAGAGTATTAAAAACTTGAAAAATATTCCTCTAAGGTACATTTAGAACAGATCAAAAATGTGCGATTAATTTGCGATTAATCGCGATTAACTATGGACAATCATGCGATTAATCGCGATTAAATATTTTAATCGACTGACAGCCCTAATATATATATATATATATATATATATTTTTTTTTTTTAATGTGGGAAGAGGGGGGGCGGCGCCCCTAGCGCCCCTATGGGCCGGCCGCCACTGCTTTAGATGAAAATAAGGTGTCACTCCCAACGCCCCTCTGCGAGATATTTGGTTAAAAATAACACAAAGGTGCTCTAGTAGGAGATTCAGGTGATAAGGGGGGGGGCTTACCTTGGTTGGTTATTGGCTAATGGTTACACAAGCCAAAAAATCGTTATGACATCATAAAGTGGCCAAAATCTGATCAGCTCATTTCCAGACAGGTTTTTATATAAATGGATCAGGACAAAAAGTGTGCAAATCTTTTTACCTGAAACTTTTAGAATCTCTTTACACAGAGGGGACACATGTATGTATAAAATACATGAAAAAGTGGATTTTGCATAATATGGTGACCTTTAAAATAAAAAGTAAAGTATATATACGTTTTGTCCACACAATATTATCAAGTAAAGCCCTGATGCAGACAGATGGTTCCTTGACTTGACCAAATTACCTGATTATAATCACAAAATCAACAAATATGAGGGACTGCCGATGGAAAGTAGCTCAAAGCTAAATCTGGCATATTTACTCTTGGCACATTTATTGTTTTAAGTATTCATTAATGTGCAATGTCCCTACCAAATAAACGATTAAAAAAAAAAGCTTTTTAATTGATCATTAAGAAAGCCAATAAGAAAATTAATAAGAAAAATAGAATATTTCCCTTACATTTAGTGTAGAAATAGAATGGATAACATCTAAATGTCAAGTTTCTAAAGAACAGGTAGCCTGCCTCAAAATCATGCTAACACAAGACACAAGACTACTTACATACTGCACTTACAACCACCATTAGAAACCTTATACAAATTGAAGCTACTGAAAGTAAGGAATAATTACACCATCTAATGAATATAGTTTAGAAAATCATTATTTTTCTCTAATGAAATTCTGGGCCTCGCAAAATGGAAATATCAGTGCCTGTAAGACGACTACTAAACTGAGTGAATGTAGATATATTTGTCTTAGTAATGTTGTAGGTCAGAAGATAATTCATCATTGATTCATTGATCAAGTCTGCTGCATTCAGTGGTATCAGTGGAGAGGATTTTCAGTGTTCCTCTTGAATTCAATATCTTTGAATTTTGGCTCTGAAAAAACACTCCCATTGTCTGAAATTTAATTAAGAAATGATTTCATCGATTAAATGAAAATAAGTCTACAAATGATTTGATGATGTCAAATAATGATGAGTTGCAGGTTTTGAAGATGATATTAAAACAGCAAAGTGAGAGTATGGAATTCACACCTTTAGTATTACGCAAGATACGTTTTCCCTTTGATGTAGCCTATTATACAGAACAAATTAATTAAAAATATATATTATTGGGCTATAGTTGGTTTGACCTTACTACACACAAGCAAACACATGAGCAAAATCACTTTTGGTCTTTTTTTGTTTTTTAATTGGAGGCAAACTTACTTGCTTGCTGAGGCAGCGTGTGTTTGGACCTTTAAGAACATAACATAATACACTAACTGTACACAGGGATGAGTCTCTGTTGCTGGGCACTGGTTGCTGAGTGAGTTGCCATGGCACTAGATGTCCAGTTTGATTGATAGTTGGTTGACTTTAATAACAGCCAATCAAACTTGACTGGGGCACCGATGCATTTTGAGTTTATTCACACAGGGCATGTAATTGTATCCTTACTTTTGGTGAGACAAGTCAAAGCGTCCTTTGTTGTTAAGGGTGACCGCGGGGGGAATTCAGGACTGCATCCCTTTTACGTTTTATGAATGCAACACAGGCAGAGGCGCGCATCCGACTACATTCATGGCTCGTGAACGCGCACAGGGAAGGCGTGGAGTTTGGGTTTAGAGGGGGGCGAACGGAAGGAGACGTACAGGAAAGGAACAGGGCCGCGCATACACGTCACGGGAGGAAACAAAAAACACTGGGACATGTTTGATTCACACAATTATTTATTCACCCCTGTTCTATTGTATGTTCGTGAAGATTTTGCAGTTTCAAGCGCAACTTCCTCCCTTCAGGCATCGGTGAGTGCTCTCTGTCGTCAGCCCGCACGGGAGGGCTGACAGTGTCATACAGCCACTGAACTTCCCGTCAAGACACGGTACAGGCGAAAATATCTCCTTCTGCTGCTGACAAAAAAAAGGGGAACGACATCGGGGGCTGTCAAGAGGAGAGGACACACTCCAGTCGAGGAGTCTTCTGGGCAGAGAAACGGTGCCATTGTCCTCCAGCTGAGACTAAACAGAGTCAGGTCTGGTGCTCTGCTAATTAGCCTGCGTGGGTCCCTGCAGAGACCGAGCAGCTAGCTGCAGCACAGAGCACAGGGTGTGAGTGACTCTTTGAGCCATAATCGGGACATTTATCTGACAAACTGATGCTAGGGTTACTGATGGGAGCCTTTATTAAATAGTCATCCCTCCCTCCCTATACCCCCCGTCGGACCCTGGCTCGGATTCGCCTCTCGGCGCTGTCCTCGTCGGGGGGTGTCGATTCACCATAGCCCGGTCCAGCTGACTCCACGGTCCGGTCCCTCTAACCCTTGCCCTGCCTCGCCTTTCTGCCGCTCTGGCCGACCCTACCCGAGCCCAAACATGGCAGGGAACCTGAAGAAAGGAGGGGGGCTCATCGGATTGATGAAGGATGCCTTCCAGCCCCACCATCACCACCTCCACTCCCATCACCAGCCCGGGGCCGTAGACAAAAAGACGGTGGAGAAATGCTGGAAACTAATGGACAAGGTAAGTTAATGGTCAACGTTAACTAGCCTTTAACGTTAGCTAGCCCATTTGATGGCTAGTGATGCTAGCTAACCGCAGCTAACTAGCGATAAGCTAGCTAATGTTCGCCTGCAGCAGGTCTGGCGTTGCTAACGTTAATGTTACATAGTCAGCTGAGAGAAGACATTGTTAGCTAATTGTCTAACTTAAACTGTATTCATGTATACCATATGTGCCAGGCTACCTCACAGTAGAGTACAAGACAGATACTTTATTAAGGCAGCCTAACATTAACGTTAGCCCACAGACCGAACAAGGGCTTCTTTAGCACATCTGTTTGCTATTGCTGTGCCAATCTGTGGTAAATCACGTTGTTTCATATCATGTGTGGTCAAATTTGAATGATACGGTGTATCTTATACATTAACATACACGGAAGAGTTTGCCTGGTGGAATTGAATTTAGCTCATTTATCACAGTGGGCTGAAATTACAGGGTCTGCTATCACAGCAACTGTGTTCGTGTAACTTAAACTGTTGCTGAAATGTTTGCAACTGGCTGTCAGCCTTTAGAAACTGTAACAAAGCACTGATAAATAGGAAAGTAAATGTGTCCATTTAACTAGGCAAATTATACTCTTTCAAAGAGGAGACTCGTTTCACAGTTTAACTTCTCGGAAAAAAAGTCTGTAGCAGTTTGACCCCCAGTTTCCTGTGAGATTCACACAGCGATATAAGAGTGAATAGGAAGACAAGACACTCTTTTGTGTTCTCTCTTCCTCTTTGAGGCCTTAGTTTAGAGCTCTGATGTTAAGAGACCAGGTCCTTTTACAAAGCTACAATAAAGAAACCACATTCCAGTTTATTTTTGATAACTGGACAGCTAACCTTACATCAGTTGAACTACCTGCATATGCAGCTTTTACTGTTTTAAAATATGTATGGGGATAATTAACCATATAAAATCAAACCCAGTGAAAGAGTTGAGGGCAACATAAGTTATGTGAACAAATATCAGTATTTTATCTTTTGAAAAGGCTATGAGACCAAAAGTATTTTTACTCTACCAGATTGTTAAAAATAGCAGCGGAAATAACATTGAGCTTGGTCTGAAGGAAAACCACAGCCGAGCATATATCGTAGATCAACAACTGCAGAATAATAATTCAGTCACTCTCTATGACCCTATATGAAACTTTTTACAGCATTAAAAGTTTAACCATTAGGTGTTGTATTGCAATCTCTGCGTTTGCATTTCTATATGCTTAAGGCTAGTTAACAGAGATGCGAAAAGTCGTACAAGTAAATATTGGTAATAATAAGTTTGGCTTTGACCAAATGGATATCCACCAGTCGTGTTCAGGTCATATGTTACTCAAAGATAAGATGCATATTGTGATATAACATTTGTGCCATAGTAGAGCTTTGTGACACACATTTGGAGCGTTCCATACATTTATAGCAGTTGAAATAATACACTTTTTTTTTTGTTTAACTATCACAGTCTGGTAGACCACAATGATGTTGTTCTCTGTTGGGTAGTACATTGTTGTGCTTAAATAAGTGTAATAAGACAGTGGTCAATTATGTGTATTAAACATGGGTTTAATCCTATAGTTAAGGCTTTCTTGAATGTAGAGACCAAACACAGTTTGTTATTAGACTTTTGTGTTAAAAACATTATCCATATTTTGAAATCCAAACTTTTGGTGACATTTAGAAAAAACATACTCCTTTGTCTTTAATGTGATAGAGGCAAATCATTTTTTTCAAATAACAATTTCTCAACTCTCCAGTACCAAGGAAACACAAACATAGTCTGTTTAGAGCTGCACTTCTTACACAAATGGGCCACCTTTCCCCGAGCTGGTTAACCTTTAAACAACTTAACTTGATATACAAAATATACCAGGTCTATGCCAGGTGTAGATCAACCCAGAAGAGAAAAAAGAAGAATGTGTAATGCAGTTTTGCTTGCAGGCAGTCAACAACTTACTTCAAGACGGTCGCCTTGATAGACTACATCAGTTGATGTGGCCTTGTACATGCATGTGCATGAAAGTGAGTTTGGATTAGTTATGTTAGTTAAGTGTTTGTGTAGTAGATGATAATGTTAATTTCACCTTGGCAACAGTCTTATCTGGTCTCAGACATAACCAATGTAGACCTTCTGTTTTCTGGAGGCCTAATGAGAGTTTCAGAGGAATAAGGGCACAGTGTAGGTAATGGCACTCAAGTCCTATTATCTTTTACTTGAAAATTATCCAAAATACACAGACTAGAAAAAAAGAAAAAAGTATTCTTATTGAGAGTGCTACATACTGTTAAGTATTTAATCTGTTCTTCCTCTTTCAGTTGCATCTCTGTTTGGTTATTGAAATGATTGAAAGAGATGGAATCATCTTGGCTTTGCTAGTTTGATCTGGACAATCTAATGCTGAACTAAATATGGATAATCCTCACGACTGAACTTAATAAAGTCTATTGTGGAAGTTCCCTTTCCTGAGTTTTAGATCCATATTGGATGTTGTAGTACCCAGCAATTCGGTCGTATAGTATATTATAAAGTAATTACAATATGAATCCCACTCATTATATGTAGCTTGGCTCATATGGGCCTTTAGATTAATGAGATGAGCTAAGTCTAGAAGGAAAGGGAACACTCTGAATAATAATAATAACCAAATATAAGATGTTAATGTGTGGTAAAATATTTCTATTGTTTATTAATGACCATTTATAAATCTTAGTAGTCCCGTGCCTAAATCAATTATAAGAAGATTGAGCACAAGATGTTGTTGACGTCTTGTTTTCTCATAATGACAAATCGATAGCTTCCAAGAAGGGGCAGGGAAATTCAAACTGACATTCTTGTAATGCTATTCCTGCCATATATCTTTCTAACACTCACAAATGATTACTAGACAATAATTAGGCCTCGTTTTCAAAAGAATGAGCTGGTTCCTGTTGTTGATACGCAATTGTTCTTCGAAGCTGAAAGCCTTGTTTTTAATCATTGCCGGTTCAAATAAGGACATCAGTCCCTGCATTTTTGAATGGAAGTATAGTTGTGCGTCTCTGCGATCATGCAAGAATGTTAACATTAATGCAGAGATAAATATGAAAGCAGTATTACATAGCTAAATGTCAGTGTTCTAGGCTGCCCGCCAGTGTGTCTTGTAATAGTCAACCAAGTGACTCAGACGCCGCGCAGCAGTACAGTGAGATGAGTGAGGATGGTTGAACATTACTGAGGATGTAACATTCATGTATTCAAGCAGTCTGGTGAATAAACACGTAGACTGACCATCGAAAGGGGAGGTCTTCATTTTCATGAGTTATAAAGCTGTCGAAAAGAGAAAATGAATCTCTCTGCTTACCCATTAATTAATCCACACTGTATTATCAATGACTGATGTTAATCAAGCTGTTTGACCTTTTAATGTTTTTTATATTCTTGTCTTCGATACCTTTTTTTTTAAGTTGCTTTTATTTTGTGGTGTGTCATTGTTGTTTAAGCTTGTATCTACATTATCATAGTCTGGGCTTCAGCTGTTCAAATTTGCATGGCAATCATGCTCAAATGTTGAGCAAAGAGACTGTGTGCGTTCGAGGCAGAAGTGGTGTAGGTGTGCAGATTGAAAGGCGGAAGTGTTAACATATGAACAGTTTCTTTAAACCTACAGAATCAAACTGTTGTGACCCATGATTATCGACATGGTAGTCGCATAATAAGGTGCAAGCATTGCTCTGAATATCTACAAAAAGACATATGTATGATAGAATAAATACAACATTTAGATATTTTGCTGCACAATAAGATCAGAAACTGTCTGCTAATGGAAGATATGCATTTCTCCTTTTCCACCTTCATCTTTTTTGCATAACTAAAAACGGAAGTAGTGTGACAGAAATCAAACAACTCTACAGGGAATCAATTCATGATACTCATGTATCAGACATCAGAGATTTGACACACTGAAAGCCCCAAGCATGAGTCTGTCAGGACATTTGAGGGCCTTTCTCACAGTCTTTGACTTTGTTGGCATTTCCATTTTGCATGTCTTCTATCTGGGCTTTCTTACAATATTCTGTAGATCGGTGCTCTAATACAGAAAGGAGCTATGTGATGCAAGACTCTTTGAATAATGTCTTTCTGATGTACAGAATGAAAATGCATAGTGGAGATTTCTTTACCAATCCTTGTAGTTTAACCTCTTGTTTACACCCTCTTTCTAACAGTCTGTCTAACATTTCCCTCATCTACCTTACTTCTTTCAACGACTTGTCTCTAACTGAATCTTGTCTTCCCCCTCACATCCTCCCTTTCTGCAGGTGGTGCGCCTGTGCCAAAACCCCAAATTGGCTCTGAAGAACAGCCCCCCTTACATCCTGGACCTGCTGCCAGACACCTACCAGCACCTGCGCACAATCTTGTCTCGCTACGAGGGCAAAATGGAGACCTTGGGGGACAACGAGTACTTCCGGGTCTTCATGGAGAACCTAACCAAGAAGACCAAGCAGACCATCAGCTTGTTTAAGGAGGGCAAAGAACGCATGTACGAGGAGAACTCACAGCCCAGGTGAATACAACTACCTTAACAATAGTTGAAAATATGTGATCTTGAAAGGAGAATGTGATAAAAATGGCTTGTTTACTTTCTTTAAAGACCCTTGCTGAAGGGTTAATTTGATCTGTGAAGACTAGCTGCTGTATCATCACGATTTCACACATCAAATTCAATCAGTCTGAATAATTGTCGACTGTGAAGGCTCAGAGTGAATAATTGCACCCTGCCCCCAGGGTGCTTGTTGCTCAACATGTATCAAAACAAAAGAAATAAGGTGTTGTGGTTTGAGCGTCTGTGGTCAGGATGGAGCCTAATCTACAGCTGCCTGTCACTTTGTTCCTGTGCCACACTATCTCTACCATCTTCTTGAACACGTACATGGTAGCTTTATGTGTTCTTTCTTCTTTTTTGAAATCAAAATGTCTCTTTCTTTTCCTTTTACATTGAATAACCTGTCGCTGTCCCTCAGGAAACAGACGCACACATGTTCTAGAAATAAGCAGTTTCCTTGTTTTAATATAAGGGTATATTTGTAGAAGTGTAATTTGGTTCCCTTTTTGGCAAAATACCAAATTAAATAAAACTAAACATACATCGGAGGAAAAAACTAAAATAATCTTATACTGCAGACACAACGTTATTATCGTGCTGCTGGATGGAGCTGTTCTTCCCTTCTTCCTTGTACAACATAACTATAACATGCAATATGTACAATATATAATGAATCAGTAAGATACAGCTCATCAGCCTTGTCTTGGGAGTGATCATGATAGACAAGTATATGTTATCCGAGTAAGGTTTTTCTCTATAACTGCCTCTGGGCGGTTGCTTCTCTAGCATGGGGTGAAAAAGATCATTTGCAAAAGATTTAAAACATTTCATTCTGTTTTCCATGGCGTCTTTTTCATCGAACTACCACGTAAGGATTTACCATTACCGTTGTCCGGCAGTGGCTCAGTCGGTAGGGGCTTGGACTGGGAGCTGTAGGGTCGCCGGCTCAAGTCCCCGACCAGACCTAAAATATGGAGTGTGGACTGCTACTTGGAGAGGTCCCAGTTCACCTCCTGCCCTGCCGTGGTGCCCTTGAGCAAGGCACCGGACACCCCCCTGACTCCCATTGCTCCCCGGGCGCTGTACAATAGCTGCCCACTGCTCCTAGTACTAGACTCCTGGGACTAGGATGGGTTAAATGCAGAGAACAAATGTCACTGTGTGCTCTGCATGTGTGACCGTTAAAGAGGTTTTCATCCCTCCCAATTCTATTCATTCTATTGATTCACATTTTGACCATCAGAGTCGGCGTGAAGCCCTCTGTGTATCACTGTTTCTGATTCGAATGTGTGTCTTCTTACTGGCCCATGTCATGACTGGGAGATGTATCTTAAGACGTTGTAAGAGAACATCTGAATTCCTACAGACGTAAGTAAAGGCAGAGGGAAGCTTTAGGGGGTAATTAAGATGTCTGTAAAGCTGGTTGTTAGAGTCTGGTTTAACCTGATTCATGTGAGCAAAAAGTGACCTGGGAGTGGGCAGAGAGACGGGACATTTTTGAACAAAGAAAATGTAGACTGTTGAAGAGGGGAGCTCATTAGTAGATTTCATAGTATTCCTTACGTTCTATCCGAAAAACCTTAACATACAATACTACTTAAAACTGCTGGGCATTTAGTTCAGAGGTATCTTCCTAAGCTGCCGTCTTTTTGAACTCTTTCTTGTTCTTCGAAAATGTGGTAATAGTATTATCATGATTATCATTAGAATCATCATGTTGTTCCTCAGCGAGATTGTTCTTTCTCAGCAAAGAGAAAAACCCCACACTAAAAGGGAAGCAAGGGGAAGAGGAAGCTGTATTCACCATTGGTTGGTGGTTGGTGTTTTTTTTTTATAGAAATGTAAACTATTGCTCTGCGAAAATGTATTTCATCATCATTTCTCTGAACCAAAAAGCTACATAGAAAGAAATTCCTGGTGTATGCAGAGGAAACGCACACACAGTAGCCAGGCAGTGCACACAAAGACTGATATTGTCTGTGTGGAGAAGGCCGTGGCAGTGATACTAACCAATGGGTATCAGCCCACCAACCAATGACGTTGAGCCGCTAGAGAGACTAGTATGTGTACGCTTCAGCCGAGCTCAGCACATGGCTCAGACTGAAAAGTCGAGCAGTAAGGATAAAGATTATCTCACTGCCTGAATGCAGAAAGAATAGTTTGATAATACACTGCTTTCATTGTGTTTTTAATTCTGCCTTAATTCAAATATGAGAACACTGGCACTTATTATTTCCACCACTGTGATTTCAATCAGTATCAAAGCTTGATAGTTATCGACTCAAACGACAATGAACGGGACTCCACAGGGGCTTCTGGCTTTTTTAGAGTCGGAGTGAAAGATCTGAGCATTTCACGAGAGCCTTGAATGAAGCGTGGGTGGATATGCTGTGTTGTGATGCCGTACAGACTTCTCCACTATGTCTTCCCAAGAGATTTAGAGCCTCTATTTATCTGGTCCCCCTCTCCCATATGTCCCATATGTCCCACAGACTGATTAGCTTGAGAGATGAAGATGTAGTGCAGTAAAAGCTTGCGTTGGTTTCTTTTCATGTTGAGCAACAGTCTTGACTACAAATCTATAATGTTTGTTCTTTAACATATGGTGGTGGAGAAGAAGAAGAAAGATGATTCTATGTTGTTCAAAGTAAAAGAGAGTGGGGAATGGATAAAAGTGACGACTGTGAGCAAGACTTAATTATTAACACTGACGGCCCATACTCCGTCAGAATCAACAGATCAGTCAGCACTTCCTCCTTGTTTGCTTCACTTACTTCCCCTAATGGCTTACAAAGCACAAGTGAGACATTTTCTGGCGTCAGAGTTGACAAAAGACCCATACGGAAATTGGTTGGGTTTGCCTGACATTTTTCACTCGGTGTCACTGAAGTGACAAAAAGGGTTTATTTGTATTTATAGTTGCAAAAAACAATTATAAAATGTAACGGACCATTTATAGACCTAACAGATTTATTGATGTATTTCAGGTCAAGGTTCATACGTTTCTTCAGGTTTTGAATATTTACTGAGACTAAAAATGAAATCAACTTGGACTAAAAAACAAAGAAAATATATTTGACTATTAGGTGTAGTTAATTGTTCTGTGTTGAGATGTGTGATTGTCAAATAACTTTTAGCTTCTTGACAGCGGATTTTTCCTAAAGCCACAGTGATAACATTTTCTTAAGAATCATATTTGTTAAACAATACGCATTGTAAGGTTCCTGCGCCGAGTAATGAAGCAGAAGGGTTGATCAATGTTTTCTCAGAAAAGCCCTTTAACACCCCCACCCCTCCATGGGTCTAGCCGGATACTGCTTTGACCTCTCTGGGAGAGTCTGTTTGATCATCTTCCTGGGCTAAGCTGCCATTGCATCCTGACCACCGTCGATAGGTCCAGCTGGTCACAGGAAGTGGTGGGCGTATAGTTTGTAAGGTGACGCATCTGCACTGTGGGACAGTCTAAACTGCAGGAATTGACCTAGAATTGGTTTCTGACACATATATTGTTGCTTGTCAAATACATAATGGCTGTTGGTGGCTTTGTTTTAAATCCCTGAATGTGTTCTTTCCCGGAGCTTAGTGATGTGAACATTTTCACATCCTAATTTAGGTGTTTTCTTCGGAAAAAAGTGTCACATACTGTAAGATATGACTGTCCCGTATTGGCCTTTTAAGCAACTTTTCAAATACGTCAGGTTTACAGAATTACATAACATTAAGGCTTATATTGCAGATACTGTGATACAATGTTAAACGTTTGTAAATGTGTTATATTTGAGAAGGGAAACCCAACATGTTTGAAGAAATAAAAAGTGTAACTTGCGGCAGCGATTATTAAGCTGGTAAAATGTTGTAATGTAAAGCGCTTGAATCCTTTGCACAATAGAAAGATGCATTCCAGACATGCTTTGGTGATATTACTACAATCGTCGACAGGAACTACTTCTTCCAGCTTCTACTTATTCAGCCTTCTCTGCATCTAATCTACTGTTCAGCCTTTAGTGTCCAATGCCAAGAAGAGCCTTTCACTAACAATGATTTGGATCCACTTTTTTATTCTCATCAGTATGACCCTGACGAAGGCCAAAGGCAGAAATGGTTCGGTCTCACAATAAAAGTACTTAAATTAATAATAATTTAGTAATTTTGGAGAAACCAGCTCGAGTGTGCTAGAATTTGAAAATACACAACCGGAAAAAAATCTGCCACTTCCTTACAGAGCCCCTCCTCCAACACACACAGACGCGCACATGACCAATGAGGGCACGAGATAGGTTTGTGCACAGATGGAAGGCTGACAGGCAGGTAGGCCATCCAGTTACTTTAGCCGGGCCGGCTTAAATGATTGGTCGTGCTTTTTACAGTACTCCGACTTCCACAGATGACATTTTTTTTTAATGGATTTTTGTCAAAGCACTTCAGATATTCATTGCTATCGGGATGTTAAGAGCACTCCATGGAATATAACAACAAGTGTGGCTCGAGCCGGTTTCTCAAACTTACCTACCCCACCTTTAAGAGCATTCCATGGAATATAACAAAAAGTGTATCTCAAACCGGTTTCTCAAACTTACCTACCCCACCTTTAACTTTGTAAATGCCAACTGTAGATCGACGTGCAACAAGTGTTGCCATAATTGTTACTGATTTAGACTCTTTTCCCCCCTCGAAGCTCCTTGCAAGTAGGTGAAGTTTATCATTAATATCCATGTAACATTTATATGTTTTTAGTTACTGTTTTTAGTTACTGCTGTTCATAATCTGCATACTTGAAAAGTTGTAAAGAGATTTTTGAACACAGCAAAAACAGATAAGAAACAAATCATCTGTTTTCCTGTACAATACCAAAATAACATGATAACATAACATAGTGGTGGTGAAAAGAGGCCTTACTTTCAGTAGGTCGGGATGTGTCCAAGGCCACCACACAGTTATTTTTGTATAACTTGTATCACAGCACCTGTCTGTCTGTACATTTGTGTTTTGGAAATAATTCATAAAGTTTATTTGATTTGTTGTTTGGGTCACATACTGCCAATGCTATTATTCCTAGAAAAGAAATGTTGACATTTGTTCGGCAGCTGTTTACAGTAAAGTTCTCCAGTGCCATCAATGATTTATGTGGTCAAGCCTTTGTGGACAGAGAGAAACATGGCATTGTACGGTACGGTACGGTACCTCTGGTATTTGCAAATGTCATTTGCACCTATTCCTAATTTGGTTCACAAAGAGAGCCTCGTCTTAAAATATGACTGCCTATTTTCTGTAAACGTACCTGATGTGTATCTGAAACAAAGGTCTGTCTCTGAGAGCACATGTGACATATCCTGACTTTGAATATCCAAACACCAATCTTATCACTATAGCTATATTACTGCAGGCCTGTGTTTGTCGGATTGGATGGGGCCATGAGGAAATCCAGCCGTGCATGACAATGATGTCAGATGAAATTGATTAAAGGAGAAAGTTTGCATGGATATCAATCATTCCTGTTTTATCAGCAGCTGCTGGGCTACATACCATTTGATGAAGTAGCTGCTCCCACTCATGTTTCAAAACTAAATAGATTTCACCTGAACTCTCCCCACAGACTGTGTCCCCTGCCACCAAACTGTCTAAATAACAAATGTTGAAGGGTATACAATGAGAAATGCTTACTAACTTCTTGTCAGTAAGTTGCTTATCTATTTGTGCACTTTACCCGTAAATACATTAGTTACGAATGTCCTTATTAAGAATCAACCTTAACATGTTTGGCCTAGTGTAGTGCAGGCAGACATGAACACAGTTTAGACTTTAGGCGTACGCATGGGCTTTGTCTGATCTTTAGAGGCATTGTTCTTAAGGTGATTCACTGCAACATATCTTTATATTGCAGTTATCCACCGTGCTATGACACCATTCCTGTTCTCTGCATTCGCTGTCATCCTTTTTGGTTCACATCTCATGTACAAACCAAGTTGAGTCTATTGCCTCCCTCTGTGCTGCCACAGCAGTGAGTCTTCCAGTTACCCTCGCTATCAGCTGGCAATGGAAAACACATTTTATTCTTACTCTAGGTTCGGGTGTGCAGCTTCAATTACATTTGCCTCTACTTGTAGCTTGGGGCTATATGTGCAACTATACGCATATACACACGCATGCATAAATAGCAGAGCATCATGGTTATTTATGTCACTGCAGTATCACTAAGCAGCCGACTCATGTAGTCCTTGCAGATTATGGTGATTAGCACTATGCAACCCACTAGCTTATTTCCCCCACGGGGTACAACAAGCACTTGCTGTTTATGCACAGAGATACATTAGCACAGATATGCAGTCAACTGTGTGTAGAGAGGATTCAGCTAAAACATTGCTGTTTTATGTGTATTTTACCATTTTGATTTTCTCCTTCATAATAATCTGTGTCTAACTGGAAAGATATGAGCAATTTTATTTGGGGCTTTTTTTTCTATTATTCAGGAGTTTTGTACGGAAGCAGTTACGTGTGTTTGGGTCATTGCTTAAGTGCAGTGTGGAGTGTGTGTTGTGTGCTGTCATGGCTGTTACTAAGTGATGACTAGTGCAAAAAAAAAAGCCATAATTCACTGTGTTGGCTTGTACAAAATCTATGTCTATTTAATAGTCATGTTTTTGTTTAATCATTCACCACATTATTAAATTCAGTTTCCAAAATGGTACTCACCCTGGCCTAATGAAGCATGCACTCTGTTTGCAAAGGTGTCACTTTATAACCCGATTCTAAACGGGCATGCTTGAATGCTGGCAGCTTGTAGTTTATCTTTTTAATGTGCATCAATATTTCCATTCAGTTGGAATAACTGTGGTGTAGCCTTCTATGTGCAACTTAGATCAGAGGCTATGATTGGGGCACAGTGTGAAAGCTTTGCATATGACCAGACCGGCAACTGCTGAAGTGATGGAAGTCACGTCACGTGCAGTAAATGCCCTTTCACATGTGCCTTTTACTTAATCGCAGTGCTTTGACTGGAAAGAAAATTGTAATTGATCCTTAACCTTTCCGATTAGCAATATTCACAAGTGAGCCAGTGACAAAAACATTTTTGCAGACATCACGTTAAACACAATTTTGCAGCTCTATTTTTTGACAATAATTCAGTGATTTATTCTCAGATTACATAAAAAAAATAGTTCCAAAGTGCTCTTGTAATCAAAATACATAATAAACATGGGACTTGATCAAGTTGAGTTCATCTAATGAATACATCAAAATGTAGGTAGCTTTGTTGAAGGGCTCAGTTTGTGTTTGATCTGCATTTCCCTTTAAGCCTTAAGCAGGAAAGATAATACAGCTGTCCGATGATATTACAGCTACTTGTGACTCTGCCAATCCAGACAGGCTTTCATTCTGTAAGGTTGACCCATGCTTGCTGTGCTGCGGTGTATTAGCGCAGCGCAGTGCTTGCTGGCTAGTTGCGCTACTTTATCATAGCCAGCAGGAAACAGGAAGGGAGCAGCCAGCTGCAAGGTCAGAGGTCAATCTATAGCATGAGGGGGATGGTGGACAAAACACTAGTGTTCCGAAAAAAGGGTTTGACTTCTGGACGTGATTAAGAATGAGTGAGGGATGAAAAAGAAAACTCTAAGGACATGTGGCAATCTGGAGAAGGTCAGCCAGCCATTATCTGTTTTCTGCTGTCGCCCATTGACTCTGCATTATCCATGTTGGCACAGCAGCTTAAAGAGCAGCACAGTTGTAGGAGTGCAGGCTAATGCCCAGTTTGTGCGCACACACGCGCACACACACACACACACACACACACACACGTGCACACACAGGGCTGATATTTTAGGATGAAGGGACATCAACTGAGAGACAGAAATATGCTAAAACAGATACCTGCTACATATGAGATAAGATTTGAATGTGGATCTTAGAGTTTTGAAATAATATTCAGCCTCTCTTTGTAAAGCACTCTTTCTTATGTATTGACCAAAAAAACTAACCAACAAAGTCTCCTTCACTGTGCAGTGTGCACATCTTGTGCCAGAGACAGCTGTGCCACCCTGTGAGCTTGATGCCAGTCAGACCAGAGTTGGCTTTCATATCCATTCTGTCTCTTGAGTCTGGTGGGCGCCGGATATGGGTTTTTTAAATTGCTGACGTTGATGTTTAGACAGCAGGCTGGATGATGGCTCAGTTGAACCCCAGGTTCACAAAAACACATCCTTATTTCACACACATTTTTAAAGTTACGCAAATAAAAAATACATGTGTAGAAAAGCCTGGAATTGTGGATATCAAACTACTTGGCTGTGTGACCATTGTTTTGGATTGCATGTGGCACTTCACTTAAAGCTTCCTGTGCATTATGGTTGCTTGACTGCATGTCTTTAACCTAGACAGTTTATATTATTTTCCTAGTATATTTAACAGGGGCTAAACACAACTTAAACCATAGATTTAATGCATATACAAATACTTATCTGTACATTTAATATTGAATGCCTGTTTGCATTGTTGCAATGTTTCCCTTATCTTTAGATCATAGTTGATATAGCTGAACTTGGTGGAACTGGTTGTTTCTAGTTCCTTCTCGCAGAGCTTACTGAATGTTGCTCATACATGTTTTTAGACAGACCTCAAAAGATTGCCCTTTGGTCTCTTAAATACATGTAGAATCCAGCCAAGATGCCTCTTCAGATCAAACATGTTTTCATCACGCATATCGTGCCCACAGAAACGTTGACCCACAGTAAGCATCTCCAAACATATCATTGGCATATGTGGGTGAATTAGAAATGGGATTTAATGGTGGGTTTGAGGAGCAGTCATTTATAAAAAAAGTCTCAAGTAGCCTCCATAAATGTTTCAAGCTCACAGACGGGGGGAGTGAATAAATGGTTCATAAGTTAGCAATTAAACTAGATGTGGAAATGCAAGGTTTTAGTGAGAAGATATGAATTCTGCGTGTAAACTGAAGAGACGCCTGTCTTCCCAGGATTACCTCGTAGATGAAAGCAAAGCAGCAGTGGGGTGGAGAAAAGCACAGGGCTAGAAGGGGTTGACGGGAGACTGGATCTGACTGCAGCTTTTAGGTTCAGTAGGCCAGGGAGGCTGGAAAGCAGAAGAAACAGAGGACGACCTCCTGCTGAGATGACAGCTTCTAAAGAAAGCACTCAGACATGCAGTGTCACTAACGCTCTGTGATGACACTGAAAAGGAAAGACTAACACCAGCACCTCGGGGGAAAGAGCCGGCAGAAGTTGAAGGTCTCATATTCCACATTGCATCACTAATGAGGGTTACCCTTGCTTCAAAGACACCCTGCATCTGGCTTAAAGTCTTTTTCTGTACATTCAAAGTGGGCAGAGCTGTTCAAAGGATTGGACATCGTCCATCAGTGTTCACTGTTTAGTATCATGTACTGCTGAGAGGGTACCAACACACTTTAAATGCAGTTTAGGAGCGTTGCATTTCTTTTTTCGGGTGCCGTTCTGCTCCCACCTGAGGTTAGCTATCACACAAAGGCTCTCAATGTACACTCATTTGATTCATCCATCTCCAGTCACTGTCCTCCTCACTCATTGACTCTTTCCAATTCCCCCCAGCACCACTCATAGGGTGCGTAGTGTAGTGTAGTGTCGGGCAGCTGCAGTGTAGCCACGCTTTCATAGCTGTCTCTCTTGTGCATGTCAATTCACTCTGCCGGCAGCCAAGCACAATCTCCCTCTGTGCTGCCTCGTAAATCATGTCTTCCTCAGCAAAACACTTCTCATGCTGCAATGGGGTGCAGGGTCATAGTGACATTGTGTGGCTTCCTTCTCTCGATTTCCAGTCTCCTTGTTCTTGGTATCCTACCCTCTCAATTTTTTGTTGATTTATACTCTCCACCTCATCCTATCCTGTCATCTTTCTTTTTCTCTCCTACTATTCAACCCTCTCCTCTTCTCTGTGGAATTGGAGTTGTATGACAATGTCACGGCTTCCACATCTCTCTCACTCTTACATTGTATGTGAGTGTCTGTGTTATCTGCTGTGTTGCCTTCCTGGACTTGTCATTCTTTAATGTTGAAGCAGCTGTGGACGGGTATTAGACGAAAGAAAGCCTCGAGGGAAATGTCTTTATTTCATACTTCATCATTTTGAAACTATAACCTGATACCTGTATGGAAGTGAACGGTCTACATTTGAAACTCTTTTTTAAAGGTTAAGCATTCACATGGTCTCCTCACATGGTTGTTGGGACATAATTGAAGATTCGATGAGTTTGTCAAGTACTGTCGAGCCGATCATGTGTTTCTTTTTCTATTGTGGGCTTTTGAGCGGTATAACGACTATGACCACTTGCGCGTTGCACCAACATGTGCAGCAATGCCCCACACCAAGGCCAACCTACTACCACCAGAAGCTCTACAACTGCCACCCCTCATTCTACTCGATAACAGTGCCAGCATATCTTGATGCATTTGTTTTTCTTTAGTCCTGTGTTTTCCCCTCTTCTAAGTTGGATGAATCATCAGTAGTGATGCTGTTCCCAACTCAAGCTTTCAATTCAAGCAACTGTTCAGACGAGCTTGTTGAATGAGGAACACTTTACTGGCTCGCGTTGATTGGCTTGAGAGACACACACACACACACACACACACACACACACACACACACACACACACACACACACACACACACACACACACACACACACACACACACACACACACACACACACACACACACACACACACACACACACACACACACACACACACACACACACACACACACACACACACACACACACACACACACACACACACACACACACACACACACACACACACACACACACACACACACACACACACACACACACACACACACACACACACACACACACACACACACACACACACACACACACACACACACACACACACACACACACACACACACACACACACACACACACACACACTCTTAAACGTCTTCCCAAAGCTATCAATGCAGCGTGGGTAGATTAGATCAACACAGTTAGATAGCACTAGTGTCAAGACTAATTCCCAACTGGAAGAAACAAGTTAACATTCCTCTTGTACCCCAAGTGAGACATTAACTTATTTCTTATTTGGTTCAAATTCACACTTGAAACTACCTTCTGCCACAAGGGTAAACTACCATCTTTATTTTGTTCTCTTTGCTTGGCTGTTTGTTTAATACACCGAATATTCTGTGCTATTGGGTTAAATCCACATGTATTTAAAGAAATGTCTTGTGTTGCTCTGCATTTGTCTTTAACCCTTCTCTTGCGTTAGGTCAGACCCCCCTTCCCATGCTATTTTCGGTCAATATTGACCGGTGTGTTTTGCACAGTGATATCTCTGGAACCCCTTATCCAATTGTGATGGTTGACATCTCATTTGAACAGTCAAAGCAAGTGGAATCAAGGGGTGACAGACAGAATGACACCAGGGGTGAATGTCATATTATTTTTTGCAGTAAGTTCAAAGATAGTGCTTATTTTACATTACTGTATATTATAAAAATGCTTGCCATGTAGGCTGTGTTTACTGGAGATGGAAATGCTTTAGTTAGTGTTGCAGCTGAGATTCTTCCCGATCCAATGATGTATGGGATCTATTGATTTGATACAAGCAAGCCAGTGTTTCATGTCATGGTCCGGACCCACCGGTGGGCCCATCAAGTTCAGCATTCACTGTGATGAATATACAATAAGACACTGATACTGTTTTCCTCAATGAACATTTATTGAAAGAGAAATATACCATAACAGAACATGTGTGTGTGCGCGTGTGTGTTCACGCACATAGTTGGCAATGCAAAATTGTGGAATGTCACCTTAGGCTCCTCTCCCTCTGGGGCTTCTCCCTCAGGGGCCTCTATCTCAGGGGCCTCTCCCTCAGGGGCCTCTCCCTCAGGGGCCTCTTCCTGGTCTGTTGTAGGCTCATAGTCTGGATCGCTGTTGTCTTCCATTTCTGAGACATCTTCCTCTATCTCCTCTTCATCTTCCTCTATCTCCTCTTCATCTGGTTCAACAATGTGTCCAGAGCCCCTCGTACAGAAAATCGCCTAATCGGTCGCCTGCTCATTGTGTCAATGAGTCAAATGTGAGCAAGGCACAAATATAACTGCTTGAGAGCCAGTAAGGGAGGCGCATTTAGCACGAGAAAGTGAGACGTTTGTGTTTCTCGAGGGGCACAGAGCTCGCACCTGTGAGAAGGTATGATACATTGTATCATACAGCACGAGAAAGGGAGGGGTTCCCGTAACGTGTGTGTGTGTATGGAGATGTTTTCCATCTGCAGGATGAACATAATACACTCATACCCATTCATTTTCTATGGCGGTCAATTCTGACCGAAAACATCATGGTGTTTCACTGTTGAATAAATCACTCAAAATTCAATGCAAGTGGTGATCCTCAAGTGTATATGTTCAGAGGCCTAGTGTGGAGGATAACATAAGGTATTGAAGCAATTGGATGAAAAACACAATATTTATCATTAAAACAAAAGTCATTCGGTCACTTTTGACCCGAAACGCAAGAGAAGGGTTAAACTGTTGTACGGGCTGATGGCACTGCGGCCACATTGCAAAGATAAATGCGGGAACTCTCACACACTCCCCTTTTGCTTTTGACTTCCTCAGGAGGAACCTCACCAAGCTGTCGTTGATCTTCAGCCACATGCTGGCGGAGCTGAAGGCCATCTTCCCCAATGGTCTGTTCCAGGGTGACAACTTCCGCATCACCAAGGCCGACGCCGCAGAGTTCTGGAGGCACGCCTTCGGGGACAAGTGAGACAAACTCTATATATCTTTTCAGACATTGAATATAAATATTACCCGAACTGGCATCCTGGAACAATATGGGATTCCTCAAGAAAATACGAATAAAAACAACTAATCACTACATTGAAATAATATTGAAGAGGCATCTGATAGCAATAGTTTCAGCGTCAGTAACTAGTATCTTCTTTAGAAAACCTATTGGGTTATTGAATACAGAACTCTTTCGACTAAAGTGTCTTTCTGACAGGTCCTTGAAGTGTAATCAGTTCTATACAATCACAGATATTTAACCTAATTAGTCAAGTTAATTGAGAAAATTGGTTTTATGCAAATGTGTCCTACAAAAGGAATCCAGCCACGTGAAACAACAACACTTTCAAATCTGGGTTTTCCCCAATACTACATTTTTATTTTTTTTATTTGATGTCAAGATCTGCCACTTTTTCCTTTTTGGAGCATTATTTAGCCACATTGCTGACAAGTAGCATGAAATGGCTAGTAACAAATGACTCCCTAGGTGTTTTTTTTTATCGTCCGATACCATATCTGCATCTTTAAAGCCGAGCATGCTTCAGCACAAGACGTCTGTATTGTTGTCAGGATAAAAGATATTACGTTGTTTAAAGGGGATTTCGTCATGGTTTGTGTGTTCCAGGACCATTGTGCCTTGGAAGATATTTCGTCAGTCTCTCCATGAGTTTCATTCTATCAGCTCAGGACTGGAGGCCATGGCCCTCAAGTCCACCATCGACCTCGCCTGCAACGACTACATCTCTGTCTTTGAGTTTGACATCTTCACAAGGCTATTCCAGGTATTGAACACACACACACACACACACACACACACACACACACACACACACACACGGCACTAATGTATTTGTCATAGTTACAGTCTGAGATGATGAAAGAGAAATATGTGCTATGAAAGAGGGTGATTGAGAAGACGGAGAGTAATTAATAGCATAGTCTATAAGCCGTTGTCATGGAAACTAATATCATATGAGAAGCGCATAATGAACTCAAACATATTTGTCACGTTTTGACTTACCCTATCAACTTGTTAGCAGGATGACTGCTGACTTATTCACGCTGTCTGGCGGGACGGAAGTTCTTGCATTGTCTCTGCTCGCACATTACAGATGCAAAATGTTTGGCAATTATTTGGTCCTCTCTTTGTGATGGCTGTTGTCACTTAAAAAGGCACAGGCAGGTCTAGGGTTTCCAGGTGGTGATAACACTAAGGAGCATCCTCAAGGACAGTCATTATGTGTCATGTTGTCATTATAAGATATCCTTTTCTTAGTGTCAGATGAATAATAAATAGCAAGGTTGACCATTTGTGGTATAATTTCCAAACAACGTTGGCACCCTAGAGCGTCACAGATTATGTCCTACAGTTTTACTTTGCCTAAACCTGATGCAATGTTGTAGTTAAAGGACCAAACTACTCCCATACACACATAGAATTGAGCATCATTGTGAAATGTAGGGCTGTAAAAAGGGTTAGGGGAAATGGAGGGGGGAGGATGGGTATATTGGCATTATCTCCAGATATTATATTTAGTGCAAGTGTTTTATAACAGAATTATAATAAACACTTCTATGGGAAACATTGATGTTGTATACCATATCATCTGTAAACCACTGTAAACTTGCTCTGTTTGAATTTGTATTATCTAAAGCATCTTGCGTCATATCTGGCTTGCAGTAGTGTGTGTTGCTCATTCCCCTCAGTGATATTATCCCAGCTGAATGTGTGCACAGCACTGATCGGCTTAATGAAGCCTAAACAGATTACAGACATTTCCTATGACCCTCCCTCAAACAGAAAAAAAAACCTCCTCTAAATGTCCTCAAACACAGAATAGGAAGTGAGCCTGTGGCCATTTTGAGCTCTGTCCTTGATATGCAGTACACTGGAGATGAAATGATGCGTTTTTTAAATATTGCTATCGGCCCCTTCAAATGTTTCATACAGTATCTTTAGGCTCAATGATCTGGGGGTATTATCAACAGCTCTCATGTAGTGCGAACAGATCATCTAAAAATAATGTCCAAATAAGAGGCGACTGAAAAAGAATTGTGCAGCTACATTACGTAGTCACATAAAGTCAGTTAGTCAGAAGCACCCTGCTGTTTAGTAAACCCTGATACTTGTCTGCAATTACACTAAAAAGAGAGATAAGATACAAAATGTTAAACTTGAGTCCATCAAAGGAGTCAGTTTTGATTTGTGACTTCCTTTGGGCAAAAAGTATAAATATCCAGATGAAATGTGTGCAAATATGTTGGAAATGCACGGGGAACAGAATAGTCCCTCTTTGTGATTAGCCTGTACCGTGCCCTTGCAAATCTTTTTGTAGGTGGTGTATGTGTAATTCTACTTCCTTTCACACCAGACTAACCGTGAAAACATCTTCTCACTACCACGCTCTACGGAGTTGTATGAATTATTTGACTATTTTTGCTTCAAGCCTTGTTATCTTGGTGGTTTTTAAAGAAAGAAAAAGTGTTCTGCTTTACATACATTATGGGAAGCAGCCTGCGTATTTCCCTTTTAATCTTCCTCATTATGTGGTACCAAGTTAGCTGTTTAAAGTGCTCCAAATTCAGCTTTAAGGAGCATTTTACTCTGCTTGACCCAGGTAGCCATCGTAAATCACACTGAAGTTCAGTAAATGGTTGTTTCCAGTGTCATCCGTAACACAGTTTATCTCTCATTACTCTGCTCGTGTTGTTATTGCCGTGTCTATTCACTCACGTATCAACTGAGTGAGTCACCCTCTCTTTCTCCCGCGTGTGTGTGTGTGTGTGTGTAGCCTTGGTCGTCCCTGCTGCGGAACTGGAACAGCTTGGCAGTTACTCACCCCGGCTACATGGCCTTCCTCACATACGATGAGGTCAAAGCGCGGCTGCAGAAGTTTATCCACAAGCATGGCAGGTGAGATATCAAGAGCCATGTGAATGCACACACAGACACACCCTGTCACACCATCTAAATAAAGATGTGGTGTCATTTACTGCTTATTGGTGTGTGGTGTCCTCCCATTTACTTGAAATATATAGTTTAAGGTCCATTATCAACTTCTATCAGCACACTGTGAGCTGTGTTTGCAACAAACTTTTATTTCCATTGTTGAAACTTAACAAGACATTTCATGTAACCACGTTCATGTGATTAGAGCGGCAACAGCTTGGTTGTGGTATACCGAATCTCCAATGTCCTACATTTGTCCCTGCTGAAGAGACATGTGTTAGTGTGTGGGGGTGTATAGCGTACACAGCCTAATACATCATCAGTTTTACCTAAGGCAATAATGCTATCATGCACACATGCAATTATCATGGTTTAGGCTTTGTAGATAAGGCGTGCGTGCGTGCGTGTGGATTGAAAGCTGATGTCACTGTTGAGGCTTGGCTTATGAAGGGCCACATCCGTTCAGTTATTGGCCAATGTGTGTGCAGCATTTTGAAACTCTTAATTACAGCCTTCTGTTTGTATTATGGGTAAAGCACTTGGTCCACATCCAAACTAAACGTAGAGACTATCAACAACACTACCTTCTCCATTTGTGCACTTAGTGTGTTGATGATCGGATCAGGGGGTCACGGGTTCAAACCCCACTGCAGTCAGAATGCCGTTGTGTCCCTGGGCAAGGCACTTGTAACATGTAATTAAATGAACCGGCCTTTTCTTAAAGGTGTTAAAAACTCCAGATTTTTTTTATTTGGTCATTTCCTGACACAACATTCTCAACATAAAAACAAGGACATAAAACACGTTGAGCACAGGGAAGAGTGGCTGCATGTCTTTCCAGCCTGATGCCGCCTCTTGAAGCCACAGCTCCAAATGGTTTTTGGTGGTTAAAAAACACCACAGGGAACATTTTAAGCAGCATAATTATAAAACGCAGACATCACACCGTGTCTTTGTTTGATGATAAATAATGGGCAAAGACCCTCAAAACCCACCACTGCCCATCCAATTAAAAGATGAATACATGTCTGTGGGTGCCCTCTCTCCATATGATTCTGCCAATACAATAAATCCAGGTTACAAATGATTATTTTATTGAAATGTTTTTTCCTATTCAAACCATATTAGTCTTATTGATATGATTTCTTATCTTTTTAACTTTTTTGTTTGTTTGTTGTTCAGTCTGAACAAACATTTGACATTCCCATGCATTATTCAGCTTACATATTTGCTCTTTTACCTACTTTATCTCACTCAAATGTACAGGCATACTTGAAACCTGTTTCTAAGTGAACCCGATGTACACACTCCTGAGGGGACTGAATTCAATGATCTGTACATTTTACATAATTGTTTACATTGGAACTAAGCTGAAAACCAATGAGCACAATATGTGGCAGTAATACAGTATCTCTATCTGATTGCCCTTTGTCGACAACACTTTAGCATGTCTTCTGTCTCATGTCTTATGTTTCCTCCTCAGTTACATATTCCGACTGAGCTGCACCCGGCTGGGCCAGTGGGCCATCGGTTATGTGACCGCAGATGGAAACATACTCCAGACCATTCCCCACAATAAACCGCTCTTCCAGGCCCTGATCGACGGCTTCAGGGAAGGATTGTAAGTCCATCTGCTATTTGTTTGACACACTCCTATCAGCAATTGTTCTGATCATTGCCACCCTTAACTCTGCTCGGTGTCTCTGTAACTGGGTCTTTTTTTGTTTTAATAAATGGTCTATAAGTTAAGCTTCCTGTCATATGCAGAACTTCTCTTTGTTCTACCATGTCTCTTTTTCTTTCTTCTTCTCTTCCCACAAAGCATGCATCTCTGTTTAAAGTATGTGTTTATGCTTTCCCCGCCACAATGATTCTGCCTTTCAGCTCTCAAACAATCCAGCCATATCATATTGCCTGTTCCCGTCTTTGCAGCGTTATCATAACCAGAACTGAACTGTTGGTTTCCAATGTGCAGCTCAGTCACTGTTTTAGCTGGCTGGCATGAAACACATCTTTTCATGACAGTGCTGATTATTTTTGTTTAAGGAAAGCTATGGTTGGCTTGCTCACACCTGTAATCAATCCAGTATATCGCCTGCATCTACAAACATTTATCAAATAGTAATTATACCATCTGGCCCATTTATAAAATAGTCACGTACTCTACATGCATCATCATCATCATCATCATCATCATCATCATCATCATCATCATCATCATCATCATCATCATCATCATCATCATCATCCATCACCATCATCATCATCATCATCATCTCTGTGCTGATATTAAAATACCCAGTGAACGACTGAACAGATGTTTTCATGCAGCAGCCTGTTGGATGTACATGAAGTATAATCATATTGACTAATTATGGGGCTAACTTTTAAATAAAAATGAAATGCCCAAGGCTACTGTGCGTAACTTCTCATTTTGTTATTCCCCAGTTATTTATTCCCAGATGGTCGGACCCAAAACCCAGATCTGACAGGACTGTGTGAGCCTTCACCTCAAGACCACATCAAAGTCACACAGGTCAGAGCAGCGTGCTTCTGGATCTTGGCGGCGTGCGTTGAAGCTTCAACACTTCTGCCCATTCACTTTGAATGGGGTGACGTCGCGCTTTGCCGAATTGCATTGTGGTTCCGTCGCTTCGCTTTGCTCGCGTTGCTCGCTCCAAAAAAAAAGGGGAATGTTCTACTTTTGAAGCGTCAGCCAATCAAATTATAGGCCAGTACAAGCTCTAGCCAATCAAACCGCGTGCTTGTGTGTCCAGGGCGGGAGATTCATGTGATTGGTTGTTGGTCGAGTTTCAGACACGCCCACCAGCAAGCTTCAACCCACGCCGCCGTGTGGACGCTGCGTCATACATTCTCACTGACCTTTGGCATTTAACTGTTACGGACAAATAGCTTAGATACACATAAAGATCTTGGTTGAAAAAAGATATTGATGTTACCGTCTAGTGCATGACCAAAAGGAAGTAAAAGTCATGACAAAATACACCGCACAGGAACTAAGTTAGTCATGGGTGAGTATAGCTGACTCCTTTTAACATATAGCCATTTTTTATGTCTGACATCTATATTTAAGAAATAATATACTACGTATTAAAAACAGGTTCTTCACTGTGACAAAAAGCCACAGCTAATTTAAATGAGGTAAAGGTTGCAGAAGCCTAAATCATTCACATAGACAATTAAGATATATTAAAATACCAACATTTAAACTTTATATTTTTGGCTTTCATTTGAAGTCATCTTCTTTAATGTCGTCTTATTTCAACAGTGTTTCCAAAGCCATAACATTGCATGAGCTACATTCTCATACATAAAAAAAGATATTGCTGCATTTCAGAATGTTTTTTATAGTTCAAGCCATTTGTACTGTTGTCAGCGCGAGCTTCCAGTCTTGTTAAGAAGAATAGGAAACCCCGTCTGTCTTTCAGAATGTCACACAGTCATCACATTGAAGCACGCATCGTGTTACTGCACAAGATTCAACTGTAAATTGTGAAATATCTTTAAACAACCCTTGGGCTTTCATGTCTTCTCAAGGGGTTGAAAACTTGTTTATGAACAGAACCCTTTTGCTTGAGCACAGGACTGAAACTAAAAATACGCCCCCACATCTTTTAACTTGGCTCCAGATCCTTCCGGGCTCTTTCGAAATGATCTCAGATGGTGTTAGGATCGTATGATGTTACTGTGTTTTGGCAACGAAAACTCAGTTGTCTCATTTTCCCCCTTAGGAGCAATATGAGCTGTACTGCGAGATGGGCTCTACGTTCCAGCTGTGTAAGATCTGTGCCGAGAACGACAAGGATGTGAAGATCGAGCCCTGCGGTCATCTCATGTGCACCTCCTGTCTCACCGCCTGGCAGGTAAGAGTGGGTGGACAGGTCTGTGTGGGTGTTTCGCTTCAAGTGAAGTGTCACGCCTCCTACCTGTTGAGAGGAACACTCACCAAGTGTTTTTCTCGGCAAACGTGGCGGACATATAAAAACACATCACCCCCTTTCATCTCTGTGTCCCATAACATCTGCCTTTGTGCTTTTGTTCCAGGAGTCGGAGGGTCAGGGAACAGGATGTCCCTTTTGTCGCTGTGAGATTAAAGGTACGGAGCCCATTGTTGTGGATCCTTTTGACCCCAAGGACAACAGCGGGGGCTCCTGCAGGGGCATGTTCGGGGCTGAGGGGGCTCCGTCACCCAGCTATGACGACGATGACGACGACAGACTTGAAGACCCCCACCTCATGATGAGCAAACTCGCCTGTTCAAAGGTAATACTGTGGGAAGACTTAACTTTATTAAGAAAGACAGTGATATCAGTTTCCCTCAAGCTTCCAGTCATGGCACCTCGAGAGTTGATTAAATGTTGCGTTGGTTTGACGCCCTCAGCGCACCTCCTGGGTTTCTTCTGTCTTCGTATCTTATCTGTCTTTGAGAGACCCATCTCTCTACAGATGAAATACTCCCTGCCTCCCCCCTTTCATATTTTCTGAGATTCAGGATCACTCCTCATATCTCAGGTCTTTCATCTCCATCTTTCATGGTGTCAAGGTAGTAACTTTTTTGTGCCTCAGTGTTTGATATGTTGGGCATTTTCTTTTCTTTTTTTAAACTGTGTGTGCTGCATATAGATCAGGCTCACACACACTTTGAAGTGGTCCCTGGAATTTCTATGGCATTCATTGCTGCCCCGGTCTCTTTCTTATCTTTGACCATTTCTTTAAATATACTTGTACACTTTGAAGTACATGGCTGTACTTCATAAATATGTTGTATTGATTTGTGTTTGTTATTTTTAAAACAAGCAAACTTAGATTTGTTCTTTCCTTTTTGATGAGCAAAGAAATCTACGCCATTGAACTGTGCAGTCAAATGTTATGGCACATGGAACTATTGTTGTTGTTGCACGATCAGGACTTAGGTTTCCCGACATAATCCTGACATTTTAAGCCATGCAGCTCAAAACAATGATTTTAAACGTTAGATGTGGCCATTTGAGGAGAAGAAAATGAGCACTGTTGTGCAAAATGTTCTTCTTTATTCATTCAAAGCGCTGCCTTTCCCCCACACTCTCTAACCTAAGTTTGATTGGAACCAATAGTCATTAATTCGTATTCCTCAAACCCGCCATTAGACAACCCTCGGTCTGTTGAAATGTAGCTGATCAGATGTGATGGGTGTTGTGCTGTTGATCCAGGTGGAGCGCCCCCCGTCACCCATGTCCATGGCTCCTCAGTCCTCTCTGCCCCCCGTGCCGCCCAGACTAGACCTCATACCACACAGACCTCCCAACCCGCCGGGGGCCTCCAGCCCCGGGGTCACCAGTAAGGTAACTGAACATACACAAGCAAGAGAACGCCTCATTCGGGCAAGAGGGGATGTTCAAATCAAAGTGTAGTTAAAGCATTACTTATTTCACAGTCACAAAGCATTTTCAATATTGGGTTGGATTGTCCAGTGTTTGTCTCCAGGGGGGTCGGGGGCCTACAGGACAACAGGAAAGAGTGCTGTCATAGAAGAATGTTATTTTTTCTTTTGATGTCATTTGCACATAATGTTAATACAAGCACTATCACTTTCCATCTTTGTAACATATAAGCCATTTCAAAGTCACCCTAACATTAGTTTGTCCCTTAAGCCAAACTAATAATATTCTGCTTTACAGCTGGTAGCTTGGTTTTCAAACGATGCGTACCTTTGTTACTCCCTTCACTGAAGTAGTGTTGAAATGACAGCCTCACTAATCACTGTATTTTATATCCTGCATACGAGACGTCTGGGAGTGCATTTCTACTCACTCACATATTCATATTACCCCGATCACATTTCTGCTTAAATGTAGATCAATGGAAACTGTAGATGGGAAGCCGGATTGTGTGCAGATGATGAACAACACTGTGCTTTCTGTTGTTATGTATATTGTCGATTAAGATGATGAATGCACACACAGTGCTTTTGCTGCTAAATGGATTCTTTCCAGTGGAGCAGACGGCAGTACTGTGTTTTCTTTGTTTCACATCAATATTGTGTGTACTCTAAAAGAGCCCCCCCCCCCTCTCTGTTCCTCCCCTCCAGGCAGCATCTCACCACAAAGACAAGCCTCTTCCCCTGCCCCCAGCACTGAGGGATCTCCCCCCTCCCCCCCCCTCCGGACCGCCCCCACGTAGCCGGGGCGGCCCCCGATGGACGGCTGCAGAGGCGGCCCTTGCCCTGCACTCCTGGGGACCCCCCTAGAGATAAGCTCCCTCCCACACCCCCAAGCCGGCCCCTGGGGGACTGGAACTCCCGGCCTGTTCCCAAGGCCCCCAGTTCCTCCTCTTCTTCCTCCTCTTCTTCCTCCTCTTCTTCCTCCTCTTCCTCATCCAGCCAGGTGTCCAGTCTGGGGGTGGACATTCGAGCGGGCGTCAGGGAACTCTCCAACCGACACTCCCTCCCCTTGGCGCTGCCCTCCGCTCTGGACCCCCGCTCAGAGTCGCAGAAGAACAACAGCTCCCTCAGTCTGGACCACCAGCTGGTCAGAGAAACCACAGCACACCACACCACACCACACCACACCACACCACACCACACCACACCACACCACACCACACCACACCACACCACACCACACCACACCACACCACACCACACCACACCACACCACAGCACACCACAGCACACCACAGCACACCACAGCACACCACAGAACACCACAGAACACACTAAATGATTGTATCTATTCCTTAAATGTAATCATTGTTTGATTTAAAGATTTTGATAATGAAAATGCTCCTCTTTAAAATGTCTGACATTTCAGCTTCTGCTTCCTTTACAGAGTTTTGCGGCTCCAGCCGGTCCAGATTACGACGGCCCCAAAGTGAAGCCCTCGGCCTCGGCCAACGCCATCTATTCCCTGGCAATCAGGTAGGATTGACTGGCACTATGAGGACGGATGCGTCGAGCATTTCAACTTTGACTGACACAATTTTTTCTTAATGCTTGTTGTTTCTTCCACAAACGTTTAGCCTTTTACCGTCGATAGTTCCACATCCATGAATACAGCTTTAGTTTAAATATGTGTGCTTGTTTGTGTCCAGACCCTCTCCAGCCCAGAGGCCAGTGGCAGGAGAGGAGGCCCGTGACAGTGAGGAAGAGTCGGAGTACATGATCCCCTCTTCTCGCCCCGTCCTGCCCCCCGTTACTGCTCCTCCTGTAGGGGAGCTCCCCCCCGTCCCCAGGCCTTCACAGCCTCCATCAGCACTGCAGACACAAGCCTCCGCACTCACCTCACGGTACTCAAAACACTCAATAAATCCACCTGTCGCACATCTGTACTACTTTGATAAGTGCAGTTTGTTATGGTTGTTGTTTCATTATTGTTGTTTGTTGTTGTAGGCTGCCGATGGCTGGAGTGGAGGATGGACCTCAAATGTATGAAGCCATGTACGACATCCAGGCCAGGGCCCAGCAAGCCAGAGATTCAGGTATTTAGATTTCCTCCATCCAATCAGTTTAGAGGCAGAATGTGTCACTTTCTAAACCTATATGCTTCCTGTTTACACATTTGATCTCTGCTTTTTGAACCCCTGGTTGAACAACAGTCTCTCAACCAATCAACCTGAATTTGTGAATATTAGTTTCACTCCAAAACAAGACCCCCACCATGTGAGAAAACAGGGTGTCCGCGGGGTCTTAAAAAGTATTAAAAATTGATAAATCCATTTATCGAAAATTAAGGCTATTAAAAAGTATTAAACGGCATTTTCCAAGGTATTTAATTTTGTAGCTTGTTTTCAATAAGTATATAACTGGTCCAAAGAGGTTGTGTTCTACAGTGTGCCTGAATGTAATCATTGCGTGGGTGTGTAGTGTGATTCTGTGTAGTTTGTTTATGACATCCCGTTGGATTTGATGTCATCTGAACAGGACATCGCGCGCTATCGAGCAGTGAGCGCGCGATGTCCTGTTCAGGGTTCTATCGGGTCCGTTTACGCCGGTTGTTAAACAACATCGTTATTGGGAAATGTAAGTTTGCGTCCAAATGGTTGAAAGATAAGGAGGAAGGACAATCAATACTGTATAATGTGAGGTAAAGTGTGTCGCCAATGTAACTCTAATTAAAACTCGAAGTGGCGACGAGGTCTTAAAATGTATGGAAAGGGTCTTAAAAAGGTGAATACAGCAGCCTGTGTAAATGAGTAGTCCCAAGAATATGCTAAATATAATTAGTCAGATACGTAAGTGTTAATAAATGTCTTTCCCCCGCCCCAGACTACTCCGAGCTGCCCCCTCTGGCGCTGTCCAACGGTCCCAGAGAGGAGGAGGAGGAGGAGGGGGAGGAGGAGGGGGAGGAGGGGGGGGAGGAGAACGGGTACGACTTCCCTAAACCGCGGCTGCCGATGCCCACGACCCGACGGACCCTTTCAGAAATCGGGGCGTCGTCTTCCTCCTCTTCATCTTCCTCATCATGCTCATCCTCCACAGCAGCCTTCAGCCGTCTTTCTCTTGATTTGGATGCTGGAGCTGCAGCACGTAAGCATACTTGCCCCATGCACATGATCCAGAGCTAGTTTGTAATGATGTATAACTGTATAAATTATTTGAAAGACAATTTGAGAAAGAAGGCGCCATCCAGTAGCATATCATAGTCAAAGGCTACTGGTGACCGCTAAATAGAGGATTCTGAGTAAATGGTTGGAAACCATTAGGTCACTTTTTGCGACTTGGATGAACTGACCCTTTTAAAATGTGCTTTTATTAGATGATGTGACATTCATTTACATTAGTGGTGGCTTATAAGGCAACTGGTTTGTTTCATAAAATGCATTGGATGTATAAAAGCAGCTTCTTAGTGCAGGTCCATACTAAAATAGCTGATTAATCAATATCTTGGATTATCACAAAAGCCCTCTGACTGGGAGAGCAGCATGAAAAGTCCACTAAGAGGTTTTTCTGCTACCTGCTGATTCTCAGGAAGCTCTCTGAAGTTAATAATAGACTTAGATAAATTACAATGAATTGATTGACATAACTAATTTTCTCAGTATGTGCAAAGGGTAGAGAAGAATAATTATAGAGAGCTACTCGGTAAGCCCAGTGACCTTAAAACCAGAACAGTGTTTCCTCCAGGACTTGAGAGAAACCTGCCGTTGGACTGACCGGTGACCGACCGGTCTGCGGACGTTTCACTGCAACACACATTATGTAGAAGACAGTCGGAAAGCATTTCTATGAGTAATATTCATCTCTCGGTCTGCAGTGAGCTGACATGCTCTACCTACAGTGTGATGATTGCCGGCTGTCTGTGTCCCACTAAAGACTTGAACCTTTTATATCTGAGGACCAATTAAGTGTCTCTCAGACAAGCTGACAAGCTCTCGGATTATAATTGGTCTCTCTATGGGAGCTTTATTATAGGTTGCTGCAGATTTAAAGGTCAACCAGTTCACCGTATATACAGTATCATTAAAAACACTCATAGCTTACTGCAGACAAACACTCAGGGGGCTTTATTTTGGTAATCAGGATGAAATGAGTTGGAGATGGTTTCCAGTCAAATGTCAATATAGGTCATTGAACATTAAGATTTACTTTAAGAGTATTTCAAAGGAGTTTATATTATTTCAGGTTTAGATGGATGGATGGATGGATGGACAGATAGATACAAAAATAAAAAATATTCTATCAAATATAAACAAAAGAATATAAAATATCTGGATAATTCAAGTAAAAAGTCAACAATATATAAATCCCCTCTCTTCTTCTCTCCAGCCCTCTCCGAGCCGGTGGAAGCCCCAGAGAGACCTCCCAAGCCCCTGCCCCGACGAATCAACTCTGAGCACCGGCCCAGCCCTGTCCCGCCCGTCCCTGCCCCCCCCAGCGGTGGGGCAGCAGGGGGAGAAGCCAACCCTCAGATCAGCATCGAGATCGAGCTCCTTGCGAGTCAGGGGTACTCTCAGCAGGACATCCAGAAAGCACTGATGATTGCACAGAACAATATCGAAATGGCTAGGAACATCCTACGCGAGTTCGTCTCTATTCCTTCCACCGCGAATATTCTTACATAGCACGCTTTGTGCCTCTCTCTCTTTCTCGTGTCTTGCTCTCTCGCCCTAGCTTGGCACAGCCTGGTTGGGTAAAGGTTGCCTGCAGCACTACCTCTGTGCTGACGCCCGACATCCCTGTGGGTTTTTAACTGGCTGTTACTCCAGAGCGCCCTGCACTCCATGCGCTTTCAACAGTGTCCGGCCTTCTCTAAACCGCTACTGCATTCCTCTTCATTTCCCACGAGACATCTACGGGGGGGTGACTGAGCGTGTGCGGAACAATGATGGGATGCCGCGTGGCGCGAGACTTTTCGTAGGACGTCAGGAAGACAGATTCGTATCTTTCAAGTTGAAGCCTATTGCTGAAAATGTAACCAACACCTCACAAATAAAACTAAAAATGTATGTCTATATGAAAATGTAATATATGAGTAAATATATATTAAATATGTGTAATATATACAGTACGTGCATATACAGTATGTAAAAAAAAAAAAAATGACTTCAGCTTTGAGGGTACAAGCGATGTTGGTAGACGGGGACCAGGTTACATTTGACCGTTTTCTCAGACTGAGGAAGACGTTCATGTGAGGAAGAGTCGGGGCGACCTCCTCACCATGAGTTCACTCAGCAGCTTTGAAGACGTGCGGCAGAGCACTTCATCATGGATTCAGTCTGTAATGGCCTTTGATAAACAACGTTGCTTTGGTACTTTTTTTTTTTTTTATAAACATGCTTGTTTTGTCGTGTTGTATTTTTCAAAGTAGCATGGCGATGGTTTGGGGTCTGGACTATGGTCTGGCAGTATGTTTTTATAATGTGCGAGTTTGTGTATGTGAGCATGTTTCTGTGTGTGTGTGTGTGTGTGTGTGTGTGCGCCAGACTTCTCCTCTGCTCCTAAATGAACAACATGAATGTGGTGTTACAGTCAGTATACGTACTACTGCTCTCACTGTAGATCCCGGCGCTGAGATTACTAGAGGACGTGCTAATGTTGACGACCCTGCAGTATTGACGGGCTCGTGTTGTGTGATCCCTGGTGGCTGAAACATTCTGTCTTTGTCTAACTTCATTGGCTGGCTGGTCAAAGTGTTCCGTCTCCAGCTCAGTCCAGTGAGAAGGAAAAGGAAAAGAAAACGTCATCAAGTTACTTTTGGTAATATATTATTGTTATATGATCATAAATATTGTTATTATAATTCATTCAGAAGTGCTTCACTGCTGCTACTATTGTTAGTGCTAAACAATTAAGCCTTAAATGTACATTTGTGAATATTGTGTTTAACCGTCATTCTGTTTCTTTAGAGTGACAGTATCCCATGTTTCTCTGGTCCGTAATGTAGCATACTTGAAAGTACAAGCAGCCTGTGAGCCTGCAAGCGGTCAAATCTTCAGTGGTTTAAACCCTCTTTTTTTTTAATGATGTATGATTCTCTACAAGGAGACTCTGCTACAGAAACCAGACATTGTGTAACAGACTCAGGCTTCTATCACATACATTTCTATTCTCTGTGGGAGTTTCTGAATCTGTTTTTTTTATTAAGTAGGCTCATGGGTTTGCTGGCTCACCCCCAAGTCTACATTAAAGTCAGTGTTCGGGCCATCTGTGAGAGCTAACTCAGGAATAATGTTTATCCCCCCCCCCCCCAGGAGACTCAGAGTCACAGACAGCCGCTCACCTGCCGACTCTTCATCAGGCGACATGTAGCCACAAGTATCCGCTCAATGAAGTCACACAAGTAGCCTAATACTCTTCTTCTTTTGTTACACTAGAACTTGCA
This sequence comes from Pseudochaenichthys georgianus, assembly GCF_902827115.2. NCBI lineage: Eukaryota > Metazoa > Chordata > Actinopteri > Perciformes > Channichthyidae > Pseudochaenichthys > Pseudochaenichthys georgianus. The sequence goes on from NC_047515.1 coordinate 27,439,657, forward strand.
CATTTGTTGTATTATTTTCCATATTGGCAGGACTAGAAACAGCAGCTTTGTTTCCAGGTACTATGAATGAACAAGATACACCAATGCAAGGAGCTTTTAGGTACATGAACCTCTGCCATCATGAAGAAGACTGTCAGCCCTTGCTTTTTCTGGGTAATGCCGTCTGTTGACTGGAAGCCATCTTTCTCTCTGGCTCTCCTCTAGTTCTCTTGTTTTTGTTCCTAGTTGCCTTGAGAAACGTCTTGAATGATGGGTAATGGTCCCCAAACCTCCAGACTGTACCAATGTGTTGTTGATGCTTTGAAGAGGTTATTGTTGTTTTGTATTATTTACCTTTTTTTATTTCGCACATTATACCAATGTGTGCTTTGATACTGTCACTCTAAAGAAAAAGAAATGAAAAGAAAGAAATTGTTGTTTTTATTTCATTTTGCATTCCTGTAAATGTATTTTGTTCCAAAGGTTTTGTTTACTTCTGTGAATAATTCTGTGAGCAGTGCCATATGTTCAGAGATCCTCATCATGGTGAGAGTCCGTTTTTGAAGAGAATGTGTTGGTATTGATCTGTACCTGTTGATCTCAGAAGGTTGTGCAGTATTGCTTGTATTATTATGTCTTCTTTGCCTCGTCAGCCGCATCAGGCCTCATCTATGAGCACAGTATGAGCATCTGAGAAAAGTCTCGTTTGTCTTTCCGACCTGGAAGATAAAGCAGGTCCAGGATCAGTACTCAGCCTCCGATGCTCGATGCGTTCCAGCCCCTGACCCGCAGCCTGTATTGGGGTACTTCATCTCTCTGCCATCAGAGGGAGCCGTTGGTCCACGTAGCCTGTCGCTTCTCATCAGTAAAAGGCATTCATTAACTTGTTGATGATTTTTAAAGCTCATATCATTTTGGAAGTATGCACAGTGCTGTTAATAAAATTATAAACGAAAGCTATCACGTGTCTCTTCTGTACAGCAGAGTAAATGGGTTTAGCTTGTAGCTGCCAGAACTACAAGGTCATTCTTTGCCTGCATTTTATATTTCGGTGTCTTTGTACATGTAACTATTTTCCTATGAAATAGTTAAGATTTGTTGGAGCATTTTTATGAATTTCATTGAATTGTTGCAAAATACTAGGGTATGATTAGTTTTATTTGATTATTACTACACTGCAAGTTTTAATGACCTTCGAAAAACTTTGTGTATGAAAAGCTATACTAAGTCCATTTTAAATATATCATGACGTTGTAATGGCTTATTATACCAGGGTTTCTAATACATCTTGAATGACAGTTCCAATGAAGTGAGCCAGCATAACAAAATACGCTCTCAGTTCTGGATTCAATTCCAGAACTGATGCAGTTTACTTTAGCGTTACTGGTATTGACCACAAAATAAATCCAAACAAGACTCACAATTAACGACAAGTTGCCATTCAACTTCGACACATTTAAAAACAAGCACATTATCTCATTACTCAGATTAGAAAGTTTATTAATGTGTATCTTTGCATTGACTAAAAGTACCGACAGGATGTGCTGACAACATATTGCTTTACTCCAAGTGTACTGACATTAGTTCATTACTAAGAGATGCGTTGAAACTGCCTATTTATTAATAAATAACGAACGTTCACGTCTTAGTCTTGCTAACCATTAACAACCAAGGCTTTTATATGCAATTGATTAATATATATCACATTCAAACTTAGAAACATTGTACGCTCTTCTTCTCGTTTAACAGTCAATCTTTATTTGGTATAATTTGCAAAAACTACAAACAATGAATTTGTTGAATTGACATTCATTTTACATTTCAGAACTCCAAGGCATTAAAGGGAATTTAACAGAATTCTAACACCCAAAACAATTGAACAGTGGTAGTTCTTAAAAAAACAGCAGAACAAAACAGACCAACCGGTGGTAGGACGGGGGGCAAGTATGGACCATACCTGCACATTACCAAACAGTGCGTTTGATTGTCTGCCAACTTTGCATATGTGGAGTCACAGTCATTATCCCCTCCTCTGAAAGTCATATACTGTGCTATAGTCGTCATATCTGAGGGGGGTCTGTGTCTCTTAGGAAGCCAACTAATTATTTCAAGTTTCAGTCAATAAATGAATGAATTACTTAATTAAACAGAAACGTGTATTTTCCTAATGAGGGCAACTGCATGCTGGGAACCATATATATGGACCAAAACTCTGTTCGACCCTCATCCTTACCGGAAAAAATAACTAGCGACAGAAATACTTTTCATTCACCTATAGTCACACTAAACAAAACCACTGTTTCACATTCGGGAAACACGACTGCATGAATAAACACAAAGAAATCAGTGCACTGAACATTAAATAAAACTAACAATACTAATTATATTCCTACAAGGCTTTTGGTTGAATTGCTAAGGCATCTGTAGTTTCAACTTGGCTGTTGATAATGATTCAACACGGAAAATAACAAAACTAAACTGAAGGAAAGAAAACATAAAACTACAAATAATGTTAACCCTTCTAGGTCTAGAAACAGACTAAATGAAGCACCCGTCTCACAAAAATATCTTCTTTTTAAAAATACTAAAACTGGGGTGTGTTAGCTAACAACAAATGCGAATGATGTGTGATAAACTTAAATGACCTAAAAGGTTTTTTTTCAGAGATAAAAGGAAAAACGTTGTGAGGCTGTAACTGGCTGCAGGCGGACGCATCATTGCATCGCCATAAAATTCAGTGTGCAGACTTAAGCGACAGGAAACAGACAAAAAAAGAAATAAACAAAACATCTAACCTAAGCTTTCTTTCTGTCCATAAACAGCACCCAAACAAAATAAAAACGCTATCTGGTAATTTATTTGTGGTTGTTTTTCTCTATATTGTCATTTTAAATAAAGAAATATATACATAGGTTATAATATGTACACTTGTTAAAGACCTGTTTCACGCTGCTCTTCAGTGATTACTTTGCCTGAGGTGATGCCTAGTTGGATATAAAAACAGTCCCTGGTCAATGTTGTGCTCCAAATCTTGTTCTGCGGACAATCAGCAATATACAACGCTTGTGGTAATACGAACTATAGGCTTAGGATAGTTCTTGGTGTCATTTTAGAAATTGAGTTTTGTCATGGTGGGATCAAATCACTTCTTCTCATTAAAGCTTATTCTAGAGGAAATGTGCTGGATAAAAAGGACAGTCAAGCTAAAGTTGCAGTTCGGAGAACATTTGAGTGTCAGTCGTGCATCGTGATCATTTATACTAGCAGGCGACTGAGCTTTACCATGACGACTAATAAGGGGCTGTGGGGGAAGCATTGGCCGTTCTGAGCCTGAGAGGCAGGAACTGGAGCAGCTGTGTGTGTCCGCAGTTTCCTCCTCACTTCTGTTCATCCAGGTACGCTCCTCACTGCTGGGGGAAGACACACAAAAAGGGCAGAGGGAGAGCGGATATGTTAATGGTTCTATCACATTAAAAAAAACAGCATCATCATAGAGTACTTTAATATCTACCTAGTTGTTTTGAGGCTGCTTTTCTCCGTTGACCCCGAGGAGCACAGCTTCCTCCGTGTTGTCGCTCTTCATCTCCACCACAATGTTATCTTTGCTGGACACCTCTTTGGAGCTGCAGGAACAAAAAACTCTTGGATTGGATAGGATATACTTTATTAATCCCCGTGGGGAAATTGTTTCTCTGCATTTGACCCATCCTAGTGTTAGGAGCAGTGGGCTGCCATTTTGAACAGCGCCCGGGGAGCAGTGTGGGGAACGGTGCCTTGCTCAGGGCGCACTTGGCCGGGACTTGAACTGGTGACCTTCCAGTTGCCAAGCCAAGTCCCTATCTACTTCGCCAGCACCACCCTTGAGTCCTTTCTTAACATTAATGTACAAAAACAATGCTTTACAGCGTAGAAGAGTAGTACAAACATTCAATCACATTTCAAGTAGGTGTTGAACTTGTCAGAGAAACAGTTGCTTATGTAATCATCCAGCAGCAAAGTAACAACATTATCCTTCATGTTGTGTCCAGATTGTGTTCTCCTGAGAAACAGAAGTCTTATGTTCACTTTACTTTTGGCTTTAACCAACTTCTAGGGGGAAATCCTGCTCAGAGCTGCACTAAGTTTCTCAGGTTGTCAGTGTCTGTGTATGGTTTGGTGATCCTTACCAGTGGTTCTTTCATATAACATGTAATCTATTGATTTTGTAAACATTTATATTGCAGCAGCTTTGTGTGTGTGTTAACTATACAGCAAAAATAATCACATGCTTCTTGTAATCATGTTAAATTGTGTAAGTTTGAAATAAAATTACGATCGAAGTCTTTTTATCAGTATTCCTGTATTTGCTATTTATTTTATATCTGATTTAATGCCAAGTAGGGTTCAGACTTTCTTGAAACCAGCAGAACTTAAACTTTGGCCTTGTCTGTCCTCTGGCCAAACATCTTTAGTTGGCACCTTAAATAACATGCATATGAGTTCAGAGATTGATCTAGATACTTTAAAAATTTATAATGCTTGATACTAAAATGTGTGACGGCGTATCGTGTTTTACTCACAGGTCTTGCTTGCCAGACCGGCCGCAGAGCTTGCCCTTTTTGTAGAGGAAGTAGAGCACACTACCCAAGATGGCCAGCAGCAGGATGCAGATTATGATGACTGCAATGATAACACCACTGCCCTCTGGTGGAGAAGAAGCACAACAACAAACACAGGGTTACTCACTGCCACTAGATTATGAATACAATGATGGTATGACGCAGAAAGGTTGGATTCAGGATTGCAGCAGGCTGTGCAGGAACAGTAGATAGCAGTACAGTGTGTCGAAAAGAGAGTGCAGCACTAGCTTCATTCAGGAGACCTCAACCTGGCAACCCAAATAAAGGAAATCATTCAGGAGTGTAGGAGGAGAGGTGCGCTTATAAATGATAACATGCACAGCTAGAGGTGAAGATAAACAACTCAAATATAGTTTGATGCTTTGCCCAGCAGAAAAGGGCGGGGGGGTCTGATGAATGCTGCGAGGTGCGAGAGAGGGAGGTGCTGTGGAGGGAAGCTCTTTGAGATGGAGAGTCCTCAGTACCATAACATACAAACCTTTCCTGATTTTCTTTGGAGCTGGTTCAGGTTTGAAAGAGAAAAACCACATGAGCATAATTATCAGTCGGTGGGTGGATGTCATAAATAACACACACACACACACACACACACACACACACACACACACACACACACACACACACACACACACACACACACACACACACACACACACACACACACACACACACACACACACACACACACACACACACACACACACACACACACACACACACACACACACACGAAGCTGAACATCTATGTGGTCAGCAGCACTCCGGTCATTTCCCCGGCCAGCCCTGGTTGATCTAATTTAACCAGCGCTTTGCCAGAAACAACAACCAATAACAGTTTTCCTCTGAGGGGCTGGATATTTCCTGGCATAATGTAAGAGAGAGGAGGCAGGAGGAGGAGAGTAAACACAAGGCGGTACCCGTAATGGGAGTCAGGAGACTCTCTCTGAGTGCATTCAACGTATCAGCTGCTTTCTAGAGTCACACTGATGCATGTGTGCGTTTGTGTGATGTGTATAACAACATCATGCTGACAAAAATGCAATAGTCATAACACTGCTGTATGTAGAAGGTAAACTATGATTTTATCTGCTTTAGTTGATTACTTTTATGGCATACAATTAAATACCCCCTCATTTTTACAAAATGTGTAAAACTTAAGATGAAAAAAGACCATATATAAACAACATAAGATTAATTCCATAATACCCTTACAAGCACCTTGGAGCAATATCACCCTTTAGAAACGATAAATACCTTGAGGAAATCACAGTTCTTTCTCGTTACAGGCACAGCTTTAGTGACCTTCAGATATCATTTCTGCAGCTTTTAAGATTTCCCTTTCTAGCTTTTATTCTTTTTGATTAACTCACATCAGCCCAGCCGGACCGTGAAGTAAAGGAAGGATCACTGAACATGAAGATAATAAACTTTACTGACAGCAGAAGCATCACTCTCACTCTCAGTCAGTCCTTCTTAATGCATTGTTTTGGATAGACTCATTTCTAAACGTGTTCTAGTTGACTTGAGTGGACTGGTTGGGGGCCGACAGGGCAAAGTGACTGTCTTACCTGTGGGAATGGCAGTGCTAGTAGTGGTGGTGTCAGGTGTGGGAGTGTGTTTAGCTGAAAACAGACAAAGTTAAAAAAAAAAAAAGGAAAGAAGTAACACCGACAACAAGGGGAGGAACAGAAAGACGGGGCAAGACAACGGAACAGATATAGACGTACACAAAAAAACACAGAGCATGAAACCCAAGCAGCAGGAGGAACTCACTCGCTGTGATGTTGAAGGACACGGCGTCCATGCCGAAAGCGTTGGAGGCGTTACAGAAAGCTGTAAAGTCAGAGGTGACCTTGATGCTGACCACACTCTGAAGGACGCCCTCTGTATCCGTTTTCGATTTTGCATCAGGGATCTGGCACAAAAGCGCAAAACAGTTAACACAAAGGTTTCCCTTTCTTCTGCACAGGTCACATTTAAAATTAGATCCACCTACAACTTCAATTGTCTCCTTATTGACTCAAGATAGAGCACTAATTATACAACCTTTAAAAAAAATATCAAGCAAATCAAACCTACAAACATCACTTACTTATTTCTGGCACTGCTTTTATATTCTCTCGTTGTTTTTACATATCAGCTACTTTCGTTATGTGTTCATGCATTGTACTGTAATACCTTTCCGTCAGAGGTGGACCACATGACAGTGGGAGCAGGGTAACCTCTGACATCACAGCTCAGCTCCACCATATCCTCAAAACTCTTCTCGAACTCTGTGAACTCTGGTGCTATGATCTGTGGTGGGCCTGCAAGGATAACAGCAAGAAATAACAACTTAGTTAAAGTTCAAAACCTCAAATATTTTGGAAAACATATTGATTAGAGACTCAATTATAATTGGGTATCAGTAACGGGATTACCATTGACGTTAACATTAAGTGTGTTGCTGGTTTCCATTCCTTCGAACTCAGGAACAGTCACCACGCACTTGTACGTCCCTGCTGTGTCAAATGAAGCATCCTTCACGTTCAAACTGTGGCCCATTGAAACCTTCTCTCCATCCTACACACAAACACAAACACACACATAAACAGGGGTCTTAGTAGATCAGACGGCTGCTTCAACAATCTGTTTACACGAGGTTATGAAGAAAACTATTCAAAAAATCCTCTCCCTCTTTGATCACCTGACACTATTACATTCTCAAAACTAAAATAAAAGCGTAGTCTCATCCCAATATAAATCTGTTCAACAATAAACATAGTACCTGATGACACAAAGCAACACTAGTCTGAAGGGTTTTCTAAATGCTATTTCTTTCATTTGAGTGTTAGTTATTGTATAGGACAATAATGTTGTGGTTTTAGTGTACTGTTACTGTACTGCTGTGTGTCAGTGACCTTAAACCAGACTGTGTGTGTCTGGAGAGAAGAGAGGGCGTTACAGGTGGCCGTCAGCTCCTCTCCCAGGGACAACTCCACACCATCCTTAGGTATCATGACAGCTGGATCCAGATCTACACACAAAGCAGGGGGAGAGAGAACATATCAAACCTGTTGCATGCACTCATTCTGCTGGTAAAATGTAATGAATATCATGGTCACTAATGTATCTGTGCAGGTTCCTTACAGTTGACAAACACAGTGGTGTTTCCCGAGACGTCCTCCCAGGTGTCCGTGTCCGTAGAGGTACATGTATAAACTCCACTGTCCAGACGGGACACATTTTCCAGCACCACCGTTTTGTTTTCCCAAGAAACACCATCCTAAAAATGTCAAGGGAATTTGATCAACACATAACTTTTACATTTTGACGTCAATAACTCTTTCTGCCGAGGAGGATAGTGATCAGAAAGATCACATAGTATATAAGTAAGTTGTATTCACAATAATGCTGTCTTTCCATGTGCATAAATAAAGAGCACAAAGTAGATTTTCTTACTTCATTTGAAATTGATATGATTGAGAATAGCTTATTCCCGTCGACTTGGCAGTGAAGTTCAATGGAGTCCCCTTCCTTGATTTCCCCCTTTGGTGACTCCACCCAAACACTGACAGCTGTGGAGGGGTCTGAAACACAGAGAGGAATGATAGGTTAGACCACCAACCTACACTTTGAGTTGTGGATGGATTATGTGACGGCCACAACCGCTCCTGAACTAAACGTGCTTGGGGGAAAGGACCCCTTATCTGAAAGACAAATGGAGCAGGGACCGCACTTAATATATATATATATGGTGCTGCATATCAAACTAGAACTATAATTAGTGAAAGTTGTGAATACATATATAAATATATTATTGTGCTTTGTTCAGCATCTATCCCATATGAAGTGTATTTGGCATAAGCAATGTTAATGATAGAACATAAAACTATATTTCCAAGTGGAGGCTTATATATCAGCATGATAATGGAACTGGTGACAAATACTGTATACTACTCTTGTGTCGACATAGATTGATGACATATTGTTTCATACCAGCGGTCAAAATGGCTCCGTTGGTTTCTACAGCTGTGATTGTCTCTCATTGAAAGGAACGATGCTGCTGTTAAACTATGTGTGGAACTCACAGTACACAGTGATGTTAATGAGGCTGGTCTCTGTCATCCTTAATCCTCCGGGAACAAAGTAGGTGACCTCGCAGTAGAACAGGTCGTCTTTGTCCTCCTTCATCACCTTCATGCTCAGCTCGCTCCTAACCGAGTACAGGCCACTGGACTTAGTGGTGATGCTCGGCTCCACCTTCACCACTGGAGGACACAGAAACATTTGCAAACACACGAGGGAAGATAAGGAAATGGAGCAAATGCATTGAACCGCATTAAGCTCAGACTAAATAAGTGTAGAAATGCATTCCCGATGTTGATATGATCTTTCTCACCATCCTGACCAGCGCGTATGGGCGTTTTGTTTCTGTACCACGTAATGTTCGGCTTGGGGTAGCCATGTTTGACCTCACAGGTTCCAATCTATAGGAGAGGAGAGAGAAGAAGAGAAGGCAACATTTTAAGTATAAAATTGTAGCTTCATTTCATCATGTTTATACTCTGATGTTCGCCATTCAAAGCTTTGTTACCTTGGATGGGTTTTCTTCATGGACGGAGATCCCCGTTTGCACACCCTCGATAGTGGGACTACCTGGTGTTTCTGCATAGGAATTAAGAAATGAATTAAGAACCAGAAAAGGCAACATTTCCAACAAAAAAAGGTTTATGTTTGGGAAGCTGATCATTTGTAGTTTCAGTGTCTGTTGTTGTTGTTGTTGTGTGTTGAGTTGACGTGTCAGTGACAGGTTATTGGCTAAAGGGAAAAGTGCTAAAAAATGATGGGAGCAAAACGAGTTTGAATATTTATTTGAGTTGAATTTGGCAAAAGTTCTGGAACGATCACAATTTAACTTTTTTAAACATAATATCTGAGGTATGGAGAAATGCTGAATTAATCTGATAACATGTAATGCTCAGAATATCTAAATACATTTTCTGGTTAAAGAAAATATGAGATAAGATATGATGAACGAGTTATGAATATGAAGTTGTTGAAAGAGTTGGAAAAGTTAAAAACTGGTTCACAAGTAGCCACATGTTGTACGACACATTCTTCAAGGGGTCATTTATTATTCATTTCAAATCCGGTGTTATTAGCACTGCCTTCAAGGTGTGGGCTTTGTAATGTTTGCCATTTTCTCCCTCGTTATTCAAACCATTAGAAAAAACAGGCCATGTCAAATTAAATCTTACCGAACACCTTCAGCTTTGTGCGTCCCTCCCCAGTCCCATCCGTCAGAGCTTTGACGACACAGATAAACTCCAGTTCATCGTCCAGCTGCACGTCGCTGACCGTCAACACGATCTCTCCGTTGGCTCCGGTACCGTTCACACTGATCCGGTCTGTGAACGGCGTGCCTTTCTCCATAACCTTTATGGTGCTGTCTTGGTAGTAGATTTTCTGCCTCTCACCCGTCCGTGTCACCTAAAGGTCACAGTTCAAACACATGAAACACTGCCTGCGTGGACACATCATACCTCTCTGTGTAAGAGTGCACCAGGCTTGATGAAACTCACGTAGAACCACTGAATGACGTTGTCGCCGACACCGTCAGACGATGTGAACATGCAGGCGATCTGCGCCATTTCTCCCCTGTACACCTCCACTCTGTCCTCCATGTTCACTTCCACATTAGCCCATGCTGAAAAATAGAAAGAAAATATGGTTGTGGTTGAGTAATAATTCAACATGTTCAGTGATCTCACCATCAACCTCAATATTTGCACGCAAATAAAGAAAAGGTATGTCATTTTACTCCTTTTGTCTCTTAAATGTTGTATTCCTCAATTCATTTTCTACTTTATTTCAACCCTTTTGCAGCCAAAATTCATGTCCAAGTACATTTTGTTAATGTTTTTTAAGCAAATATATTTTGTGTTATAACAAAATTGTCTTTAGTTTCAAAACCTCTAAAAGGAGCGGTTTTGTCTGATTGAAAGCTGAGTTGGTAACTGTCAATCCTCCGAAATCCATCAAATAAAAGAGTGACGGTCAAACCTTAACCTTAAACAGATAAAAAAAGATGTGGAAAGTCTGTTGGCAGTATCCCATTTGTGTCCATTACGATTATTAATTTGAGGAATTTTACAGCAGTAACTAACACTTCTGATAAGGATTCTTTAAGTATTCTCTGGTGGACCAATTATGTAATGAAGATCAGAACATTAAAGATAACATTTCTTTATTTAAATGAACCCGAAATCAATCAATCAATCAATGTTTATTTATATAGCCCAATATCACAAATGTTACATTTGTCTCAGTGGTCTTCACAGTGTGTACAGAATATCAGTATGACAATACGACACCCTCTGTCCTTAGACCCTCACATCGTACAAGGAAAAACTTCCGAAGAAAACCCAGAAATGGATGGGACTGCGATACAACAGAACCTCGAGGTGAGAAGCTGTGACAGAGGATTAATTTAGATTACAAGTACCAGCATTTTGGTGAAGAAACTAACTTCTGCATTCCCGCAATGTTGAGGCATGGAGACAAAAAGACGAGAGGAGAAAGTCATGGAGGGTCACATGGAAGAGTGGGATGCTATGACAGGAATGAGAAGCCCACCCATGTCCACATTAATGTGCTGCATTCCACCATGGCACCCTCTCACAGGAAGAAAGGCTCAATTTACAGGCAGCATAGTAGCCCCACTGTTCCTCCATGATCCGTCTCTGAAGAACGAGTGGTTTTCTCCTTCCAGGGTCTCTAACCATCCCCATAGTCTATAGGAGGGTCCCCCAATTACACTTTTCATCGCAGCGTGTCAGTAGACGTATGAGATGCCAATGGGAGCGGTCGCCCTGAGGTGGCGAGGCTGCCAGGTTTGATTTAGCTCTTCCTGACTGTCTGTGCATTGTGTTGCTGAATGTAGCTTTTCTATGAGTTTATGTCGAGAGCTGCTCAGAGGAATGTAAATCGTGGCCCATCTGTGTCCCGCCTTTTTACTCGTTCGTGTTAACCTCAAGAAGCACAACAGACAATACGCAATAAATACACAAGAAAAACGTTTGTCTTATATTGTATATTTTTCTGATTAAATGATGTTGGAAGTTCCCATCATAATATCCAAGACTACGATTTATATAGTATAATCTAGTCTTCATCAGGAAGAAGAAGTGAGATTTGGTGGGAGGCTCTGGAAAAAGCTAGTGAGTTCTAATTAGATTTGGAAAGAAAAAAGAGCCCTTTCTTTTTGAAAGACACATTCATGCATAAAAATGCTACTTCTTTCCTCCTGTTACACTACGTTTTCGGTTTTACCATAATAATGACTGTCAAATATGGCCACTGGTCAGGCAAAACAGCATTAGTTTATTACTCTAAATGAATTACTTTATTTCAAAAACACAAATTAGCTATTTTCAACCATAAGTGTGCATCAGTGAAAGAAGTGAAAAAGACTACATGAATGTGTTTGTTTTCATGCAGACTAAGGGCACTATGATACTGTGTCTGGTAACCAAAGACACTACCAGGAAAAGCAATCAGATGCGAAGTGTTGCATTAAAGTGAATTACGATAACACCAGAGCTTCCTGCTGATGAGTTTATTACCCAGCAGACATCCCTGCTCCACTCCTGGCCTTTCATTTCTTCTTCACCTGCATAACAAACATCTACTGCATCCCACCCAAACTAAACCTCTGTTTGCATCAACAACATGCCTGCCCCTTCTTTTCAAACTCTTCCTCCCTCTGTCCACATTTCAAACCCCCTTTTCTCTCCCACCTGCCTCTCCCTCTGCAGCCGTTACGTTTAGCACCGGCTAATGGAGCTGGACGGATGCTTTCCTGTTAAAGAAATCCAATTAGTCGCTCCAACATAGACATTTCCTGGCCATTAGCGTTGAAAGGACAATGCTGACTCACTCGCAGCATCCCCTCCCCCACCTGAGGACTTAGAGAAGTGGGAATCAAGCAAATTCTGATTCTAGTTGGCATCACACCGATTATTTCACAAACTCTTTCCCCTTCCTGTCTGACAGCGGGAGTCTGTTTTCTCATGGGAATCTCAATCATATCTTATTAGTAATTTGACCAGCATTCACATCACAGTGCATCAATCCGAGCGGCTCGGACTCAAAGGCCTCGGATCGATGCTCTGCGATGAGAAGAGGGCAGATATTGGAGTCCACACCCATTTCATAATGCTCCTAAATCAGTATGACGGAATAAAGCTGAGCATCGGACAGTGTAGTGGCAATTTCTTATATTACTTTATATGGTAAAACCAAATGATGATATTATACTGAGGAAAACTGTTTAGTCAGCTCAACCCGTTGTATCCCAAGGTAGCTTCCTGCCAAGGTCGTATTTGAACAATGAGGCTCTTGTTCCTTATGAGAGCATTGTAAGATAACAGCTAGGAGAAGGTGATATCTCTTTCCTTTTGTACAGCAACATCCATCTTCTCCCGCTTATCCGTGGTCGGGTTGCGGGGGTAGCAGTTCCAGCAGAGAGCCCCAAACTTTCTTTTCCCTGGCCACATCAACCAGCTCTGACTGGGGGATCCCAAGGCGCTCCCAGGCCAGCGAAGAGATATAATCCCTCCACCTGGTCCTAGGTCTACCCCTTGGTCTCTTCCCAGCTGGACGTGCCTGGAACACCTCCCTAGGGAGGCGCCCAGGTGGCATCCTAACTAGGTGCCCGAACCACCTCAACTGGCTCCTTTCAACGCGAAGGAGGAGCGGTTCAACTCCGATTCCCTCCCGGATGACCGAACTTCTCACCTTATCTCTAAGGGAGACACCAGCCACCCTGCGGAGAAAACCCATCTCGGCCGCTTGTATCCGCGATCTCGTTATTTCGGTCATGACCCATCCTTCATGACCATAGGTGAGGCTAGGAACGAAAATGGCCCGGTAGACAGAGAGCTTTGCCTTCTGGCTCAGCTCCCTTTTCGTCACAACAGTGCGGTAAAGCGACTGCAGTACCGCTCCGATTCTCCGGCCCATCTCACGCTCCATTGTTCCCTCACTCGAGAACAAGACCCCGAGATACTTCAATCAATCAATCAATGTTTATTTATATAGCCCAATATCACAAATGTTACATTTGTCTCAGTGGTCTTCACAGTGTGTACAGAATATCAGTATGACAATACGACACCCTCTGTCCTTAGACCCTCACATCGTACAAGGAAAAACTTCCAAAGAAAACCCAGTTTAAAGGGGAAAATGGGAGAAACCTCAGGGAGAGCAACAGAGGAGGGATCCCTCTCCCAGGACGGACAGACGTGCAATAGATGCCGTGTGTAAATTGAAAAGATAATACATTTGCAACATAGGTAGTCCAGATGTTTGGAAATGCATGTGTGTATAATAGGAAGATGAATCCACGAGGATATCCATCCAGGACCTATGATCCAGGACCACAGCCACGACTCAAGATCCAGCGCTCGCGATCCAGGACACAGGACCGCAGGATCATCCATAACTCCGGATCCCAGCGTATATAGACACCAAAAAGAAAGACATTTGGGGAAGCTGGGTTAATCGGAACATGAGTGTACACGGGTATAGACAGAGAGAAGGAAGAAGTAAGATGTCCCCCGACAAACTAAGCCTATATCAGCAAAACTAGGGGCTGAATCTAATCAGCCCTAACTATAAGCTTTATCAAAAAGGAAGGTCTTAGGCGCACTCTAAAAAACGGATAGGGTGTCTGCCGCCCGAACACAAACTGGAAGCTGATTCCACAAATGTGGAGCTTGATAAGAAAAGGCTCTGGCTCCCATTGTACTTTTAAAGATTCTAGGAACAACCAACAACCCTGCATTCTTGGAACGCAATGCCCTAGTAGGACAGTAGGGTATAATGAGTTCTTTAAGGTAAGATGGCGCCTGCCCATTAAGGGCTTTGTAGGCGAGAAGAAGAATTTTAAATTCTATCCTGTGTTCTATAGGGAGCCAGTGTAAGGCAGCCAGAACAGGAGTAATGTGGTCCCTTTTCCTAACTCTGGTTAGTACACGAGCCGCAGCATTTTGAATCAGCTGAAGCGACTTGATTGACTTCTTAGTACTCCCTGATAATAAAGAGTTACAATAATCCAGCCTAGAAGATACTTGAACTCCTTCACTTGGGGTAAGGACTCATTCCCTAGTGGACAGTCCATCGGTTTCAACGCAACGCAACGTTGATGAGACGTGTCAACCATGACAGTCCCTCAACACCCAGAGCCTTCAGCATTTCCGGGCGGTTCTCATCCACCCCCGGGGCTTTGCCACTGTGGAGTTGTTTGACGACCTCAGTGACCTCCCCCCGGGAGATTGGTGTTGATCCCCCGTCATACTCCAGCTCTGCCTCTAACATAGAGGGCGGAGTTGTCGGGTTCAGTAGTTCCTCAAAGTGTTCCTTCCAACGCCCCAACACTCCATCAGTTGAGGTCAACAACGTCCCATCCTTACTGTACACAGCTTGGATGGTTCCCTGCTTCCCCCTCCTGAGGTGTCGGACAGTTTTCCAGAACAACTTTGGTGCCGCCCGAAAGTCCTTCTCCATGTCTTCTCCGAACTTCTCCCACACCCGCTGCTTTGCCTCGGCCACGGATGAGGCTGCTGCCCTTCGGGCCTGTCGGTACCTTGCAACTGCCTCGGGAGTCCCCCGGGATAACAAATCCCGCCGGAGGTGTGAGTTGAAGGCCTCCTGAACTTGGGCCTCCTCCAGACGTTCCCAGTTCACCCGAACTACACGTTTGGGCTTACCAGGTCTATCCAGAGGCTTTCCCCGCCACTCGACCCAACTCACCACCAGATGGTGATCAGTTGACAACTCTGCCCCTCTCTTTACCCGAGTGTCCAAAACATACGGCCTCAGGTCCGATGATACGATAACGAAAGCGATCATGGACCTTCTGCCTAGGGTGCTCTGGTACCACTACACTTATGAGCATCCTTATGTTCGAACATGGTGTTTGTTATGGCCAATCCATGACTAGCACAGAAGTCCAGTAACAAACCACCACTCCGGTTCAGATCAGGGGGGCCGTTCCTCCCAATCACGCCACTCCAAGTGTCTCCATCAGTGCCCACATGTCTGTTGAAGTCTCCAAAGTTTGTAGGTGTGCACAGCAACAGTCCTCTATAAATCACACACACACATTTCCCTCTTTGTCCACTCCTGCAAACGACTCTGTACTTTGCATCACCGTACCTACAAGCTTGTATAAAGAACTACTAAGACAACTCTGTTTGCTTTCACCAGTTTATTATTGATTACTCTAGTTCAGGGGTGCCCAACCAGTCGATCGCGATAGACCGATTCCCAGTCGATCGCGAGATGTGTCTAAAAATAGAACAACAATATTCGATTTCATCGTTAATGTCCTATAACATAATCTTCCTGTGCCAGAATAATGCACTTGAACGCATCAAAGCTTTGTGATTGGCCGGCGTCACCCCATGTGTCGGGGCGTGGCTGGTGGGCAGTGCACTAGTTCGCTGATGTTGTCCGTGTCAACAGGAGTGACAGTCCACACACACACAAGACCGCAATTATGGCAGAAGCAAAAAAGCCAAAAATATATCATTTTCACTCCGAGTGGGAGGATGATTATTTTTGTATCTATTCCAATTCAAAGTCCATCTGTCTCATCTGCAATGCCAGCGTTGCTTTATCGAAGAAGGGTAATTTAGGAGCGGCATTTCAAAACAGTGCACAAACGCTACGAGACGGAATTCCCTCCTAATTCTGCCCTACGCTCCCAAAAGGGGAGGGGCCTGAAAGGACAGCTAAATGCACAGCAGTCCATTTTCACCAGGCCCAACAACAAGAGCAAGGCTGCTACCATAGCATCTTATCGTGTCAGTCACGTTCTTGCGAAACACATGAAGTCTTTCAAAGACGGCGAAGTTGTGAAAGAAGCATTCCTGGAGGCTGCCGATGCGCTTTTTGGGGGACAGTAAAAATATAACAGAAGCATTTCAACAGGTTTTTGATATAATAAAAACTCAAGTTAGATACCGTTATTAATCAGCTGTAAGTTTTAGTTTGTTTGAACTTATTCATTATAATTATTGTACAAAATGGTATAAGAATGCAAATATTAAGATCTGTTCTGTTTAAATTGATTATAGTCTATTATCAATTCAGGTTAAGAAACTAGTGTTGCTTGCATCCTATTTTAAAAGGCATTTATTTTTATACTCTACTAAAATGCAACAAAAAAAGGGTTTGATTCTATTAATGTTGTCTTTTTTATTGCACTTTGGCAGCAGATTCCTGAGTAGCTTCAGATCTGAGTTGTCTTATTAGTAAGCCTCATTTATACTTTTGTAGCAACACTATTTTTATATAATGGCAAAGAAAGGGTTCAGAGTCTTTTCTCTTTTTCCTGTGTCATATGTGGCAGCACTGTTCAATGTTTCTTGAAAACATTACCCACTGTAGTATGTGACGTGTGAATAAACTCCAACTCTGTATCAACAACACTGTTGTGTAACTTCAGTTAAATACTTGTATGTGTGTAGATTAGAAAGAGGTAAGATAAAGGATCTGCAGTATTTTATGGAGTATTAATCGTACAAAGGTCAGTTTTATACAAGTAGAAGTGTGTATTTACCTGGTAGTAGGCTGTCAGTAATGGCTACG
This sequence comes from Pseudochaenichthys georgianus, assembly GCF_902827115.2. Lineage (NCBI taxonomy): Eukaryota > Metazoa > Chordata > Actinopteri > Perciformes > Channichthyidae > Pseudochaenichthys > Pseudochaenichthys georgianus. The sequence goes on from NC_047515.1 coordinate 27,456,894, forward strand.
CCCCTCTATTTGGACTGGTAGATCTCGGCAGACTGGCAACTTTAAAAGTAGCTACGGTTCAAAAAAGGTTGTACATCTTTACATTATTGACGAGGTTAAAATATCCACGACAACAGAGACACGCTGTGAGAGCTGGGCCTTTTAAGTTTAATGGGCTCCGCTCAGCAAACAATTTGCTTTCCCCTGGAGAGTGTGGGATTGACCCCCGAGAAAACTATTTCACATGCTGAGTCAGAAATGTCTAAGAGAGAGGGGAATGTGTGGAGAGTTTAAAACATATGGGAAGAGCAACACTGTGGCAACCTGCGACGTCATGCAATTGTAATATAAGAAAATAACTAAAAAATACAAATTATTCAGTTAAACACAAGTCTGACAAATAGTGCAAAACCCAACATTCTAGTTTATACTTCTACTGAATCACAAACACCCAGAAAGGCAACAGAAATAAGTAAATAACAAGCTGGAATACATTAATGTTTGGCATAGTTACTTCAAAACACTCAAAAATCGTTTCAGCTTTCATAAACAAATCATTTAGACGATTTCCTTGTATTTGAATGTGCAGCCGAGAACATCCATGTTATTATGGATGAATATGGAGCCAGAGCGATTAGCCTGGCCTAAAGACTGCAGGCAATTTAACAAAGAAATGAATTTTCAATAATTAAACTTTGAAAGTGATTGTAAGTGCCTTTGGTTGCCTGTGGACAGAGCCAGGCTAGCCGTTCCTGTTATTTTCAATCTTTGTGCCAAAGTAAGCCAATTACGTTTAAAGTGGTATCGATCTTCTCGTGCTACTCTCTGAAAAAATGGGATAAGCGAATTTCCCCAAAAGTTGAACTGCTCCTTTAAAAGTGACTTTAGAAGTTTGAATGCTTTAGTCAGTAAAAGTATTACAGCAACTTTGGTGAAGTTGTGAAAGCAAGTGTTATTTCCAAAGTCGCTTGAAAAAAAGTTGAATAACTTCACCAGAATACATAAAAGGATTCTCACACCACAGAGAGAGAAGACCCCTACAGGAACCGCACTTAAATCACACTGTCAACATATACAGAATCATTGCAGTTTAAAGGATATTCGGCTTTGATTTATGAAGCTAACTCAATCTGGGTCTTGCATATACACACATGTACATATCCTGAACATCACAGTTCAGCGCTGATAATGAAGTGTCACAGGGGCTATTTCGAGGCTACAGGGAATTCCTTAGAGAAATAAATCTCTCGTTCATCTGTTTCCCCAAAAACACACACAGTATCATCTTACAACAATGTGGATTGTATTCAAAGGAATTGCAAAATTAGCAGCACTTAAAAGATAAGCCCCACAACACAGCGGTTACACAAAGGAGAGCAGAGGCAGAGAGCATCATCTCAAGAGGGAAGAAAGACAAAGACATTGTTTTGTCAGGATACACAAATCAGTATCTGTCTCTGCAGAGCAATGATAACAACACTTCCTGCCAGACTCAGAGCTATAAAACGTCTTCATTTAGTTATATTACTACAAAAACATGTACAGAAAACCTCCTTTAGACACAGACATGTACAGTATTGCCAGGTGATCAGCAGACAATCTTCCTTAAGGGTAATTTATTTTTAAACATTTATGACAGTATGTTCTACAGACACTTCAGGAATCCCTCTGACAGGTAGAGTGGACAGATGAGAGGAGGCATGTGGCTGTTCAAAGGCTGGAATCTGTTTTGACTTTCTAACCATGAAGCCGACAGACTGCAGGCGGCCTGCCCTGTCTCTCTGTGGAGCTCTGGCTGCCGGCCCAGACCGCAGACAGTCCTCACCGAGCGGAGGAAGTCCTCCTTCAGCACATTAACTGCCATTCAAACCAGATTATCTTCCAGGACTCTTTGACATTAATCTAACTGGATGACAGAAAATTGGTGCAGAACATGGTCCTACGAGGACTTACTTTTGAAAAAGGTCTCTCTGTATATAAGAATAATAATTCTGCACTCAAGATCCTTTATCTCCCATTTTAAATGTTGATTGCAAATGAAATTATATATTTTTTTGTAAGAATTACACCCAACAAAAAACCTATTTCTAGATCACTAGATCTCACTTATCAGGCTCAAGGAAAGATTGTGATTTCAGTACGACTTTATTAAAGTAATAATGCATTTCTTTAACCCTAGCTAAGTGATGAAACAGTTTCATCATGCTTTTTTCATTGCATTATGCACAGCAAACAGTGTGTATTCTGTTATTAATTAATAATTTCACTACAAGTATTCCATAGTAGTACTCTCTAAATAACGTAATTTCTCAAAATTAGAATAGAAACCTAAATACTAAGGGGTATGTCTGTTAAAAGGATTACAGCTTAAAGCAACTGCCTCGAGGGTGTAACTTTCAATAAAGCAGACAATGCTGTAACAGGAAAAGTGCTGTAACAGGAAAAGGTAATTCAAATAGTGTATCCCCCTAAAGTGAAGGGAAATGCTCAGTTTAGGTTATGGCAGTTTGCCCATGAAATTAGGAAACATCCTACATGCAAATTTGACATGTTAACCTTAGGGTGGGGGGGATTTTACCCTGTGGAGACTATGAATACTAATTAAATATCAGGATAATCTGTTAGCTGATCAGAATCGTTCGAGAACAACTGTAAATATCTGTAGTAAATCAGATCAACCTGGCTACTACTGTAACTGTCAAGATATATTCTGGGCAGACTTGCTTTGGTTCTGCTGCCTATGGTTAAAAAAACCATCAAGAAAGTATTTCATCCAATCCGGGGAGAAACTTGATCAAAGTGGCAGCAGAGACAGGCGGGATGATTGCTGAGGTCAAGGGTAAGCAGACACACAGCTTGAGATCGTTGAGCATGTCTGTATATGGGACATGTGAGGTGGGACGAGCCCCTCTGATTTGTCACACACACACACACACACACACACACACACACACACACACACACACACACACACACACACACACACACACACACACACACACACACACACACACACACACACACACACACACACACACACACACACACACACACACACACACACACACACACACACACACACACACACACACACACACACACACACACACACACACACACACACACACACACACACACACACACACACACACACAAACTACTGTCCTGAACATGAGAATTGCCTCCAGCACTAAACACATTATAACACGGTTTGCAAAAGTCTCAGAGCACATGACGCACTTTCTACTCTGCCATGTTTCACTGCCATTCACTGGTTTCACTGCCATTCACTGGTTTCCAACCACTTATTTTAGTGATCCACAAACAGCTTCACCGCTGTCTCCAAGAGGAAATAAGAACTCCAGAATACATTCATCTGAAAAGAGAGAGCCACAGTTCTGTTTGCATTACAGAGTCCTAATATAATCAGTTTTTCCTTTCACAAGGTTATATTTTAAGGTTTTGTATTAATATTTACATACCCAGGATTCCCCTACTCTAATTCATGTTTGATTTAGTTCTGGCGTGTCCCCAGCTGAGGCTGTACTAAACAGAGACATGAAAGGAATAGTAGGGTATCATATCGAAAGGGAGGACGGATACTGAGACGGCAGAGATTATCCGTGTGTGTGAGAATGTGTGTGTGTGTGTGTTAACCTAGTTTCAATTGCTTGCCAACAACCACCAGTCAGGTGATAGCACTGCTGAGAAAGTATGAACACGTAGGCAGAACAAATCTCATAACACTACGTGGGAGCATAATTACCATAATTTAAAGAGGGCCCCATTACATTTAATTATAATCTAATACAATATTCCTTCCTGGCAGTTTAGGTCTGAAACAAGACCTTCATACCACAGTGTTTATTCCACTGAAGAAAATATTTCTCCTCAAACATGGTGGTAGAACGAAGCGACAGCTCTGGGACATGTTTCCAGCCCTGTCACATCTAAGAATAACATTGGCCTATCAAGCTTGTTTGCTTACACGATACAGTAGAATTGCAGTACACTGACCTGGCTGGCACCAGAAATAGCAGCCCTACTTCAAGACAGGGTGAGCCTGAGAGAGAGGGAGCATGGGAAAACAGTGCCTCGGTCAGGCTGCTCTCTGTGTGGATGTAAATCAGTCAGGAGTCTGTGGCAAAAGACAACATTTGTGCTTTAGCTGATCGTTATGAAGTAAATGTTAATTGCACAATTTAATGGCTGCAAAATATAAACTCCATCTGCATAGATTGTTTCTTTTCAAACATCACCCTAGACAAGAACACTTTATCACGTGGAGGAGGCAAAGCTAAAGGGATTAAAAACACATTTCTACTAAGCTATAGAACAGAACCACCTTTATTTTTAATACTACTCATTGTTTTCTAGTTCTTTGGGATACTTATTTGTATTTGTTGCTTTATATCGTAAGGTTAGCCAGGTTGCTAGCGGGAGTAATGTTGCTAACGATAATAAAAAGGTAGATTGATCTCCTTATTAAAATCAAAGAAAATAAAACATGTTACTTATTACCCACTTTGTTGTCTTTTATTTAGAAACAATTGCAGTGTGCCTTGTGTGATGTGAGGGTAATTATACCTGCACATGTTAGAGTGGCTAAGTAGTCTGTTTCTTCTTCAACATGAAACATTGATGACAGAGGAGCTGGAGAGGATAGAGGATAGAGGAAGAGTCAACGGAAGTGGGGTGGGAGGAGATGTATCAAGAGACGTGAAGAAAGAGGGTGTTGCTGTGGCCTCTGACATGTAACACACTAATCCCTTAATGGCACACTTACAGTATCTTGCAGAGAGAAGGAAATGATATCAGGCTGAAGATAACAACTCAGAGAGGAGAAACACAGAGAGACAAACTCATACTCCCTGGCCTTTCTGCTTTCATCTCTCCTGGCAAGATGCAGGATCTGAAGTATGCAAGTCTTTCAAGTCATGTCAGTGCATGGCAAACATATTGATCACTTTGGTATTACAAAATCTGGAAATATGCAGAATTCAAATTGTGACTGCCAATATATTTCAGATATGGCCTTCCAATGTAAATCAAACACTCTGGTGTACACACTTTGGAAATGCATCTTGCATCAAACTAATTTCAAACATCCGGGCTCAAACACAGCACAGCTTGGGTTTTTTCGGTGTTATCTTTATTCAGCCTATAAAATGGTCTTGAAAAGCAGAAGATTGGTAATTCAGGGATGGGCAGACACAGACACATTCTTGCCCCCCACCCCCCTTTATAGAGCCATTGCCAGAACAGTAGCCCCACTTAGCCTTGGTCATCTCAGCCTGGCTAAATGGTGCAAAGGAATGTTTGAGAAAGTCTTAAAAAACATAACACTATAGGCCTTGTCACACGTTCATCAATCACATTACTCCTGTGACGCACCCCAAGGCATTTTCTCACACACACACACACGCACACACACACACACGCCTTTAATCTGTCTCTCAAAAATAAAAGGACTTCCCCTCACAGCTCCGGCACAGCAGACTCCATTAACTCAACATGCAGCAGGGTTTATAAATCCATGAATGAGCCACTCAAATAAAAACAATGCTAGACTAATGAATTTAGATGTTATGTGCATTTTGAAAGTCTAAAGATTTGTGTTCAACCCTTTTTAAAAGATCCAGTTAACAAACCCTGTCAGTGGTAACTCTGCAGAATTAATAGCGTCTTTGATGCACAATGGTGCTCATTGGGATCTAACCATAAACCAGGCTCTTTGACGCGAGTGTGTTTTACAGTTACTTCATAAATATGCATGCATCTCTTTCATCCTGCTTTCATTAGCTGTAACAATGGCTTTCATGTATTTATGTTGGGGACTAGTGACCTTTTTAAGGTCTCATCGGGAGGAGGCATTTTTAAAACTAGTGTTGTTGCTGCGCCCTTGGGCTGAGTGGATGGATCTATTCCCGCCATGCTGGCCGCACGCAGTAACTCTCCTGCAGCAGAGGGAACTGGCACACAGCTCCAAACAGAAATAGCAGCTAGAAACTGAACTCTGAGGAATTACAGGAGTGAGAGGATCAAGATTAAACCAGATGTAGTCAATCATCAAATGACATGAGTTATTATGTTTTGCACATGGTAAACGGTCACATAAGGTCAAATAATACAATTTCATATACATCTTATTGAACCAAACGTTAGAATTAAAATAGCCTTTCAAATGTTCTACCACCAGTAACGCTGTGGAGCAAAGAGTTTACGGTGGGTCACGCTTTTTTTGTAAACATAACTTGTGTTATTTTAGCGGGAAAGTCCACAGGGCAGTTTAAGGGATTGTCAGATGTCAAAACACTGAAGAATGGTGTGCACGTTACATGGCAAGTATGCTAGAATATGCAGTTGCATGTATGCCAGTGCGTTGGTTGCAGAAACAAATTAAACATGGTTCAGATTTCTTTGGTCTAAAACCTCTGCACTGTTTTGATTGAACCAAGCAGAATGCATCTGGGTCAGCTGGGACCACTTCATGATGTCTCTTAGATTGACAATTCATCAATTGATCAAAGAAACTACTGACAGCTAAACTGATAATACAAGTAACAATGTGTTGTGACCCTGATAAATTGTACACAGTTGCTCCTCTGCATGGATCCTGTGTCTGGGGTTCAGGTGATGTTTTAATCGCTGTGGCCATGACGATGTGATGGACAGTGGCAGCTGCAGCAACCAAACGGCACATTCCCACGATGCCTGAGAGAAAACAAGGTCAACTTGTCGTAGTGAGCTGCCAGACACACTCACACGTCCTGATCCCCAGGGTGCTGGAGCCGAATGCCGGCAGTGTCAACTCAACATGCCACCAGAATTAACGATTTCCAAAAGGCAGAGGAGACGAAGGATACGAAAAATGTAAATACAGTGGAGAGGATCAGAGAGGACCACACAACAGGGAGAGAGGGAGTCACATCGCTCTCTGATTTCTCCTGGTGATCTGACGCTATATTCCATTTCAGCAGACCACCTGTTGCACAGATCAGACCTGGATCGGTTCTCAGCACGCCAGACTCCAGTCCCTCTTTCAGGGGGCTCTCCTGATTCACAACTGTTACAACAGTACGGCAATTATGTTTAGGATGGGCCTCTCATAAGGTTCATTTCACTGTGACAATCTCACTTTTTTGACTGTATGAAATTACAGGCAGCTTTAGCATCGGTTAGCTTAGCATAACCATTTTAAACAGGGGAAAGAGCTAGCCTGTTTATGTCTAAAGGTTTTACAATCCACCTATCAGCTCATTTATCAACACAATGTTATGTGTTTAAATCTGTACAAAGGTAGATGAAGAGTTGCAGTGAATGTCTAATAACCAGATTGTCCCCGGTTCAACTCTGGGACTCTGGGTCTTAAACTGTTCTCTCCCATTTCTACACTGTTCTCGTGAAGATGCCCCCAAAAGTAGGCCTCGATATTTTGAAAGAAAATAAAATCTGTTATGTGACTTTACAGGAGTTATGTTCTGGACTATTTCTCAGCCGGGTGCAGTGATGAAGTCTGAAATCATTTAAGGCGTGTTGACACTGAAACCTGTTGAACGATTGTTTGGAAAAGCATTACTCTATATTTTCTCTGGATACCACTGGAGAGCTGCAATCACACCCTTTATTACAGTGATTCCATAACTTTTTACTAATATTTTCAAAAGGGATCAAAAGTAAGCCTCCCTGAAAGCCCAATGCATTTTGAAAAATGTTCAGTGTTTCTTTAAGCGTGAGATATTGCTTTTAACTACGCGTTTGCATGGTTGCCACCTCTCATATCCTAATGCATGGTTAAAAGGTAACTCAGCACATCTCTGGCCTTATTGTTCCAAAACAACTTGTGTCCAGACTTTTATAATCAGCAGGTAATCACTAGTGCATATAATAACGATAATAATGTTATTAGTTACACCTGTGTTCAAAAACTCAAAGTATCTGCAGGTCTACTCAACAATTCACTTCATGCTTTTTATGGCATTCTGTGCTATTACGTTTTTTAATAAAGACCTTAAATAATGAAAACTATTGCACTGTTGTAAGAGTGCTGGACAAGCATCAACATATTTAGTAAGCAGTCTCAGACCACAGCTGTGAAGGTGTTACTGCAGCCCTCAGCTGTGAGCAGCGGCACAGGTTCGCTGACCTGAGGCTAATCCCTCTTTGATAAGCAGCTCTTTGGTCTTCCCTCAACAGCGACTCTCCAAAGAGAGATCCCTGTGTTCCCCAGCGTTTGATAGCTAAAGAACTTGGCAACGAGAACTACAGTACTCCTCTTTAGTTTCCACACTCAGCTATGTTGATATGCCCACTCATACACATGCATAGCAAAAATGTGTTGAATTATAGGACTTCGGAGTTCATGTGGGATACGGTCATCTTCCCATGACCAAAGCAATGACTCCCATAATATAAAAAAACCAATCCCACAAATGTATGCATGTGTGTGTGTGTGTGTGAGAGAATCTCAGAGGGCCATTTCCTCCCTTCCTCCTGCTCCCATAGAGGTACAAACGCCCCCTCCATCCTCTTTCCCACGTCCCAGACGACAAAATGGTCTCCCTCTCGTCCACTCTGCGAGCACACACTAGTTAAAAAACAAAAGCTGCTTTGCAAGTATGTGAAAGGCCAAGAGGGATTATATTTTTGTACAGTGCTGATTGTGACTGTTCATAAAGGGAGAAAGAGGTCCCATGACATGGCTTCACAAGTATGAGATGTACGTTGGTTGCTGCTGGCATATTACGGCTAAAGATAGACCACAGATAAACATACACACACTGAAAGCTTTCACCCATTCACTCGCACGATTAAAGTGCTCAGCAGCAGCTCTACGTCTCCTTTTTTGGTGGACCGTGCAAGTGGCATTTATGGATCGCAACATTGTTTACGGCTCTATCTAAAGTTTCTACCTTTGTTTACATGAAAATGTGAGACTGTAAATAAATATGCATGCGTGTATGAGAAGAAGGTACCAAAAACGTATATTAAACATAAATCACCCTTGTTTATGTGCCAGTGTTGCAAGAGAACGGGCAACACATGCCATTGTTGCAGGTCACAGGTGACTGAGCTTACATGAAAATGGCAAATGTATGCATGTCATACCCATGAAAGGGCACTTTAACGTTATAGAATTGTTTTTCCTTTAAAAAAAAAGCTTAAAGGTGGGGTAGGTAAGTTTCAGAAACCGGCTCGAGATACACTTTTTGTTATATTCCATGGAATGCTCTTAACATCCCGATAGCAATGAATATCTTAAGTGCTTTGACAAAAAATCCATAAAAAAAATTCATCTGTAGAAGCCGTAATACTGTAAAAAGCACGACCAATCCTATTAGCCGGGCCGGCTAAACGGATTGGATGGCCTACCTGCCTGTCAGCCTTCCATCGGGCACAAACTTATCTCGTGCCCTCATTGGTCATGTGCGCGTTCGTGTGTGTTGGAGGAGGGGTTCTATAAGGAAGTGGCAGATTTTCTCCGGTTGTGTATTTTCAAATTCTAGCGATCTCGAGCCGGTTTCTCAAACTTACCTACCCCACCTTTAAGGTAGTAGATGGTAGTTGGACGAGTGAGGGTTATTGGCAATATTACCCATTGAATTAATAAAGTATACACCAATTAATGGAACCTAAAAAAGTCTCATGAAATTGGCACTTAAAAAAGTCACCGTGCTGAAATATTTAAAAATCCCTCCAAATCGTCGCACACTTTTGGATGATGGGTCAGGTATGGTAGTGCTTAGAAGATTAGCACTAACATCTACTTCACCCGTCACTTTGTTGTGTCCATAACTGAGTGGATGTAGAGATATAATTCAAGGATGCTTTACAGTATACACTGATTGCCAAGTTTTAATCCCAATGGAGTGCAAGAGGTAAAAATGAAACCGGTCATTCCTTGCAAGTTGCCCAAAGAAACAGCACTGACGTCATCTCTAGTTCTTGCAACAGTGTTGGTGTGAATGTATCCCTTGCTCACATGATGTATTTGCCAAAAGCTTAACCTATTTATGACAGGACAAATAACAAGGTCCATTTTAAATATCTCACATGTTATGATCTGAGGACTGGGGTGTTTGTGCAGCATGATGAAGCAACGGAACGATGAAAACAATGATCTCTTTTGACTTTCCCTTCTTGGAAAAGGCAGACTGAAATTAAATGAATGATACTGAATCAAATCATATCAGATCACTTTTCTACTGAATGTCTTGTGTGACCTAGATAGAAAAAGATATTTCAGTAATCACAGTTACATCCGCAGAGAAAGAACTTCAAGCAGAGGAAAAATAAGACTGATGAATGAATGAAGCTTTGAGATATAATCTTATAAGACAAAATACACGATAAATGTAGGCGCTAATAATTCCTTTAACAAACACTAACGTCAGAGAGCAAAGTGGACCATAAAGGTTAACTACCAGCAGTGACTAAACACTGTGAAGCCATAGCGAACACATCAGTCTGCTCTGTGGAGTCAGCGGCACAGAGTCATGGCTGAGGCCTGTTGCATTAGGTTAAAAGGATCCTAATGTGCATTAGATCAGCACGGAGCATTGTTTCAGGAAAACAACATCCATTATTAAGCAGGGTGTTGAACTATCAGAGAATAGACAGAGATCCTGACAGCCAGGCCTCTAGTTTCCATTTTGCTTGTGAATCTCCCGGAGGACAGCTTTCGACCCACGGATCAGCTCAAGATTTGTACGCCTCGAGATCGAATCTGTGCTCGCTCTCTTTCTAGCATCTAGCGGCGCTGAGAGCTCGCTAAACACATTGCAACTTCAATCATATGGACAAACACATGGGAACAATGCTTTGACGATGTTAGCCTTAGACCTGCCGAAGACCAAACCACCCTGCACCTCCAGCCACATGTGGTAGAAATGAGGGGTTTAACCATAGTACTTGACACGAGCTTGGCTGCTAGCCCTTTAAAGATATTAGCCCCGGTTCCTGGTAATGAGCAGCACTGGAGTCTCATTTCTTCACACTAAAAAGCAAAAGAGACCAGAGGGCAAAAGGAGAGGCCCCTCGCCCAGGAGTGTTTCTCTCACATTGGCATCAGTTTGCAGAGGGACAGAGAGGTCTCTGTGTTTCTGTGTGTTTGACCTCAGAGCAGACGAAGAGTGAAGGAGCACATAAATCACCGTGTCAGAATGAAAAAGAGACAAGAAATCAACATGCAGCAGCTAGTGATGGAGGGCATGTCTGTGGATTGGATCTGTATTTTATTCACGCCAAAAAAATAACATTTAATGGGATTTCTTCATCATATAATAAGTAGAGATGTCCCGATCCGATCACGTGATCGGGGATCGGAGCCGATCACGTGATTTAAAAAAGATCGGGGATCGGGAGAAAAAAATCGGGGATCGGGATTTTTTTTTTTTTTTTTTTATAATTTTTTTTAATTTTATTTAATGTTACAAAACAAAAATGACCATGTTCACGTCTTAAAGTCATCCTGAGGACTTAGTTTTCGTTTAAAATTACACAACATCATGTATGTGTTGCTTTCTTTGGGCTTGTTTTCATAGACCTGGTTGCTTATTTCTCTGAAATCTGGCAACAGAGTGGGCGCAGTGTCTAATAGTAGCAGTAAGCTAACGAGAGGCTACGTTCAGCTGGTGACTCGGGACTCAAATGTCAGGACAGAGAAAATGTCAGGAGTTTGGAAGTATTATAAAGTTGAAAGCGAAGGCAGTGTAACAGCCAGATGCAATGTTTGCAAGGCAGAGGTTCCGCGTGGTGGAAAGAACAGAGCTACGTTCAACACGACCAATCTAATACGCTACCTGAGAAACAAACACCAACAACAACACGGCGAGTACACAGCGGCCACTCAGGTGACGGCACTGAAACAACCGACACTTTCAGAGACTTTTAAAAGGAAAGAGAAACTGCCCCAGAACAGTGAAAAGGCCACAAAGATAACAGCCAAGATAGCTGAATTCATCGCGTTGGATGACCAGCTGTTATCTGTTACCTTTTTTTCTCTTAATGCATTGCATAAAGATCGGAATCGGGAAAAATCGGTATCGGCAGATTGTCAAAATCAAATGATCGGAATCGGATCGGGAGCAAAAAAAGGTGATCGGGACATCCCTAATAATAAGTATATCATATCTTTAACATAACATTTGAATATATGTTTGACCATCAAAGTAAAAGAGAGAACTGAAAAAGTGTAAAGTCTCTGCTCGGGTTTCAACTCAACTTTCAGCTTCATGTCACACATCTAAAGCACATGCCTGGTGTTTCTCCTCAATGCTATAAACTGTTCTCATGAACACACATGACCGTATATCATGCTGGATCAAATCAATCACACAGCAAAGATTTCACTACTTGATGTGCACCATGTGATAAGCATGCCAAGGTCTGGAAACCACATGTAGGCCATCCTCGAAGCCCCATGATGCAACCATCTTATCAGCACCACATACTTCAGGTTCCATCTTTATTTAGACATACTATTTTACAATTGTTGTCTTATTGATGCTTTCTGAGGTCAAATTTAAGAGGTTCAAGTCAGACAAAGAGAGACTGCTGGGTTCTTCTGACGTTCAACCTTTACATTCTATGTGTGGCAGAAGAGCAAATGTTTTTATTTATGGAAATCATGGATTAGATGATAAAATGCAAAAAGGCTGAATGGGGAACATCAAACTGGGAGCAGTTAAGGCCACTGAATGTATTATATGTATATAAACAGCTTAAACACACCAGCTCTGTGAAATGTGCGACTCAACCTAATAATTGCAATTGTCTGCAACTGGCAGGCTTGTTGATGTGCTTCAGGCGGAAAGAAATTACATTTCTATCAAATATAAAAGGATAAATATACATGTTAAGAAATAATAGTCCATCATTCAAGGTTATAAGAGTAACTGAATGCACTGCTCTTTGATTTGTTGTAGCGAAATCTCCCTATGCCTTGTGTAGGTATGTGTTTGTGCTTGCTGCCTGTCTGTGTGGTTGGTTAGTCAGACCCTGTGGAGAGCAGCACCTTCATTACGTCCAAATTAAAATTTGGCTCATTCAATCCCACCATATTTTATGCCTTAAATAGTCTGGAGCAAATGACGTCAGCTCCCATCATCCTCAACTATGATAACAGATCTGTGGGAGAGCAAATGGGAGACACTGGATAGAGCAAATGTTTTAGCATTTGCAGGCTTTAGAGGAGAAGCACAACTTTAAAGAGTCCCATGTCAGGTTCCGCTTATACACAGTGAGGTGTTCATTTAAATACTTTGTTCCCACTAAAACAAGATGATCATAATAACTGTTTTTTTTTGTAAAACAAAGCAGGCAATGTTCACATCAGACAACCAGCAACAACAGTGCAGTAAATGCTTGACTTGTGAAGGTTGTATGTTCTCTATGTACATAAATTTACTTTTTTTGAGTTTCACAACCTCGGTTAATTTAATGATTTTTTGCCCGGACGCATTTCATAATACACATATGTCCCATATTTCACACATCCCTTATCCCATCTGACAGCGTGAATGGTGTGTATTTCAACATTTCTGTAAAACTCCACACCCCTGAAACCGCTAAGAATGATCACTATTTCTTTATGCTAAACCACCATGTAGAAACCATGGTTTCGACATTGGAGTCGCTGTGACTGACAAAAAGGAACAGCTGGCTCATCTGGGGGCCACTATACAACCTTTGAAACAGAGTGAGAGAAAAATAAGGTATTTCCCAGACAAAATGCCAGATCTATGACAGTAGACTCAAAATGAGAAATGCTTGTCTTTCACAGTTAAGAACTGCTCATGACTAAAATAAATGTCTTGATGTTTACAGAGTGAGTGAGTAATAACTGTATAGATTGCATTGTAGAAATGAACTTACTTTCTTGTAAGTACGTCAATACGTTTATTTGTAGAAATGATAGTCCAGTATACAGGATTTACTGTTCAACCAAGTTGGATGACATTGCACCCCATGAGTTTACGCCAACGTTCAAGATGCGGGAGTAAAAGTGCTCTTAAAGCTCATAGGGAAAAAGTAAGAGTTTGGAAAGGGCCAGTAGCTCATCTGACTCTCGTGCAGGAGCCTTTGGGTTTTATCACAATGTTTCCATCACCCAAACCAAGGGATTGAGCTTCTTGACCCTAACGATACTCTAAAGTGTATCGCCATAAGTAAGAGGATTCTCTGATCTTAACCCTAATGTAGATGCCTGGCACAGACATTTCAAAAGCCAGAATCTTTATTGAATATTGTTGTGCACTGATATAGGTTTGAACTTGTCCACCTAGAAACAAAGTTATAATCAAAATATTTAACACAAAGAGACTGAGTGATAATTATTGCAGGCCGATTCTTTATTAGAGTTAAGCTTCACAGAGTTTGTTTGTAAAGCTGCTTCCCTCCTGGCTCATCAACACCAGTAACAGGGCAGCTGTCTGGACCCTTAAACAACAACTTACTCCTCTTTTAACTAAGTGCCTGACAGAAAGTAAGGAAAATAACAACCAACACCCTTCCTGAACAAAATTGCACTTTCTCATATGTAATTATAATTGTAATTATTATTACTCATGCGTATAATTGTGAGCCAACAGACAAACCAAAAAACAAAGAATATTTAAGTCTGCACTGCATTTGGAGATAATAATACACACAAATAATTAAAGTATTAAATCACCACCATGAATTTCTCCTTTCACCTATTACTAGTAGGCTTCACCTCTCTGCCGTCTTACATAATCTCAGTGACCTCCTCAGTAATGTTGATGTTTTTGGCCGATGAGTTTTCCCAATTTGTCTGCAGAAAAGAACCCGCTGAAGGTTTAGAGTTCACTTCAGGGCTTATGCAACATTATAGGGTTTGGCTTGGTTTGGTTCTAACCGTGACCCTAGTGTAACTAGCAAGACATCCCATTGAGAAGAGATATTATTATTACAGTAACCTCGCTGCACTCAAGTGTGCAGAGGTCTCGCAGATAATCTGGAAGAATAAAAGAACAACTATTTATATTACATTTACAACAGGCAAGGAAGTGATGACAAAGTGCTTTTCCTCCAATTCGTTCATAGTCGCCTCATCAATAACGGCACTGCATTTCATATTCTTGTGTAGCATGCATCACACTGGTTTGAAACCAAAGACCCTTTGGAGTTTAGTGCCTTGCTCAAGCAGCACCTGACAGTTTGATAGGGACGGCATTTAAGATTTATTGTTCATGCCAGCTTAATAAAAACAGCATTTAAATGACTTCCAAATGGCGGGACCACATAAACAGTCCTGTAATACTCTTCTAGTAAACTGTGCTTTAAATCAATACGTCAGAAAGAGAACGGGCGAGCCTACATCCTGCTTTCCTACAGAGAGTACAAGGTTCAAACCTGCAAAACACTTAACTGAGCATCCGTGGAGGCAACAAAACCCTCCATCCCGTTTGTATTTCCCTTCATTTTGACTCAAGTAGCGTTGAAAGCACCACATTGACCTCTGAACCTCTCTCATTACAATACAAAAAAAGGTCGGAGGTCACGGAGATAAACTATTTTACAATTTCTTCTATTTTTGTGTGGGACCTATAAGACAGCTTTAACCATGATTTATGTCCCAGTTTGTTTTTCACACAGGTTTACTGGTGAGCTTGTCTCAGTTTCAGGTTGTGAAGGGATCAGGTAGCTGCTCCTGTCAAAGCCAAGTACTTTCACAAATGCTGAGGATATTATACATATATTTATAGTATAACCTAAAAAAATAAACACATTGTTCAGATTTGATGTTTAGGTTAATGTATGGCAATGTTAGGTTTGTAAAGGCTATGTGTGTGTGTGTGTGTGTGTGTGTATGTGTGTATGTATGTATGTATGTATGTATGTATGTATGTATGTATGTATGTATGTATGTATGTATGTGTGTGTGTGTGTTTTGACAGGCCTGGGAGGTGCCAGGTGTATGCAGCTGTCCATCTGATTGGGGAACTTTCCAATGTGTGTTAAGGTTCTTTAATATAGATCAAATGCCTCATGCATATCTGGCTGGTATCGTGTTAAGTCTCGTTGTTGGACATCACTGGTGGTGTGTTTCCTATCAAACCAAACTGTGTTGCAAGAAGCATTGAAACTGGACAAATACAAAAAAACTGTATTTTATGAAAGCAATTATTCAGTGGCAATTGTAAAAAAAAAAAAAACATTCCCCCTGCAGTTCTTTGTCCATTTCAAGCCAAAATGTGTAAAACAAAAGCAATGTTTCTTTGGGACAAAAGCTTGTTTTCCCCAATTCTGATATCGTAAGACTGAACAAGGAAGAAAATGAATTTCCTTCCTTCCTTTTACGCAGTTAACAAGTGTGAGACCACACGCTTTGGCAACAAAAGCTGTTGAGATTAAGCTATCAGTCAACAAGGCGTTATACAAACAATAATTTTCTGCTACTCGCTGAACGCACACAAACTGGCCCTGATGACAACAGCACAAAGTCCTGGAAGCTTTCTGCACCAGCACAGCCCCCCCGCTCTGTCCATCACTGGTTCGCTATATTGACCCAGGTAATGGTGATAATGGATGTTATTCACATCAATAGGAAGATCAAACAGTAAAAGGAAACCCTTTGCTTCTACAATTCATGCTCCCAAGTGCAAAGCCTTAACCCATTATATAGTTCAGCAGAGAGACGCTTTTTCCCAACAAAAGAAAAAACACCTCACATAAATGCAGCATTTCTTCTGCTTTCATGGTTTAACACTCTGTTTTAACTGCAGCACATTTTCCTTCATTAGACTTAAAACCTTACCATTCATTCAACACCACTAAGGTATTGATGATCTGGAAATCTGCATATGAGAGTGCTATAGAGCAGATAAACAAGTTTCTTCAGAAGGCCAGAGTCACAACCACAAACACTAACAAATCCATTACAGATGCATGTAATCATGCATCCTTGTCGACAAGTCAGCCAGGAAAAGCCTCCATTGCCCCTTCCCACACAAACCAGGCCTATTCATTCGCTTATTACCAAACTAATGGTGGCAGGAAAATAAGACTCACCTGCCTGAATCTCTTCTTTCTTTACACTTTAAAGTTTTACACCAAACTTGGTTTAATTGTATGTGTTTCACATCTCTAATATCTATGTAATGACCAATACATATGTTCTAATTCTGAGGGCTAGACATTGCTGCCAATATCTATTATAAGGTTACGGCATTACTACAGTAATAATGTAGCAGTGACCTTTATAAAGCCAGCCTATGTCAATTTGTCTGAACAGCAACAGCTGTGGCCATGTGGTGATTACTGTCTGGATTACCTGATAATAGCACACACAATTTCACTTGATCTCATCATTGGCAGACATGAAAGAGCGAAGGTCACACCAGACCACAAGCAGGGAACAACAACGTCTTTCAATGAGGTATACATCCACAAAACATAGGCTTTAAAACCCATAAAAGATATTAGGACTTCCTGTTTTTCTCACACTATTCTTTTATACAACGCAGATATTCTCTAGCCTTTGTACAGTTTCCTTTCCAGGTTTCCCTGAAGATCTGGATTATGTTACACTAATCCTAACAAAAGTAAATTCACCAAAACAGTTGAAGACATCCTCTGATTGATGAAGCACCGTCGTGGCCCAGATTGAAAACAGTGTGAGACTGCTCCTTTTCGTTGTGCTGTCCTGAGGTCTGTTACTTGGGAACACATAAACAGAGCGCTGGAACAGCTCAAGGCTTTATTTCAGGACAAAGATAAGATAGCATGTGCCTGTGACAAACTTCCTCCACACAAGGACCTGTTTTCTGGGCACAGTGTTTACCTCCGTTAGTTGGTTACTAAGAAGAATATGTCATATTTATGTCAGAAATTAATAAATGAATTCTGAAATAGTCTTGCTTGCAAACTCAAGGTTCTGCTGATATTAAGCAGAACCTCTTACGGAAAAGAGGTCTGAATTTAGATACTTCCATTTGAAGCCCGCTCTGCTATACTGATGCTCTGTTAGATTACTGGGCCTCAATTTTCTATGCTCTGCGGTCGAAACACAACAAGGGCATTTATTGTCTGTGACCGGCCCGCTTCTTCTGAAGAGCAGCAGTTGTTTTGAGAACATGGAACGGAAGCATGACGCCTAGACCAGGCAGAAAGTGATGACCTTTAAATGAGCGGGGTCTAATGACGCTGCTCTTTGGCCCGGCTTGATTAGCTGAAGTCACAGGAAGTGAATGGTATCCTTATCTGGGGTCAACACTGCAGTGCAACAGCATGCCCATTTCCTATGATGTCATAGAGGGCTGAGACGGAGATATGGTACAGATACAATAGCACTCATTCGTGCTGCATGTGCACATACATGGCGTGGGCGTGTTCCAAAAGAGCGTCTTGAGTGGATTTTAACCATCATCAGCAAATGCTTGAGATGATAATCATTTAAAAGTCACTATTACGGCTTTGTTTTTGCCAATTGGGAGATTAATCGATAAACAAAAAGTTAATCTGTAGCAATTTTGATGATTGTTTAGGTAATGCTTCAGGAAAAATGCCTTATATTGGCTGGTAAACCAATATTTGTATTGTGGGCTGTTGGTTAGTCATGACAAAAACAATTATAAATCTGACTGTGAAGATGTGATTGCAATTTTTGGTCATTAAACTGAATATTTGATTTATGTATGAAAAATAGTCAACGGTAATTTGCAGCCAAAAATTGATAAGATCAAAATGTCTTCCTCTGGTCAATGATCTATGCTTATTTGGTAAAAATGTAAGACAATAAACAGCAGGGCAGATGTGGATAAAAGGAGAAGGGCACCAGGCCGGAACAAAACCAGAGAAGGAGTAGCGCAGGAAATTGACCTGATTAGAGCAGAAGGAGTCACGGACAATGGTCGGGCTGAACTTTAACAGGAGATCAGCACAATGCATGGACGAGGCGGGGAAACGCTTATGTTGTCGAGGACAAACAGGGGTAAGGAATGGTAAAGACGTGGGGAGAGTGGGAAGCAAGAGAGGAGGGAAGTCCTGCTCATAAGAGGAAGGATTTGGGGTGCAAACGCACATTGAACTGTCTTATTTAAACAAACAAAAAGCTGTTGAAAGGAACTGTAGGTGGATGGCTGAGGGGACATGCCTCTCTCACCCACATTCCAAACATATAAATCTATCACATGCACTCTTCTAAAAATAAACATTCATCTGTACGTCATCATGCATATCACAAGGTGCCATCCAACTTTTGTACAGTGTAGTATCACACAGCTGATTTAAAGGGGTAGTCTGATGACAAACTGCAATTGTTCCTTTGGCTCCACACTTTAAACCTGTGCTCTGAGAGCTGGACTTCAGGGCGGGAATGTGTGTGTGCGTGTGCGTGTGCGTGTGCGTGTGCGTGTGCGTGTGTGTGTGTGTGTGTGTGTGTGATAGAAACAGTTTGCTGCCTGAGCCACTTGATCAGTGCTGACAGGAAGCAG
This sequence comes from Pseudochaenichthys georgianus, assembly GCF_902827115.2. Lineage (NCBI taxonomy): Eukaryota > Metazoa > Chordata > Actinopteri > Perciformes > Channichthyidae > Pseudochaenichthys > Pseudochaenichthys georgianus. The sequence goes on from NC_047515.1 coordinate 27,476,330, forward strand.
ACGGAGCTCTCTGACTACAACTGGACCTCTGTGGATGTCATGTCAGTGGCTAAAAATACATGCAGCAAACTATTCAAACCTACCACCATGCAAATAGAGCAAAGTATGACGTATCATAAGGATACTTTCAATTAAGATGTTTTACAGTTTAAGTGTCCAACAATGATGACTATTCACAACAGGTACAACAAATATTCCAAAACGTCTTCACTGTTAAGAATCTGCAATCCAACATCAGACAGCAGGTGAACACCCACAATGCAAAGGAAAGGCATTTACAAAATGGCAAAATTACATAAATAGTGTTCAATAAACTGGGTGCCCCCCCAAATAGAATCAAATTCTGTGGGAAACACTGACACTTTAAAACACGTAATAGGGCTGCAGAGGTTAGAAGGGTTTACTACCAGTGGTGGGTAGATTTGTACACAAAGGTAATGTAAGCAAGTGGGGACTGTGCAGTCTCACAGTACAGGGGCTTCACCTACAGTATGGAGCAGGGCGGTATGAGCAAAGTCTCTCTGCAGGCAACAGTTGACCTGGCTGACACCTCTAAAGTTCCCTAAAGTCTCTTAAAATGTTTCTGCACCCGACATAAATGATGAAAAGTTGAATTTTGCAAGTTAGTTCAGTCGTAATACCTCAGCACAGTATATTCGTTTGTAGCTACTATGCTACTTCACTTAATCACACTCAATGCAGTCCCATTATTTCAATATGACAAGGTTCATTAAAAAAAATGTCTGTCTCGGGGTGTACATTAGTGTTCCTCTTCGTGTGATTCATTGTGACATAAAGGTAGTTTAAAACACCAACATTGTTGCCACCAACTTCAGTCCAACCGCCAGAGTTGCACGTATCGCGTATCAAACATGTTCTGCTGCACTCACCTCCCCAGGTGTGAAAGAGGACCAGAAGTCCGATGAGCAGAAAGGAAGTGTCCCGTGCAGCCATGGTTGTTTGGTCGGCTGTACAGCTGTCCGTGCTGGGGTGGGTGTGTGGGTGTGTGAGTGTGTGTGTGTGTGTGTATGCAGGGAGTCTGACAGTGGCTGGTCCTTCTGGAAAACTGTGTGAGAGGCAGAGAGGAGCGGCGGTGCAGCGCGGGGAGGCAGATGATGCAGGAGGGGCAGACAGGAGGACCTACACTGTACAAAATTAATCTATGTCCTTCTGTATGGCTCATTCTGTCGAGCTGAAATTCGTCATTTTCTCTCCACACATTATTTGTTTTAAACATCTCTGTCTCAGCTATTATGTGGCTTATAAATGTGGGTGAATAAGTTACACGAGTTCGAAACACGGGTTCAAATTAATGATTGGGTTGGTTATTTTTTGCAGTGTGCAAAACAAGGAGAAACGTGAGTGAAGCGGCAGGAGGGCGGAGGTCTAGAGAGAAATACAGTGTGTGAGGATAACATTTACAGCATTTTAATGTTACCAAGATTACAACACTATACATCTCCTCGTGAAAAGTACCATAAGTAATGTGTTGTCAACAGTAAACCATAGTGAAATTAGTTAAGCATGACTTTTCTAAGTGAAGTGTGGGCGTCATTTTGGTTGGAAAAAAAAGTGTGGCTGTCCCTGTTTTGCATAACGGGACATTTAATTTGAAAGCCATAGGTAAAATAAAACTGTGTGGGTGTGTGTTCGTTAACCTCGTGGTTTAATGTTCATATCAGGACTTGTTTTGCAGTGAATGTGGATCAACATGAGGCGAGGTAAACGTGGAGCTGCCTGGAGGATGCAAAAACTTCCACCTGCTTCTTGGAGCAAATATTCAGCTGCAGAGGATCTGCAGCCTCTAATCATTACCAGATAAATGCTAGAAATACATTATCTGCTGGGCAGGGCACAGATTTGTATTGTAAATATCACAGGCACATGCATGGTCTAACAAGTGTACACCTCTGGATTCAGTTTGCAGTACTTTTGATTTGTTTTAAAAACAATGTCTATTAGTTTCAGAAAGACAACATTATTTTCTGACTGTTTTTTTCCTTGCTTTGCTTTCTGGTGTGAAGTAGCAGGCTTAGCTGAATTATGTTTTTGTGATATTTTGTGTTCACTTCAGTCATGAATCTTCTCCATCAGTAAGTGTTACAAAGATATTGTATCTTCATCCACCCAGTATAATGTAACAAACTGAATTAGGGTGAATCTAAAACATGGTCTGCCAGATAACTTTGTATCGATGTTGACCGGCTGCACTTTCAGTTGCTGATAGGTGACACAGATTAACTGTAAACATGATTTTTGACTTTCGGTTTGGATATCTGCAGTGTTTGCTGAATGTGAAACAGCAAAGACAACTAACTCTAGAGTACCAAGAGGGCTGCAGGAAAATCAAACAAAATACTGCTGTTGACACTATGATCAGATATCAGGTTGTTTTTCTCTTGTTGAGCCAAGTCCGTTTTTAAGAGTGCGCTTAAGACCTTCCTTTTTGATAAAGCTTATAGTTAGGGCTGATTAGATTCAGCCCCTAGTTTTGCTGATATAGGCTTAGTTTGTCGGGGGACATCTTACTTCTTCCTTCTCTCTGTCTATACCCGTGTACACTCATGTTCCGATTAACCCAGCTTCCCCAAATGTCTTTCTTTTTGGTGTCTATATACGCTGGGATCCGGAGTCATGGATGATCCTGCGGTCCTGTGTCCTGGATCGCGAGCGCTGGATCTTGAGTCGTGGCTGTGGTCCTGGATCATAGGTCCTGGATGGATATCCTCGTGGATTCATCTTCCTATTATACACACATGCATCTCCAAACATTTGGACTACCTATGTTGCAAATGTATTATCTTTTCAATTTACACACGGCATCTATTGCAATTAAACAATTCTGTCTGCTCCCACAGTTTGGAGAAATCACAGTACATACACACACCGTAGATATACACACGAGCCTCTCAGTAAATAACTTGGAGTTGATTCTTGTAAAACACTGATAGCTAAAGCCTAACTTCAGATTGTTGAGGGCAACAAAATATCATTTGTTGACAAATGTTGTTTTAACAGATCAAACAAAACACAGACATAAAACGTAAAGGCAATGCAAATTAAGTGTCTTTCAGTCTTTATCTAGTGTCCAAAGATTTTGAAAAGTTAATAAATTGAGCTGATCAAATGTGTTTGGAGTGTAGTTAGTAGCTAAGACTCTGTGTAATGCTGTTTGGCACAACCAAGATTGCCTGATCAGAAGACCTAAGGGACCAATGAATGTTACAAACAATACAGCGCTTTCCTCAACTCTGCACAGACAGTGATAAAACCTCAAACTGTTAGTGCAGTTACAGCAAGCGTTTAATCTCAGAATGATTTGATCGCGTGTGAACTATCAGAGCCTGTGCAGTTGGAAACAGATCAGAGACAGGGGGACGTATAGGGAACACTGATCCCTGTAAACTTCAGTGCTGGAAAACACCCTCTGCCATCTGTTTCTGCCAAGTGCACTGCCTCTGCCTGCAGGTCAGAGACACATAGGATTCCAGGAAGGATCAGGCAATGATTCAAAACGAACTGTAGAGAGAGTCTGCAGTGAAGAGGAGGTCTGCTTATGATAGCAGTGCATAAACAGTGAATGTCCTCAGAAGAAGTGGACCATTTTCCGGAGGTTGGAGCAGGTGTTTTGCTTTTGTGTGAGCCCTTTCCACATGATTGTAATTTCAAATACCTGGAAAATAGGAGCACAGAATGACTTGTGAGCTTTTTCAATATTTGTATCAGCACATTTGGTCAAGGCCTTGAGCAAGTTTCAAGAATATACTCTTTATCACAAAATCTGGATTGCTGTGTTCTCAGCCATTCCATTGCTCTATTTCAAGCTGGGTTTTTTAGATATGTCTTTTATTTATTTTCATTTGGTGGCAACCAGATAAAGAGGCCGTGAGAGAGCTACAGGGTAATTTTTTTTCTGCGTATTTATCTGTCAAATTATTTCGCTCTGAATGTGAAAGCCCTCTGTGTGAGGTACAAGTCAGGGGTGTATCAGGCAAGATGTTAGGCTATAAAAGAAAAACCCTGACCCCTTTCTAAAATAATTAAGAATTAAAGTCCGACAGCCTGCAAAAGGCCTTGGAGGACACGGATAGAAATGGTTGGCTTGCTGAATTCCCTTATAATGATTTTTTAAAAGTCAAATCACAATTTAAGCATGGTTCTTGACATCACAACATACGAAGGGATGGGCTAAGAAATAGATGTTGTTTGTATTACATGTTGTGTTTTAACCTGATCTGAATGGGAACGCTGAAAAACAGTGAATAGCTGGCTATCTTTTGAGGAAGGGTACAATATTTTAGTATACAGATCTTTAAACTCTGTACGTTGTGTATATGCTAAGCAAAGGCAATCTAAGTAAAGTGAGCAATTTGTATTTATCCTATCGACATTAAACATCTGACTTTTTCCCAAAAAACAAATAAGCATATTCCCCAAAAGACTGATTCCTTTAACAACCATCTGTTTTCTTATGATGAAACCCAGTGTCGCGCTAAGGCTTTTATAATGGGGGTTTTGCTGTTTCCAAATGTTCAAAGCAGGTGAAGAGCAAAAATAAAACAGATAAAGTGTGTCTGCTTTTAAAGGTGCTTTTAGTGGAAAACATCCTCTGTTCGCCATCACTGGTGTTCTGTTTTTCCTTCCATCCTGGAGCTATTGGGGGGGATCTGATGGTGGAGATACGGGTGCTTTGTTCTGATGGAAATATGAAGCCAATATAATAACACATCCTAACATGACTTTCTGCTGCGACGTAGTATAAATTCTCTCAATCCTCTTTGGGTTGCTGCCTTGCCGCCACAGAAATGGTTCCAACTGCAATTGTTGCACCCCTCCCATGTGCTCCACACACACAAATATGCATGTTGTTCAATGAAGTTGCGTTGTAAGTTTTATTTTGATATCAGTATGTCAAGAAACTAGCATGTATACACACTATAGAAAAACAACAGAGAGACCAATCAGTGCACTGCATGCTTTAAAACAAGGTTCAAATGTAAATAAGGGTGTAAACCACCATGTAGATGTTTTCATTTCCTTTGGGGTGAAGCACAGTCCCTATGGCATGAAGTGATAGCAAAGTACTAGCTGTTCTAAAAACAACTACATTGTTCAGCCACTCAAGGTCAGTGATATACGACCAAATCTTCCAGGCTGCTATGTGACTTGGGCGTGACACAAGGTATATTGGTCCATAGTTTAACACTAGGAAATGTGGAAAACCCCTTTTTTTCCCAAAAGCCCTCTTTAAATTCTTCATGGACAGTATGCAAGAATGTCCCCTTTGGACCCTTTATTTAATATGATACATCCTGGACAGGGCATTTGGGAATATCAGGGGGCAATGGTTTTGGGAATGAGACTGAAAAAGGAAAATAGAAGCAGGAAAGGCAACATACCTTCTGAGTTCCCAGGGACGGCAAAGCCCTGAAACATATTATCAGAGCATGTTTCTCAACCTGCTGACAGGGGAAATCCTCCAGCTATTAACCGCCTAACAATCCCAATCAATCCCTAACAAAATGTCTCCCCTTTTTTCTCACGATGGTTAAATTCATTGTTGGAATGTGATGCACTTTACTCATGTACTGTAGTTTAATACACAATTAAGGTACTTAGACTTTTCCACTTAATATTGCAAAAAAATCTATGGCTTTAGTCACTAGCTACTTTTTAGATTAATATTATCAATACAATATATACATCACATTATAAACCATATTAAAGGATCCGCTACAGTACAACAAGTGCAAAATGTAAGTGGTACACATTATAATATACATTGTATGATTCTGAAATGGGCAACTCTGTACAATGTACATTATTTTGACTTTAAGTACTTTAAGGTTATTGTTGCGTACGTTGTTTTAGATTACTTTTACACTGTAGTATTGCTACTTTAAAGTAAGTACAATATATGAGTACTTTTCCACCTCTGGTACGGTAATATTTGCATTTGCACACATACTGGGTAACCTAAAGGTATGTGTCTCCAAACGTACAGCTTCTGGGCAGGCAGCTCTACTCTTAAAAAGTGCAGTTCATTATTTCTTTTTTCAAACCACTAACTAAAAGCTTGCCCTTATACTTGGCTCTTCTTTGATTTCCCCCTCTGATGCTCTGACTGCAGTGTCCTTCCCAAACACACCCCTGTGTGTGCCATTCCTTTGTGATTGACGATAACATGACTTCTGTTTACCTCACCGGGGCTCACAGCGCTGTGCTCAGAGCTAGGGAAGGACTGAAGGAAGGAAAGAGAGGAAAATAAGTCATTCTTTCCAAACCACTGAGGCCAGACCCGGGAGCGAGTTGTTTTGGGGGGCAGTCTGCCCGGCATGAGAGACAGCTATTGTCCAATTTGCTCCATAGGACGGGGGGCTATCGAGAATTCACTGGTATGGTGAGGGGGCTCCGTGGAAGAGTGGGAGAGAAATTTGAATTTCTGCTAAACTCCGTCATAACAGCAGAGATTGTGACAAAGAGACACTTTGTTAGCTCCATGGGCCAAGAATTAAACATCGCTTCTCCATGGTGATTATATGTAATAGGGGCATTCATCATAATAAATCCACCCACTGACATGTTTCTTCAGTGTTTCATCATGGGAAGAGTTTGGTATTCAAAAGATTTGAAAAGGAAGATGAATAAAAATGTTAATGAATTCAGTTAATTAATGAGACTTAAAGAGCAACTTAAATTGCAAATAAAGTTCATGGTTTATCAAGTTCTTTCTGTTTCGAATGTAAAGATTGTATACAAAACAAGTGATATAACTCGTCAGGGTAGGGTGATCATTTTAAAGTGTTTCCAATAAAATGAGGATATTTTCAAAGCAATCTTTTCTGGATACAAAAAAACTAACTTTGTTTTGCAGAAAAAACCGTTAACAGACCATTAGTTGATTACTTGATTTAAAGAGGACCTGTCATGCAAAATGCACTTTTTTATGTCTTTTATACATAAATATGTGTCCCTGGTGTGTCGGGGAACTCACGCAGCTTCAGAAAATAAAACCCTTTCTCTTTTCCTCCGTACCCCAATCTTTTAAAAATGGGGGTACAACGAGCGGATACAGATTTGCCGCCGATATGACATCAAATCGGAAGCGGACCCACAGAAAGTTGCCATCAGAAACAATGCCTGACGTGTTTTGGACGTAATCTCGTCTTTGTTTACATTAGCAAGCCTCGCTAACACTCAGAGCTAACCTGTACTGGAGAGCACATGTGTTTAAAAAGCAGGACATAAAATACAATATATTTTTCCAATATAGCATAATAGGTCCACTTTAAAGCCTGTGTTTATCTCTTTGATATACTCTTTTGCTTTGTAAAATGTATTTATATAATAAGATCATAATCATAATAAGAGCTTAAGATTTCTTATTTATTTATGTATCAAGTAGTTGAATGACTCGGATAATGAGTCATTTTTAAGCAAATACAAATAAATAGTAAACATTAGATGGTTAAAGCTTGAATCATGTATACTTTATTGTATTAGAAACTGAAAACATTAATCAGATAATGGATTAGTTAAAGAAAACAAAATAAATAATTTGAAACAGTTTTTGACGAGTAATTCATCGTTTTGTTTTTACTAAAATAATAAATGTTTGATCATTCAAGCTGATTGTGTGTAATACATTTGTGCGTTCCTTTTTATAAAGATAATTAAGTAAATATTTGTGGATTCAAGACTCAGAAAAAGGACTGTTAAATGTTATCAATAAAAATGATTAAAACAGTTGCAGTCGAATTATAAATCATTATAAATGTAGCTTTAGTTAAGTTTGCCGTTTGTGTCATCAGTGTTAGCTGTTTATGATTAAACAAAGGGTCTCACAGAGGTTTTTCTGAGAAATAATGAGTCATGGAGCAGGAAGCTGCTACTACAGCCTGCAGACACAGGGACTTCCTGCAGATGCTCAGACAAGGTCCTGAGAAGACCACTCAAAGAACAGGAATGTCACGCTGAGGGACCCCCACAGTTTTAGTCATCTATTCATATCTCTCTGAGTCAAACCAGGGAAATCATCACTGTGTCTTAATGAAATTAGTCATTTTGTCCCACTCCTCATCTTCCCATCTCTTTCGCCTCCTCAGCGTGTGGAGGCAGCGGGTTTGAGGCTGAGGGTTTCTGAGGAATGCGAGGTCCTGCTCTGGGTCTTGAACCAGGCTGCACTCCAGTGATTTCTACTGTTTGGAGATTGTGTTTTCGCAGATAAACTTCTGGTCTTCCTTACACACACAAATATACTCTTAATGTACATGTATGTTTATGTTTATTAAGGATCCCCATTAGCTTTTGCTCTTGACAAAAGCTACTCTTCCTGGGGTCCGACACTTAAAACAATACAACAATAATACAACAATAGTACAACAACATTCAAGACATAAGTCCTGACAACATTAACAACATCACCAATATCATCAACAATTTCCAACATCATCAACAATCTCATCCACTTTCAATATCAATCTCAGCCAAGGATGAGTGCATAGACACCCACCAGTACAAAGCATGAGATCAAATTAAATTAGGGTTCACAGCTCACAAGGGTACATGGTCATTAGTAGATGGCCTTTCAATCTCTTCTTGAAAGAGGCTCTGGACTCTATTTCAGCAAGGTAGTTTGGCAATGAGTTCCATTCCTTTATAGCTCTATAAGACACAGAAGATTTCAGAAGATTTGTCCTGGGTTTAGGTGCCAGTAGATGGCCGGATGTAGCTCGGCTTTTTGGCAGGCAGCCAAAGTAATCAGGGAATCAGATGATCTGAACTCTACTTCCCAGAATGAACCATAAAGTCTGGGAACACAACACGAAAATTGTGAAAGATGAAAGATGATTTTCAAAATCGTGGGGAGAATGGTCCATGTGAAAATTGTTAAGTCACTATCTCACTAGACAAGGGATAGAGAAGTTTGACCAACATATTCAAAAACATTTTTTAAAAGTTTTTGAATATTCTGCTCGATTAAAAAACATAAATCATTTGTTGAACTGTTATCTGAAAATATCTGAACATCTAATTAAACTCAGAAATCTGAATGCAATGCGCAAGACTATTTTGCAGCTCAGAATGACTTGGATTTTTCCTGATAATGTTACAAGCCAACAAAATAGGAATCAAGTTTCCCCTCTATACTTTTATTAGCCATAACCACACTCCATAAACCACAACAATAAACAAGAAGTTTAAAATGTCTTGAAATCTGATTATTGGCCTTCAGTCAGTCACCAAATTGTTTCTGTCCTATTAACACAATAACCTTTTGCAGAACATCAGCGCTCTTGTCTGGTGATGGGGTTTTATTTCTGTAAAAGTCAATGTTCAAGTCTGATATCTGATATCTATGGCCAGAAGCCAGTTGTTCTCTCCAAAAAATGTGCTCAAAAAGTGGTGATTACTTTTAAGACTTTATAGATAAGATTTTACTGAAAGATATTCAACAAAACAAGCGTCTTTCAGTACAGTCAAACATTGATCCAGGGCTGACTCAAAAAGGGAAAAGGTTGTTTCTTGGGAGTGGAAGAGCAGACAAAGAGGTGGAAGGGCGGGTCAGAGGCTCAAGCCCCTTGGAGGGTGGAAGTGACGATCTGTGTCTCAGTAGGAGTCGTGCTCTCAGGTTGCCGGTTGACTAAATGTGAATTCAAGCATCAACAAGACTACTGATAAATCTAGAAGCTGCACATTTTAAGGTAGCTTTGGCCAGTAATAAGTTCAAAGGTTATCTTGTTTTTACTAAATAGCCTCAATCGTCTTCTTATCATCTCAGCCACATTTCTAAAAATGTATGTTGACGACTTTATATACATTGGAGCAAAAAAAAGTCAAAAACTTTAGAGCTAAAGTAGACTTTTTATTCCCAGCAGGGACACATGTGTAAATCTGCAGGAGGTTTTAAACAAAGGAAGCTGACGACTGGCCTGCTGAAGGACCAGAGGGAGGATCAGCTACCATAAAAGGAGCCGGTCCAGAAGCTCTCTGCTACATACAAAGTATTGCAGATGGCCTTTTATAGCTTCTTGCATTGCTCCTACGTATCCCTGTTGTATCATTAAATGCTTAACGAAATGCTGTTTGTCAAGTGTCCGAAGGTTTGGAGCAGGATTTCCCATGATCTTATCAGAGTTTCCCTTTGCTCGTCGTGTTGAAACGATTCAGATGGGGAGGATGAAGCACAAGGCAAGGAAGGAAATACTGTTGATATTGTTCGGGATTGCAAAGCTTTTGTGTTCAATTGACGCTAAATGGGTTGACGTAATGGGAGAGTATGGCTCAACAAGCAACATTATGTTAAAGTAAATGAATTTGGGAAATTGGAAAACCCTGGTGATGGCATGGAAGATCACGTCGATAAAATGTGTCAGTTGTTGCTTTAACTTTTAACTGTCATTCACACACACTGAAATGTGAACTTATGTCCAGTGTTTCTAGGAACAGAGAAAACATAATTTCCATATTTTACTAACAATTATATGAGATAATAAAACGTATTTACTAGAGACCCAGTTGAATTAAATGAAAATAACTCAACTAATCTGTAAGAGAGAATTTAGCAAAGAAAATGTAACAGCAAAGGCCAGGGTGTGTCTTAAAAAAATACCCCATCTTTTTTTTTAAGGGGGGGGACATATCAAATGTTTTAAAATTACTCAAGAATATGTCAGCATAAATGAGGCCACTCCACCCAGCCATATCAATACTCATATTGCCCGAGGCACAGGCTGAGGAAGTGGAGTTTCAGTAATCTTTGACTCAAGTTTACTTATCAATACTAAACCAAAATTAAATTATACCTCCTTTGAAAGCCTCGTTTTTAGTCTTACGCATCCGACCTGGAAAACTTTGCAGCCAATCTTATTTGTTACAGTGTACCGTGCACCAGGTCCTTATTCAGAATTCTTATCAGAATTCTCTGAGTTTTTATCAACTTTGGTACTTAAAACAGATAAAGTAATTATCGTAGGTGACTTTAATATTCATGTTGACGATGATAAAAATAGCCTTACTGTTGCATTTAACTCTATATTAGATTCTGTTGGTTTCTGTCAGAGTGTAAATAAACCAACCCACTGCTATAATCACACTCTCGACCTTGTTCTGACTTATGGTATTGAAATTGAGCAACTATTAGTCGAACCGCATAATCCTGCTTTATCCGACCATTTCTTAGTAACTTTTGAAGTACTATTACTAGACTACAAAGCATTAGTCAAAAGCTCCTGCAGCAGAAGCCTATCTGTTAGTGCTATAGCCAAATTTAAGGAAAAGATTCCACCAATACTTAACTCGATAGCATGTCTGCATGTAAGGGAGGAAACTTATACAAAATGTACACCACCCCAAATTGATCATGTTGTTGATAGTGCTACAGATGCGCTGTGAATAAAATTAGACTCTGTTGCTCCTTTGAAAAAGAAGAAAATAAAACAACATAGATTAGCTCCATGGCATAATGCCGAAACCCGCAAGATAAAGCAAAAGTCGAGTCAACTTGAAAGGATATGGCGTTCCACTAAACTTGAAGAATCTCGTTTAATTTGGCATATTACTCTCAATGAATATAAGAAAGCACTGCGTAAAGCGAGAGCAGCCTACTACTCTTCATTAATAGATGAGAATAAGAATAATGCAAGATTTCTTTTCAGCACTGTAGCCAGGCTGACAGAGAGCCATAGCTCGATTGAGCCTTCTATTCCCATAGCACTCAGTAGCAATGATTTGATGTGCTTTTTTAACGATAAAATTGTTACTCTTAGCAATAAAATGAATGACCTCTTGCCTTTGACCAGTATAGTGTTATCAACAGCTCCCGGAAACGTAAGTTCTAATATTACACTAAATAGTAAACTAGAATGCTTTTCAGCCATTAACCCTGAACAATTAAATTCAATGATTCTCTCTTTTAAACCATCAACGTGTATGTTAGACCCAATTCCAACTAAGCTGTTGAAGGAAGTTTTTCCATTAATTAGCACTTCTTTATTACATATTATGAATATGTCTTTATTATCAGGCTATGTTCCACAATCATTCAAAGTAGCAGTGATAAAACCGCTTCTTAAAAAGCACAACCTCGATCCAGAGGTTTTAGCCAACTATAGACCTATTTCTAATCTTCCTTCCTCTCAAAGATTCTTGATAAAGCAGTCACAAAACAGTTGTGTGATTACTTAAAAAACAATGATTTATTTGAAGATTTTCAGTCTGGCTTTAGAACACATCATAGCACAGAGACAGCTCTGGTTAAAGTCACAAATGACATTCTAATAGCCTCTGACAAGGGACTTGTCTCTATTCTTGTTTTGCTCGATCTCAGTGCTGCATTTGATACTATCGACCATGATATCTTATTGCAAAGACTAGAGCACTTAGTTGGCATACAGGGAACTGCTTTAGGCTGATTTAGGTCCTATCTATCGGAACGCTCTCAGTTTGTACGTGTCAACGATGAATCTTCCACGCAAACCAAAGTTAGCCATGGAGTGCCACAGGGCTCAGTGCTCGGACCTATTTTGTTCACATTATATATGCTTCCGTTAGGCAATATTATAAGGAATCATTTTGTAAATTTTCATTGTTATGCGGATGATACTCAACTATATTTATCAATCAAGCCTGATGAAATTAATCATCTAAATCAAATTCAAGACTGCCTCAAGGACTTAAAAACGTGGAGGACCTTAAACTTTTTGATGTTAAACACGACCAAAACTGAAGTTATTGTACTTGGCCCGAAGAATCTACGTAACAAATTTTCTAAAGATATATTAACTATGGATGGCATTAATTTGGCCTCCAGTGAGACTGTAAGGAATCTTGGTGTTATATTTGATCAGGATTTATCCTTTAACGCCCACATCAAATTAATTTCAAGGACCGCCTACTTCCATCTACGTAACATTGCAAAAATCAGGCATATCTTGCCTCAAAACGATGCAGAGAAACTAGACCGTGCATTTGTTACTTCAAGGCTGGATTATTGTAACTCCTTATTATCAGGGTGTACCAAGAAGTCAGTCAAGTCGCTTCAGCTGATTAAAAATGCTGCAGCTCGTGTACTAACCAGAGTTAGGAAAAGGGACCACATTACTCCTGTTCTGGCTGCCTTACACTGGCTCCCTATAGAACACAGGATATCATTTAAAATTCTTCTTCTCGCCTACAAAGCCCTTAATTGGCAGGCGCCATCTTACCTTAAAGAATTAATTATACCCTACTGTCCTACTAGGGCATTGCGTTCCAAGAATGCAGGGTTGTTCGTTGTTCCTAGAGTCTCTAAAAGTACAATGGGAGCCAAAGCCTTTTCTTATCAAGCTCCACATTTGTGGAATCAGCTTCCAGTTTGTGTTCGGGCGGCAGACACCCTATCCGTTTTTAAGAGTGCACTTAAGACCTTCCTTTTTGATAAAGCTTATAGTTAGAGCTGATTAGATTCAGCCCCTAGTTTTGCTGATATAGGCTTAGTTTGTCGGGGGACATCTTACTTCTTCCTTCTCTCTGTCTATACCTGTGTACTCTCATGTTCCGATTAACCCAGCATCCCCAAATGTCTTTCTTTTTGGTGTCTATATACGCTGGGATCCGGAGTCATGGATGATCCTGCGGTCCTGTGTCCTGCATCGCAAGCCCTGGATCTTGAGTCGTGGCTGTGGTCCTGGATCATAGGTCCTGGATGGATATCCTCGTGGATTCATCTTACTATTATACACACATACATTTCGAAACATTTGGACTACCTATGTTGCAAATGTATTATCTTTTCAATTTACACACGGCATCTATTGCACGTCTGTCCGTCCTGGGAGAGGGATCCCTCCTCTGTTGCTCTCCCTGAGGTTTCTCCCAGGTTTCCCTTTAAACTGTGGGTTTTCTCCGGAAGTTTTTCCTTGTACGATGTGAGGGTCTAAGGACAGAGGGTGTCGTATTGTCATACTGATATTCTGTACACACTGTGAAGACCACTGAGACAAATGTAACATGTGTGATATTGGGCTATATAAATAAACATTGGTTGATTGATTGAAATGTAACATTTGTGATATCGGGCTATAAAAATAAACATTGATTGATTGATTGATTGATTGATTGATTGGTTGATTGATTGATTGATTGATTGATTGATTGATTGATTGAATGAGTAATAGGGATGAAAATTAGATATGATATTGAATTTGAAAATAATTCATAGATTTCTATTTATCCATCCATCCATCCATCTTCTCCCGCTTATCCGTGGTTGGGTCGCGGAGGTAGCAGTTCCAGCAGAGAGCACCAAACTTTCTTTTCCCTGGCGACATCAACCAGCTCTGACTGGGGGATCCCAAGGCGCTCCCAGGCCAGCGAAGAGATATAATCCCTCCACCTGGTCCTAGGTCTACCCATTGGTCTCTTTCCAGCTGGACGTGCCTGGAACACCTCCCTAGGGAGGCGCCCAGGTGGCATCCTAACCAGGTGCCCGAACCACCTCAACTGGCTCCTTTCAACGCGAAGGAGGAGCGGCTCAACTCCGAGTCCCTCCCGGATGACCGAACTTCTCACCTTATCCCTAAGGGAGACACTAGCCACCCTGCGGAGAAAACCCATCTCGGCCGCTTGTATCCGCGATCTCGTTCTTTCGGTCATGACCCATCCTTCATGACCATAGGTGAGGGTAGGAATGAAAATCTCGAGTGAGGGAACAATGGATTTCTATTTATCTCTTTGCAAAATTGTTAAAACTAAATAGGCCGAAATATGTTAGCAGTGGTGTAAAGTAACTAATTACATCATGTACTCAACTACTGAAGTACACATTTGGGCTATTGTACTTGCAAGTCTTTTATACTACTTTACACTTCTCCATCAGATTTTGTAAGCCAATGTTGTACTTTTTGATCCACTTAATTTACTATACAGATTGATTTACTAGTTACTTTATCAATTCAGATTTGACACACTATGCTTAGGGAGAAACCTTTAAAATGTGATTATTTGATCTAGATTAAACCATCCAACAATATATTAAGTAACTACAACCATGCGTTGGTTAATAGAAAATTAATTGGTTTTAGGATTTTTTTTCCAAAAAATTTCCAAGTCCCAGCTTCAGGATGTCAGGATTTGCTGCTTTTGCTTTAAAATATTTTCAGAATTATTTCAAATTCATTTCTGCAATTAGTACTTTTACTCCTACAACTTTCGTAATACTTTGTATGATGACAATGAAGATATATTATATTATATTTTATTCTATTTAAGTACAATTTTTGAATTGTACTATACTTTTACTTTAGTATGTTATTGGAGGCAGTAACTTCAACTGAAATTGAGTGTGTTCACTTCACAGTGTCTATCTTTACTCACGTTAAGAATCTGAATAGCTTTTCCACCACTGTATGTTAGCAGTTATAATTGTTGTTATTTACATACTATTTTTACATATTCATAAATGACTGAAAATGCGTAGTTTTTATTTAATTTGAAGTAATCGCATATTTGTATTATATATTTTATCCAAATATTTAAACGTTATTTATCATGTTACAAAAAAACGGTTGTGTGACGTTGCTCAATCTCACAGGAAGGAAGTAGAGAGATGAGCTGCCTTGACCAAAACAAACATGGCGGCCACAGGAGAGACGATAAACATACCGAAGCATTTTGGATGATTTTCTTCTACTCTCCCAAATTTGCCTTCGGTTTTCACGGATTACATATTTAGTAAGATGACCATGTAACTAGTGACATGTTTCTGGACCATTTTAGGAACGCAGGGCTAAAGGGAAACAACGGAAGTGTGTGACTCGTTTGAAACTAAACATCCGCCACTGTAACGCGTGTGTTGTTTACTATGTTAGCTCGTCGGTTCAACGGTACAAATACGAGGAAGAAAGGTAACAATCGTCTTTTTAACGGAACGAGGAATGGCGTATTGTTTCTTCTGACACCCAGGATAACCGAACAAGATGTAACACGTCTGAGTATCTCTCCCTGAACAAACACACGGACATGGACTTTGCCGTTGGGACCACCTGAGAGCACCGATAGGTAAACTCAGAGTTCATGATACATTACCATGGGTTTTGTGGACTTTATCATCTCCACGGTTGGAAAATGCCTGGAAGCCGTCTGCTTACTGCTGGACCTGAATTTTGTCATGGTCCACACCGTGGTGCGGACCGCCATGGCTGTCATCACCCTTATAAACAGCATTCCCACCTTGCTACTCCATTCGGTGCTGGAGCTGGGAAACTTCACCTTCTTCTGCTTGGTGTCCCTGGCAGAAGCGACGACCAACGTTGCCCACAGCACTGTCACCATGCTGGGGAGCCTGGTGTTGGCTCTGGAGGGGCTGCTGGAGAGCTTGAAGATGGTGGGCTACCTGTCCATGCACGTCCTGCTCCGTGGGAAGGAGCAGCTGTGTCGAGGTCTGCTGTCTGTGCTGGAGGGCTGCGGCATCGCTGTCAGCCTGGTGGTCTACTTCACCAACACCATGGTCAACTTTGCACTCATCGCCACCCAGAACGTGTGCTCAGTGTTGGTCGGTGTGTGGCAGACAGTCTCCAGCCCGCTGCAGAAGGTTCTGGAGTTCACGCTGACCTCCTTCACCTTCCTGTACAGCAGCCTGGTTGGGACTTCGGCCTTCCTGTGGTCACCCTGTAAACTGCTGTTGGACTTTATGGTTTCGCTGGTGCATATGTTTATCAGCATCTTCATATTGAACATCTACGGCCTCTTGCTCACTATTACTATTGCTCTAACCACCACCGCCTACCTGAACCCAGAGCTGACCCGACAGGCTGCAGTGCGAATAGTGGATTGCATCAACTCATTTCCAGCTTCACGCAGACTTTCTGTGGCTCTCCATCGCCTCAATTTTGCCTTGCAGAGCACCCCACATTTATTACATGTTGCCATGGAGCGCTTGCAGAGAATATTCCACAACCTCTACCTGCTGGAGAGAAGACTTTGGCAGCAGCTTTCTCCACTTAGAAGCCTGGTTCTGGCTCTGAGGACACATCTCAGCAGGGACAACAACAACAGAGTGCACGGCGACGGAGACCCTGGAGGGGAGAGGCGGGACCCGCCGGATGGAAGAGCAGGAGATGGAGTCCACCAGGAGCTGCTGGATTTAGTTTTGCCCTCATCCAGCAGCACAGACAGACCACTTAAGAAGCAAATGGCTTCCGGCAAAGACAGTAAGCCTCTGCCTGCTGAGAATCTGCTGACTCTGCTGAAGGAGCAGGAGGAGAGGAAGAAGTGTGTGATCTGTCAGGACTGCACCAAGACCGTGGTGCTGCTGCCATGCCGGCACCTCTGCCTGTGTAAAGACTGTACCAACATCCTGATGAGGCAGCCCATGTACCAACAGAACTGCCCGCTCTGCCGGCACATGATCCTCGACCATATGGACGTGTATCTATGAGGGACCAACAGAAGTGGGTACATGTCTGACTGTATGAATCAGCCTATCAGTATCTGTATGTACTGTTTTACCACCTCTGACACTGTGGTGTAAGACCTTTTTTACCAGGTTGTCTTAAAGGATACATCTGGTGTTATTCTTCATTTTTTTGCTTTCAACAAATCCCATCATAAGACCAAATGCTACAACATGTTAGTCTGTCTCTTCTAACCTTCCTGCTTCTTTACCCTTGCAGCCCCACTCAAACCTAAGACAATTATTTTCACAGAAAATCTAAATGTTTCAAAGTGACTCTCAAATGTTACTAGAAAAGGTTCTCAATGAGTAGGTTTATGCTAGTCAGGACAATTTCATTTTATTATTTCATTATTTTCATTTCATTTTATTGGAATTAATTACAATAATACATATATTGAATATCACAAACTCTATCTTATAAATTGGCAGTGTTTTGACAAAAGTAACACTTGTCCCACTTCCATACAACACACTAACTTTAACTGTGTACTATACTTTAATGTACACAGTTTTTGCCATTTGTATCCACAACATCAACATGTTACAGGACGAGGAAATGAAAGAATACTTGCACCTTCAGATATCAAACTACAACATTAAAGGCCACTTCGGTTTCACCACTGTCCACTATTTTGTTCAGCGTTGAGCCACTCCTGCATGTCTTTTGTGCAATGTATTGTGGTTCCATCAAACTTAAATAGTAGTTTTTTATATGCATACTGATTGGTTATTGTTTACTTTTTGCTTTATCTAGTCTGAACTAACAACATTCAAATCCTCCTAAGAGTTATTTGGTAGTATGGATTTTGGGACACCGTGGCCTCCCTGATGCTGAACAGTCCATCACCGCTCATGTCTTAAGGTGTTGTGCTTTCAGTGGGCAAAGCTGTGAAGAAGATCAAAGTAACAATGTGCTTCATTTCATTAGCATACAATGATTCCACACATGCTGTATGTTTGACAGTGTATTCAAAGCAACACTAAGATCGAAGTTTTGACTTGTAAAAAGCTTTTACCTTTGAAATATACTTTTGTAAACCTAGACCATTTTCTCCAGAGTGATGTAAAGACAGTTTCCTCGGTTTAGGGACAGTGATTTATAATTTTCCAGTAAGGCCGGATCAATTACAGCTTTATTGCATTTATTTGTTCTATTGTTAGGGTTTATTCCAGTCTTCCACCAGAGGCACATAACGGTCACAAACACAATCCATAAAAGGTTTTGCCTTTCCTTTGTTGTGGTAATACGACAGATTTCTGTTGTATAAAAGGACTGTAAACTAATAAGGCTTTTCAATTTAGTTTGGTTTCTCACGTGTTGCTGTTGAAGCTGAGGTGTTGATATTGATCAGTGTTTAAAGTTTACTAGTTGTGGAACCACTTGTTATTCATGGTGCGGGGGCAAATCTGGTATTTTTTCTTCTTTAAATAATTGGTGTGATTAGATTTGTATCAGATATCCTTAATGAAAGTGGTCTGAATGAAGGTTTTTGATAAGGTTGTAAATTACTTCTAGAGACCTGACTGCAGTCATTACCGACTACTATAACTTGGTATTCCTAGTTTATCAGAGAGGGAGAAAACAGCTCACATGATATATTTCTTGTTACCTGCTTTTGTATGACGAAGTGTGGGAAAGGGGATTTGAAGACATGAATGTAACTTTTTAAATACTACGGCTGCCACATAACTGGCAAGTCTCCTGTTCATAATAAAAAAACAACTGAAACTGTATCTCGTGAACTTGTAAGTCTTGTAAAGGTTTGCACAGGGGAATCTATGACTGAAGATATTGGTGTATCAAATACTAAAGTTAATTTATACGAGCTACAGCTATGGATTATTTTCAATATTGATTTAACAAACCTTATCTTTTGATTGACTAGTTCATAAGTCTTAAGAATGTCAGCAAATAGCCAATCAAATGTTACAAGAGTCCACGGCAACATCCTTAAAGGCCTTGTTTTGTTAAAATCTGAAGAGTAAGCTATCTAAAAAATCATTTTTTGGGAAGCTAGGGCCAGATGGCAAAATTACTTAAACAATTATCTAAGAAGCCATTTTTGAGGAACATGTTTCAATTCTAAAATCTCATTAAACTAGAATAGCAGGAGATAGTAAACAATAGTTAACATGTGTAATATACTGTAAGTACTGTATGCAAGTTATTGCCAACCAGGAACATGGGAATAATGGTTGATTAGCTCAGCTGATTCAATAATAACGAACAAGTTATGATTTGTTTTTGTTTTTAAACATTGTTTTTGAGAGAAAACTAAAGAAGAATAGCCAGTTGGTCTGAAGCCGATCTTCTGAATATTTAGTTTTCACAATTACCAATACAGTACCAGCTACATAATGAGAGTAATGATGAGTGACAGTGTGCTGCAGGACAAACTACAGAAGGGCCTTTATGCTTCCGTTTGTGCTGCGTTCAGGTACAGCTCAGAAAACACAGCCGCAGGCACAGAAAACATGTAGACATATCGCATTAGGTGAAGCACAGGGATAAATAATAACAAATATTGATGGCTTCATTCAAATAAGCTTTTTCAGTGAGGTGGTATTGTTTATGCTGGCTCACTGTCCCACTGTTTTAAAAAGAGCGCTTGTCAAAGTTATGAGAAACACATTTGCATTTTCTACAATAAAATGTTAAAAAGGTCTTTGTTGAAATCATTAGCGATGTAAAGCAGACCACATCTCCACGACATTCTCCCAAACATAGTTTGCTAATGCTCACGTTTTTTTCAAGCTTTGGCAGCTGCATCTTTTACCAAATTTGGTTTTTCTCATGACGTCCACACAGACCACTTCATGCCCCGAGGGGATTTCCTACTGCATGTTGAGAGCAATGCAGATTTTTACAACTGGAGTACAGTGGGAAGTATTTATACAAGGGCTTGCCACACCAGATTACAGATTCCTTTCTCTTGTCGACGCTGCATGTGAAAGCAGAGATAATGCAACCGTTGAGTCCAGAGATCAACTTTCCTGTGTTGCATGTGTGAAGATAAAGGGGTTTTGGGGGGGGGGGCTGCAGTAGGCGTTAGAGGAATGGGCCCCTAATGGTCATATGGGACCACTTCTACCACCATATGAGTTTTCTCCAGAGTCTTGTGGTTTACATCTTCAATCCTGTTCCCAATGTCCTCTCTAAAAATATCCCTTGCTTCATACCAGACATCTGCTGAGATAAAAGAATGCACTCAATGACACTAATCTGCAATATATTTTAGATTTTGAAATAATAGAGAGATTAAAGCTTAGTTGTAAGACAAAATGGCAAGTTGTTATTGTGATTGATCCTCCTGAGAGGTGTGCTCAGGTTTCATCTTGACGACAACAAACTAAACATTATTAGCAATCAAGGGGTTGTTTATTGTCTGCTCAGCAGTGTTTACGTGTTTGTTGTAAGAGAGGGTGGTGTTAACAGAGGAGAGGAAGTTTAAAACCAAGGAGAGCTTTATACTCCAGGGATTCGACCTCTTCATTTAGATTGCCTTGCTGGGAGCAGTGTGGGAAAATGTCAGACTCCAGTGAACTCTTCCCTTCCTCACTCAGGCTCTACTTTTTATGTTTACGATCTCTGTCCCTGTGTATTTATTTCTCCTTCATCTCTAAACTGTTTGTTTTACTCTTGGTGTCTTAATGAGGGGGAGTCATCTTCAACACCAGAGGGGTTCGTGCCATCATAACAGTGAGCATCTGCCATGCTAAAGTGTCAAAGGTGGTGAATTTACACAAGTTTCAAACAGTGACTTCTCCCTGACCTCTGACCTAACAGATAATAAGAGCATCTGGGTTAAAGTCTCTATTTCTGACATTACATGACATGTTGCAAAGACAAACGCAACCGTTTCAAAGAGACAACGAATGAATACAAAGAGGATAAAGCCAAGTGAAGAAGACCAAATAAAGAGGAAATGGAGTAAGACCGGCGTAAACACCCGTTTGACAGTAATGTGAGGAGATAAAGAAGAGGAGAAAGGGAGCTCATTAGCCCTGGCCTAAACCCAACTCTGACTCTAGTGTTATCAAGAGGTTTGCTGTAATTAATCCAGATGATCCTGACAGCCTTGAATAAATGCAGGGTGTGATGTATGGGCCTCACTGTGATTAAAACTGGATTATAGCCATCGGGTCAATGGGTTGTTTATAGGAGCCCCCAGTGGTACTTGAACTTTCCCCTTCGGACTGAGAGGGAGAGATGAGAATCAGTGAAATGTGCCACTGTTCCAACACGAGAAGGATGGCGAGGGCTGAAAGAGTTCTAAAACTAAACTCTAAATTACACTCACTGATATAAATACAAAACAACATGCAATTTAACTCAAATCTAGTCTATAAGCCTAATGGGACCCGGAAATAAAACTTTGGAAACTGGAAAATACAAATTAAATACTTTTTAAAATGCACAGCGGCAGAGGACAGAGACGTGTTTCAGCACTAATGTTTCTTCAGTGTTTCTGAGACAATTGTGGGTGTGGCCTCTCTTAATCCTCTTTTCTTTATTGTTGTATAACATTCAATCAAAGGGGACTTAATGTGGCTTTTTTAAACGAGCATTTGAAATGTTATTCAAACAGATAAAGTAATCTACCTTTCGTAGAGTATGCCTACATCATCACTGTTGCAGATAATTGGTTTAAGAAGTCACATAATAGTTAAATGAAGATCAACTAGGTAGGTGTTTAAGTAGATTTGTGTTTAAATTCACCTGCATTTGGTACCTGAGTCGGTACTGTGGGGAAACCAAACCATGACATCAATACTTTATATGTGTACTGTTTCACTCGAGAAGAATGAAAAAGAAAATGAACCCACTATAAATACAAACAGCTTTTTTATTAGCTGTTGAAGGTTTTAATTAGCTTAGTAACTATGTGCAGTCTAACAGGCCGAAGAACCACCTTCTGAATAGGAGAACATGCTGAATATCTTGATTCAATGACGCTCTCCAAAGACTGATGTTTTCCTTTTAAAAGTCTTCTCAGAGATAACCTTACAAGGGAAACAAAGTGTAAAGTAAACTTCAAGATGTGTGTCATAACAGCAAGTATTTGTTTAGTACAATACTTCAGCACAAATGTATTTAATTGACAATTGGTGATCTCAAATTCCAATCCAACAAAAACATGCAAAAGTTCTCAGTCATAGTAAAGATTGCAATTACATACTTTTAAACTATTGAGTAGCTCCTCAGGATTGTGAAAACTAATAATTATAATGAAAATTAATGAGAATATATTATATTATATAAGTTTAAACATATATAAAACAGTCCTCAACATGTACTACAAAGTCACAGTAGTACTGTAGTTCTAATAGAACCCTTGCTCGCTCCCCTGTGGTAGTATTAAGTTATTCATATTGCATGTAGATCTGCTGACCGTTCAAAAACCCATTAAGTATTCACAGCTTTTTTAAGTAACTGTATTAGCGTGCAAAAAGTGCAAATGGGGTTTTATTTGAATAAATATGATTAATCTGGTTAGCATTTAACCATTTTAGTAATATTAAACCAAACAAATAATAAATTAAGTGGATTTTGTCCACTTAAATGCCACTTATCTGTCAGTTAAAGCCTTAAATGTTCAGTTATTAATGTACAATTATTTTTAAAATGTACCTTATTACCATACATCTTGAGTTGATCTCATGCGAGCAGGTGTTATAAATGCTTAACATCTGATTTGGAAAGGAAACAATTTCTTACACTAGCTTGTAAATTGAGATGAATGTCATTATGATTAATACATAATAGAGCTCATTTGTAGCCAAGAGGTGTTGATAGATTCCTGGGTGACTTCTTTCTGACACTCTCAGCCAGTGTTGCTCTCATCACAGAGGCTCCTCAGGGCGCTCAGGCTGCTCTCGCAGATGGGTGAGATGATCTGTCCTGCCCACGCGATGTGAAGCACAGAGTGATGAATCATGATCCTCCTCTGATGTCAGACAGTCAGCTGCTGCAGTGATGCTCCACAGTGAAGCTCCACTGCCCCCTGCTGGTCAGAGCTGATGGAGATCAAGCCAAAAACAGAGCGATAAATAGTTGGTAAAAGCCTGTTATCTATTGGTTCTAGCTGTATGTATCCCTTTGTTGATCACACATGTGTCGGCTCTATTTTATGTTTTGCTCTCTTATTGAGGACTATAATTTAATGTGTTGTTTCCGGTAATGTGATATTTTTGGAAACCTAAAGGAAGATGTTTACACAAATTACAATTAAACACAATCGAGACATGTTTTTTGAAACGGTTTTTACACTGAACGCCCTTAAAGGTCCCCTATTATACTGTTTTTCATCAATATATTATAGGTCTCAGATACAGTGCATCCGGAAGGTATTCATACTGGATTTTGCATAATAGGTGACCTTTACATTTCCCTCATGTCTTTTCTGAACATACCTGTATTTATCCTTTCCCTGGTACACCTGGCATCCCGCCGGGAACTCTGAGCCTCCTGAAGAAGCTGCTCAGTCGGCTCTGATTGTCTTACAAGAAAAACTGAAAAGGTTAGTACTCAAGACATTTGTGGAGATCAAATCTAATTGGCATGTTTTCTGAGCAAGGCAGCATCCTTAAACTGACTGAGTAGTCTAATTTCACAGATCTTTTGGTGTGCAGACACTCCAGATACCCACACGTATGTGTTTGATAATGTGTGAATATAAAGGTAACACCAGCATGTGATTAGCTTAGCTTAGCAAATAGGGGTGAAAATAAAATAATTCATAATTGTCTAAATTAAAACACCAACAATCTAAATATAAAACGAGAAATCTGTTTGTTTGTTTGTTTTCATCCTTTACTTGTTGACCTAGGAATATCATGCAGGGTGCAAAGTATAATTCAACTTAATTTAATTATTAAGGGGGGAAAAGTATAGAACTTTAGAGGCATTTTCACAGACAGTAAAATATATTTTACAGTGGATGCCATGAATATGTTGATTATGCTCACTGGTGATGTCTGACTATTTCTACTGCAGCATTAAAGCTTTAATCCAGACATCAGACTCTTACCCTCCTTCACCGCTGACATCGCTGACCAATGAGAGCTCAATATTTTAGGTAGTGTTGTCACTGCTTAGCCATCAGCTTCCAGCAGAGATTCACAGGCTGTGAACTAATGGAAATAACTGAGGGGAAGATTGATTAACTCCCTGCTTCACTCATTCTACCCGAGAAGGAAAGTTATGAGGACATAGTCAACACTTAATTATGTGTAGTATTCTCAGGGAGTAAAGGAAAAAGGACATTTCCTCATGTGTGAGGCAGCATACTTGACAGACACAGAAAGACTTTACTTAGGTTCTGGTCTTGTCAGTGTTTGTTTACCCTCCTGAATAAACAAGCCCGCTTCAAGAAAGATGTCAGGAGACACTCTGAGAGACTCAGCTAGGTAAACTGGGAAACTAAAACATGTTGTTGTTGTTGTTGTTGTTTTAAGATATCACTAGAAGAAGGAGATGACTTACATGAAGCAGCTCTCGTGTTGAAGTGAAGCTGGAGAGGCTAACAGCGTTTGGTGAAACCATTAGGCCGAGGTCAAAGTGTAAATCCAGTGTAAAAAATGATTCTCCAGACTTTTTCATTTACTTTGATAGTGCTTTGCCTTTGGAAAAGAAAACCAGGGAGTTGGACCATTAGAATTATTGGACTTAAATATGTTTGTAGAGTTCCAGCTCCTCCACCTCAACCACAGCTATAACAGTAAAAAGCTAGTCACACTAAGAAAATGTAGCTATTTCATAATATATCGAAAGGGACACTTTTTCTGCAGAAAGACTACTTAACTTTAAAATAAATGTGTACACACCACAGTGAAAACAAAAAATAAATGTGATAGGAAAGGTCAAGAATCTAATTTCAATTTGCTCATAATCAACTTCAGTAGGGATTTTTAGGAATTGTGTTTTTACACTGTTTCATTGGTACTAATAGTAAAGGATCACAGTACTTTTTCTCAAAACTGCATGTAATGTAAAGTATGTACATATATATATAATAAAACAGAGGTGTCCACAGGCAGGTATGTTATGTGAAACTGACACAGATATCAAGTTTAAAAATTGAAGCTCAAATTGTAGAACTCACTTGCTATAAGTATAAAGCGTGCATTGGTATTTATGGTAAAATAAATATCAGTCACTTGTGTTTTCAAAACACTGATTTTTTTGTTGTGCAGATATTATTGAGGAAAACAAAAGTACAATACAAAACATAAAAGCAGTTTGAACTTGTAGGCTGTTGTTGGCTGGAGGCCGTTGTCAAACATCTGTTACAAGATTGAAGTGTTGCAGCAGTTTAAAGGCTGCAGATAAAGAACAGACACTGAGTAAACAGCGCATATGCCTCACACTTCACCAGTAAGGCATGCGCCATTAAAGTAACAAAGTCTGGAGTGTTTTATACTCATTACACAAATACAGATGTACCAAGTCACTGCCTATCCAGAACTATTCAATTAGAAAACTGAAAAAGGAAAATAAAAGGCAGGTTGTGTCATTTCCCAAAGTAGAATATGACTTTGTTTTGTTCATAGGCACATGTCATGCAAACACAGCAGAGTTTTTCCAGTCGGAGTAGACCAGGAAGCCATTGAAGGTGCTGTCTGTCTTTGTGCTGGAGTAAAACCCATTGTACTCCGAGAGAGCCATCTGGACCCACACCTGGTCCCCAGGGACGAGGTGGAGCAGGGAGCCGCCCGACAGAGACGCTGGTTTAGGCCAGTTGCCGTAGTACTGAAAGTAAGATGCCACAATGTGTGCGTTCTTCATCAGGTCAAACTGCAGGCTGGCTCGGTACACTGTAGCGTGGACTGCAAAGTAGTACACTCCTGGTACTTTGCAGGTGAAGCGTCCCGTCTCCGTGTTGTAGTCGCTCTGTTCATTGATCACAACCTGGTCAAAACGGACCACGTCACCCACAGTGAGGGGTAGAGCGTGGCCCTCGGAGAGTTTGACACTGAAGGCAGATTTTGGGGCCACTGCACACTCTCCTGCCTGACCCCTCTCCCCCTTTTCTCCATTATCACCTCTGTCCCCCGTCAGGCCTCGCACTCCTGTCTCACCTGGAGGAGCACAGACATCAGAATTAACTTCAGATATGCCTCACATAACAGAGGTGGGACCAAGTCACAATTATTATATAAAGTGGCGTGTCTTACTCGTCAAGTGTAGTAATACAATGCTGCATTGATTTGGAGTCATTGGGTTGAATGACATTGAAGCCATTGATACGACATGAGACCTTTTAAAACAGAAACTGCTAAATCTTTATAACAATATTCAGGTCAAAAGGAAAAAGCAATAAAAATCCTATTAAAATTGGTGCATATTTCTTGCCCAGTGTAGTAGTAATACGGACTGGGAGTCAATGGTTCACCTGAAAGGGAAGCTGTTGAAAAGAATTTGGACTATTCATCAAAAAATGTAGAACCTTCATTAAACTATTCATAATAAATAGAAAAAGCACTAATATCCAATATGAAGAGGTAGGTCCTTCTTGTTACAAGGCTGCATTGACTTGCAGTCATTGGGTCACATGACATGACATGAACTGTATGTGCCACAAAAGATAGGTGTTATAACTTGTTGGTATGGAATAGTTTTATTTTAACAATTCAAAATGAAGGGACATGAATTAAATTGTGGTACCCTTATTTTAATCTTCAGACTTGGGGGAAGTGATCATGTACTTTCAAGTCGTAAGCCTCATTAGTGTAGTCATCCAAGTCGAGTTATAAGTCTTTACATTAGTGACTTCAGTCGGACTGGAGTCCACACCTCTGTCACATACTCGAACATGAATACATTAAATAAAGCACCTGGGTCTCCTGTTTCCCCTATCTGTCCCTTCTCCCCTGCAGCAGCGTCCCTCCCGTCCCTCCCGTCTCTTCCTGGTTGACCCGGACCACCGTGAGCTCCAGCAGAGCCGGGGATACCGGGGTGACCAGTGCACAGACTGGGGGGGATCTTGTTGTCTTCTAACTGGTCTGAGAGATGAACTTGGAGGAGAAGGAGGGAGTGCAACAGAGGCAACAGCCGGAGCGAAGACATTGCAGCGTCAGGGCTGAGGGACAAAAGAGAAAAAGGGTTTGGACAGGGTTAAGATAAAGGAAATATGAAGGTTTACAAACGAGTCTGTGGAAGAGAAACACCAACGTTTAGACTGTACGACATACAATGGGAGAATAGTGATGTGTTTAAGCTAAAGAGCACCACAAATGCCACTATAAACATCACTGCAAATCAACTTCATCAGATCACAGAGTCTGGGAAAGCACATATAAATATTGAAATTGCAGTGTATTTAATCACACAGTGTAACATCATCATTTATCTTTAGTTTACCTCTTTTTGTCAATCACTCTGTGGCACAGGATTACAAAAGCTATACTTGAGATGCAGTTAAGTAAATGGATCAAATGAATGTAAATTATTATAATACAAATGTTTGTTTTTTTATATGAAATGCCTTGGGCAGAACGAGGTCAAAGTAAAACTGAAATTACCTTATTATATTACTGAGCCGGCATTACTCATTATATGTCAGTACTGCCAAAATTCATAGGAAACCAGTAATTTAAAACAGATGACTTGTGAAAGTGTCCAACTCCACCCAGGTATCTTAACTAAATCTATCAGCTTTAAAAATATTAAAACAGGCTTATAATTGGAGAGCTTTTCTAGGATTTGACTGTAGACACACTGACATGGAGCTTGTGTTTATTATCACAGGTGTAGTTATGTTTCCCCCAGCTTTCTCTGATAAAAGGTTGAGAGTTATGATAGTGAAAACAGCATGCTCTGTTTCAGGGAAGCCTTTGGCGGGATGTAATGGGGAGAAAAATTAAATGGAATTGACCAGAAATGAAATAAAATTAAACCAAACATAGATTTTTCCATCATCCATGAGCCCAAATGCATTTTACTATATATAATGTTATATTATACATTGGTGTAATTGCAGAGTACACAATTAGAGTTAATAAAGTTTAATGCGAAATATTCGTTTTTCAAATAAGGAGGCTAATATAACACTAATTATTGGCGCCATATCTTTTTATATCTTTAAAAACAAAATAAGGCACTCTTGGTTTCTATGCCGATTTCACTAGTAAAAATGCGATGTGTTGCTGAATACCAGACAGACTTCTCAGAAACACTTACTCATAAAAGTTAAAATAAGTAACCACAAATGTTCTCTTTCCATCTGCTTCTGTTTCCTGTTTGTGTATCATCAATTCCCAGATTTACCGGACAGTAAAACAGACATGAACTGTCGTGCTACCTAGCCTGTATAATCAGTATCTGGTTTCACACCCCCCTACATTGTTTTCCTGCATGGATTGTGTTTATCTCTCCTTCCCTGTGGCCTTGTCCGGCCGTCTGTCTGGCAGCATGGCGGCGGCACAGGACCATAAAGAGAACTGATGAGCTGAGCAGGAGCTCTGCTACCAGCTCTCTAGTGGACTCATGTTTATGAGTAAAACCCCGCTGTTTACGGTGTGAGACAATCATGAGAACAGTAATAGTGCTTTGTCATCTATCTGGAGGTCCACTTATTGTTATTGAGAGGCTACGACCACAACAGCTGTAAAATAACAGAGAGACACAGGAGGAGGTCAACAAGAAACAGAAAGAAACAGAAAGAGAGAAAAAAGCATGTCAGTGTTCCTGGCAGAAGAGAAGAGCAGACAGAGGACAGATACTGGAGAGTCTGAACAGCTGTCTGAACGACTGCTTTAGGCGTGAATTTATGAAGAAAACCAACAAGAGATGAATGTATGTTTACTTATAGGTGGAAAACAGACATATGAACTGTACAACACACTTCTTTAGACTTTGTACCACTTGGAAGTTGGTTGTTTTCTGAAGTACTGTATAGTACCATTTTTAGGCCACTAATTTACTTTTTAAACAATACATTTCAGAGAGAATCATTGTACTTTTTACTCCACTCATTTAACTGACAGCTTTAATTGCCTGATTAATTCATATAGTAAGATTATTAGATTATAATAAGGGCTCATGAATGTGATAGATTGATTTAAGAAAAAAATAATCCAACAATATATGCTAGTCCACATTGTCCAGCTACAACATCTAAATAGTACTTAACCTTGAATACATCAGTAACACTTTTTTAACTTAAAGTATGATTTTGTATGCAAACGTTTTATTGCGGTTGTGCTACATGTACAAAAGGATCTGAATACTCCATTGCCTTAATGTTTTAAACATTACACAGCAGTCAGTCTACGTTACACTATGATGCACTTTCTGGTAATTTAGTTCTTACTGGTTGCTCTGAAGGAAGGCACAAAGATGGCAGTACTGCTGTTACCAACACTAAAACCTTCAGGCATATCTCAGCTCTGCACATGTGTAGATCAGCTGTGTGCCGAGAAATGCCAACATAATAAAACCTCAGGCAAATATCAAAATGACTTACCAGATGATGCAGTATGAAGTCTTAGGGGAGCCGCTGCTGAAGTGAGAGAGTCCAGGAGAGAAGTGAAAGTCGTCCCTCCCTCCTTGTGTCTGCCTGGGAAAAACTGGAAGGAATGGTAATAAAATCCAATTAGAAACTGGGGTGGGTGGGAAAGGAGGAATTGAGGGTGGAGGAGAGAAAACAGGGTGGAAACAGAGGAAAATATGTGAAGGTGATCCAGCACAAATAGAAGAGAAACATTTCAAACAAAAGTGTTACAAAATCGATATGAGAAGGGGATAAGGAGGGATGTTTAGGACATTGCATACCGTTGTTTGGAAAACTCTCCAAGACGTAACCACAGAAAGTTCAGAGGGCTGTGGACAGAAAAGGGAAATATCCCAATACCAAACACAGCTGAGAATGTGCTTGCTTTATAACACAAAAACTTGTTTTGAAGACGGACTGAAAAGTAAGATCCAGAGAGATAAATACAGATATATAATGACATAAAAGCAAACAGACACAATCACGTTTTCTTCCCTGTGATTTTCTTAATCTGCCTGCAGGATGAGACAATTTGCTTCTTCAAGATAACATCTTCCTTCACTATCAGTCTTGCACTCAGGCAAGTCTTTCTGACAGTAATCCTCTTCTCCCTGAAATCCTTCAGTGGCCGTGTTAAATTGATAAAGCGAGAGCTCTTAATATCTTTTTGGCAAGGAAGCCAAACTTGAGCTCTTTAATTCAGCAGCTCCTTTAAATTCAGGCCAATGAAAACGTGTTTTGACTGTAATCGCACAGCAGTGACCCACAGCACACCAGAACTGTGCCAAACCTGTCCTATTTCTGAGGAAGAACAGAAAACAGACAATAAGCAGGATGAAAGCTTGCAGCAGTGTGTATTAATTTACACGGGGCAGACCTTATATATACAGTCCATGGGGCAGACATTACATTACAATATTTTACAGGTTTATGTTTGATTCTCTTACTTTAGAATACAATTGACTTATTGCAGGTTTGTTTTAACATTACATCCAACAATCACTTTTTAGAGGGCAACCTTGGTCAGCTAACGCTATGGTCCGGACAAAAATATAAAAAACTATTTTATGGATTAAATACAGACATTCTTGTTGTTTTAAGGATCAATTAAAAATACTTACGTATATTTAATTGGTCCCATAACTTTTCATTTACCGCCATCATGTAAAAAAAGGATTTATATAAGCAGCAGTTGTTGCTTGGTGTTTTGCGCCAATTAGCAAATGTTAGCACGCTAACACACCAAATAAAGATAAACATGCATGGCGAACATTATATCTGGCTAACTTTAGCATGTTAGCATTGTCACTGTGAGTGTATTGGTATTTTGACGTTAGCATTTAGCTCAAATATAGCCTAACAGAGCAACAACACTTTTGTTTTAATCATTACGTTTACACCTATAACTTTGTGCTAATTTGGCAAAAGATGACTCTCACGTGAATATAATGAGCTTTATTTAACGGTTGTCTGGAAAAACATGACATAACATAAGTTTGTGAAAACACACATCTCTGGCTACATTAAATTAATTATCAGTCTTCTTATTATTCTGGTAGGTATATTGGACTGAAACACCATGTGCTATTCGAAAAGCTTGGTGAAGGAACAAGGTAGTTTTCACGTCTCTACCCAAGTGTGGGCAGTAGGCTAAGATGTTTTATGGATTTACATGAGGCTTGTAAATCACTGAAAAAAACGTAAAAAGTAAAAAACGTTCTTTTCTCAGGGGAGCAAATTGCTCCGAGCAATGTTAACGCTAGAGGGCTGGATTTCCGAGCTGTGGTGATAGTTCAGAAACTACACAGTAAATCATTGAATTTACATAAATTCATCTTTAAATGTTATTCACTCTATTGAGGCAATTTCGAAAGATATAATATTGTGAATAACATCTCACACCCTGTTTGTGTCATATGTTTCCCATGAGAGCAAAGAGTGAAACTGCCCTGGCTGAACACATGGGTCTGCTTAGTGTTTTAACGTTAAAACGCTGGTTTTATGGGAAGGAGGAATATAGGGGGGGGGTCAGAAGCTCTGACTTTCCTTTGAATTTGACTCACCAGGCTGTTGTGAGGAGGGGTTTTCAGCGAGCTCCTGTGGAGGCAGTGAGCTGAAACTGAGCCATGCAGCGGAGTTAAAACATGTTTTTAATTACAAGACTCAGCACATTCTGGGACAGCTGCATTAATTTCCTGTAAGAATCCATAAACTGCTGCCCTGAGGATTTACTGTTAACACAGAGCACTTGGCAACTTGCAATATAAAATGATTTATCATGGGTGGTGTTGATGAAGTTTTAGTAAACGTATGGTTGGGTTAACTCAGTGGTTCTCAAAAAATGTCTGTCAGGCCCCCCCATCACAAATAGTCACGTAATGGGCCAAGTTAACATTTATTAAAATACATCAATGTGAACGTGAGCATTCCTTTCTCACTTTGCTAGAACAGTGATAATAAAACAATGCTCCATAAGTCTGTGTGGTCAAAAAAACAAATACATGATACAATTGTGCAATCCCTTTGCTAGAACAATAAGTTATAATACGTTGCCACCTGTGCAAAAAAATGAAAAGAAAAAAGTGTGTCTTATCACAGCATTAGTGGCTGCAATGTGCCTGCGTTGCACTGCACATTTCTTCAAAACGGGGTTGCAGGCTCAGTGGCGGTGCCAGATATTTCTTTTGGGGGTGCTGTGGGGGGGTGCTGTGGGGTAGCTTGACGTTTCATAGAGGGTGCTCAAACATTTAGGGTTTCCCATTAATGTACCGGTCGCTACAGTGGCATTTTCTACTGCAACAATCCCCACGCAAATACACAGTGTGACAGTTTCAATGAAGGCTCGATAATCAGCTCACGGCATATAGGTGTAAACAGGGGTAAAGTGGTATTTGTATAGGTGGTGTGTGTACCTAACATCCTCTAGGGGGGTCCGGGGGCATGCTCCCAGGGGAAGATTTGTTTTTTAAAACATTGAAGTTAAAAGCATCAATCTGGTGCACTTTGAGAGCAACATGAAGAGATCTATGGATACATCTCTCAAGACCCATTTGAAACAGAACTGTAAACAGATTTTCTTTTTCGTTATGGATATTTTACAAATCATCCTTTTAAAGTTTTTGTCATCATATCATCATATAATATTTCATACCTGTTTTTCTTATTTATTCTCTTATTTTTTTATAACTATAATGATCGTATAAACGTGTGCCTCGGAAATAATTGTTTACATAAATCGTGACCAAACCGTTTGAGACCCACTGAGATAACGTCTGACTATCTAAACACTCAGAGAGTCCTGATCTCCGGTTCTCTCTCTCAAATGAAGTTTTCTAGTTTCTCAGTCTTTTGAGACATTTTGGTGAAAGACACGTCAAAAAGCAGACTGATGTTTCCAGCATCCAGAGAGCAGAGATTAGATCGAATCCTAGCACCTAAACAATTCAATTGAATATATATTTCTGTTAGATATAAATTAGCTAGACAGTGCTGGAATTTTTCAAGACAATATACGTTTTTTATCATTCATTAAACGAAGCAAGAGACAAAGAAGAGTAAAGGAGACATGTTTATTATTTAAACTATCACTTAAATAAAAAAGTGCATAGAAAATAAACATGATTAGAAACTTTTCTTTTTACACGTATTTACAACTTTGTTTCCTAATTATACATTCAACCAAGTAGTTTGTGGTCTGTTTTACTGTGGTAGTCATCCTTCATTTTGTTGATGTGTATTGAAAGAACACTTTTTAAACAGGAGAAAATATGATGTTGAAATCATGAATACCGTTATTATGGAGAGCAGGAGGAATAAGACAAAGGTATATTCAAGGCATAAGAAACAAGCTTGTTCATGACCCATGATCCCTCTTTTGCACGTCCTACAGCCGCTCGCTCTGTGACACCACATCCCATAGGCTGATAACTTCTATACACAAGAAACAATTAGAAAATTACAAATACGTACTCATCCGACCTCTCCCAAACTTTAACTTGTAAAAAAACAATTCAGGGTGGATGTTGCACAAAATAAATAAATTAAAAGTTTTCAACATCAGCATTATGACTTTCTATAAAAATAAAAAACAGTACATGATAAGTACAACCAAAGCTTCGGAGGAGAGAGGTGGGAGACATGAGAGGTTTTCCAAAATGGTAAAACTGCATTTTGGTAAGATCTTTAAAACTTCTGGTGAGTCTCCACTGAACCAAACTCTTAATTTATACCACATCAAGTAAGCCTTCTAAAAAAAAGTCCCTGTTAAAACGTACAAAGAAAAAAAACATTCACTACATCAACCAGAGGGGATAAAAACAAAATGGCTGACCTCAAGAAGTTTACAACCACATTAATACAGTTACATTTCTCATCACATAAAAACCGATCCTTTCCAGAAACAAAAGTGAAAAGAAAAACTGCAGTGCTCCTTGTGATGGAGGAACGTTCGCAGGCACAGCAAAATTGGTACTGGATATCAAGATACGAAAGAATGATGCACGTTAAGTTTCATCTGATAGTACTGTAACACAAAACCATTATAGAGTACATTGAAACATTGCTATTAACCATTATAAATCTGCTGTTTTTCTACTGTAACTAAGTGTGTCTGTCCATTCCATATATTGTATAGATACTAAAGTACAAGAAATTACTATGCATGTTTCCGTATAATATTGTTATGTATTTATACTATAATTACAGATAATGACAAAGAGCCACTGGTGTGGCGTGGTAAACTGAAATCCAGAGAAACAACAAACACCATTTCCTTATTGTATATATGCTGTTAAACAGTGGAGTGAATGACTTATTGTTCACCGAAGTGGATCTCGAGGAGTGAGAGCCGTACAGAGCCCTTGGCATCAGTTAACGTGTTTTAATCACCGATGCTGGCGATAAGTATTGAGCTAACCCAGTGAGAACATGTTGTCCCACAGACAGAAACGCCACTGCTGTTCACACTTTATTATTATTCCCAGTGCTGAAATTAAACCGCTGCTGCCGCCCAGTTTGAGCATCTACATATCGTCCATATGTACCAAGGTTGTTGACGCAAGAACTGAAAACAAATGTAGCTGACAAAGTATCACAAGTCTGGTGTTGTGGAGAAGGAATATACATTCATAGTTGACCTTAGCAGCTGATCCCAGCGAGCCCGATGAAGGTGCAGCTGTACAACCACCGGCCCGTCAGTCACCTCAAGACCTGATCTGGGGCCCTAAATGGAAAAGGCTAGCCGAGGGTTTGTACACGCTGCACCTTCAGGAAGGAAGGGCTGCCGGAGTGGTCCCTGCCTTCACTTAGTTGCAGAAAAAGAGTCAAGTGCACTTTGCCTCAAACGCTTATCATCAAGAGTAATTCAAAATGACCAAACTCAGTTTTATACCACGGCCTGATGCACAAACTCTAAGTATTTTCAGTGACTATCTGTGCTTGTGGTTTTCAGTATTGGAGTTGCATTGTCTGGAGAGAGGGTTGTCCTATGTGTGTTCAGTGCCCGTGTCACAGCTAAAGTGCAAACCGTGTGGATCATACTTTTGTTTTAGGAAGAAGTGTGGGAGGAACTGCTAACGGCCTTTAGGTGATGACAAAGTCAGCGTGAATGACGGACAACAATAAATTAGTTAAGAAGGGACAAAAACAAAGACTTAAGTCGCATAGTGGAACCTGTCAGTCTAAACAGTCTGATCAAATATTCGGTCCGGGACAAGGCATGCTCATTTTCAACTAAGGCAAACCACAGGGAGAGAGAGGATAAGAAGTGATTTCTTGATGGAAGTGGTTTCTTTAATAAACAGATTGGCTCGACAGGGTTTTAGTGAATGCTGTTGGTAGCATTAAAATAAAGGCACCTCTTTATGATATGTCTGCAGAGGGATAAAACAGTTTGATGGGACTTACGTTTTAAACGTGACAAGAGAAACATTTTGTTAGGACTGCCTTGGAGCGGCCGGTAAGTGGACTTGATTCTCGGTGTGGTGTGATGTGGTGACAATAAGGCTGGAGAGAGGAGATATCTGCTATGGATCAACAATCTTTGCTCTCAAGTGCATAATAATAGTTCACGACTGCCATACTGCTAGAACTGGGACAAGGAAAATAACCGTCAGCTCTGAACAAACTGCCCGCGATAGATAAGAGATCTACTGGTGGACTGAACTCAACGGGACCAAGCCACAGACCAGTGTCAGTCTTTGGAATCAAA
This sequence comes from Pseudochaenichthys georgianus, assembly GCF_902827115.2. Lineage (NCBI taxonomy): Eukaryota > Metazoa > Chordata > Actinopteri > Perciformes > Channichthyidae > Pseudochaenichthys > Pseudochaenichthys georgianus. Next base: position 27,512,466 of record NC_047515.1, read on the forward strand.
GAAAACATTCAGGCTACAAAGAAAACAAAGACAAAATGAAATGACAACAAAAACAACTTCGAAAAGGCAGCGGAATACAAAACATAGAGACCGAGCATTAGTGTCTGTAAACCTCTATTTCCTACAAAAATGGCCACAAAATAAATACGATTCTTAAAAAATATAAATACCATCATTTAGTGCTATTCACTAGTGAGTGCTTTTTAAGTCTTTTTTTGTAGAAAAATATACATTATTTACATTTGTTTTTTCAAAGCAAGCTTGATATTTTCATGTCCATAATAAAAAAGACAAGATAAACAGACAAGAGTTTAAAAGACGTAATACAAATTAAAAAAAACATTTTCCATAGTAATGGTTATCACAACAGGCCAAGAAGAAATCCAGCTGTGTGAAAATTCAATTCAAGGGCGTGATGTTTGGTTCTCTCTGCTGCTGTAATTTGGAACGAGACTCAAAAGTCAGAGCTTATATAATAATTACCAAAAGCACGTTTGATAATAACAACAGCATGGATCTGTGTGTTTCTGTAAGATCTGCTCCAAAAGATTTTAAATACGTCTACTAAAGCACATCAGTAGGGTTCTCCAGTCCCTTGGCTGTCAGTCCACCAGAATCTCTAGCTGCCTCGCTCTGTCATGCCAGAGGCTTAATCCCACCGATAACATGTCGACATAGCTGTCAGACCAAAGTCAATTTAAGTACAACGGATGCTATCGACCTCAGATATCATCCCATACAGGAACGGCCAAAAATAACGGTTTTCTTTTTTTAAACAAATCTACATTTCTACCCGCTTGTCTCTTTTTTCTCTCTTCCTTTCTGTGGCCACAGCTCCCCCTGCTGTTTCGACCGGTACAGCTCCTGTCAGGCTGCTCACTGAAAAGCAGCTCCTATTTACAGTGTTAATGTACACACCTAGGGGAAGGTTCCTGTAAATCACAACAGCTCTGAAGGCATTAGCACATATTCAGACAGGGAGATGTACATCAATAACATTCGACACTGCAATATAAATAAAAAAAAGATTTTAACAATTTTTCTTTCTAGTAAAATATCTCTTCCCAGTCCCTTCAACAAATTGCACTTTGGTGTAAAACGGAACCGAGTTCTTTGAATTTTTTCACATCTCAGCATTAGTGGACCGTAAAATATTTTTTATAAAATTAAGGAGGATGGGCCAATGTAAAAAATATGAAGGGGTAACTTTATCATCCAAATGTAAATTAAAGTTAATATTGCAATGCTATGAAGGCCAAACTGTTTCAGGACTCACCTCTGAAGGTGATCTCCCCATGCCAACTGTTAATGAGACAAAAGGAGGCACAATATGTTGGAATCTCTACAAGTGGCCCCTCCTCCAAAATGGCCCTTCCTATTTGTACAGTACGACCCGCGGCCGCTGCCAGTGTTTCCTGCTAACACGTGCAGCAGAAACACTCAAAGCTCGCGCCCTGATGGCAGCGGTCCTACGCAGGCCGGACACAGGAAGTCCACCTGAACAATCAGAACATGGCAGCACTGCTCCACAGATTTGCAGTCCTCTTTCAGTCGTTTAGAGTTCAGTTGAGGAACTTGCGACACTTCTTGGCGCCGCAGTTGCAGGGTAGCTTGTTGCTGGCATCCTCGATGGGGAACTTGTAGTCGTAGGTGAGCTCTTCTCCACAGTAGATGCGTCGAGAGGCGAAGATGACGATGTGCTTCTGGCCGTCCACAGTGATGACCCGGGAGTAGCAGTTGGGCTCACAGGAATGGTTGATGAAGCGGGCGGCGTTGCCATGCACAGTGGCATCCACCACCTCATAGTCATCGATGCGGAACATGTAACAGCCAATCCCCTTGGAGGGAAAAAAAAACAGAGGTTTAAGGTTTTATGAATGATATGTCATACACCTATAAGTCAGGTTAAAACATTGAACGAATACATCTTTAACTCAAAGATCCTAAGACCTCACCTTTCCATCGTAATATTTCTCCCGTTTGTCAGTGAGCACAGACCGGATGACATTTCCAGAATATTCAATGATCATCTCCGCAGCATCAATGGGTTTCTTGCAGAAAAGACCTCGGCCATGAATGGGAGACCTGTAGAGGGATACAGTTAATTACAGTAATGGTTTAAGACTGCATTTTGTCATGTCACATTGTATATTATCTTCATATTTTACAGCTTTTTATCAGCTTAAAAGATTTATAAATGATTACCTGTAAACTCCAACCGTTTCCTTAGATGTGACCTTGAGCTGTTTGAATCTCACAGCCAGGGGAAGCTCCATGGAGGCACGCCTGCAACAGCAACATGACAAATAAATGCTGTGGTCTTAAGTGATAATCTCACAAAATGTTATTTTAGAACTGTTGACAGTCTTAAGCTTTAATTGATCTTGATCCTTTAGGGGAGACATTGAAGTGTAGCAGTGGCACAAAGACAGTATGTATTTTCTGTGAATACATAACGGAGATTTTGTGTTTTTAGAAACTGACCTAGCTGTCCGGAGCTGCCCTTCATCGTCATCGTCTTCTTGCTGACTGTACTCAGGAGGCTGGCGATGTTTTGATGCCAAGAAATTGAACATGTCAAATATAGACCTCCTGAAGGGAAAGCAGGTGGGCGAGACAGTAGTCAGAAACACAAACGCACAAGATTCAGAACAGGTTTTTGGTTACAAGTTTGTTTAAAACTGTTTTTTTAATAATGAGCATTAAGTCAGAAAAAGGGTTTTTGATTACCCTGGTCAAGTCAAGTGAAAGTTTATAACAGCCCAATATCACAAAGCATGACTCAAAGGGCTGTTAATATAATAAAGACAGCAATGACGAACATAAGAAAAATACACAACAACTGTATTGGCAAACTGTATTGTAAGGCATACAAAGAAGCCTAGGTGTGTGCGTGTGTGTGCGCGTGTGTGTCCCTTCTTTACCTGTGGTTGATCTCTGCACGAGCCGACCCGTGAGGGTTGATGGGAGGTTCCTCTGTTTCCTCTGGCTTATGGAAGCGGAAGCGGTAGCTGCGACAGTGTCTGGAGCCGTAAAGCTGCTCCAGCAGGAAGACCACGGCCTCGTGCACGACTCCCAGCATCTTCAAACCATTCACACCTGGGAGGAACAAAGACAAACGTTAACAATGAATCTTTTACGAACACAAAAACGTATCTATTCTTTGTTTTGTGGGGAAGTTAGAGTGATGCCTCACCTTCAAAGGAGAGCTCATTTAGCCGTGCGTTGGAGCGAGCTTCCTGCACCTTATCAGTCAGGGATTTCCAAGCCTCTGTGAAGGGTCAGTATTTCATATTTAAGTTCAATGTTTTACACACATTTTAATACGTTTTATTACATTTCTAAAGAGCATTTTGCAAGAACAGTAATGATTTGTGTTAAAACATAATATAAAGCATCCGTTCTTTGTGATAACAAACAGCACTGTGGACTTTATTTTCAGCAACAAGCTCATTATAGCTTTATACTTTTTTAAAACAGTGAATGTGAGGTTCTTTGTTCTGACCTTCGATACTCTCACAGCGGATGTGGAAGCCGTCCTCGCTGCAGATTTCAAAGATGATGCCCTTCTTGGGTTTGCTGTCCAGGCCGGTATCCCTGCTGTTTCCCTCTTCGTCAGGTGGTGAAGCCACAGGAAGAGACGCTGCCCCCCCTGCTGCTGATGGTTTGTCTTTCCCCACTACTTTCCCCGGTACCACAGGACCTTCAGATGTCTTCTTTTTACCAAGCACACTAGAAAAGATTTAAGGCAAGCATTAGAGTTATTCTGTATATTCAGTATGACGATGGTTACCTGGAATCAATGGACGGCTGCATACCTCTTGTTGGTTGCCTTGTCAGCGGGTTTGCCTGTGTCCATGGGTTCAGGGTAGCTCAGCTCTTTGGAACTGCTAGAAAGGAAGATGGGAATATATTTTATGCAAAGTACTAAAAACAACTGAAAGTTATAGATTAATTCAAGGTGAGATATTTCAATTCTCTGTACTTGAACCAGTGTTTCCCCAATAATTGTACAACAAGAACTCCTGTCAGGCCTAATAATTTCAAATATCCATTCCAGTGTTTTCACTATTCTGCAGTAGTGAGTAATAAATGAGAGTTAGAGTGGTAAGTGGTGGAAGCCTGCTAAAGTCAGTTTAACAAAGCATACAGGTAATAAACAGGCAGAACATATCATTTCATAAAACAGATTACAGATGCTATTTTGCAGTAAATGTTATATGTGAAGTTTGCTGCAGTGAAGCCCCTGTGTCTTTATATGGAGTAAGCTCTGTGCCGGACTCCATTTAAAAATTATCCATATTGCCTGTCAGCAACAGGTAATTAGTGTGAATGCTGTGCCACAGCATTCCACTACAGTTTTTCGAATCTTTAATCCCCTTAAACTTATTATTATTATTATTTCAGCCAATACTTTAGCTTATTTTCAGCTACAGAAACCATTCAAATATTAAACTATTCAGCCTTTTCAGGAATCGATGGGAAACCTTCACATTTTTTAAAATATTTTAGACTTTTTGAAATATTCAGCTTTTTAAACTCTTTTTTTAACATTGAAGTAAATGGGAGATGCCTTCAAATCCACTTTTCCTACACCTTGTGCCAAATGCTACTCCTTCCACATACTTTCAGCTAGACACTTCATTCCAACTTTCAAATGATCACAAGACCTTCAGATATTTTTGATATCTTTTACACTTTTTGAGATATTGAACTTAGTTTGGAGCTTGGTGGAGAGGCCTTTTTCAGATTGTAACATTAGTGTGGATGGAGCAGCTCGTTAACTCTAGAGCAGTGGTTCTCAACTGGTGGGTCGCGGACCCGTTTGGAGTGGGTCGCGGATGTGTGAGTGATTTTTTTGGGGGGAAAAAGTCAAACTTCTATTTTGAAGGCCCGATTTTCTAACGCTGTGCATGCAGTCGGCGTTGGACTGGAAGTACGGGAGACCATAAACGGTTTTGAAAACTTCTGTCACATAGTGATCATCTTCTCAATAAAATATCTTTGCTGATGTTTTTTCGAGTCTTCTGGCCAATCAGAATCAAGATTGTTGCCGGAAGTCCCCACGGAGAATAACTTTGCGGTAGAACTACTCTTTATACATCCATGGGTACAACTTCAGATAAAAATGAAGACATAATGAAATATGACCCCCGGTTTGATGATTGACAGGTCACAAAACAATGGGAGCTATCTACCCTTACCCACAATTTAAAGTAAGTCACACAGAACAAAGTGAAAAACAAACAATGGCAAAAAATATTATTAACATGTCGGGTAGTAATAGATGTATTTATTTTCTTCTCAGAGTGTACCAGAATGCATAGTTTATGTTAGTATTTCTAAAAATCTCCTGGGGGAGAATCCCCCCAGACCCCCCTACTGGGGTTGGGTTTTCAGCATGTGTGCCTTTTTATATAGTTCAGCTTTGATTCCATCATCTCATTAAACCTTTTTTAAAAGCATACTTTAGTTCTGTGAAGGGATATAAGGGATATAGGCACTGTACTTCACTTCTATTAATATTGTGTGCTGAAAAGTGTATATAATACAGCACGTTTTTTTGTTGAATAGATTTGAGTGCTTCAAAATGTCGCGATGTATTGACCAAGTAAAAAGTGGGTCCCGAGGCCTGACCAGTTGAGAACCACTGCTCTAGAGTGCTTTGATCTCAAAACAGAGTGGAGCAGTGCTTGAAATTCTCCCCCAAAAATGTTTTAAACTTGCCATAATTCCCAAACCCTACACTCCTCAGACATATTTTTTCATGAAAAACGTAGGAAAACATCTCCTAGGTTGGAAAATAAAAAAAAATTAAGAAGAAATGCCTCTTGAGGGCATGAAGAGACAAAAAGTCCAGCTAGCTCCCAATTGATTCGCATGTTAAATTGTTCCGGATCTTTCTTCAGAGCAGAGAGAAGTACTGGTATTTTTTTTTATAGGAGCCATAGTTTTTTAACAGGTGGCAAAATTGTCAGATATAATCCTCAATGCATTCTTATGGGACTCAGTGCTGCAGTTGGTTGTCATGGTGTTGCTGGGCAGATTGGAGCCTTGGAGAGAGACACACACACACACACACACACACACACACACACACACACACACACACACACACACACACACACACACACACACACACACACACACACACACACACACACACACACACACACACACACACACACACACACACACACACACACACACACACACACACACACACACACACACACACACACACACACACACACACACACACACACACACACACACACACACACACACACACACACACACCAGGCTCTCTGACTAATTTGGCATTCAGTTAACACACGAGTCATAATGTTGAACTCAACTCTTGGCATTATTCCTGGTGTTTTCCACAGCTGTTTTTGAAAAGGGAAATAATGTGAGAAATAGGGCCTACAGACATATTTCCTTCTTAATATGAGTGGTGCGCATTTGATATAATGTATGGGAATGCACATGGTGGTTCATGTAGGTACAAAAAAAAGTGATTTGGAAAATTTGCCTGGGCAAAACTTTAAACCAAAATAAAAAATGTCTCAATGTCACATTCTTTATGCAGGACCCTATTGGAGAAGGTCACTGCCAATTCCTCCCATATATTGATGTGAATAGAAACAAACCCAAAACACAATACATCTCAACCAGCCATAAATAATAACAGTCTCACCTTGGGTTTGGGCGATGTCGTCCTGCGGGGTTGCTGTGAGGCTCCTCTGCCTGCGCCGCCTTGAGCTTCTTCACGCTGGTTGTGTCTGAACTCTGCCTGCTCCTCTTGGTTTTCTGTTTGCCTTTCTCTGCTCCTGAAGTGCTGGAGTTAGGCTGCCTTTGCTCCGATGATCTGGAGATGGGAGTTATTCTTCTGCTTTGGGTGTGTGCGGAGGTTTGTGTGTTTGTAAACACTCCAACAACACGACCCTTGGCCGGACTTAGAGAGGTGGCTAGAGTAACGTTGGTGTTGTGACTGGAGTCCACAGTGTGGGTTCTGTTGATGGGTTTGGGCTGTAAGTGGACATGACTAACTTCTGTCTTTCCTTGCTGGTTGACAGCCATGCTGATAGTCTGTTGGGACGGCAGGACGCAGATGCTGCTGGCTATAGTTGTCTGTACAGAGCTCAGCTGTGGCATCAGAGGAGCGCCTGCTGATTGAAGGACCATTGGATGATCTGACAGGCTTAAGCTGTGAGGACCTGCATTGAACAGGAGGTTGCTAATTGGCCCTGTGATCTCAGTGGAGCCGAGCACAGGGGTGGAGATGGAGACTGTTCCTGGTGCAAGAAGGCCAGCGGCACCACTAGAGGGCACAGACACAACATTCAGCACTGACCGACTGGGGTTGAGCCCAGAGACTGTGCAAGGTATGAGGTGAGTGGAGGCATCGTGGCCCAGGATACCAGGCTGGGCCACACCAGGAATCCTCTGCTGAAGGAGAGTAGTGGGATCGAAGTACATAACCCCGCCTGATTTTGGTCTCTTGATAATATTTGGGACCTTGCGCTGAGAAGTGTAGAGGGTGCCAGGGATGGTAGCAGTAATCTGAGGGGAAGACAGGTTGATTAGGGTCATGTTGGGAGGGCCAACTTCAGATGGGGCCAGGGTGGGCTGGCTACGGGAGGGGACCGGCTTTTTATTCTTTCTTGGTCGAGTACGAGGGATGGGCCTCTTTTTGCCGTGAGCTGAGGCGAGTACAGTCGGGGAACAAGTGAGAGAGGAGGGACTGGACACTATGGCAACACTGTGACTCCGACCAGCTTCTGAGACCAGAATCTGGGGCTCGTGGGGCAACCCGATGAGAAGCCCTGAGGTGGTGCTGGGGACCCCCGTCTGGAAACCTGCCTGTGTGGTTCCTGTGAAGGTGTGAATCTGGGAGGGGTGGGTCATGGTGCCCAGGACTTTGCCTCCAGCAGGAAATATTGGCTTGGCCGTGGATATGGCAGTATTCAACCCTGTGGTAAGTGTGACAGTGTCCATCATTGCTCCGGCGCCAATTTTTTGGGCAACACCATTAGGGACGGTCTGAAGAACGTAAAGAGGCTGGAACTGCTGGTTGACCACGATGAGCTTGTCAGGGCCCGGTTTGATGAGTGCTGGGCTGGAAACCTGAACCTGGGATGGTCCAGGGACAGGAACTGGACCGGGGCTGCCTGCGGCTGCAGCGGAAGCAGGGATGTACTTCTGACCCTGAATAGGAAGGGAGGGTGACCTCGGCAGACCCGGGGTACCAGAGCTCCTGGGGACATCCTGGTTCCCTTGGGGTTCAACCACCTGGCCAATGGCAGGGCTGGGAATAAACTGCTCAGGAGTCATGTGACCCTCTGTGACCTGTGTTGTAGTGTCATGCTGCTTCTCTGATGGAGACACACTTGGCCCGGCTCTTTTCTTGCCCCCACTCTTTTCTCCTCCGATGGTCTCTGAGTCAGAGGTCAAGCCCAGCATTGTGCGGTCTGAGGTTTCAGAGATGAGACTCACAGCAGTGTGGTTCTGACTGGTGCTGACGGAAGGGCTGCGTGTTGTCAGGACCGAGAGGTCAGAAGGCAGCTCCAAAGGAAGATAGGGCTCCTCCACAGATATGGAACTATTTACACTACTCTCCACTACACCTCCACTCTCAGCAGTGGGCAGCTGCTGGGAAAAGTCTTCAAACAGAATATCTTTGGGCCGGTTGACATCCACTCCAACATAGCTCTCATCGAGGAGAAGCTCTGAGGAGGACGGCTCAGACTGCTGACCCAGAGCCTGCATTGACATGGAAGGTGTGTTGAGGACAAATTCCATGATGTCAGATGGCAAAATGTTACCACAGTCATCACTGTTGTTGTTGTCGGAGTCAGATTTAAGAAGGTCTGTGCTGAGGGACAGTTGGGCCTCGAGAGGATCCTGACCCTGACTCTGAGGCTGGGACTTGACCCCACCTCCGAGAGGAAGACAGTTTTCTTTCTGGTTCTTTCTGCCTTCTCGCGGGTTGCCACTTGTGGCTCCCCCGCTGTTGTCAGCATCCTTGCTCGAGTCATGGGGGTCAGCTTTCTCAGTGTGCCTTTCTCGGCCCCTTCTCCTAGGAGTGCTCTTTTGGGTCGTGGAAGAGGAGGTGGCTTTAGTCGTGGTGGTGGTGCTGGTGGTGCAGATGCTAGTATCGCTCTCCGAGCCATCGTCGACGCCATCTAGCTGTCCAATATGCTGCTTGCCTAAGGTCCTGTCAAACACGGCAAAGAAAATATGTCTTATTATAAGAGACAACAGAAAATAATCACAGATAAACACAGGGTTCATTCAGCATCAAATCACTCAAGCACACACCTGCAGGAGACACACATCACACATGGCCTGTTTGCTAGCATTAAGAAACATCAGTTCAAAGAACATTGTACTCTTGTACAAAATATAAGAATGCAAGCACTTTATTTGTATAGACTCTTATGGACCCTTTGGTACCATACAAAGCAATCATTGTATCTGAATAATTGTGTGTACTTACAGAGCACTCAGCATGTCCTCCTCAGCTTTCCCTTGAGCCATTTGCTGTTGCTGCTCCTCGTCTTTCAGAAAGCGCTGCAGCTGGGATCCCCTTCCAAGACACTGGTCTATCCCTTCTATGGATGGTAGACCTTCACCAGGGTTGATTATTGTTCGGGTGAAGTTGTAGTAGTAAGGGTCTTTACCCCTCTGTTTCATCTCACTGTCTTCATCGTCGCCGCTGTCCACTGACGAAGAAGAGGAGGTGCTCATATCATCTGCCCCATCCACCTGCCCCTCAGCCGACTTCTTTCGGCCACCGCTCCTCCTCTTCACCACGGGCCCGGTTCCATCCCCACTGCCGTAGAAAGGGAGGTCTTCTTCTCCGTACGAGCGAACCCCGTAGAAAGGCGTGAGGCCGAAGAACATGTTGGAGCGTGCGCGGGCACTGCGTCGAGGATAGCGCCGCTTGGCCGACCCTGACCCGTCACTGTCGTCCTCGTGATGTTTGTCATCCATGCATCTGTCGTGGTTGTCTTCGGGACCCTCATCCTCTGTGCCTTGAGTGAGGAGGCTGTGGTGGTCTTGGAGCTCGCTGTGTGAGTGCTCCTTGCGCAAATCCTCTTCCTCTGTGTGAGTCTGGGTGTCAGATTCAGAACTGTCACTACTGCTGGCAGAGGGCGAAGAGAAGAGGGCGGAGCGTGCAGAGCGACGGGTCCCGTGACCGGAAGAGACGGTGGAGGTAGTGGTCGTGGGACAGGAGGAAGAAATACTACCTGCCTTGCCGGTCCCATTGGGGTCAGTCTTGATTAGTGCAGTTACAGTAGGGGGTTTAACGGATCTCTTCTTCTCTCTAGAGGACAACGGCAGCTGGTTAGTTGTTGGTTTGGTGTGAGACTGAGCGGAGGTCTTCACTCCTTTCTCCGGAGCTAATGCCCCCTGCTGCAGCTGCTGTAAGTTCTCCAGACTGGAGCTGTTCTTCCTCTCCGGACAGGAGTAATTTTCTCCGCCCTTCGAGGATGACCTGTCCCCTCCTGGGTTATCAAGCTTCTCCCCCTGAGCCTTTCCTTGGGCTTTGGTGCTGTTTCCAAACACTGGAGCTTTGCTATTGCTGCTGTTGTGGGCGCTGGGGTTTGTAGCAGCATGAGCGTTGGTGCTGCCGGTTGCTTTTGTATTATTGTTCAGAAGGGGAGATTTGTTGCTGCTGTTGCTGTTTTGAAGAGTCTTTTCTCTTTCACGGTCTTTGGACGCCTCTCTGCTGCCTGTAGTCTTAACTTTGGGGTGTTTGTCTTTGGCAGCTAGGGCTGTAGCCGGTAAGGCTAGGAGCATGGAGCCTCGCTTGACAACATCCTCTTCTGCTGGTGTCCTTGAAGACCACACAGGCTTCATAGGTGCTGTTGTGGTTGGACCTGATGAGTGATCAATTGATTTCCTTGAATTGGACTTCTGGAATGAAGGTTGTGGGGACATGGATTTCCCAACGACGGAGTCCTTGTAGAGTGAAGCTGGCATTACATTTCCAGTGGAGCTACTACTCTCTTTCCCTGAGCTGAGCTTGTCCTTAGACTGGGTGATGCTAGAGGTGGGGGTGGCCCGGTGACGAGGCATCATACCTGCAGAAACATCCAGTTCTTTGACTCCATGTTTCCCTTGCTTGTCCGTCTGCTTGGCGCTGCCACCTCTCTGCTGACAGGTGAGAGCAGCGGTGCCCACAGGGGGGGAGGACTGGCCTGAGATGGCAGGTGCCAGTCGGGGGCTCTTACCCTCACCTCCAGCCTGTTTGGACTGACTGCCAGGGTTACTATCTTTCCCCGAGGCAGAGTCTTTGTTTTTCTCCAAGCTTCTATAACTGGAATCTCTAGAGGAAGGTCTCCCCTTATCAGAGTCTCTGCTTGATGGTCTGTCTTTACCTTGACCTGAGTCTTTTCCTGTTTCCCTGCTATGTTGTCTTTGCTTCTCAGAGTCCCTTAACCCTGCATCTCTACTGAGAGACTTGGATTTATCAGTATCCTTATAGCTGGAATCTCTAGAGGAGGATTTGCTTTTATCTGTTTCTCTATTGCTTGACTCTCTGCTAGCCTGTCTCCCCTTCTCAGAGTCTCTGTTAACTTGTCTCCCCTTTTCTGGATCTCTACTAGGAGGACGCCCCCTCTCGGGGTCTCTGCTTAACGTTCTCCTCTTTTCTGGCTCCTTTGCTGGTATTTCACTCTTGTCAGAGTCTTTTTGCGTTGTTTCTCTGGATGATCTATTTTTGTCCAAATCCTTAGAAGCTTGGTCTTGACTTGAAACCCTCCCCTTGTCCGTGTCTCTGGATGCTTGCTGTCTGTATCTGTCTGTGGAGAACGTTCTACCTTTTTCATTTTCTCTCTGGACTGGACTCTTAGCGTCTTTGCTGATGTGTCTGGACTTTTCAGGGTCTCTGGCAGGGGAGGGGATGAGGGGAGGGGGAGAGGTAAGGGGTCGTGACACAATGTGAGGTGGGGAGGTCACCCCTCTGTGTCTGTTCAGCTGGTGGGAAGAAGGAGAGAGCGAAGGGGAGCTGTGGCGACGTGAATCAATATTCCGCAAGCCGGGGTTCACCAGGGAGTCGCCTACTGTCACAATTTCATGGCTTTGGGGATGAGAGGTACCTCCTTAAAAGAAAGAAAGGGAAATTGAAATGGGTACTTATCTGTGAGAATCAAGGACTAGGTCAATTGAAACTCATTTCTACAAACCATATCTAAATTATGTAACGAACGTCTTCTTAAAAAAAAAAGGATGCATATTTACCTGGAGAGGGCATGGGTCTGGGGCCTATGAAGCGCTGACAGGGGGGGTAGCTTGGGTGTCGGTTCCTGGTGTAAACCCTGAGCTTAGGGGAGTCGGTGGGGGAAAGGGTTTCAGAGCGCCTTGGGGATTCAAATGGATCTGGGAAGTCTTGATATGAAAGAAGAAGAATTTAAATATAAACATCATATTTTAAAACATTAAAACCTGAACTAGATCAAGTCAATATAGTTTACCTGCTATGTGAAGTGGGCTGTGGGCTATTGTGCGATTCTCCTCAGGAGCCATCATGCTTTTCAGGTCAGATTCTATCACTGTTGGGTGGCAAACTATTATCCTACAGGTGTACACACAGCGCTTTCTGGCATCCAAAGTACTCCAGTACACCCTTGAACACCTGGAGAAAAGAGAATTTATTCAGTTTGCAATTTAAATGTCCTCCAGCAGATGTACATTAATTGAAGGGATAATAATGATGAGGTACAAAACAATTGTTAGGGAAGACTTTCAAGTGAATGAAAAGGTAAAAAAAAGAAAGAAAACTCACTGGTATCCTACAGGGAAGAGTTTGCGTTTGCAGTCTGAGAGTTCAGTCAGTATCCCCAAACAATCAATAGTCATGGATCCTGCAATGAAAGTTTTAAAAAAGGCATTTAGACACTGGGAGTAAATCAAGGAAATGGACATTTATCCACCAACATTTGCCATTGATCAACCTACCTATCATCATGTGAATATTTTCAGGCTCCAGTCCTGCCAGCCACTTCCTCCTGAAGCTAATGCCCTCCAGGTCCACCAGGATCCTGCGGGTCACCTCAAACCCAGACACCACCTGGAGAAAAATGACAAACATAGGAAAGGTGAATTATTATTTATGACAAAGATACAAAAACGTGAACCTACTTTTAAGGTGGCTGCCATCTAAATGTATTAATGAACATCTGATTTTATAGTAATTCGTTTTTCTTACTTCTCCCTTGATGAGGTCCCTGTGCTTTGGACAATAGACTTTCTTGTCCTCCAGGAAGACGCAGTGGCACTGGCGGGCGCACATGAAGTGGTAGTTGCTGGTGCAAGAGGTGAGGCAGCAGCCAACTGTGGCCCCTGGCTTTTGACACTTCTCACAATGCTGAATAAAAAGAACAACAGGTTGTAAATGTCTGGCCAAGAAAACAGTGAAGAAAAAGAGATGCGATAGACTGAATGTCTTACCAGCTGTTTCCCCCTGAGAACAGCCATGTGAACATTCTTCAGCGAGCCGTCGTCGTCTTCAAAAACTTCGGCGGACCACAGTGCGCAGTTCACATGGGTCCACTCATTCTGACCAATGTACAACAGCCTGCCACCCTCCTGAAACAGTGACAGAGTCATTGTTATGTTTGTCAAAGAGAGTTCAAACAGGTTCAATTTAAGGCTTTATTGTCATTTGCACATTAGCTACAGTGTAGATATGGCAATGAAAAACGTAGGTCACATGCTCTTCCAACATATATATAGGACATAGGACAAATAAAACATAAAATAGTGCAAGTAAATACAAATAAAAGTTCCTGACTCACATTAGTGTTTTCATCCCCATACTTGAGACACAGAACACATTTCCTGTTATCACTGACGCCTGGCGGAGGAGGAAGCTCTAGGCTGTCTTCACGATCTGTAGAAAAATAATTTATAATAAAATCAATAAGTGACAAAAAAAGCATGCCTGTAAGTATTTGTATATATATTTGCATGATAGCTTACCAGGCAGCAGTGGGGGTGGTGGAGGTAGAGATAAAGGGAGAGGAGGAGGGGAGGCTGGAGAGTCTGGTTCACCGGGGGTTTTGGGCCGAGGGGCTGGGATGATCTTTTTCATGAGGTGGGGGAGCTCAGCGCGGGAGAGCTCCTGTCTCTCCTGCCACTGGGCGTAGTTGTGGTCCAGGGAGGGAGGAAGCACAGCGTTGGGGAGAAGCCCGCTGCTGGGGCACCACGGAAAACAGAGACAGGCAACATTAATAAGTGTGTCAGTGCTAACAATGATTGGGTCATTTACAAAGTTGAGATTGCTTATTGTTTGTTATAACTGTTTTTTTTTTACCGGCAATCAACTAAATGAAAAATATCCCTCAATGCAGACGGAAATTAAAACAAATACAATATTTTATGAAGGGTGTTAGAGAAAGCGATAACAGATTTGAAGTGATATTGAAAAGCAATAACAGAGTATTTAATCCCTCCAAATTATTATACAGATTATAATCTAAAGGCTTTTACCAAGAAGCCATAAAAGTCATATGACTATAATGTGAGCAGTTTTACCAAGTCAAGCAGTGATGGTTAATTGGTGTCTTGTGAAGTCTCATAACTTAATGCAGCAGAGGCAGCTAAACAGGCATTTAAAGGATCACTAATAAATAAATCCAACACTGACCACAAAGTAAACCACAAATATCTATCAAAGAGTCTTCAAGTGAAATGTGAAGCTTTCATGGTTTGCCTCCCACAATGCCTAGAGGACAGGCAGAGTAAATGGTCTGGGAAAGCTGATATCTATATGAGTAAGCGAGTGAAAGAGAGAGTTAGTAAATGTGTGTGTGTGTGTGTGTGTGTGTGTGTGTGTGTGTGTGTGTGTGTGTGTGTGTGTGTGTGTGTGTGTGTGTGTGTGTGTGTGTGTGTGTGTGTGTGTAGGAACAAATCCAATATGCATTCAATTACAGAGGGTTCACATAGCCACAAAGCATTGACTATGAGCCTTGAGTAATTCCTTCAGATAATATCAAATGATTACCCAGTCATCCCTGTAAACAGCATCAATTATTCATTATGACCATTTCATTATTTATCATGGATGTAAACGCATGTGCACTTATCAATAGTGCTGCTGCCCTCCGTGAATATGTTTGAGGCTACTGCTCAGATGCTTAAATACACTGACTGAACTGATTGCATCTTATGGGAGATGGTTTCATTGATCCTGTATTCTCTTGTCAATAAAGAAACACGTGAAGACATACATGCTGACTTTATCTTCTCTGTTGATGTCTTTCAAAATGACATCGATCAGAATGTATAGGTCTCCTGTGGTCTATTACCAACTTACATTCACCACTAAGCTGTCCATTGGGCTCATTAAATCAGAGAAAGTGTGGAATCAATATAATTACCCCAGCTTTACATCTGAACTGGTCTCGCTCATCACAGTCATTATCTTGAAATGAGGCATATTGAAAGAAAACCACTCCACCACTATCTACTCCACTCAGGCCCTTTAATGAATGATTTATTGAATTCTTAAAGAGACTCTCTTTCTGTATTTGATGTAATGGCAATGGTAATGTTATAGGTCCTGCTCGCACCTGGTCATGCGTATTGTGTGACCACTATCTTCCCGAACATTACAGACATTATTTTGCCTGTAGCATGCTAGTAATATGAAGCCTTCTGCACACAAATGAGTGAGAACAAAACTGAACATCACAGACTTGTAGATGTCCTTAATCACTCAAAATGATAAAGAGACGATCAGATGAATTCCTGATCCTCCTTATTTCCACTTACTAATTTGGATTGGTTTTGTTACAGACAGCCCCCACATTTGATAAATATTAGTTCACTGCTTTCTGGTTTTCTCCTCTATACAGATGATGGTGCAGCTTCTCCAAGGGCAAACCACATCTTACTCCTCATTTCAATAATTATAGAGCACAGTTCTTGAAAACTGCAGCTTACAACAAACTCTTTGGAAAGGTTCATATTACATGAGTAGTATTATATTCAAAGGTTCTCTGTTATAACAATCATAACGGTCACTACAGGTTTGGAAAATTCCAGCACATAACACACAATTCTAATTTAGATTAAGAGCACTTTGAATGTCAAATTCTGGTTATGTCAGTTTGAGATTTCTTTCAAACCCTTTAAATCAAAATGGCAAAATATACCTGATTTCCAAAAACCTCAACGCATAACAGTGTAAAGAAAATTCTAGAAGCAACTTATAGAGACAAATTATGGTTTACATAACTGTACTGTGTAACAATTGCAAACTGGACACTAAGTTATTGGTATAACTTCTTGTACTACGGTGCGGTAGACACTCACTTGGAGACTTTTTGCCGTTCCCAGAGCCTGGACTCTTTCACTTTGAACCACGGGAAGATTCGGTCCATTTGCTGAAACACAAAACATTTAATGAAGTTTGCATATCAGCCTCGTAAAATGCATTTGTGGCAAGCTTTTGGCTAGCTTAATGTTTCCATACTCCATGAACAAGAATATTGCTAGGGTGTTCGCCAACCCCATATTTACTCTTGTTTTGGGAGAAGCATTGTCTGCATAGAGTTTTGCCTCGTTAAATTGAACTGGCAATGATCTGGCACCTGGTTGCTACGTTTTAGTATACACGCCACACGCTTTTACTTTGTCTGTACAATGTTTTTTTTATTGCCACTAAATTTGCCTTTAACCTATGATATCCTTTAACCTAGAGGATAAAGTAGGGCTGCTCGATTATGGCAAAAATCATAATCTCCATTATTTGGGTCAATAATTGATATTACGATTATTAAAAACGATTATCCATTGACTTTGAAAACATCCATTTATTTAAAAAAAAAAAAGTAAACTGTATGTTTTTAACAGTTGATTATCCTGAACTATATAATTCAACTGAAAAACCAATAAAAAGTTGTTCTTTTTTTATAAAAAATAAATAAATAATCGTTTTATTTTTCGATGATGTTGTTTTTATAATCGTTGCAAGCCAAAATCGTAATTGCGATTAAAATACGATAATTGAGCAGCCCTAGGATAAAGACAATATTTATTTACATTTGAATAAATATCAAACATGTGCATGTAGGCATGTGGGTAAAATACATATCTGAAAATTGTGTGAGGTTATTGAAAAATAAAAACTGCCTGACATGACCTAATGTGTACACCTGTCCAACTGTTTTTCATTGTGGAATTTGAGAGACCTTGTGAACTGCACTTTCATTTGATTTGTTTTTGGTGGTGTTGAAAGGACTGATATGATCCATATGACCTAGAGTGGATTTGAGGTTCTTACCCTAATGAAAAAGGATTTGACCATGCTGTTGGCTTTCCTGCTCTCAGGCTGGCCACCATCACTGTTGATGGCCGTCTGAATGATTCTCGCAATGTCATCACTGAACTCCAACTGTGGATGAAATGAGGAACAGACACACACACACACACACACACACACACACACACACACACACACACACACACACACACACACACACACACACACACACACACACACACACAGACTGGTTGTAAAAACAGTGAAGTGAGGATGAAGACTGGTTAAAGGTCAAAGCTGCTGTAGCTTTTTATGTTGATACTTGAAGTAATTCAAAACCTCTCATATGGTCTCTTGAAAAAGCACCAGATCCAGTTTGACCAGCGATACTGCTCAAACAATGACATGCTTACCACTGAATTGTAGCGACCTTGATCCATCTTTTTCTCAACAGACTCCAGGTCTGCAGGGGAGTCACTGGGAGGTGTGGAGGTGACCTCTGTCAGGACAGGAGGATCTGGGCCCTCTGGGGAGCGACGGGATGGAAGACTCTCCTCTGTTTCTGGGTTCAGCTCCGGAGGCTTCACCGCCTGCGCCCAAGCCAAAGCATTAAGATCAGTTAATATCTCACCATTATACTCATGTATCTGTGGTTACTGCTTCAGCTGTTCGCAACTTAAACATGTGTATCGTGCAAATACAATTAAAAAACTTAAAATCCATTAAGTAGTACACAAAAAGTACACAAATTATAAAGGAATTCGTACTGGAACCACAGAAGAAGAAACATCAGTGTGTGTATCTCACCTGTCTGTAGCGTAGCAGGTGTGAGGATGTGCGTGAGTTGAGCAGTGCAGTGAGGACATGGCGAACGCATCCCTGAAGCTCCCTCTCCAACACCGTCCTCCACTCGGCCGGATGGCGCTCAGTACATTTGGTGCAGGTGTAGACAACGCTCTCTGGCAGCTTTGATAGCAGCTCGTACATTTCATCTGGGGGCCAGAGACAGAAGACAGGTCATTATTGCTGCAATTATTAAGTGACATCACTCACAGGATGGCTGTCAGTCAGCTGCAGAGACACTGACAACTGACAGGGCAAATTAAGTGCAACACATGCTGCTGAATACTAAAGTCAGCACTCGAAGTAAAAACACAGTAAACGTTGTGTGTTTTAATACCTGTCAGATTTTCACACTTGGCATGAACCCAATGGTTGCAACGGCTACACTCCATCATCTTGCTGTCGTAGTCATCATCATCGTAGCACTTATCACACAGTGGGCAGAAGTTTCCTGAGAGAGAAGATGGCACAGTGAGTTAAAACCGCTCAAATATCAAGGCTGTCACCTTCCTCAAGTTACAGAAAGAGTGTTCAAAATACAGGTCAGATTCTTAGGAAATCCTTCTCTTTAATCTCAGAATGAATCCCAGGTGGTGCATATGTACTGCCTACTTCAAGCTGGGGTAGCCAGTTATTACGAAAAGGCACAAAAACAAAAACAGGCTTTGAAAACACAGCAATTCCTTCTCTTGCTGGTCTGTAAAAGGACCTGTAATTGGTTAAAGTTCACAGACAAGATTTTCAAATGCGTGAAGACAGAGCTAAGAGGAGGTGCAGAAGTCTAGTTTTCTTACAGACCTCTTGAATTGGAATATAGTGAAAGATTTTTACGATATTTTTTCGAAATATAAAATCAACAAAAACTTGCCTACCCCTGCTTCAAAGTGGACCTATCATGCTATATTTGAAATATATATTGTAGTATATGTATTGTATACATATATAAAACATGTCTGTGATTTTTTTTTTTCAAAATACCAAACAGATCACCCATTGTAGCCATGCATCATACTGCTCAAACCCCTCTTTTGAAGCCCTGTTTAGAGAAATGCAGATTTTGGGTCCTAAAAAAATAAATAAGAGGAGGCAGAGCTAATGCCTGATCAGAATTCTACCGGAGATAAAGTTAAATTCTGCTGTAATAAAACGCCATCCTGAAACAGTATGGAGCTCAAATGCTTTTTCCCTTGCGGGTTTATCACAAGGTGAGTTCCTTTTTTATTCCCTGCTTTTCAAACACATGTGCTGTTCAGTACAGGTTAGCTCTGAGTGTTAGCGAGGCTTGCTAATGTAAACAAAGACGTCCAAAACACGTCCGGCATTGTTTCTGATAGCAACTTTCTGTGGGTCTGCCGCCGAATTGACGTCAGTTCGGATGGAATCTGTATCCGCTTGTTGTCCACCCGTTTTTAAAAGATTTGGGTACGGAGGAAAAGAGAGAGGGTTTTATTTTCTGACGCTGCATGAGCTCCCCGACGCACCGGGGACACATATTTATGTATAAAAGACATCACAAAGTGCATTTTGCATGATAGGTCCCCTTTAAGCATGAACATCCTTTTGGGCTCTGCATGTTTGTCACTTACCTTTAGCAAAGAGTTTGGCACAGTCATGACACATGGAGAAGTCATGTGACCACTGGGCATCCAATGACTTCCCAGGTTTAGTGGCTCCACAACTCTTACAACGCACACACTTGGTGCACACCTAAAGAAGGAAGAAGGAACACATAAATAAGGTGGTGACAACATGGACAAATCCGGCATGCAGTTGTGTAAAGAGCAGGAATGGTGTGAAAGTGACACTGTGAGGACTGAGGAGTACAATGTTTTCATAGACGCTGCCTGTGAGAGGGTGCCATGAATGTAAGCAACACTGTTGTGAGAGTTTGTAGAAATGTGTGAACAAAAGGTAAGAGAGAAATGTGTCAGCATACTGCAAAAGTTTGGTCAGACACTGGTGTAACTGTTACAGTTACATAAAGATGAGAGGGTGAAAAGGAGTCCAAAGGAAGAGTGTTGTGTATCCATACCCAGACTCTCTTCTTCTTGGTGGGTCTGGTTGGGTGGTTGGGACCCAGGCACTCTGGGTGGTAGCTGTTACGGCACTTATCACACTCCAGCAGCTGCTGCTACAATGACAGAGGCCAAAAGTGAGATGGGATTGTAAAAATAGCAAATGAGGCGAACATTTTACCGTCCATGAACAACAAACAAAACAGTTCTGGCGACAGGAATTAGATACAAATACGTCACCTTTTACTGACCTGGAATGGTAGCATTCACCTTAGCCAATCAGCGGTGTTATGAGCTAGATTCAACATAACAGTGTTCTCAAGTCATAATAATGTGGTAGCATGATACTCAGAGCTCGAACTATGTGTTTATTGAGAGCCACATTCATAAGCGGGCGTCATGGACCATGAGATTATCTAAGGCTTTAGGAGGAAGCTTTAGTGGGAGCTGTATGGAACTCGTCAGGTTTAAGACAGCAACTTAAGTGCAATCATGTTTTTGGATTTGGCTCGACACAATTAGCGACACACAGCTTTTTTCTTTTCTACTTCCACACAAATACCCATCCATGCGTACCAAAATTAAAAAAAGACATGGACAGGTTTACAATTGTTTCATGAGACTTTCTCTCTCTGAAACTGAAAAAATGTTGCTTAATATTCAAGGAACATCAAAGGTTGCCCCTATGTAGCAATATTGTTTTTATTGTGTTCCTGTTTTTTTTCGTCCACTTGAACGCTGGTGCACTTGCATCTACATTCAGTTGACACACATCCTGCCAATGGTTTTACACCACTTCCCTGATGTGCAGGTGGCGGTAACACGCAGAGAAACACAGAAATGCACCAGCAAAGTCAGGAAATGCCGTTTTGCCCCCCTGTGCTGTATAATGTTAAAAATAACATAGACAGCTAAGGCAGAAACTCCACAGGGCCCCTTCAAATGGGACTTCAAAGATCATCTCACATCATGCACAAATTACACAGTACTTGAATTGAATGATTACATCATGGCAGGAATCAAATAAGCTGATTAAGTGCTGACTGCTGGAAAGGCTAGCCGGTTTCCTTCAAGGGAAGATTGTCCAGGCTTTGCACACTTTCACTTCATATGTAGCATTTTAGTGTATAACTAAACAAACAACACTGAACAGAAGGGCTTACTTTAGTTTTCTGATGCTGCCGTCCACAGGCTTGGCAGAACCTGCACCGTCGACAACACCAGTTCTCAAACTGCTCCTGGAGGGGCCGCTCTGACTCCCCCAGGCAAAAAAGATGGAACGGTTCACAGCATACCTGGCAGAAGACAAACTAGATAGAGGAGAAGAGAGAAACAACAGATAGAGAAAGGATGGGTGATAAATACAGACACCGGTAGGATACAGGTGGAATTATTAGCATTAGCAAATCGTTTTTTTACCTCAACATTCCCGCTGCTTGCACATAAGAAGCAGAGCACCCGGGGTGTGACAGGCACAGAGCTGAGCAGGCTGAGGCCGCCAGCCTCCCACACCTTCTCCACATCATGGTCCCTCTTGAAATCCACTCTGATACGATGCACTCCGTCGCAGGGCGCTCTGGACTTCGCCTGGCCCCTAGTCGAGGGAGTGCTTAGCCAGTTTAAAGTACTGCTGCTGGTGGGTTTAGTGGTCAGCGGCTATTCGTGTTATTAGACAAGAGGAGAGTGAGAGAGGAGGGTGAATATTATAGGTGAGCATTCCACATATGTGAAAAGGAAAAATATATAAAATACAAGTGACTACTGTTTACCTGGTCTTTTGGTCTCTGTTTAGGTGATGGAGGAATAGGTCGAGAAGTTGGCTTCTTCAACGGCTTTGATTCAACTATGCAAAAGAAACAGGACATAAATGTAAGAATACAGTAAAGTATAAACTACATATTTATTTTACCTTTACTATAGGACATAAGGGTGCACATTTTATCCACCTGTATCTGACATGGTTGTAGTTGAGCTCTGCTGTTGTGATGATTGCTGCTGAGGCTTCTTCTTGAGCTCGCTCAGAGGAATCTTGGGTGAAGCCTCTTTTTTTGAAGGTGCCTGACTGGTGATAGGCCGTTGTTGTTGTTGTTGCTGTTGTTGTTGTTGTTGTTGTTGCTGTAGTTGTTGTTGCTGTAGTTGTTGATGAGATTGCGTCGACTGTGAGGGGGAATTCTGGGCTGAAGATGACGAGGAAGAAGATGATGAGGATGAAGAAGACGATGAAGTGGAAGAGGAGGATGACGATGACGAGGAGGAAGAGGTTGGGACAGACTGCTGCGGTTTGTTTCCCTTCTTGGTGGAGATGCTGCTCGCGACTGAGGGCGGTTTGGAGTCTGGTGTCGGGGCAGGAGACTGGGACTGGGCTGGGACTGTGCTGAGCGCCTGGGGGGGGTCGAGGGGGGCGGGGGAAGATGCGAGGGCTGGAGACGACTGCTTTGACAACGACTGCTGTCTCGACTTCTCCTCTGCCAGCTTGAGTGGGGGAGTGTCACTCTTTTTGCGGGGAGGTTCCTCCTTTGGTGGTGCAGGCGGGGGCTTAGGGCCAGATTCTGAGATCGGACCCTTCACCGGATTGAGAGCCTCCTTCTTCTCAGACAATTTGTTCTTTTTCTTGTCTTTCTTGCCTTTGCCTTGCTTCTGAAGAAACATCTTCGAGGGCATCCACTGCAAGTTCTGACACTTCCTCATCCTGAATAGAGTGACAAAATGTAACTTTTATTTTCTTTAAAATGCAATTATAAATCAATTGGTTATGAAAACTTGGTTAAACATTGTAATAATCTATTGTAATAATCTATTGTAACAGATCATGATCTATGACTCACTTGCAGCACTGCTTTTTGATGTTTCGTCCTCCAAATTTAGGCTTGTCGAGACAGTTGGTACAGACACCACAATCCTCTGGAACTTGGCAGCCTGAGCATTGACCACAGCGGCGCGACCGGCGGCCCTTCTTGGGAGGAGCGTCTTGAACAGATTTCTGCCGCGTCTCCCGTGGCTTTGTGGGAGGGGACTGCGGCTCGGCCTCCTCGGAGCCTGCTACTGATGACTTGTCTATAATAAAGGAGAGATCACAAATAGAACATCATTACTGACATAAGATTGTACAGGATATACTCTAGTCAATAGGGATTAGATACTGAAAAGTCTTAAGACCTGTCAGAAAAAGCCAGGAAGAAAAGTTATTCCTAGATTGTTGCCAAGCACATATAAGCATGACAATTTTACAATTTTGGAGAAAAAAACACAACTGATTCAGCTGGTAATTTAACAATTCTAAAGAAAGGATTAAGGCTCTTCATATTTTCAATCATTGCCTTTAGGGTACACTTTTATCCTTGGTCAATGGACACCTCATTGGCTAAAGCTAAATTGAGCTAGACAAAAACTAGGCTTTTGTGTGTTTTCTTTTTTTTAAGTAATCCATAGCAAAAGTTTCAACGGGTAGAAATAATTCAATTTAAAACATATTATTTAATGCATCTACTTTGTAACGCAATATATAACTGAGCTATTGAGATGTCACTGACTTCAGGTCCTCTGGCCTGACAGCAACTCACATGTTCCTACATGGCATGAAAGCAGTCAAAATAACAGGAACGGGGCAGCCAAGCTCTGTTCGCTCCATCACCACTTCACTGTGTACTTGTGTTCTGATTGATGAGTGGATATCTCTGCTCTTGTGATAAGCCCGTCATCACTGCATGGCATGCTGCACAACGTTTCAGAACTCACGCAGGTGTTGGGTCTTAAATAACAAACACTCAGACAGTTCTGTAAGTCAATAATCGTGCCTAACATTAAACCTTTAAAAAACAGCACACTACCCTAATAAATATGACAATTAAGGTTATAATCCTGCTAATTTGTAGTTTGGTTTTCAAATCTTTAAAATGTTTTCCTGTACGGTCATTATATGAAGTGTTATATATAAAAGCCAAACAGTCTATTTTCTAAGGTAGGCCATCTTTATTACACTTTCTTTTCTTTTTTTTACCCTGGAGTGGTACTCTGTTACTGGTTGACTAATACTTGAAACCTATTAAGGATTGTATTGATACAACTGTAAAAATTGAAAATGTGAATGTGACTGAAAGATATATTGTACTGTATTATTATAACTGAAAATGTGAATGATACTGAAAGATATGTTTTAGAGTATTATTGTTTGAAAAAAAAAAAAAAAATGTCAAAAAAAAAGCCAAAGGGTCACAGCCCACAGTTATCCACATGCAGGTCAAATAAGAATGAAGTTGAGTGTGCCTCACCATCATTCCCCATGGAAGATAGGATCTTCTCTCTCTCCTCCCAGGGCAAGGCACTAAGGGTGGGCATGTCGTCAGGGAACACTGCCCGGTTACGGCCAAGAGCCACAGCTGCACGACGACATACATGCTTGATGCGTGGACCCCGGACCGAGGCCTCTGAAGAGTCACTCTCTTGACTCTGCACACAAGTAGCACAACAAAAGTAAGAAACTTCATCATATCAAAAAATAGACACATACACCACCACAAATGTGCAATGCAACAAATTTGACATTTTAGCATTCTGTTTATGTCCTTAGTATGTCATTTTAATTTGTTGCGAGTGATTCACCTAACTAAATAAAACTCTTTCTCAATAATGAGGATGATGATAATAATGAGCTGACAGAGGCGAAACAAAGTCGAGGCCATGAGTCAACTGGGACAGGGAATTTTTCTTTTCTTGAAAACGTGCGAATACTGCCTATAATTATCTAAGGTTTAGATTAGATGAGTATATTCTGAAAAACTTTAAACAGAACAGCCCATGCTGCTTTCTGCATAATGTATGAGGCTACAGAATTCCCCTTGAGTAACCCCCTCTGTGGGACTTTCCTATTATCAAGTTTCACTTTGAGTACAAACACAGATTATTCATAGCATCGTGTAAAGTCACTTGCTTTTGGCCTTATGATGAGAACGAGATAAACAGAGAAGCTTTGTTGAGGAGACACAATCACTATGACAGCAAGACATGAACAGAGAAACTAACCTGGCCCTTCATCGGCTCTGCAGGCTTCAGCTTATTCTTCTTTATCTCGAAGAGCTGGGCTTTGGCCTCTCTTAGTAGTCTAACTACACGCTTGTCGGTCACAGGCTGTTTCTCTGCTTGTGCCAACATTGATCCTAGAGAGGAGACAGGGAGCTGTTGTCTGCCTGGCTGCCCTGGAAGGTTTGCTGTCTGCTGGCTAGGAACACTTTGTTTATCTTTCTCCTTATCCTCTTCCTCCACCTCTACTCCTTTCTCACAGGGTCTGACTTTCTTGGATAGACGTCCTTTAGCAATGGAGATAGGAACAGTGGAATGGGGCACGCGCACCTCTGAGGAAGCAGTGTCAGAAACCGTGTCAACTGACGTAGACTTTCTTCTACCTGGAGCCTTTTTGGGAGCAATATATAAAAGAGCATCTTCGTCCCTCCCATCAACAGTAAACAGGCTGGAAGGTGCATTGGGGGAGCCATCTGGTGAAGAAACCTTACTTCTCTTCTCTAAATCCTTTCTCCCTTCCCTCTTATTTTCTTTCTCCTTCTCTCGGTTTTTCTCGGAATCCCTTTCTTTGTCCTTTGAAGCAGGTTCCTGGGGAGCAGAAATACATTTTTCTTTACCTCCTTTCCCAGCTCCTCGCCCTGTGTCCTGGGCACTGGAAGGAAAGAGAGGGAAAAGAGGGGAAGAAGTGGATGATGTGGTTGACAAAGGAGGCGCGTTCCCGGCAGCCCCTCTCCTGCTATCAGGTGTTCCTTGTGGGGCCAGACCCATTGATACTGTGGAGAAGGTGCTGAAAGGAGGAGGAGTTAAGGCACTAGTGGCTAGTGAACTTGCAGAAACCCCTGGCAAAGAGCTGGGGTTACTACAGGAGACGGAGCCTGACAGCGCAGACATCTCAGAGGAACCTTTCCCCATAGATATCGGGCCTCCATGGCTGCTGCGTCTGGTCATTGAGTGGGAAGGAGACCGTGGGTGACTGCGTGGAGTTAGAGAGATGAGCCGCCTCCTGCGCCGCGAGCATCTGTGGGAGCTCGAGGACGTCTGGTGCGGCGAGAGAGAGCCAGGGCTGCTTCCAGAAGATGAGTGAAGGGTAACAGACTCAAAGATTCGAGAGTGGGCCTCGCTGGGTGTGAACCGTGGAGCACGAAGCAACGGGCTCCGCTTCTGTTGTGGAGCATCGAAGCGGGACGAAGAGGGATGTTGGTGGTGGGTGTGTGAGTGATGAGGGGCAAATAGTCGAGTCCCTGTTCCTGCTCCGCTGCCTTGTGCGGGGAACACCACTGGAGCAGCTCCCCCTGCTCCACTCACTCCTTGGGGCAACAGCCCGACGTCTTCAAGTGTGAGAGGCGGGGGGCGGAAGTTGTCAAATATGGGCTTGCGGATGAGGCCTTCCTTGGCATATTTAGCTGAGGAAAAGTACTGCTGCTCAGGGTGGGACAGGGACGTCCAGCGGAAGGTGGGTTCTCTCAAAATCGAGCGGTTTCGTTTGTCTGACAAGCTGGACAGCACTGACGGTCCAGACATGAATTGAGGCATGGGATGAGTCATCCAGGGGGACTGCGAGTGGTGTTCACCGATTGCAGCTGTATTGGAGGAAGTTGACTGGGGAGGCTGTGGAGGGGAGAGGAGAGGGGGAGGCGGAGGTGAAGAAGACGAGGAGGCTGTGGATGAAGCTTGCTGGGAATTTACAAGTGAAGAAGAGGACAACAGCACTCCTGTTGGTGGGCTGATGATGGGTTTTTTAGCCCCAGCGGTTAGAGGCTCTCTCACCCTCTGGATCTGACTCCCCCGGCCCATCAGCTGTCCTCTCCGCCCTCGTCGACTCCTCTCCATCCTCACTCGCTCCCGCTCCGGCTCAGAGGGCGGAGAGGGAGGCCGTGAGCTGTGTAAACGGGTGGCCTCTCTCTCGCCCTGGGAGGAGGGAGAGTGATCCTCTTGCTCTGACAAAGCTTGTGTGGCCTCAGAAGCCTGGGAGTCGCACGATGAATCATCCAAACTGGGGCTGCTGGACCTGGAAGACTCTGCAGAAGAGAGCTGGGAGGAGTGCTGCGACACAGCACTGGAGCCGCAAGACGCCGCGCTGCTGCTAAACCGCCCGTTGGCGCCATTGTTGGTGTTGCTGTTGAGCAGACTAGCGGATACTGATGGAACAGCGGGGATCGGGGCAGGAGGTGGAGGAGGGGGGAGGGAGTCAATGGGAGCTGTGGTGCCGCTGCTCGTAGAAGCAGGTGTGGGTGAGACCAGTGCAGGAGACAGTGTAGAGGAGGGGGTGGAGGTGGGTTGGGCAGAGGCGGAGACAGATGAGGCGGCTGCTTCTAACCGTGCTATCTTCATTTGGGGTGGTGGCGTTCCAAAGTTGCCCTCATCTTCAATGAAGCGCTTGGGGGTTTTGATGATGCGAAGAGAGACGGTGCTGACCACAGGCATGATGAACTGCCTAATGTTCTTCAGCTGCGTCTTCCTGATGCCAGTGTCAATAGTTCCTCTCCCATTCCCCCCGATGGTTACAGCTTCTTTCTCCAGACGCTTCTGCGCTCCTTTCTTAGCGCGTTGCAGCAGCTGTTTGGCAATGGTTGCATCAGTGCGTTTTGAAGAGGGGACAATCCTGACAGGCTTTCTATGGCGGGGGCTTTTTCTGAGGCCCACTGTCTTGCCTGGCTTGGAGGGAGACGGGGAGGCAGGTGGATTGGAAGAGTCCTGGTGCTCAGTATCACCCACATTCCTCAGCATGGGCTCCTGAGGAGCGTGTGTTTCTGTGCCTCTATCCCCTCTAAAGGCCTTCTGTTTACCTTCTCCATATTCAATGGAGGTAGACAGCTGTGCCGCAGCAGCAGCTGCTTCAGCTTTCAGACGTTCAGCTGAGGGCGGTCGCCCGCGTCTGCGTCTGGGTACACCAGGCAAAGTCTTTAGCCGTGACTTGAGAGGGGCGAGTTTGGTTGCTCTCAGCCTCTTCAGGTTTGTAACTTTGGATTCACCCCGCCCACCTTTGGGGAGCTTTGCCTCTGTGTCATGTGGCTGGGCAGAGCCCTTTCTGTCCTTCTCCTCCTCTGTGTCCATACCCAGCTCAGACCCAGCTGCTCTACTCTCCTCCCCTGCTGCATGGCCACCTGCACTCCAAGCTTTCTTGCTACTTGAAGACGGAGGTCGACCTCTTCTCTTTTCCCCAGTGCCAGGTGGCCTCCCAGGCAGCCTTTTTACCTTCTCAGGGCCATCAGGTTTTGCCTGTGTGGGAGAGGGAAGGGACGAGGGGGAAGGTAGACTTGCAGCACATTTCAGGGTAGACAGGGCCCGTGGGGGACGTCCTCTAGGCTTCTTTTCCTGTATGGGTGGGGTATCTGATAAAAACAGAGAACAAACAGAGGCCATTTAGTAATAAGCATGTCATATTTAAAAGCTCCTCTCACTGTTATTGGCTGTTATAGGCCTCCATCGGCCATCATGGATGAAACTACTAGCCTTACTGAATTGTTGTCTACGTTTTCTTCTGCAATCATATTATTGGATGATTTAAATTGGGACTGGTTGAGTGATAAAACTTCACAGTTTAAGCAGGTTTGTGATTCTTTGAACTTAACTCAGCTTATTGATAGTCCCACTAGAATAAACCCTGCCAAACCCAATAACGATACCCTCATAGATATCATTCTAACAAATGCAGCTCATAAGTATGTGTCTGTTGGTGTTTTTCCTAATGATATCAGCGACCATTGTACTATTGCTTGCGTTAGGAGCACTAAGTTGCCCAAAGCCAAGGGCCTTATTGTGCTCAGGCACTGCTTCAAACACTTCTCTGAGCAGGCTTTCCTACACGATCTGGCGGAGGTTAAATGGCACTTCATAGCGTTAATTCCATCTGTCGATGTTGCCGTCCAATTTTTTATTGATCTCTTTTTATCGACTATTAATAGACATGCCCCCCTTAGAAAATTCAGAGTTAAGAATAGGAACACTCCATGGTTTACTAGAGAATTATCTGATCTAATTCATGATCGAAATAAGCAATGGTCCTTAGCTAGAAAGTCTAACACTAGTGATGACTGGCTTCTTTTTCGTGTCCTCAGAAATAAATGTTCAGCCCTTATTAAAAAAGCTAAAGCTGATTACTATCTGAGCTTAACCACTGATTGTTTTAATGACCATTCTAAGTTCTGGAAAACAATTAAATCACTTCAGAACAAGAAGGTTTCTAGTTTCCCAAAAAATCTGAAGGTCAGTGATTCTTTTATTTCAGATTCAGATGGTATGTCTAATGCTTTCAATGCTCACTTCAAAAAGGCTGGTCACATTTTTGATGAGCAAGTTATGACTCTCTAAATTGTCGTACTCACAGCCCAAGTCAAGATATGAACTCCCCTGTTTTTGATTTAGCTTATTTCTCGGTCTCTGAAGTCTTACAGGGTTTGCAATCAATTAATCCTAAAAAGTCTGCCGGGCCTGACGGCCTCGACCCGTTCTTTTTAAAAATTGCAGCTCAGATTATAGCACAACCAGTAACTGATATTTTTAATCTCTCCCTGTCCACTCACACACTGCCAGCTGTGTGGAAGCAAGCTCTGGTATCGCCCCTCTTGAAAGCTGGTGATCCCACGGAGTTAAATAACTATCGTCCAATCTCAAATCTTTCTGTGTTATCAAAGATTCTTGAGTCCCTAGTTTCTACTCAGCTAAAACTTTTTTTAAATTCACACAACATCCTTAACCCTATGCAATCTGGATTCAGATCAAAGCACAGTACTGTGACTGCCAGTCTGAAAGTCTTAGACGATATTATGCTTTAGATAACAAATCCGTTTGTGTTGCATTGTTTATTGACCTAGCCAAAGCATTCGACACTGTAGATCACCACATTATGTCTAATGTTATGTTGATGTCTCGTTTCGGTCATAATGCCATTTGCTGGTTTCAGAGTTATCTAACCGACTGTACTCAATGCGTCAGGTTGGGTAGTACTGTCTCTGACCCTGTCACCTTGAAGAAGGGAGTTCCACAGGGCTCTATTTTGGGGTCTTTGCTCTTTTTATTATATGTAAACAATATTTGTAATCAGATGCAATTTTCTACCTATCATATGTATGCTGATGACACTATTGTATACTCATATGCTCCTTCTCTGGATATGGCCGTTTCCAATTTAAAATCTGATTTTATCACGCTGCAGCATGCACTTCTTGATTCCAAACTGCTTTTGAACAGTAAGAAAACCAAAGCAATGCTTTTTGCTCCCAAGTCAGCGTCCTCTTGCCTCTCCATTGACACCCTTGATGGCGTCTCTGTTGAGTTTGTCGATACCTACAAATATCTTGGCTTTTGGTTGGACAGTAATCTGAACTTCAAACACCATATTGAAGTTCTAACAAAGAAATTGAAATTCACTCTTGGCTTCCTTTACAGACTTAAATGTTGTTTTTCAACTTCATCCCGTAAAAGGTTGGTCTCTGGCTTATTCCTGTCCCAGCTGGACTACGGTGATACCATTTATAGATTTGCCTGTCCCACTGTTTTGGCCAAACTTGACCCACTCTACCATGCTGCACTGCATTATAAATATATATCAAATGCACCCTATAGGACTCATCATTGCAAACTGTATAGCCTAACTGGATGGTCCTCACTTACTATGCGTAGGATGCCGCATTTGTTTTTATTAATGTATAAATCCATTGTAGGTAAGCTTCCACTGTACATATGTGCCAGATTTGCTCCAGTTTGTGACTCTTACAACCTCAGGTCCAGTGCCTGGATACGGTTCCAGGTACCTGCTGTGCAGACTGAGGCTGGGAAAAGGAGTCTTTTTTATTATGGTCCTTGGTCTTGGAATGACCTTCAATCACGCCTCAAACTGACGGAACTTGTCTCAATAGCATGTTTTAAATTGAAGTTGTCTGAAGTCCTTACCACTAGCTGCTCTTGCAGTAATAAGTAGTGCACCTTTCTTACTGTCCTAATGTGCACAATGTAGTGACTGCTTTTTTGTCTTTTGTTTTCTTAGTTATGTTCTCTGTATTTTATATGTTTGTGTTATGTGTTATGTGTAACGTTGCTGCCTTCTTGGCCAGGTCAGCATTGCAAATGAGATTCTATCTCAGTGCTTTTATCTGGTTAAATAAAGGTTAAATAAAAAAAATAAAAAAAATAACCTGTTTGTGCGTAGGCATCTTAAGAGAAGAGTAAAGTCACTTTACCTGGTGGGGGTGTTGAAGGGCTCTGTATTCTTTCCTGCTCAGCAACCGGTGCAAATCCTCCAAATGCTTCTTCCTAGAAATAAAAAGAAGATTATGAATGTTTTGCGACCATATCATTTTGCTAAAATACAATGAAGAAGCAATGTTGGTTAACAAGTCAAATGTACAGCATCTATCATGGCACAAAGTAAGTTTGAAGTTGGCCAGATATGCAAAGGTTGAGTCATTTTTTAAGTGACTCAAATGAAACCACACTACGGGCTAGAATGATGTCCTGAATCTCACTTTCACCTGCTTGCTTTCTCTGGTGCTCACACGTTTCAATGGCTTTTGGGATTTTGGGATTTTTTTGTACTTAAAGGATGCTCAAACCACAACCGAAAAGACAAATCTAACTTGGTGTCTAACATGTTGCACTGCGTTCCAGCTCCCTGAGTGAACAGTAAAAGGCTATGGTAGTTGATCTTACACAGACAGCTCTAAAGACAGCTAGAGTAAAAAGAAACGAAAGAAAAAAATACCTATATTCTTACTGTAGAGCAGTCTTTTGAGGTTTTAATGCTTATTAACCATCAGCTTATGAGCTTTCCACTCGCGAGGCCAAACATGTAAGGCTTGTGGCTTACCACCAGAGGTAAGGAAACACTGTTGCCTAAATGTAAAGGGTTTATCCTAAGTGAGAAACTTGGATGGATGTAAAAACTAAGAATTGGTTATACTTAAATGTGGCTCAGCTTTGACAACCTCTAAAAGCATCTACACTTAACTGTTACTTTGGTTACTATCCTAACATTACCCCAACGGTTTATTTCCCAAGAAATTGAGAGGACTGTTCATTAGTTCTAGATTTTTTCAAACGGAAGGAAATGACTGGCCTGTTAGTTACGTTCACTTAAAGGGCATCACCAAAGACATGAGGAGTCATGCTTCAGTCACCAAGAATGTCTATACCAAATGTCATTCAGTCCATTCCTCAAATAGTTGGCCAGATATTATACTTTATTATACTATATTATGACAGTTTGACCTTTTATGAATCACTCATGTCACATTTTTCCACTGAAACACATGGGGTTTAAAGATTTCCTCATAAAAGTATCTCCGTGTGAATGGTATCTTATCACCTCAGTGGAATCAAATATGTTTAAAAAAACACCAACAAAGCCTAATCGCCCATCTGTCTGGTCCTAGGATCTAATCGTGTGTGAGAACCTCACATGGCAGATGTAAACAGGATGTGTAATCAATGAAGTGCCATGTTCTTGCACAACCAACACATGCTATACTCCAAAAACAAATGTAAGCAAATACAACATGAGTTGCACTTGACATTTACATTTCTAAAGTATACCTGATTTTGATGATGGTGGGGGAATTTTTTTTATAAAACTGGAAAAGTGGTATGTACAGTGACTCCATCGTTCTTCTCATACTTCAGTAAAGCTTTGCAATATGCAACAGAGAAACCACTGGAGGATGATTCAAAATCTTTAGTATGCTGATCCTTCTTGCAATCAGTGTGTGTTTAAGAGTGGAGGTGAGCATGTCATTTCATCATCTTTATTTATAGAAGCGTGTAGGGATGCAGTGGAGGTCTCGTTGGCCCAGTTTGTAGAGCAGCTGCTATCCAAAGTGTAGTCCATGCAAGTGTGTGTGCACATGCAAACTGATTTGTACCAGCTTCGACTTACACACATTGTAATGTGAATAATTGATTCTTAAATGTGTCTGAAACACGCTCACTTTGGAATCTAATTAATACATATTAAAACCAATAATGTGCGCAACAAAGCGGCCTCTTTCATCTGTTGTAGATATAAACAAACAACAATAACAGACAGTCCATACTGCTGTTTATACTGGCAGGCAATACTGATGTCAGCATCCACTACTCCTCATCTCCTTAGGCCTCTCTCTCCTCTTCCCCTCTCCTCAATATACTACCAGCATCCCCTCCTCTCCGAGCAAGCTTCTGCTCTTGGTTGGTGTTGTTGCAGAGTGGAGGGGGGCGGCGTACCAATGGCCAGCTCTGACTCGCTGTAATAGTGCGAGTAACCGTCAATGACATCACAGCATGTATGCGCACATGTACCTCCTGAATCTGTCAACTACACGTGCCACAGGGTTGGAGGAAGAAAAAAACCTGCATACCCTGCACGTGAACTGCACAGCAAGATGTAAACAAGCAGAACATAGGAGTGAGGATGCGGGGGAGGGGAGCACAGGCGAGGCAAACATGAGTGAAAAGAGGAGGAGGACTGTGGGAGGAGGGTGAAGAGGAGAGGAGGAAAAGAGACAAGGAAGCAACATCTTGACCACATGCACCATCAACAACAGAGGAAGCTTAGTCGTCTCCTGGGAGCATTGAGGATGAAAGGGGTTTGGGGTTTCAACATGATGCAGAAGCTTGCCAAATCCCAATCTAAACAGGCCTCCCACACACTACAAGCCTCCTCTTTCCTTCCCTGCCATGCTCCCAACACATATTCAGTCCGTCAGTCAGTCACTCATTGCTTGCTCGCGCGCGCGCTTCCACCCCACCCACTGGCTGCTGAGCACAGAGCAGCAGCGTGTGAAACACCAGGGTCACCATGAGCTGTAGGGCAGACACAGGGAGGGAACTTTAAGAAGTAAACACTGTAGTACACTAGCAAGGTAAGGTGCATGTACTTCCTTTTCCTTGCGGGTTCAAAAGGTTACTTAAGGACCACAGTTTCTTTTTGCTTCTTTCTATTTTCGCAAAAATTGTTCAAGTGGTTCTTCTTAATTTTCTGGCTTTTGCTGTCAGTCTCAGCATGAAACCCTGAGCTGTTTCACCTCCTGCTGATTTGTCCCATCTCATGTAAAGATCAATGTAAAAAATACTTTATTTAAATCACTAAAAGATTAATAAAAGTAAACCGATCGGAGTCATTGTGGAAGCCACATTAGCATATGATGCAGAAGTCAGGGACTGTCCCTGAAGGTTTGAGACGGATGTGAATCTATATAACGTTTTACAGCATTTTCTCACTTTGAGAAAGCTAATAGGACTTTTACTGTCTTTCAAGATAACATTTAGGAGAAATCAAACTGGTTATAGGCAAATCGTTTTTCCAGATTCAGGATTATTATGGTATAATCCTTGCTTTACCCCAGGGGTGTCAAATTTAAGGCCCGGAGGCCAAATCCGGCCCGTGACTTAACTTCATGCGGCCCCACAAGAGCTTGCAAAGAATATAATATGTTTATTTTACGGTTACATGCCGATTTACAGAAGCAAGTTGCCCATAAACTACATGTCCCACAATGCATCTCAAATATGCCTTTTTCTTAGAATTTGACACTTTTTTCAAAATTTGACTTTTTTCTTAGAATTTGGCTTTTCTTTTTAAAACATTTTGTGACATGCTCACTGAAGAGAGTTGCAATTATTTTCCCTAGACTTCTGCTTTCAGACGTAGTTAATTATGAAGTTATTCCCCTATCCGATAATAATCCAATGCAGAGGCAATAATGTAATATAATACATTATTTTATATATATTAAATATTTATATATGTATTTTTATATATCTTAAAGTTACAACCGGCCCTTTGACTGCAACCTTAATGCTGATGTAGCCCTCGATGAAGTTGAGTTTGACACCCCTGCTTTAACCTAAGAGTTACTTTTTGCTTAACAAGTTGTTTTCTGAAATGCAACTTCATTTTTAATGACGGAATATAAGACTTTGATTGATTAAGACTCATTTACAGTAACAACCACAGTTAGTCTTCATAAGAAAAGGTATTTACATACAGCTCTAACATGCAGATGCTCATGGAATCAGAGGATTAAAAACTGACCAAATAACGGAAGCAGATAAAAACCAAGTTTATAAACCAAAAAAAAACTCTTAGCGTAATCAGCCGACCATTTCCGCTGCAATACTATTGCAGCTAATTAGCAATACCTTACTACACTACCTTCACTGGCAACATTAAGAAAAGTTATTATTACATTTAACTTTCATGCATTTCCGTCTCTCTAGTGCTTCAGGAAAATATTCATAATCCGTAAAGAGATGCATTTTCTTGTGATAAGAATTAGGGGGTTTGTACACAAAACATAACTGTATGGAAACGAGGTTAGAGCCAACATAAATGACTGTACAAGACACGATGTAATGAAATTGTTTGAGTTTGACTGGAAACCCAGGCCCAGCAGTTACTGTATGCGACACCTGCCTCACCCACAACCAAACTGCCTCACACACCCCAAGCCCCATATCCCCCCTTGTAAACGGATGATAGTGTGATCCACTTTTTTTAAAGTTTCCAATTATGAATCAACATCCCAATTATACTATAATAGAATAAAGAACAAATCATTAATGCATACATCTTAGTAAAAGAAAGTTACCTTTTTACGCAAACAGAACAGTGGCATCTGCATTTTCAGAACATTAAAACATAACACAAAATGAACTACTGTGATGAAATCTTATATTACAGTATAACAATAAAAAGGGCTAAATTGATTTAAAATGTTGAGGTTTTTCTACTTTGACAAAACAGGAGGAGAAAAGGGTTGAGGTGAATGTGACTCAGACTGAGTGGAGGGATGTAAGTGAACACATCTTAAGAATCCTTTGTAGTCTGAAAACAACATTTTCCGTACACATTCCTGAAAGATTTCCTCTTGGATTCAGCGTACACCGATGCATCATCCCTTCCTGTAATGTAAATTGGCGATGAGCAAATACTCCTATATGACCCTCTGATGTGATGACACATTTCTAAGAAAGGCCACAGAGGACTTCCAAGAATACCTCTAACTAGATACAACTATACAAATAAGCAAATATGAGTAATGCCAAAAGGCATGTGTGTGAAAGACACTTCTCAGAACATCTTGTTTCCTTTACAAGATTAAACAAACTGTTGCACTACTTTGTGAGCCCTGTCAGCCCACAGCAGAAGGTGGACATTTGTTTTTTCAAGTGTCCAAACAATAAGTGTAACATTTTCACATTTGCTCAACAGCACACAGACCAAAACAAACACCCTCCAAGGCAAGATGACTCCTCTTGCTACACCTCTTGCTACACCGTAGGACAGTCAACGACAAAGACAAACA
The DNA here is from genome assembly GCF_902827115.2 of Pseudochaenichthys georgianus. Classification (NCBI taxonomy): domain Eukaryota; kingdom Metazoa; phylum Chordata; class Actinopteri; order Perciformes; family Channichthyidae; genus Pseudochaenichthys; species Pseudochaenichthys georgianus. The sequence continues at coordinate 27,548,897 of NC_047515.1, forward strand.
GACTGATTGGCACGTGCACACGGTTTCTCTCTAGTTCTCACGCACGGAGACACACACACACACCAACAAACGAATACACTAACACAGGCTGGCAGAAATACACAACCCCTCCTACCCACCCATGCAAGCAGCTTGAATTGAAGTTCTAATCAAACTAAAGACAAAGAAGTCACGCCTACTCCTGAGTGCAAAAAGGGGTATAAAGTCTGAGGGACACCACACACACACACACACACACACACACACACACACACACACACACACACACACACACACACACACACACACACACACACACACACACACACACACACACACACACACACTAACACACACACACACACACACACACACACACACACACACACACACACACACACACACACACACACACACAGACACAGAGTAAGAAAGACAACACAATTGCCGCCTTTCTCCCAGTCAGGCAACTCCTAAAGCATTCTGCTGTTGCCGAATAAAGCCATGGATGGGAGGGTCTGTGACTAATTCTCCTCCCAGCGTTGTCCCGTTGGAAAGAGGGGGGTCGCCCCACACTCTTTGATATCCCTGCCTGTGCTCTTTCAGCCGCCCGCACTTTGTGAGAGCTAGAATAAAAGCAGACACAAAGCTTCCTGCTCCAATCCACACGCTGTCTCGGGGATGGGTAAGCGGGTGGGGAGAAAAGGATGAGGGGGGTTCCATTTAAATAGGCCAAACACCTGCTGGACTGAAGCCCCTTCCGCTCAAACACACTATTTCTCTCAAACCAGTGAGGCACAGAGATGATTGGGTTTAAACATCTATTCAGCAGCACTTTTGTATGAGCGATTAAACATTGGTAATAATCTGTGAGTGGAATACATGCAGCAGAAGGCATGATTTAATGGACCAAGAACAAAAAGGGAAAATGAGGAAAACTCTGATGAGGTGGACAGTGAGTGGGAGTTGAGGTTTTGATGGTAGGGGTGATAAGGTCACATTTACAAAAAAAATCGACATGGAGTTCACGCAGCACCAAAAAAAAGCAACGCCAATTTGGCCGGATCAAGAAAATGAATTCCCTACACACATACAAAAGCTAACAAATGCCTTCATTTAGACAGCTACAGCCGACAAGCACCCCTTTGAGCCACCCCAATAGGCTTAGTAATCCATTCCAAAGTGGCAGCTGTCAGAAGAAAAGTTGCTCTGCCTCTCAGACGGGGTTGCGTTTGTCTGAAGTGGATTTGGGTCTTTCTTCCTGCATGGAAGAAGGAGGGGTGGCCAAGTGTCCGGCTGGCGCTCTGTTCAGGGTCGCCCTGTGGGCTCAGCAGGCTGCAGTGAGCCTGAACAATCCTGCTCTGCTCTGGCCAGACAGACACCACACTGCCCATCAATAAAATCACCATGCTGTGTCTGCAACTCCCATAGGTTTCAGGTTCCATGGGGATTCAATGGCCCAGTCTGTCTCCTTACATCCAAAATACTGCTTAACTCTCATTCACTGCAGGATGGAAAGGCAGGACTCTTTAGAAACTTAAAAAGCAATTCATTAAACAGGTGATGTTTCACGTAACATGAATGTGTATATGAAATATCATGGGATGTAAAGCACACATGCATGTATAAAATTCAAGGAAAACCACATGCTGTGTCTGAAATGTTTATATCATTGAAGTTTCACTGGATTGTAATGTCTTTGTGTACACACATTCCAAATACTGTTAATCTAACTCATGTTCAGTCTTTCAAAGAAGTTTATTTTAACACACAATTGATATTTTAAGTAAAACTTATGTAAACTAAATCAACATGCTTTGTCCACAATCTGCATGCTCCTATATAATACAAGTTCCATAGATGTATTGGTCCAGTCTGCCAGTGCCTACACACATCCAAATACGGATATATTGTCTGTATTGACATAGTTACCTAAGAAGTTATTTGCTCACCTCACATATATTATATGTTATAACAAATAAATCATGTTTCTATTGCATGCATAGTGTAAAATACTATTTTATAAAATACATCCAAAATATATGTAAATATTCTGCTGCCAAGCTATAAAATGACTTATTATATTCTCATTATAATTATTCAAAAATATATGCACACACGTTTTCTAAAGTTCAGAATAAGAAAACGGAATATCTAACTAGAAAGCATGTAAATACTGCTGTGCTACAACCAAATAAGCCGTCTGTGGAGCAGTGGAGCTACTGGTAAACATCCCACACAGTGTACTCCCACTGCAATGAACGCATGCTGCTCATCATGGAAGAGGAAGATGGTAGTTCGCTAAGGCGAACACACCCCCACATCACACGGCCCGTCAAGAAGGGGCTCGTTGTTATTGTAGGCATCCCTGCATGCGCTCTGTCACTAGAAAGTATCGTTTCTCTAATAAAAACGAGACGAATCACACGCCAAACCCTGACGATACACTCTTAGTAAGGCATTGGAACACAGAGGAGAGTGATTTTGAGATGTGGCTGTGTATCAGACGGCTTCTCCAAGCATGATAAAAACCGATATTATTTTTGGTAATAGCTCCGTACTGGCTGTGTAGAGAAGGGGAAAACATGTCCACCTCCCATTTTCCTATGCATCAGCAATAGCCCCGATGGCTAGCGTGGCGGAGTGCGTAGCATGGTAGCTGTCCTAGCTTAACACCAAACAGCAATGGTAATGATTTAGTTTTGTGCATGATATCCGCCAACTTTGGCTAGTATGTATTAACCCGATACGTAGCATAATGCTGACCGGAGGTAAACACAACAACCTCCCGAGCAAACCTGCAACTTTAACACCGCTTACGACATGATAATAATGGTGTAGTATTAGCTGTTAGTAGACAGCTAGCCTGCGAGCTAACCAATCAGCTATGTTAGCCAAGCATCGCTATAAGGTTGACACCTCAATGCAAACAGCCAGCATTCGAGGTATTGTTGTAAATATTAAGATTTTTTTTTTGGGCAAAAATGCCCTATATGAAAACCCTAACAGGTAAAGTGGTTAATTAAAAACCTTTTCAGGGGTTAGGTTGCAGACAGACGCGAAGTTCACGTTAGCTTGTTACAAACCACAATTGTGGACCTCCTTAAAGTTGACATCTCTTGTTTTCAAACACATTACAGGTTATCTTGAAGGACCCGTGCTATAACACCACAATGAACCCTCGTTATTACAAACATTCATCGATGTTTATTTCATATTTCACTGTAAAAAAGAATATTAATGCTAACTGATGATAACTTTCACTGTGTTGATGTACATGAATTAGAAGGGAACATGCTCAGCCTTAAAGGCTTCACGTCAAGCTAATGTCAAGAAGCTAACTATTACACCATTTGTACAGCTCAGTTGCATACTGTGTTAGTCATATAAATATAGCCTATAAAGGGTTAGGTGTTTATTGTATTGCATGTTTTAATTAACTAGATCACACCAGTGTTTCTCTACAGTGTTTTGGTCGGGTTAGCAGACCAACGTTAGCACCAGTCCAACAAGCTGTGTGGATGTAGCCTGTCCTCACACTCCTCTGAGGGGAAGAAAACTTTATTTCCAGTAGGACCGTTGTGACTATAAATCTGAGAAACATTGGGTGTTTGTGTTGTTTGAAACCAAAGTCAACGTAATAACGCCTTACTGTAGAGTTTAAGGCCAAACAACCAACTCAAAGTTAACTGAGCATCCTGGAAATGACAAGTTTGCTTACAGTCACACTTAACGTTATGAGGAGGAAAATATGGTAAACGGTTGGGCAGAGTAACCGTTAGCCGTTCATCTGAAACGGGCTCTCCGTATCACCCGTGGCCGGCATTGGTCTAACTCTAACCGATGCTCCCGGGTTACAATGATGCAGTCCGGTGCTGTGCTTACCTCCCCGCTGCTCGAGTCACTCGATTCCCCCAAAACATCCCGAAATTTCTGCAGGTTGCCCCCGATAACCGAAGAGACCTGTAGTGCAGCATCAAACCCGGGTCCGAGCCCAGCTGCGATAGGGTGGGCTCCAGAGACATTTCGCAGAGAGGCAGTAACCCTAATTCGGCCCGCTCTCCTCCCGGTACCGGAGTTGCAGCTCCCTCCGGGCCGAGCGGGGAACCGCCACCGACAGCTGTGCGCCATTTTACACTCTCTGCCTGTCTGCCCTGCGATCAGAGATACCTCGGTGGGCGGAACCCTAACCCAGCACTCCACATAAACAACCTCTACCACAGCGCTGCGCTCTCACTGGCCGACACGTCGTTATGCAGGTTGCGGGGCGGAACTGAAGTAACCCCGACAATGCATTTTCTCAGCGGCCCTGTTCAGACTCTGCATGGCTGAATCCAAATCAGGTTCAGGGGCTTTGCCCGGGAAAGGAGCCTCGCACTTGAATCGTAAGCAAGAACAAGACCGTTGGCTTACTATTTTGTTTCCTAAAAAAGGACATTAAAAAGGACTTTCATAAGCTTCAGACAAACTTCAATACAAACCACAACAGAAGAAAACAATAGTAGCCTATTCATTATAATAGTTACCTGTAAATTAATCAATCAGGGGCGTTGCAATAAATCCTTCATCCCATTGAAGAGTGTTGCTCTGTTCCTCCAATCCCTTAAACACCACAATACTTGGTATTTTTTAGAATAAATGTTTTCTCTCTTTTAAAACTGCTCTGAAATGTTTGAAGCTAGAAAACTTCTGTACCCTGTCCCTGGTGCTGCAGCCACCTGCCAGCTGTAGGGTTTTTGGACATGATCAGCCTCTCATCAGGTGTGATCCTTCACAAAGTCTTAATTCAATTGAACTTCATTTCTGACATAGCCTATAGCTCAATATCAGTATACAATTGATAATAAAAACAACACAGAGATAAAAAATAATTGCAGATTACACATCCACAGTGACACATGCGTTAAATACATTAGTTTCAATGTTTCTAATAGAAGCGCCATACTGGGTCCCTCTCGTAAGCTTAGTTAGGGTCATTACATTTTTCAATATATTAATAATCACATACATTTGTACATGAAATTCCTCAGCAAGGACTAAAAGGTGGGAATAATATAGTCACAAACATACAATGAGTGAGCACTTGAGGAGCTTTAGCGATCTTCTGTATGCATCTGGAAATGCCACCTAAAGCTTTTTATTTTTTTTATTTTCAATCAAAAGTGGACTGTATCGAGTGGACAATCCAATAACAAATGTGCAATACCTACAGGCTGAAAGTGCTTCTCAATTCTCATTAATAGGGATTGTTAGGTTAAATGTTAAAGTTTATGATGTTAACTATGTGCAAGTTACAACCAGGAGCAGCTCCAAGCACTATTATAGGAGCTTGAGTGTCTCAAAACAAATTAGTTTGAGCTCTTAAAGATGTGAGAATTGTTAGTACATAGAGAACAAGGGGGGTTCTGGCTCTCAAAAATGTCACACATACCTGCTTACATTTCCTGACATATAGTCACCACTACTATACTGTTTGGAAATAGCCTGGAGACATTATAAAGAATGTTAAGGACCCTCAAACCTGAGACCCAGTTATTGACGGAAAATAAAATATTCTCATATTCATAATGTCCTTGAGATAAATGTACCTCAAGCTTGTTCTTAAACATGCGGCATTTAAATAATATACTATAATCTATATTTAAAGTAGTCTTTTGAGTTAAACTTCAATTTATTTGTTGTACATTCCCTATTTGTGGTGGTCCAATAGCAAAACACACATTTTACATGTTGCAATGTAGCCTACTTAACTATTGTCATATATCTGAAGGAGAACATTACAATGTGTTATATAACGCACATTAGTTTTATTTATTAATCATAATGTACATCCAAAATAAACATTTTATAATCACAATTAAAACAAAAATATTGCATTATAATTGAACCCATGTAATCATTCAGGTGGTAGATATTCAACATACAGTATGAGGGCATGCCAACTAATACATCATCTTTCTCACTTTTTGCCATTTTTTACAACCACACTCGATTTTGAATTAAAACTCTTTAATTGAAAAAGCTACTAAAAAAAGAGTCATCTTATTCTGATCCTCTTATATTCTACCCATAGCTCCCTGTAACACCCTAAAGAAACAAACTCATCATTATTTCTCTTTAGTATGAGATAAGTCAGATCCTCATTTACTGACATTAACGGCAAGGCTCTTGATTTTAGGCACCAATCTGTTCTTGACCCATTGATAATTTGTTTGCCCATATGTTAAAATAAATCAGTAAATTAGTTCAAAATACAAGATCAGGATACATCAGTTAATCTGGTGAATGTTTAATCAAAGAGTGAAAATTATTAATAAATACACTGCCAGTCAAAAATTATTGAACACCCTATAATTTAGCTTTTATATTATGTTTTGATCCAAAAATGTGATCATTGTACAGTAAAGACCTTAAAATCAACAAAATTAAGGTTTGAGTTTATTTATAAAATATTGTGATCTTTAAACATTTTTATGATAAACTAGCCAAATAACATTTCATAAATGTATGTTTCGCCCCCTGTGAAGCAAGATCAGCAAATGTTGAGACTTTCCGTGTCTCCATTTTTTTTAAACTAGTCTCGATGTATTTTTATCATGTTTCTGTGACTGCTTTTTGTGCCAAGAGCAGTTATTTTGTTTTTTTATAACTGCTGTGTGTCTCAAAGTGGCACTTCAGAGATTTTACACGAGGAAGAGTTTAATGTCATAAAAAGTACTCAGTGAAATGAATTGTATTATTTCTACTGTTGCTCTGAAAGGAGTTTTCTAAAGTCTGAGACATTTTTTATTACAAGTTGTGAGTAAAAATCTATTTTCCAAGGACTAAACACATTTGTTTTGTGTGGCCATCACACCACTGTTAATTAGTATTACTTTTTTAACCACTTTGAGCATACCTAGCAAGGCTACCAATGCCATGCTCAACCATTAACTGATTTTAGTATGGGATTTTAGTTAAGACTGGCCCCCAATAGAAAATAGGTTTTAGATTAGTGTTATTACTGAGTAGTAAGTTAAACACAGTTTAAATCCTTATCCAACAACCTATTAGTAAACAAGCTCTCAGACTCAGACCCTAATGAGATCTGTCATTACTACTTAATTAAAGGCAGGTGGACTTGAAGATGCAAAGACACTTAAATATAAAGGTTAAAATACAGAAAAAGTGTAGTCTGTATGGTTTTATGCTTCAGTATGCTTATAATAGTGACAATTATTTTTAAACATCTCCATCTAAATGTAGATTATCTCCACTAAAATAAAAGTCACACACATCAACTTCAGTTTTACCTTTGCTGTTGCCTTTAATTGCTCATTTTATTTACAATTCCGTTTGAGATTTAACCTAATATGCTGAAACGTTGGGTGTTCAAGAACTTTAAGAGGCAGTGTTTTCTCTTTCATGAAGTTAAATCCTAACCATTTCCTCCATGTTCTGCTTTAACAGTTCCCCAAAATACTCACCTTGCAGTATAAAATCTGGTTTGGGCCGGCTGGTCAGTCAGGAGTTCATTCAGTACATTCAACAAGTCCTGTTGAATCTGATGCTTCTGGCCACAGTTCTGATTGTAATAATGAGCTAATTAATACACAGTATTCAGGGAGAGAGACCAGCGGGTGCATCATGGGACTCAAACAGCTACTGTGTGGGTTGGTATGGATTTTGAAGTCGTCACCAGCCTGTGGGCTACAGTTTTGCCTGGACAGTTTTTCCCAGAGGGAATCCACGGAGCGTGAAGTCTGCATGTAAAGGCTAATGCAATGTTAGTCTGAAGAAATCCACAGAGGCAAGCACACCATGGATTAGACAAGAAGCAGAGGAGCACGCTAGATGTAAGCTGTGAAAGAAAACAGGGATGCAGTCATTGTTTATCACAGCGAGGATTCGCGGCTAGCCACTGGGTCCCAGCTGCTGCCTCTCCTGCTTATGCTTATCCAGCCACTGTAAGATCTGCTGCTTGAGTTCCTCGTTTGGCCTGATCTGGTCCATGGTCAGAGGACTGCGGTTGAAAGGGTCTGTCTGGTCACTACGAGGAAGACATATGTGTATAAATTAATGGCTACTTCTGCGCACCAAGCTTTCCCTTCAAGTCTATTGTGATGGTTAAAAGTGATCAGATTACAATAAAGACAAGATGTACAGTACCAATTTTGCTGCATACAGAAAGACAAATAAAGACAATTATTTCAGGTAACTCTAGTGCTTTTAGGAAGTACCCTACCTGAGGAGATGCCTTGCTATAGTTGAGCGGTCAACTGTGACACTGGAGGAAGGGAGGAGGACCGGGTCGAGCATCAGAGTGGACATGATGGGATCCAGGAACTCATCCGGGGCATCTGCATAGGTCTCCTCTTCCTGCTGCTGTCTGTCTGCATGGGGCTAAAGGAGAGGTGCAATGACAATGAATCCTTTGTGTGTTTTAACCTCTCTTTACCACAGAGAACATGGCAAAGATTCCTAAAAAATATTCTAAGTCTGGGTTCCCAATCTTTTTCTAGACATTATTTTCCAGGCCACTTGCAGTGATGCAGTGACACTGAACACGCCATACACTAACCTGTTCCTCTCTGTGGACGTCAAATTCATTGTTTTGACCGAGGCCTAACCCACATTTGAAACCAATTCTCCCAGCCAGAGATTAATGACGACACTAAAACTATTGCATACTAAACAAGTAGCAAGCAGCTAAACTAAACAACTGAACCATACAGTACATGCTTAACAATTTAACAGTTTAAAACAAGTTAGAAAGAAAGCACGTCTTGTAATGTCATCCAACCTGCATGACTTGACTTGAGGAAGTGTTCACAGCGTTTCCACAACAACAGAGTACCCTATTCAAAATGTTCCTGTCCATAAACTAGAATTTGAATCTTATATGATCCTGAACATAACCTAGAGCAGGGGTCACCAACCTTTTTTAGGGTGAGGGCTACTTTCAAAAAATAAAACAAGTCGGGGGCTACTTTTACTCCTTTTTTTTGTTTTTTTGCAGTGTATATATTTAGCACATTTTAACATTATTATATGCTGACCTTTAACCATTGTGTGCTGTTTGGGTCTGTGGGACCCGTTTACAGTGTTTACTAAAATAACATGTATTCAATTTAATTATTTTAACCTGCTTTATTTGGGGGTGGACGGGCCTCACCTTCTCTAGGGGGGTCCTCACCTCCTCTAGTGGGGTTCGGGGGCATGCTCCCCCGGGAAGATGTTTTTTTAAATGTTGAAGTTAAATGCATCAATCTGGTGCACTTTGAGCACAACATGAATTTATGGATACAGCTCTCAACACTCATATGGAAGGGAGCTGTATACTTTTCAATAATCCAAACATCTTTAGAATATGATCACAACCAATAACAAATCATTTAAACTTGTTTATTCTTATCTTATGTTACAGTTGGCATTATTTCTTTTTATTTATGCATATTTTACTAATCACTCCCCTTTTAAACTGTTTTTTTTTACTGTACTATAGTCAGTGTTGTGCTAGTTACTGAAAACCAGTAACTAGTTACCATTACTAGTTACTTCATTTCAAAAGTAACTCAGTTACTTTACTGATTACTTACACCAACAAGTAATGCGTTACTGTGAAAAGTAACTTTTTAGTTACTTAAAAAAAGGGCTCCCATTAATGCCCTTATAGCCTTCATTTCAGTACTGTTATTGCATTGGAGAATAATACAATCTGTTGGTCAACTTGACATGCATTATATGCAATCTGGATTGCATCGATATTAGCTGGCTTTCCATTTTTGTATATTTTTTCTCCAGGTAGTTGGAAAAAGTTTTCCGTTCCATATGCCGTGTGCCGCCCGGACATGGTATCATGCTAACTAGCTCCCTGAAAGCGGGTGACTCCACTGTAGCAATAGCCTGCATGTGTTCTACAACATACCGTGCAATGGCTTTATTGACTTTTCCCTGGCTAGCAGTCCCTTGGTTAAAATCCAGCCGCTGTTGCTAAGGTGGAGGTGGAGTGGCGTTGGCTGAGTCTGGGTCGGTCTTAGTTACTAGCTTCGTCCCAGCATGTTGTTTTTGCAGATGTTTTAAGAGATTTGAATTACTGGTTTGGGCAGTAGATAGGCTCTTTGACCCTTTGACCCGCCAGGACACAACTTACATTTAACAGAAACTTTCTTTTCTTTGTGCTCGACAAAAGTGAAATAGTGAGAATATCTAAAAGTGGAGAAACTAGACTTGAGCTCCGCCGCCGCCATGATAGTCTTGTTAGTAAACAACACAAACACGCCCACAGCCCGTCTCCGCATATGACACAGGAAGTATCTAAGTACATTTACTCAAGTAGGCTACTGTACTTAACTACAGTTCTCATCTCTGTTCGCCTGGCTGTTGACTATATAAAAAAACTAACGCAGTAACGCACCATTAGTCCCAACACTGACTATAGTACACATTGGAATGATTGATTTTATTTTTTTTTTCTTCTCTCTCTCTCTCTCTCTCTCTCTCTCTCTGAGGCTGTGTGCTCCTCCGTGGCGATGACGGCTTGCGTTAAAAAATAATAATAAACATATTTGTAAAGTGGGGGGACACAAACAGGATTTTGAAACGAGCGGTGGAAATTACGCCATGCGTGTGTGTGCGTCAAGTGGAATAAATATATATGCAACTCTGCCCCTCATGTGTTGTATAGGCTGGCACGACTAGGCTGTGTTCAATGGGGCTGATGTGTTGTGTAGATTCTGCCAGAAGGAAAATCAGCGGGGAGGTGCCACATTGTTTTTCTTCCCGACTGTAACGCTGGTTCCGCAAATCAAGCAAGAACGTGATTGGTCGATATTCATTGTGGGGGTGGGGGGAGGAGGGGTGTTAGATAGATATAGAGTTGTAGATAGAGTTCACTATGATTTAGTTTCCTTTATGCATAGGGTAGATTCTTTTAATTACATTTCCTTTTTTGTTTTGTGTATTTTGTAAATTTTGGATTTGCTTGGCGAGCTATTTTTAGAACATGCCCCGCAGGCGACTCACGTTGCCCCTGCGGGCGACTCACGTGTTGGCTACCCCTGACCTAGACCATTAAGATGAAAATCTTATCGCTTTCTAGCCCTTGGCAGTCATTAATAAATGATAAGCTAAAAATAGGAGAATTTTGAAATAATTTTCCTGGACGTTTTCAATGACTGAGAATTGGGCAATCGCTTTTCCAGGATCTGGGGGAACCCTGCAAGACAAAAGATACCTTTATTTTATCAGCAAGGAGTCCAAACGCCACGATCATGTCCCCAGGCTTGTTTATCTTCTTCAGCACCCTCACTGTTTGGGAGAAGAGGGCGGCAGAGTACGATCGTCCATCCTTTGGGACTGTAGCACAGAAATTCTCCTCATCACTGCCAAAGACAGAAACAAAATTGTATTTACATATTAATTGGACCACAATAATGATCACACTCAGCAATGTCCCACTGTATTTCTTCTTCAGAGGATATAGCACCAATAAGATAACGACAGAAAACAAGAGAATATGTTCAGTGTTTACTACATACCCCAGATTCAGGTAGATGGTGCAGATGTCAGAAACAAGCTGCTGGGGCTTGAAGTCAAACTCACTGAAGTCCTTGACTTTAAGGGCCCCCATCTTAGGGCCCACTAAGTGCTGCAGGAAATAATTCAGCATGGAGATGATCCTCTCAGCCAGGAAGGGATGCACGAAGATCCCCTTGATGTCTGGAAAAGAGAACTTTGTTAAAAGCAAAACACACAAGGGAGGGGGGAAGACACACTTTAAATGGATGAATCAACATGAAGAATCAAGTGTTTTCTGACCTGATGTGAGGAAGGCCAGGGTGCCGATGGTCTCATTAGACATGATGTTGTGGAAGCGTCCCAGCTGTCCCAACATCTGCAGGCTCGACTCCTTCTCTCTCCGGGCATCGGGGGCCAGGCCCTCCCACTCCCCTCTGTCCCGCTCCAACTGAAGGACCTTGATTTTACTCAGGTACTATGAGATAAGATAAGATTTTTTTAGCTAATGAAAAACTTAAGTCATTAATTACGTTTATATGGCCATCATCGACTAATTCTGTGCCAGATGTTCTCCTTGTGCACAGTACTTTGTGTTTTTATGCAAATGTGACCTTTACCAAAAAATGAATGCAAAGTAAGCACAGCAAAAGATTAAATAAACACCAGACAAACAAAGCATAATGGTACTTGACTATAAACTAGACAATAGTAATGTAATGGACAAGTTTATTTGCCATATTGGTGTCAGGTGGTGCATGTTTGAATTATCTTACCTGAATAGCCTCATCCAGTAGGAAGATGGCATCATTCATCAGGAGGTTCAGGAACCTGAGGAACAGAGGGGGGTTCATGGCCTCCAGGTTCTCAGATGCATAGTGCGCCAAGTGCTGAAACAAGAGATGTCAAACTTAATAAAGAGCCAATTTAGATCAATCTGCTCGACAAACTACAATTTTCCAATACATAAAATCCCCTGGTGATAAACCATAGATGCCCGTTTCAGCCCTCATACTCTCTACTGCCTTCACTCTGTCATGAGTCATGAGTCAAGAGTCAAGAGGCCTAAGCCAATCTTTGCGTTCATTGAGTGAAACCAAATGACACACCCTGGACAGTTTACCCGGGCCGTTTTCTTTCCTCTCTACTACTCCTCTAGAAATAGACACAATTTGAGTGAGTGGTGATGAGAGTGAGGAAACATTGGCATTTTGGCAGAGTTTTTTGTTGTTCACCAAAAATCTAGGTCTGCTCTTGATGAAGTTTCCCCATCGTAAACTCTGTATACACCTAGGAGCGGCCGACCAGCCGATACTTGTCTTTGACCAACATTGTAATGTTCATTATTAAGCCAAGAGTGGTGATTTCCTTCTCACGGATTTCAAAAGTTGATTTCTACCTATTGGAACAGCATGCAACATGATTAAGACAGGATTAGATATTAAGAGAGCACACACCAAATACATTTAATAATTAAACACGTGAGACTTGAGGCCATTCAATTTTTGTTTACAAAAATGTAAAACATTGAAAACAGTTTACTTGGATGGAAAAACTCAAAGTCAACAGTTGTTGTTTTTTACCTTGATACTCTCTCTATAGCTTTCTTTTGTCCACATGTACTTGAGGATGGGATACATGGGTCTCCTGTAGTTGAATTTCTGTTCAAATTGATGAGGGTCACCTAATAAAAGGAATGGGAAAAATAAAGGAAATCAAACATTGCTACTTTCTTTTTTCTTCAATTTCTCTTTTGGATGTTTGTTTTCATCATAGGCGGCCTTACATAAAGTTATTTTCACTAGGTGATTGTACTTGTGACAGCACCTGAACTGGACTTTTCAAGGGGACTTTATATACAGTTCGATGCTGCTTGCATCACTACGACGATAGCATATACAAAATTGTGAGGAATACAATACCTGTGAACTCGATGTCTACAAACACAGAGATGAGGGCCTCGGCCAGCTGAGGTGCGTGTCTATAGGAGCAGAAGGCTCTCTCTCGCTGGAACACGATTGGCTGAATAGCACCAGAAGCCACCGGCTCCATGTGGGGCATCACCGCCTCTAGGACCTCCGCCAGCTTTGCTCTTAAATGAGGGTTCTTCATCCTGTTGTGCATGCAGGACAGAGGGGATTGAGCCAAACACTCTAAGGCGGTCTGCATCATTCAAACCCCATTGGACATCAATTATTCCTTTCAACTGACAACAATCGCTGATATAGTAGATGTAGTTTTGTACCTCTCTATGTTTCCCATGAAGACAGTGATGAAGTTAAGAATCTGCTCCAGACTTTCTGCAGAAGTCTCCAAAACATCGTCAGCAAATCGACGCAGGAAGATGAAAAAATCTCCCATGTTTTCTGCAAAGAACTCTGTCGGAACAGGCACACAGAAGTGATGACTATCATAAAAAGGTATGTTCAGCATCAATGAATCATTTTACCACAAGTGATGAATCCCTTCCTTGCATGCACATAGCTGCCCACTGCTCCTAGTACTAGGATGGGTTAAAAGCAGAGACCACATTTCACTTTGTGTGCTGTGTGCATGTATGTGTGACCATTAAAGAGGGTTTCATTAATTTATAAATTAAATATTGAAGTATCACCTGTTTAGTTTAGTTTAGTTATTTGTTTCGAGCGTGTAAAACTAAAGAAAATACAAATGACACAAAAGATGATACAGACATGATACAGTACTATACAAATGAATGCAATAACAAAACGAATATTTAATTAATAATTGAATAATCTGTAGTATCATTGTCTGATATCAATAAACAACAAAGCTTTAGCTAATTATTTAATCCGACCCCTTCTCCCTTTTTAAACATTTTTTTTTTCTTTTTACATCTTAATATATGTTAACATACAATATCAATGTATACTTTAACCTTGAATAATTTATATAATCATTCATATAATATATACAGGCAATATATAATAATATATGGGATTTGTATAGTGCTTTTCCTAATGCTCAAAGACGCTTATATATATTATATAAGCAGAGTTAAAGGTTTTAATGTAATGGTCCAAAATTATTTTAACTGACATCTCTTTCTGAGCCTGAACCCGACAGGGAAATATACATCTTAAAATTCGTCGTAATATCATAGGAAAAGGATTTCTATCAATTATTTGTTGAAGTATAAGTTTACACAACACACTTTTAAACATGCTCCAATTACGAGATAACACATAAAAACATGAAACAACCTGATGAGATTTAAGCATGAAAAATGTATAGAAATGAAATGTCAGCCTCCCTTGAACCCACTGATCAATCAAAGCTTAAGATTGAGCGGCTTTATGTTCAACTGTGTTTGTAGTGCAGTGGGAGACCTGACCTACCTGGTACGTAGCAGAGCACAGTGTTCTGTAGGGGGGGCAGGGGGAAACTGAGTGCTACATGTTCAGGCCCCTGGTTCCCCACACCCAGCTGAACGAGCAGTGCAGCCGAGGAAGCTTGGAGGCTAAGGCAGCATTGCAGCATGGCAGGCTGAGTGGTGGCAGCTTTGGTAGACAGGTAAACAATCATCAGACGCTCAAACTGCTCCAGCAGCTGATCCGACATGGGGTTGCCCGATCGCTGGGCGTCCTGCCACGTCACCTGGAGCCGGTGGAGAGACTGGTTCATCTTCACCATCTGCTCGTGGAGTCTGCACATGCACGCCACAGAAGCATGGAAACAAACAGAAAAACACAGTACGGGTTAATGCTGACATATGGAATGAATATGAGGAACATAAGGTATGCTACATTTCTGTGGGGTATGTAAAACAGGAAGTTTATTTATTTATTTATGAAAGTTCTTTGAAGGTATGCACCTGTGGAAGCCGAGATGCATGGTGAGTTGTGTGAGGATGAGGTTTTCGGTCAGCAGGCTGTACGACTGCGCAGACTCCACCGGCTGCTGGGGGGGCAAAGGGATCAGACAGGTTTCCTTGTCGAGATCTGGCGTAAGAGATTGGGAATTATTTAGACATAAAATGTAGTTTGTACAATTGTAAAATGATAAATGCTATAGATCAAAACTGCTATGAGCCCATTTATAAAGACAATACAAACACCAGAGCAGCTGCACGAATACTTAAAATTATGATAATGTATTTTAACTGGTAAAATTGATGCTAATTTTCAAATGTAATAACCTCTGGCGTGCACATTGCGATTGCGCCTCTCTTCCTCGCTCAGCTCTTTGAGGGCACAGTAGGTGGGGTTAAAGGTCAGGAGTTTGGGTGACCGCGGCCGGCAGAAGGGCTGGCACAGCTTCAGCAGTGCTGCACCCAAGTTTAAGAAGAATGCATCTGAAGCGTACATCTGGAAGAAGATCTCTGGCATCTGATTGGCCCATATCTTGGCCCGGCCGGCGTTAGCCTGCAGACAGCCGCCCAACCACGAGAGCAGCAAGTGACGCGTCTCACTGGATCGCTGGAGCAGGTTTTTCAAAATCTGGTGAAGCTTGTCCTGAAACTGACCCATAAACTGCAACACAAGGAGAGTAAACATCGTTAGACAATGACGTTTGGAGCAACATCAAGCTGAAGAGAGTCTCTTTACCTGGTGGATGTTGGCCTCCTGGACCTTTGTCTCCTGGGCACTGGAGCGGGAGGGGTTCAGGAAGTAGCCATGTCCCTCCACCACACCTGGGGTTCTCAACAAGCAGGAGATACTCAACACTGTTCCCAGCAGGGTCTTCTGGTACTGCAAACCATTAGCTGGGTCTTTGGGCTGAATGTGTTCCACCAACACCTTAAAATAAAATAAAAAGAACTGAGTGAAATATTCGGCCATGTCTGTTTATCTGAATATGATTATTTGATGTACTGTGAATTATTGTATATTGCTCGATTAGTGGTGGGCAATGAACTTTGTAGTTGTTGTCAGTAGTCAAAGTTATGATAAAAGGTATGAACATCTGTGTGTTTCTCCTGACCTTGGCAATATCTTTATGGTGGCTGAAGTAGAGCAGGATGTCTAGGTAGGAGTAGAGGAGAGGTTGGCACAGGTCCAGGTCTTTGATGCGTCCCTGGAAGATATCCAGCACCGGTACCATAACCTCCCCAAAGGTGCGCACCTCCTGGTCGGAGAGCAGGCCAGCAATGATCTCCTCCAAAAACTCAAACACCTCTTCTGGCTCTGAAACACATCGGCTTTGTAAGAAACAGAGAAGAGTAGAATCAAGGCAAAGCTTTACCGAGGCAGGAAAGAAACAGTCCTGAACCTACGTGCTGCGCGGAAACCTTCCAGCAACAAGTCCAGAAGCTGTTCATAGATGTTCTGTGTGACGTAGATCTCTGGGGTGAGCAGAACTGTCCGTGTGTTGGAAACTGTCAGGTTCTTACAGCGTACAGCGAACGACAGCAACTTCTCCGGGACCTTCGTCACCTAATACACAGATAATCCAGTCACTAAATTATGAAAGAGCATGGGTTATTAAATTGTATTCAATTCAAGGCTTTATTGTCATGCGCAAAGTAGCTACAGTGTAGATATGGCAATGAAAGACTTAAGTCCGAGGCTCCTCCAACAATGCAACATGAATATATATAGGACATGAAAGAAATTAAACCAATACAAATAGTGAAAGAAATAACAATAGAAATAGAATAGTGCAAGAGAATGTTGTGAGATGTGCAAGTAAATACATATACAATAGTGCAAAAGGGTTATTTTTCTGTTCCAATTAATGAGAATATTTACAACTGGTAATCTCTGAAAAAGATTAGTTAAAGTGCTACGATAACAAGTCCTGTAGAAAAAACTCGCACCTCTTCTTTGGACCTCTGGTAGCAGGCGAAGAGGTAACGGATGGCACTCGTGTCTCCAGCGTCACGGTCAGCTGACAGGTTGACAGCGCTGCACGACGTCATGTAGATGAGGTTGTTCCCCGGCTCTAGCACCAGCAGACGGTTGAACAGAGCCTAAAGACACAAATCAGTCTTACTTACTCACTAATACATTTTTGAAACATCCTAAAATGATAGAAGTTCTTAACATTTAGTAGAAACAGGATGTGGGACAAATGGAGTGATGACACAAAAAGACGTCAGACCTGTTCTATGTTATCCGCGTCCAGCCAGTCCTGTCCATCCAGATCTGCAGCCATCTCCTCCAGGTAAACACAGCGAGGGGGGATCCCATTACCTCCTCTCAGACTGGAGTCACCTAAGGGTGAGAACCAGGGTCCTTAAAATAAAGTCATATTACACAAAACAACCTATGAAGCTTAAAGGAACAGTTGACCATGACATCCAAATGACATGTCCACAGACACAAACAGACTCCACAGGGAAAACAATACCAGCAATGCTGTCGCAACTGGCAAAAAGACACATGGGGGATTAAATGCAATTAATGTTTTTACTGGTTGATTTCAAACTGAGGTGCAAAAGAATTTATTAATGTGAAAACAGGGGGACATTTAACATTCATTTCCTGATCACCATCACACACCCTTAGGTGGTCTCAGTGGTCGAGAGAGTCAGCAGCAAGACTTTAGTGTGCAAGGTCTTTGTATTGTCAAGAACTATGAGTCATTTGTTGCAGTGTTTACAGGAAATGACACTTTCAAGTCGCTAGAGCACTGGAAATAACAGGGGGACAACAGAGCAGACTTAACATGATCAGACAACTTCCTGTCTGTCTGCCTAATGTCCCTTCCACAAAAAAGGAAGTACTGCAGGGAAACGTGATGAACTGGAAATGTAAAAAGGTCAATGAGGATTATCTGACTTGATTCTCCAACATCGTCTCACACCCAGAGATTCAGGCTGCGGCCCCACGAGGACGAATTTGGCCGTTTGCGTTACTGTTTAGTGTCATATAGACTGTTCGGCCACACGAGGACGACCGAATACAGCACTAAACGACTGAGGAAACGACAACGGGTCCCAAGGTGGATAGAAATGCATACGCCACTCTCTGGGGGGTCAAACAGCTCCGTGTGTGCGCCCTATACGGACATTTTCAGATCACTGATAGTGATTGCACAATAGCCCCGCCTCTCCCCACCTCTTCTGCTCACCTCCGCTTACCCCGCGCCAGTGCTGAAGTGTTTTGCCACCAACAACAACAACAATGGCGGATCGCAGAGTTGCTATAGTGCTCCGGACGCTATTGACCATGCTACAGTTGTTTGTGCAACATCTACAGCAATAATGATGAGGCAATAGCCCCGCCTCTCCCCACCTCTGCTGCTCACCCCCGCGTCAAAGTAAACTGCACCCTGAATTCAGATTATTTATCTTTCTCTCGCGAGTGAAGTCTAATCTGACAGGACGGAGACACGCAGCTCTGCTCACCTGAAGCTCCTCCCGCTGCAGCAAAACACACACTTCAAGTCAGATCATCACCCTTAGCTATTTTAATTACCTCTCAAACTAAACTAGTTATAAATATGTTTATGTTTACTGTCGGCCGGGTCACTGATTACTGGATGAGCTTCTGCATGAGACAGACACTGACGCTGTCTGAAGAGAGGGAGGAAAAAGAGAGGCTCCGTGTATTTTATCATTATATTATATAGAGTCGTTATTAATTTTTTTAAAGCTCAATAAATAACAAAGAAGACCTTTGACCAGCACTTTTATAATTTTGCGATTGCGTTTGCGTTAATCCTATGCGTTTAGCCGTTTTCGTCCTCGTGGGGCTTCACACTGTCATCTTTGGCTTTAAAGGGCTACAATATAAACAAATCCCAGCTGCTGGTTCATTATGAACATAAAGCTAGAGTCTGCTATCGTGATATTGCCGAAAGTACTAGTAACTACTTCTACATCTATAACGATAGTTACGGCTGTAACTACGGTTCTATGAGTCCCGGATGACCGCCAGAGGCGGTGCTTTAGCACTGGATATGTCCATCGCGCGCATGCGCAGCTCGAGTACCAATAACAACAAAGTCACCTGTGACCCACGTGACACCGGCTATATCAGCCGGTATTGTCAGAGGATCTGTTCCCCGAATCTTCTCGCGAGCACACAAGAATTCTGAGTGACAGGGAACTCTGGCCGTCATCCGGGACTCATAGAACCGTAGTTACAGCCGTAACTATCGTTCTATTTCGTCCCTACTGACCGCCAGAGGCGGTGCTTTAGCACTGGATGACTTATACCAACAATGTCATGAAGAATCCAAGCCCTTGCTCACCACTGGAAGCAGCGGAGCTCGACAAAAGGACCACGCCCAAAGAATGGGGAGTGGCGACATTGACCTGATGACAACTGGAGAATGTGCCAGAAGACGCCCACGACGCCGCGGCGCAGATGGTCTCCAGGGGCACCCCTCTCAGGGCAGCCCAATATGTTGAGATGCTCCTTGTAGAGTGGCATCTCAGCCTGATGGCAGGGGGCGGCCACTGGCCCCGTAAGCCTATGAGATGGTATCGACAACCCAGTGGGGCAGCCACTGGTTAGAGGGCCTAACCTCCTTTAGTGCCGCCAGGGCAAACTCAAGAGTTGCTCCTCCTGCCGTATACAGGCAGTAGCCTTGATATACGCCCTTTGGGCACCCCCAGGGCACAGCAAATTCGATGTGCCGTACTCCTGAATGTCAAAGCGTGCCAGCTGGGCAGGCTGATTGAAGTGGGTTTGTGGAAGGACCCCGGGCGGGAATGCCACATTTGCCCAAAGGGCAACGCCTGAGAGTCTCACCTCGGGCATGTATTGTTTATGGAGAGGACATGCAACTCCCCGACTCGCTTCCCTGAGGCTATGGCAAGCAGAAATGCTGCCTTCGTGGGCAGCCTTTGTTAGGAGATTTTGGTGGACAACTCGTCCGCTTTCTTAAATCTCCTCGCGTCCCTACACAAGCCGTTATCTTACAGGAAGGAAACCCAGAGCATACAAGTAACCGTGTAACAATAATCAATTTTAATGGTAATATACAATGCAATACAATCAAGTACAGTACAAATTAAATACAGTTTATCTGTGGGATCCCATAATTACCTGTGCCAGCGAGAGGAGAGAGAGAGAGGCACACCGCGGGGTTCCTGTCTAAATACTTCGCTGACCAGAGGAGGAGTTATCTGCGCCCCCCTTCCAGACCAGTGATTGGCTGCCCAAATTAGTATCAACAGCTCACATCTTAAGTTCCCCAATCCCAGTGGCTCAGCTTCCTTATCACAGGGATCTGAGATGACTGTATGTTAACTCCACACCTTCCCCCTCTTCCTTTTGTCCTCACAAAACCAAATGTTCACAGGCCCCAAAAACAGTTCACAGTTTTCTCACCCAAATCATTTTCCCTTTTTAAGCATCTTGATAGTTTACTAACATGAATACATACAAATATTTCCTCACACCACCTAAGCCCCACCTGGGCCAGGGGCTCGAAGGGAGGAGATGATAGGGCATCCGGCAGCAAGGGCAGGTCCCAAGCCGGAGCCTTCGGGGTGCAAGGGGGACGCTGCCGTAAAGCCCCTCTCATAAAGAGGGACACCGACCTGTGGCACCCCGCCGTGGCGCCGTCGACCCGAACATGTCGGGCAGAATCGCAGCCACATAAATTCAGAGTGGAGTGAGAACGTCCACTATCTAGAAGGGACTGTTGTCTAAGCAACAATGTACATGCTGTCCCCAAGGAACACGCACATTCTTGCCCCCCAGTTGGGGTAGAAAGTGCGTGAGTGCAAGCTGCACGGCCCGAAGCTTTAGCTCGTTGACCTGGCGCGCACTCTGCTGGGCAGACCGCTGACCCTGACCGGTCCTGCCCTGCCGCACTGCACCCACCCTGAGAGACATGCACCTATGGTGATGGTCTCCTGGCGGGATGGGATGGCGCCCATGGGCACGCCTACCAGGAGATAGGCCCTGCCCCTCCAGCGTGACGGAGAGTGGAGCAATGCTGCGACACCCTGACTTCACTGTGCCTGTGACACTTGGCGTCCAAGTGAAGGCTGTTCAGCCACATCTGCATGGGGCGCAACGACAGCGGGCCTAAGGGCCCAGCGGCCGAGGCAGCTGCCAGTCTGCCCAAGGGCCGGAGGAACTGAATATAAGGCACCCTCTTGCCCGGCCCACGTGGAAGTAGGCATCCCTCGGTTGAGAACCACTCCACCTGTGCGTATGCAGTAGTCAGCATATAGAATGGCAGCACCTCCAGGAATCTGTTGATTCCTCTGAGGTCCAAGATCGGGCGAAATCCGCCGACTTTCTTGCTCACGAGAACGTATGCCGAGTAGAACCCCCTGGCTAAGCAGAGGGTCTTACTGGGTTGATTGCGTCCTTGGACAAAGGACGGACAACTCTTGGCCCAGAGGTAGGGCCCCTGCCGGATCGCTGACGACTGTCAATTAGACCCAGCCGAAGGCTAGGGGCCGGAGCTGCGGTCCGTACCCCTGGGTTAAGGTGAAAACCACCCAAGGGACGGAAGTACAGACTGCCCAGAAACTGAGCTGCTGCTGGGAAAGCAGCTGCCGACCACCCCGGGATTTCAGAGCCCAGACCCCCGGACCCTGGAGCCTCTTGGGGGGTTCTGGGAAGGCTCTGGGGCACGAGGCCGCCTGGAAGGCGGGCGACATGGGGCACAAAAGTCATTGGGAGGCGGTTGAGTGGGCCACTAAGACCTCTGCAGACCACCCCTGTAATCCGGCGGCTGAGAGCGGCTGCTAGAGCGGCCCCATGGCCTGCTGGGAGTGGGCACAGGTCTGCGAGGACCCGAGTGCTGCTGCCTGGTCTGCCCTGAAGGGCCAAGAGGCGACTTCATCATGCCCCTATCGGCAGCTAGCCAATCCACTTTAGAGGACAGCCTGTTTCTAGTCCTTCTATTGGGGGAGCACACATAGCCATCGCTCCCTCAAGTCGCCGGGAACGGCCGAATTGATCTGGAGGAGGACGTGACAAGGAGAGGTGTCTGTTGGCTGCTGCCAGACGTTCCACCTCAGTGATTCTAGCCACTCTGAGCACCCGAGGCATGCAGCTACAGCTCATGCAGGCGTTTACCGTGAAAACCTCCCTCAGATGCTCGAATTTCGTCCCCACTGACCGCCAGAAGCGGCCGAGGCAGGAGGGGCAGCGGTCGTGGCCGTCCTCGGGCTCAAGAGAAGCCATACAGGCGCTACATGAATGAACCATTCTGTAGGTAGCCAGATGCAGCGTAGCCGGGAGCAGGTGCGGGAACACAGCCTTCACCAGCTACCTGCTTAATGGAAAGAGTAGAGCGTTGCTGCTACTCGCCGAACAGAAAAGGGATGTAATTACACCCACGTTACCGGCAGAGGGAGCGGGAGCAAGAGCACTGCCTTCACCTGGCTGGATTAATAAACACAGCGTCTACCAGGAGCGGGGGCGAGAACACTGCCGGCTGAGTTAGAGACGAATGCCAGATGCAGCATAACCGGGAGCGGGTGCGGGAACACAGCCTTCACCAGCTACCTGCTTAACGGAAAAACAGGGCAGTTCCGCGTCTACCAGGAGCGGAGGCGAGAACACTACCTTCACTGGTTGAGTTAGAGACGAATGCCAGATGCAGCGTAACCGGGAGCGGGTGCGGGAACACAGCCTTCACCAGCTACCTGCTTAACAGAAAGAGTAGAGCCGCGCCGCTACTCGCCCAACAGAAATAGGGATGTAATTACACCCACGTTACCGGCAGAGGGAGCGGGAGCGAGATCACTGCATTCACGTAGCTGGATTAGTAAATAAGGCAGTTTACCAAGAGCGGGGGCGAGAACACTGCCTTCACTGGCTGAGCTAGAGGCGAGTGCCAGATGCAGCGTAACCGGGAGCGGGTGCGGGAACACAGCCTTCACCAGCTACCTGCTTAATGGAAAAAAAAACAGGCAGTTTAGCGTCTACCAGGAGCGGGGGCGAGAACACTGCCTTCACTGGTTAAATTAAAGACGAATGCCAGATGCAGCGTAACCGGGAGCGGGTGCGGGAACACAGCCTTCGCCAGCCACCTGCTTAACGGAAAAAAACAGGCAGTTTAGCGTCTACCAGGAGCGGGGGCGAGAACACTGCCTTCACTGGTTAAATTAAAGACGAATGCCAGATGCAGCGTAACCGGGAGCGGGTGCGGGAACACAGCCTTCACCAGCTACCTGCTTAACGGAATAAACAAGGCAGTTTAGCGTCTACCAGGAGCGGGGGCGAGAACACTGCCTTCACTGGTCGAGTTAGAGACGAATGCCAGATGCAGCGTAACCGGGAGCGGGTGCGGGAACACAGCCTTCACCAGCTACCTGCTTAACAGAAAAACAAGGCAGTTTGGCATCTACCAGGAGTGGGGGCGAGAACTGCCTTCACTGGTTAAGTTAGAGACGAACGCCAGATGCAGCGTAACCGGGAGCGGGAACACAGCCTTCACCAGCTACCTGCTGAACGGGAAGAGTAGAGCGGTGCTACTACTCGCCGAACAGAAAAAGGGATGTAGCTACATCCGCATTACCGGTAGAGGGAGCGGGAGCGAGAGCACTGCCTTCACCTAGCTGGGTAAAATAAAGAAGCTTAACAGTATACGCAAGACGTTAGCCGAGCGGCTGCTGCTAACGATCAAGCGAGATCAAGTCAAATAACACACATGTTTAAGACCAGATAACTAGCTTCTAAAGAAGAGAATAGCACAGAGCCGTAGTTACAGCAGTAACCATGGCCAGGGCTCACACGGCATCTAACCGTAGTTACAGTAGTAACTATGGCCAGTACTTACACGGCATAGAGCCGTAGTTACAGTATTGCCTATGGCCAGTACGTGCACGGCTTGGAACCGTAGTTAGAGTAGTAACTATGGCCAGTACTTACGGCTTAACCCCGTAGTTACAGTATTAACTATGGCCAGTACTTACACAGCTTGGAACCGTAGTTACAGTAGTAATTATGGCCAGTACTTACGGCTTAGGACCTTAGTTACAATAGTAACTGTGGCCGGTGCCTAAAAGTGTCAGCCAACGGCTGCCCACTAGACCATATCATATTGGGAGGATGAAATCCTCCTTAATGGCCATACATGCAGAGCACACGGCACACACAGTGAAGATTGTCCTCTGCATATCGTCCTAGTGCTAGGAGTCTAGTACTAGGAGCAGTAAATACAACGATATAGCGCTACTGCAACCATACCATGCGTTTACCGGGAGCGGGAGCGAGAGCACTGCCCTCACCGGCTGAGTTAAATAATTAAGCTTAACCGTACATGCAAGGTGTTAGCCAAGCGGCTGCTGCTAACAATCAAGCAACCAAGTCAGAACACAATGTTAAGACCAGATAATTAAGCTTCTAAGAAAGAGAACAGCCCGCATAGAACCGTGCCTGGTTACAGTAGTAACCGCACATGCCGAGCACACAGCACCCGCCGTGAAGATGTTCTCTGCATATCATCCTAGTGCTAGGAGTCTAGTACTAGGAGCAGTAGTACAACGATCTAGCGCTACTGCAATCAAACCCTATGCTACAGGGAGCGGGAGCACTGCCCTGAGTTAATAGTTAAGCTCAACAGCAAGGTGTTAGCCAAGCGGCTGCTGCTAACAATCAAGCGACCAAGTCAGAACACAAATGTTAAGACCAGATAATAGCTTCTAAGAAATAGAAAGTACTTACCTTACTTTCTGCATCTAAACGAAAAACGGGTTTAAAGTATGACCCTCTGGGCTTCCATACTAAATTGAATGAGGGACGCAGCCAAAGCTGGGACTCAAATGCTAATGATAGCTCGGGCACAACGCCACAAGCAGAACTTTCAAAAGAGCATAAGGGCAACTTTATGGGAGAGGAAGCGGGAACACTGTCGTCACCAGAATGTCTAAGCCACAAACAATAAGACGGTAATCAGGACAACTTGGCTGGGAGCGGGTGCGGAAACACAGCCATCACCAGCAACAAGCTGAAACAAACCTGTCTGTCGAGGCTCTGCACAGCCGGCCACAGCTCCTGGAGGACGCGTTTAACGACCCGTAGCTCCGACTGTCAGTCGCGAAGCTGCACGCGGCCAGCTGTTTGCAGAGAAATCCCTCAGATCAAACGTTCAAACCTGAACGCTGTAGGCTCCAAAAACGTAGCCACGGTACCCTCGCGCAGCGAGAAGATGAAAGGAACAGATCCTCTGACAATACCGGTGTCACGTGGGTCACAGGTGACTTTGTTGTTATTGGTACTCGAGCTGCGCATGCGCGCGATGGACATATCCAGTGCTAAAGCACCGCCTCTGGCGGTCAGTAGGGACGAAATAGAACCCTATTCTGACTCTCTGACAGGGTCAAACTAACATCTAGTTGTGTCCATTTATATGGGTCACAACCCTGATATGGATTGGATCTAACATGAAAGTTTCCTGACATGACAATAATATTTAAATGTTATTTAATCATGCAAAACCAAAAGTGAGAGAAAGCAAACTTGAAAAGAAGAAGAGAGAAGGGAGCAAAAGCAAAAGCAAAAGTGAATCTGATAGAAGAGGAGGAATTTAATCGGAACACTTTGTTGTTGTTAATTTACAACAAAATACACTTTTTATCAGTAACTTCAATGCAGACCATAGTCTCTGCTAAATGTACCAAGCAGAATTGAGGCAGTGACAGCTGTCTCATATTATTGTGTTCATCATATAGTCAATGGAATTTAGTCCCACGCACATATTCTCTATGAAAGGAGTTAGGGCTTCTCAATTAATCGTATTTTAATCGCGATTACGATTATGGCTTGCAACGATTACGAAAACAACGATTACGAAATAAAACGATTATTTTTTTATTATTATTATTACTTTTTTTAAATAATTTTTCTTTATTGTTGGTTTTTCAGTTGAATTATACTTAAAGCTCAGGGTAATCAACTGTTAAAAACATACTGTTCACATTTTTTTTTTCTCCAATAAATGGATGTTTTCAAAGAAAATGAATAATCGCATTTAATAATCGCAATTACAATTATTGACCCAAATAATCGAGATTATGATTTTTGCCATAATCGAGCAGCCCTAAAAGGAGTATAAATTACAGATCAAAAACATATTACTCTCCTCCTTCTACTTACTGTTGTCCAGAGTGATGAGAAATATCCTCTGGATCATGTGATTGACATTGAGTTGTTCGCACAGCTCCTGCCGGGACCGGAAGGAACGACTGATCTCTGCCACGGAATCGTCATTTTCATCAACGCTGTCCGAAACAGAGTTTTCCGACTCTGAATGGCTCTCTCCCGAGTCCTCCACTGTTGTACAGGAGACAGAGGGTAGGTATGAAAAACAATGTGGATACAGTTGAGCCAGATGTTAACATGACCTTTACTTCACTGACATTATGTTATAAATGTGTTTATGTGTATGCATCCCTCAAAACACGGACAATACGTCTCATCAGAAGATTGCTCGAATAACTCTACCCACATGGTTCAGCAGACTGTTCGGGTTTCTGGCCAGATGCAAATTGCTTGGCATCAGCGACTGAGCTGAAGAGAGCAGCAAAGGGGTTGCGGGAGATATGCTGGTTGTTGTTGCCCTGGTCAGTCATCTCATTGGGGCTCAACACTCACTCCATCCAAGATCCCAGCCTTAAGGAGCGATGCAGACACAAAAACTGTCAATAGTATAAAGACATTCAATAACAGAGCAAGGGATACAGGAGCATGCAGAGTATATTCTCTCACTCGCAAAAAAGTATTTGACTAAAGAAATTCCTATGTCTACTCATACATTTATTTTCATCTTATAGATTTGTTGATTTTTCTTCTCAGGTAGCTTAAACTGAGATGTCCGCAAAAAAATCATTCAGAAGCACCACTTTAACAGAAATATGCAAGTCATTTAAAAAAAAGTGTCCTGAATTTATTAAAAAACATCAAAATGAGTAACCTGCTGAAGAAATCTTAGTTGACTTAGACCAAAACAACCAATAAGTCAATATGTTTACCACAGTGGGGGCAGCCCTACAATTCATCATCTTATTCATTGTCCCACTATCACCTTGACCTGTACACCAGTCAAATGCAAAACTGCACAACATCTGAACCTTGTCCTAAACAGCTAGCTTGGTAGCTTCTTCTTTTTTTTATCAAAACTTCATTCAAATTAACTGGAACTTGTGTCCCCAGCAAACCACCTAACATGTTTTAACAAATGAGGGTTATATGTGCATTTCTTAAAACATTTCCTGTCTCTGTACGTCATATTTCCTGCATCTTATTAGGACATCCTATTCGATGAATATCTATGACACTGATCACAATACAATGCTGGTTACTTACTATCGCCTTATTTGAGTTGCAAGGTATTTTTTTTATTTCATTACTTGAAAAGGGGCAACGTAAACAAGGATCAAACATATGCAAGTAGCAATAGTGTCAACTGAAAGGCTAGCTTTCGTTAGCAGGAGTTATTAGGCATCTTAGCCTAAAAACACATTGTATATACTGTGGTAAAAGGCAAACAATACATTACAGAGATATTTCAATCTTGATTTAAGCACTTCCCTCTGATGCCATTATAAACTTTCAGTGATGACATTCAGAGAGAAGGGAATGAAAAGACACCAGCTCCCACTGACAGCTAACCGAGCACAGCACATATGATGATCAGTGCTTTACGGTACAACGTGTTGTCACGGTTACCCATCATCTCAGTCAGCACCTTACGATTATAAACCATTGTACCTTTATAGAGCTAGCTTTACAACTAGCCACTTTTAGGTTTTTTCATGTCATGTCACAGGTTTAACCATATAGTAGCAGCTTGAGCTTGGCGATAGTTAGCCATCCAGCTAGCAGGGTAAGCTAGCAGCCCTGACCGTACTGCATCAGTTAGCTGGTTAGCTAGTTAGCAAGCTAAGCTGTCATGGGGTCACCACGACTCTATTTCAGCACCAATAAGATAAACTGTTGCACGGATTCAGCGTATTTTCAGTTTGTATAATGGATACAAACGTTGAAGCGGACTGTCCTACCTGTTTGACGGGAAGAAGCGTGTTTCTGATATTAAAGAAATCGCCTCTACGAAACCAGACAGTTCCTCGGTAAACTGAAATTGAACACGTCATCAGAATGAGACGGGGCGTGTTTTTTGCTTAGTAACTTTTTACTCAACATTAATACATAATTGAAGAGCATGTATACGTTTATTTTTATTTAATTTACAATACTTTACTTAATTGATTCTAATTTATCCCTGTTTTGTTTTAGATATGTATTTATTGTGCTACCCTGAAACAAGGATTTGAGTGTTCAAACCTGCCTCGCTTTATATTAGCCTACTTCTAAAAATGAATTGATTAGTATCGCTGAATATGACAATAATCTAATTTTTCTTAATGTAATATTCACAAACTTACATTCTTAACCCTCATGGTCGAATATTAAAGAGCCTGTGTGGGTCTGGGGATAACATTTTTACTAACTTTAACTTAGCTTGTGTATATAAAAATAATAGGTTGCATTCTATTCAGGGAAAAATAAGTGTGAGTTTTAGAGACATTTTACATTATTATATTATATCATTTTATTTTTATTTTTTTCTTTGCATCATCTGCATGTTCTGTGATGTTTGTCTGATGTGTGTTCACCGTCAGCAGAGGGCATCAGCGGACTGTCTCTCAACATACCATGCAGAAACCTCTTGAAATTGGCAGATGTGACTTCACAATAGTAAACTTTCACTTGTTGAACATCAAGCTGTAATAAACAGAGATGGAAGAAATACTCAGATCTTGTACTTGAGTAAAAGTAGAAGTACCAGAGTGTATGAATGCTCTGTTACAAGTAAAAATCCTGCATTCAAAATGTTACTCTACTAAAAGTACAACAGTATTAGCATTACAAATATGTACTAAAAGTAAAAGTACTCGTTATGCAGATTGGTCCATTTCAGAATAATATATTCCGTATGTTTTGATTATAGGTATTGATGCATTAAAGTGTTATTAAAGCTGTTAAAAGTGCAGCTATAGTTTTATTGACTTTGTATGCTGCAGGGTAGATTGTGAATTTACTCCAGGTGTAAATAAAGTATTGATTATATTTCACATCATTCATCCGAATCAACTAAAGGTATTTAATAAATGTAGTGGATTGAAAGTACACGATATACCTTTGAATTCTAGTGGGGTACAAGTACAAAGTAACATAAAATGGAAATACTCAAGTAAAGTACAAGTATCTCAAAGTTGTACTTAGGTACAGTACTTGAGTACATTAGTTACTTCCCACCTCTGCTAATAAAGACACAATAATAATAGTCAAATACACACTGAAAGGCCGTCTGACAGATTTGTGAACTTAGTTAATTTTTGTTATTTCACATTCACCTTTCACATATTCTAATAATTTTTGACTGATTCTTTCAATAATGAAGACAGTGTATTTGATTTGGAACATGGAAAACAATGTCCTATTGCACGTCATATACTGTAGTTTAGATTAATTGAGTCCCATCCTATCCTGGGATTATTCCCATGCTGCTTAAAAAAAAAATCACAAGAAATACAAAAAAATATTATTTATATGAAAGCAATTTAGAGACAACCAGTCAAAGTATCATGTTTGAGCATTTGTAAGTATGTTAAAATCACCGGGGAGATGTGTGTGTGTGGAAAGTGTTTTGAAATACTTGGTGTAAATGGAATTCAAATTCATTCTAGGCTTTTTATTTCTTTGTGAACTTCAAAATGGTAACAAACCAGGGCATAGGCTATGTACTACAGTATATTGCACCTCCAGTATTTTTACAAATTACTTTGACGATGTTGACACCACCTTTGTATTTTGCAAACAATTTCAGTTTATGGTCATCCTGAGTCTAGTGCTGCATTTGATATTGTACAGGTGAAAATGTGTTTTACTTAAAACAGGAGAAAAAGAAAGAAATCTCATTATATTGTGTTTTGTTGAACAGATGTTCTTACAACACAAAGTAGGGCAGGGCTGGAAGACTGATAAACAACTACTTCACTACAAATAGTCAACCTTCAGTGAATGATTGTAGCTCCATGTAGCATCATGACCTATGTACTGTTTCTTGTTCGTGGTTGAACACTTTGAACACTAATAATAGTTGTAGTAATAAACCCTTCTTTCTCCCCTCTTTAGTTTATCATATTAACATTTTTGAACAAAAAACAGAAACGATGTTGTTATGTTTTATGTAGTAATCTGGCCATTATTCCAGATGTGGCGAGTCAAGACGGTTTACATGTATGAAACAACCCAGCCTGTACTGAGCAGCTTTAATATTGAACACTGAAAAACAGAATCATCATACTTGTGTTTGCAGCACACAGAATCATACCACAAAAGTAATCATTCATAGAACAGAAACAATTATAAAAAAAACAACAGCTACAACAGCTACAATGTACATGAAAACATAGTGTATCCAATATAATTAAACTGTGACATATTGAGCTTTAGAGCACATCCGACAGTAAAAAAGGAACTTCTCACATCAAACTTGCTATGCAAAGACACAAGTCAGCACCACTGTAAATTCATTGTCCGTTCGTTTTTATTTTCTGACTTTTTTCTCTCTTTGATCAGTGACATTAAATAATCTGAACAAATACTCTCAGTGATCTACACTTTGCATGTATACCATATAAAGTCTCAGACATAGGGATCATTACAATAATACAAAAAAGGCACAATATTTACAGTCCAGGCAAATCTCCTAATGTAATTCGTAAGGGAAAGAAACATATTAGTGTTCCAAGTTGTCACAGTTTAGATTTATACGAAGGCTCAGCCTCTCATTGAAATGTGTAAGTAAGTGCCTATCTGGCAAGTCTTTGTCCGATGTGGCTCTGCTGTTCATCACTAAATTGAAAGTGTCTTTATGGCTTCATTTCACCACACAAGATGAACTTGAAGCTACACCTCCCTCTGTCCTGTCCTCCTTGTGCATCCTCTCCTTTGTCTTCAGGGAGTAAGTGTTGCTCACTGTCCATTATTTGCCCCTTTTCCTCGTTTTAACCAGTCTCTCCAGGGGGTTTGTGTTTTGCCCGGATTAGCGTCTGAACTCCAGGCGTTGGTTGTCCGGCTTGGCCTGCGGAAGAAGGACATGCCGTTGGAGGTGGACTTCTTCTGAGGAAGCTCCAACTGGTGCTGGGACTTAAGCTGCTGGTTGATGATGATCTGGATGTCGTCCTGAAGGAAAGATGGACAGAAAGAGGAAATTAGCAGGAAGTCTGGACAGCGGGGACTCAACACTGTCAGCACTGCTCTCATATCATTCAAATTCAGTACATCAATCTGACTGTATTAGATTTAAACACTGCTTCATTATGAAAGGGATAGTTAAAACCAAATTAAAAAACTTTTTTTTTTTTTTTTTAACCAGTCTACTCTAGACTGTTTTGGTTTGGTTCGCCAAATGTTGCAAATATTGTCTTAAAGATGTCTGCTTTCTCTCAAAGATCATGGAACTGTATAGCACTTTATGTTATTGGTGCTATCAGTAGCAACACATTGAATTAAGAAGACTCAACACATCTTTTGCCTAGTATGAGTGTACTGATTCAGGATTTGTTTTCCCTAATGATAGACACATAACTTTCTCTATCCCTACCGTGGATCATTCAGCATTGTGATTGCTTTGAAATATTCCTATAACTTTGTGTATTATCAACAGCTATGAAATAAGAGATTTTATTTGTGGACTAGTTGATGCCAGTCTGTCACTACACATTAAAATATTGGTATGTGAAAAACTCTGTTCAAGTTTTATTTGTGATTTATATTTTAAGGGAATATTTTGAATGACTTATTTCGTTATTATTGAGGATAATTGTACACTTCTGCTGATAAACATGGATCCTCCCAATTATAATCTGGTTTATCGTCCCCAAAACGTGGATGGCAGGCTCTTCAGCAGATGGCTGTGGTTGGCATAGTGACTCAGCAGCAGGAAGAGACGCTGACAGAAACACCTGCCGCTCATTTTCCTCCAAACTGACCGAGCTGAGAGAGAAACAGATGCGTCTTTCACTGACCTCCCACTGAGGACATCATGCGTCTGCTGTATACAACATAACGTATGATTTTGATCTTGAAAGGTGTTAATTTAATGTACTCATATTCATATTTATGCTTTTCATAAGCAAAAGGTTTCTCTGACAGATCTGACGGGCAGTTGGTGAGAAACAAAAGGGCAGAGAAGGAGATGGTTTAATATTCTTTTGGGGAGAGTAGACTGAATGGGATGGACAAGAGAGTTTGAAAGACAGAAAGGGATCTCACCTGCCAGGCCTCCAGCTCCTGCGACAGCGCCAGTTTACGTTGGATGGCCTCTAATAACTGGTTGTTCAGAGACATCATGTCATTTTTACTTCTGACCAACTCTGCCTCCATCAGGTTTTTCCTACAAAGAAAATAAAGAAACCCCTTCAGTCACATCACTGTCACCAACAATAATCAATTCAAGAGCAGCTTTCTAAAGGAAAACTTTAAATTATGTCTCTAATTTTGTTTTAAAACATACATTTGCCGGACAGAAATTCATCGATTTGTTCTTATCGTTCAAACCAAATATTGCAGAATTATAATAGCAAGTATGATAGCTGCATATATTGGATTTTTTATTATTTTCATTGAGAATATTCAGGGCGAAAATGTTTTACTTGGCTATGGCTTCATCTCGGTCTTTGATGGCCTGCTGGACAAATTCAGTCTGCTCCTGCCCGCTCTGCCGCCTCTGCCTCAGCTCAGAGTTTTCCTGCTGCAGCTGGACGTTCTGCAGGAGGGAGAAATGAGCAGTGTTAGGGTCACAGTGTGAAATTCAGAGCATTTATCAAAGTGTTTTTCTGCATATAACACAATTAAGGAATTTTTGTTGCATTAAAATGTAATTTTATTTTATAAATGTTAATCTTTTGATGGCTTTGGAGCTCACACATAGCCAATTTGGATCTCCTAATGTGATAAAAAATGCAGTTTAACAGCATTATAACAGCTTGGAGTGTTTTGAAAAAGAAGATTGTTGCACTCAGGTGACGATGACACAAAAAATAAACCAAAGCACGCTAATGGAATTTGTTAACACCCTTGTTTTAGGGCTTACAAAAAACTAAGGAGAGGAGATTAAAACTGGAATATTGAAGTTGTGCCTTCAAAATTCCGCTCCGTTAAATCCGCTCCAGAGAAGTCACTGTGTTTGTCTGTGGAACCAGGATGGATTACAGTGACAGCAGTAAGGTCAGTTTTACTAATGCACAACCGAATCCTAATATAATGAGCTGCTGTGTGCGCTGCTCCTCCCTGACAGACGTGCTCGTTCATCACAGTTACCTGATCTCTCAGCTGCTCCGCTGCGCTCGGATTCCCACACTGATCGCCCGTCCTCACGACAAAAGCTTGATTCAGCTCCTGGGATACAGACATTAACAAAGAGATCAGGTATCGTCCGTGCACTTCACAGAGATTTATACCAAAAAGGAGCTTCTGTAGAGTTGGCCTATTTTGAATGTGCTCCGAGGGAGGAAGGGGATGGGCAGGGATATTTAGTTTCAGAGGTAAATGCCTGTTAGAGGTCTGAACACCATTAAACACAACTGGACAATTGTATATGCTTGCTTGTGGCAAATAGAGGCTTAGCAAAGCACATGAGATATCAATTGCAACAATTCATTGGCATCTATTGCTTTAACAAGGACACACAAGTTCCTCAGCCTGGTTCAGTGTGAGGACACCATGCTGCCTCTAACAGCCACTAGGGGGTAGATAGGCTGATAGTGATGAATGTGGTATTTGAGAGGACTTTTCTCAATGGTTAATTCCATAGTTCAATCTATTTGTAATCAGTCTAACTGGGATGAGGATACAGTTCATAAGAGGGACCACAAGAATAAGAAATATTTACAAGAATACAAACAATAACGTAATAAAGGATTACAAAATTATGAAAAATATCAAATTATAAAGATATAAAATCACAACTGTACTTGTAGGGCGTATACAACATATACACACAAAGTAAAAACAAGGGGGGGGAGGTTAAGCATTTTAAGTTTGGTTGTCCTTTTATGGATTATGAAAAAACATACACTGAATATGTCCTAAGATTGCCTCTCAGCAATAGTGAAATTTGAATAATCTACATTTAAAAAGCAAGAAAAAGGCTGCTCTGTCCAATAAATACACACCTGTGTTGTTTGGCTTTATCTATCTAGCAGACCTTTTCATCAACCTCAGAACCAACAAAAACACTACAGACTTTTGAGCTCTATGTATGCAAATACTCTATTATGTATTGAATACTGATTTATAAGTCAAATAATACAATAAGCCACAGTGTTAAATCCAGTCCTCCTTTGATTTCAATCAAAAAGGTCAGCCCTTTGTTTTGCATTTCCTCTCCTGCTCCGCATGCTCATTCAGT
Source organism: Pseudochaenichthys georgianus (assembly GCF_902827115.2). Lineage (NCBI taxonomy): Eukaryota > Metazoa > Chordata > Actinopteri > Perciformes > Channichthyidae > Pseudochaenichthys > Pseudochaenichthys georgianus. The sequence continues at coordinate 27,583,676 of NC_047515.1, forward strand.
CTCTCACCTGTGTGTTGGATGCCTGAGCGAGGGTTTGGGCCGCTCCCTTCAGCTGGAGCAGCATGGCCTTCAGATCCTCCTGCTGACCCACGACCTCTGACCCCCCCGAGCTGTTCAGGTGCTGGGTCAGTGGGAGCAGTAACTGAAGGATGGACCCCATTTCTTGTGTTATCTAAGTTAGACAAGAGGAAACATGTTGATTTATGCAAGTTGTGACTTTAAAGAGTGAACTTTACTTTCTGTGTTGGGGTTGCTTGAAGAGTTAATTTACTCTTAAAAACACAAACACATGTTTCGCAGTTTATTTTGATGTTTGTCTGTTTTTTTACCTGCCTAGGGACATCAAATGTACATTTTTGCTAACTCAGGCATATTTAAACCTTGTATTTTTAAACTGATGTTTATTCCTATCCATATCAAATAAATTGATAGTCAATAAAAACAGTTGTTATAGTTATGAGGCTGCCGCTGTATATGGCCTCCATTAAAATAGTTAAAAATAGTTGTTTTTTTCTTTCCCCCTTTCCTTTCAGCGTGACACACATCGGTTTAGTGACATACACACTGGGAGGTGCAAGCATTACCTCATCTCTTTATTTAACTTTCTTGAGTCAAGTATATCACATGGTGATACTGTCCTCATTAAATATCATCTTGAGGTTTCACCCCTTCCGCTTTCATACAGCAAAATGATGATACATTTACAGACACAGAGGTTAACGTGCACTGAGCTGTTAAACAAGGACACTCTCCTACACTGTGGCTATGACAAACAGGAAGTGTAGTGTATGACTCATGAGTGCAGTTAAACATCAGATTGTACATCTGGAAACAAATGTGGAAACACAGCGGGGCAGAAAGACCGTTTTTCAGTTCCCACCAAGACATAATAAAAGCAACGAGTCTTATCTAATCTTTTGTAGTGTCTTCACTTTAATACATGACAATGTCCCACCTCCTGTCTGTCCTTGCATCAAACACAAGTCACACTGTCCTTTAAAAACTAGCACAACATGTCCTGTCAGCATGTCGTCTCTATGCCATGACATGTATACGTTTCTTTAAAAATTCCACTTTCTCCTTTAGGTTTTTCTGGTGCCATTATGCTGTTATGTCACTTTGCAGGAAATACTTTGTTTAATATTCGTGTTTCCAGTCATCACAGGAAAACAATTTCCCCTCAAAACAGTCATGAATCATTGTGGGCAGGACTACAAAGGCATGAGAACAAAACTAACTCTTGCCAACCACATTATGGAGACAATGTCGGTTCAGTCAGTCCCAAACTAAACTCTTCTGCTGTTTCTGTCTGTTACAGTCTCCACCTCTTAGACAAGAATGTTGTGCTATTCAGAGTATTTCCTACATCTGGGCAAAGATCTACTTTCACTTCCCATAGTTATTCTGCAGGAGTGATGGTTTTGTGTTTTTAAGAAGAATTCAAAACTGTATCCAGTCGCTTACTGCTACGAATGATTGATATGGATGAACAGATACATTCTCCATCACCTTGTATACAACTCATACGTAGTACATTTCCTAGAAAATAGACTGAGAAACAGTTTTATCCATGTAAATGGTCACGCAGAAATATGTCAGCCAGTGCAACAGTGTGGCTCAGTGCCGCTGTATTGGATATAAAGGTGAGCTATGAGTAAATTCTGTAGTAGGAACGTTTGTTGGTTTTGGATTTTTTTCTTTTAAATGGGATTTCTTGACTATAAGAAAAAGAAAAAGAAAAAAAAAATGTATATAATGTTTTTATTATATCATAACTTAGTACTTTTTTAACATTAAGCTGTCTGTGGCTCTTTCCTGCTGTAACGATGAAAATGTCCCCTCTGTGGGACTAATAAAGGTATTCTGATTCTGATTCTGATAAAGATTTCTCATATAAAGCATAGGTTTTTTTCTCTGTTTAATTTCACTGACCAGATGTTTTCAACCAAATATTTGTCCTTGTCTTGCCTGATGGTTTAAACACTGTAGTTTGACTTCAATCTGCTTCAGTACCTCTTCTCTGCTGACTCCCAGCGCGGCCGTCTCCAGGCTGCTCTCCAGCTCGGACAGCAGGGAGGTTTCTCCATGGCTCCTGCCTTCCTGCAGGGACACCTCCTCCTGCAGCTCCTCCACCTGGGCCTGCAGCTGCTGTGATCGGCCCTGCGCCGCCTCCACCTCCTGCCACGCCTCGGAGAGCTACAACACAAGAAGGTGCATACACATACTGTAAACATAGAGACAAAACAACAGGCACAATAGTGAATTGTAGGTAAGCATCCAACAACCAATGAGGGAAATAAATGCCATCCTGAGGTTATATTCATGATAAACAGATATAAGGACACAAAAGTGTTTTACCCAAGGCCATGTGTGCTTTTTAAAAAGCCACCATTAAAATAGTTTCTGCTACTGTTCAGTGCCACAGAAATACAGACTTGCCAGATTCCAGCCTGCAGCCTCACCTGAAACTAAACGAACATGTGAGGAATCCAGAATTGTGAGGGAAAGACACAATGCCGGGGATGAGGTGATTGTTTAGCAAAGCTCTCCACCATCCTGCCGAAACCCAGGCTGCCAGGCAGGGAGCAGAAAATCCCTTTGTTATCGAATGCTCTTTCATTCAATACAGCGACGGCACTGAGCTGCTTTGTGTCGCCCCGGCTGTGTGTGTTTGTTTATGTACCTGCTGGCTGTGCTGCTGTTTGAGTTGGTCGTGCAGAGCCAGGCGTGTTTGTAAAGAGGCCAAACTCGCCCTCAGATCTGCGTTTTCTTGACACACACTCTCTATTCGCTCCTCCAGCACCTGCTCCTTCTGGGTGAGACGCAGCACCTGAAAGCACACAAACAAAGATCTTAATATGATAAAAAAAGTTACCACATATCTGCCAGGAAAACTCTCACAAACTCCTATATCAACAAACCAATGTTGAAATATGTGATTTTCTTCTTTTTGTTTTCCCTGGAGAAACAAAAGGGAGCTGCTTTCCATCGTTTACCGTGAGAATGTCACTTTCTTTCTCTATTTTGGAAACAAGGAGCCACAAGTGTTGTTGCATTAAACATCAGTGTCATTCATTGTTTACTGTAGACAGGTCTTTTCTAACAATATGTTTATCCAAACAAGAATGTGGATTTGTAATTGCAGGTTTCTGAGGGTGGTTATTTGTCATTTAAGAGCTTAAGTGTGAGAACGGATATTATCTCTTTTGAATCTCTTTATTGAATATTATTATGTTCTTCATGTAATGGAAAAGTTGATTTCAAAACTTAAATCGCAACACTCAAATTAAATGCAACACGGTAAAGCAAAAAGAACCAGCAGCTGGCAACACAATCACCACTTTTGACAGGAAATAGAATATGAGAACACACAGACTTGCTGGTGCACTTTGTTCTGGTCGTCGTGTCTGTGGGAGAACACGATGCTCACAGCACTGAATTTTTTTAGCTGACCATCCTTTTTTAAAATTCAGGATTTAGCTTCGTAGTGGTTGCAGCATTTAGTGGTACATATTGTTCATGTAAGTTACCTGCTCCCTTATGGCACTGATCAGCTCCTCGTCCTGCGGCCTGTTGTTGCTTCCTTTTTGTTGGAGCTCCTGTTTCAGAGCTTGCAGCTCGCCGGACATGGCTCTCTCCACCGCCATCGCCTAGAGAACAAATACATGGAGCACATGAGAATCAAAAAAAGGTCAAAAACATGTGGCTTTTGAATTCTCAGAACAGCCTTCCTTCTGAATTGCGTTTACCTTTAGGAGGGATCAAAAACTTTTTTAGCAAAGCTTGCCTGAGGGATGAGCTTTAAGAGACTTGAGGACACAATCTTGAATCTTAAAATAACCACATATATAGCATAGTTCTAAATCCTGTAATCTAGACCCAGAGGAGAAGGAGCACAATATGATACCTGACAGAAAGGTGGGGATTAGGTGAAATTGAACATGTGTTGGGTATGTTTTTTGCTGCTGGCCATGCACACCAAGAAAATGAGCTTGTTTTCTTTACTGTCTTTGTAAGAACTGCTCATGGTTACAATATTCCCAGCATGGGAACCCAGTGACCCCCAGAGATGTTTGAAAATACAATCGAAAGGGGTCACAAGATGATTAAAGGGTAAAGAAAGATTAAAAAACGTCTCTTTTTTTTTTAATAAATTGACTCTTTTCTTTTTATATTTTAACTTTTTCAAACATCTAAAACTCCTTAAGATAAAACTATTTGAACATTTTTTGTTTTGTTGAACAACTCATAACTGAAACTGAACCTGTGATGAAGTGTAATGTGTACATATTGGATTTTTTTTTTTTTTTTTTAAAGGCACCATGGAGTTTCTGGTCACTCTAACACTATGTTTGTATTCACAAGTGAGAAGGGATGTACAATCCTAAAACATGTCACAACCTGACTGCTGTGAGCACTCACGCATCCAGAGTACAAAATGATTAGCCAGTCACCGCCAAACCACATGTCATATTAAGATTTAAATAATGATTTATTTCTTGTTGACATTGTCCTACTTGTTTATCAGGAAATCAGCTACTTCCTCAACACTTAGCTCTCCTACACAAATTTCGAAACATAAAAAGAAAAGTAAAAAAACTGGGATCTTGACGGATCTGAAGCCCCGGTGAACACCCACCCGTTGGCCCCCCCTCCCCCCTCTCGCTCAGTTCCCCTTACTTAGCAGTGTGGCGGGCCCCTGTCAGGCCCTATCATTGCCACATAATATATACAAGATGAAAGGCTGGCCCCCGCAGCAGATGGAGCAGAGGGCATCTTGGTCTCGGCTGTGACATCACCATGCCACATTAGACAAAAGTGTGGCGGAGGGCAAACTTGGACTTCATTAGAGTGAAGTGGAGTGGGGGTGGGGGGGCAGCTTGTGTGTACGTCGTGTTTGCAACAATGTACGGAGGAAGTGAGGCAGGCGTGAGGGCTAAAATTAGCGGGTAGACAAGAGTAAATCTGGCACTGATGGAGAAAAACAAAACATTGCATGCAGACACACTTTGAGTAGGAGGATAAAAGAGGGGGGGGGGCTTGATGAACATGTGTGTCCATGAGTGAGTCGTCATTACTGCTGCCTCATCTCGTCAACACGGGCCCCTACTCCACAATAGAGGCAGCGACCCACTGAGAATCACCAAAACAGGAGTGGAAGGAGGACGCTCCATTTGGTAGAGACACAGAGATGACATCCCCTCACACGGCCCCCCGAGCCTCCAGCCATCCAAACGCTGAGGTAACCAACAGCTGACGACCCAAGCTTCAGATGAGGGCCTCAGGGAGCATACAGAAAAGATAGCTCTCCCCTGGGATGTTTGGGTATGAGGGGCAACATCAAAGGAGCAAATGAAAGATTTATATCTCTCCCCAATGGATATTGTCTTTCCCTTTTTGTCTGTGGGCTGCATGATGCTTGTGGAGGGGGCAGAGGTCACGGGGGCTCGCCTCAATTCAAGCATCTCTTTTTACAATAACGGAAATCTCACAGCATGGGATTTGTCACAGTCATCCAATAACTCACTGGGATCCACTGTGAGCCAGGGGAGGTGATGCAAGGTCATGAGGTCATGTAACACTAGGTGGAAAGCAGGAGGTGGAAAGGTAATGTGTTTACCACATAAAGACTAAATCGCCACCCGTTTCCTTTACACCCAGTTTCCCTTTAAGAGAAACGCAGTGGACCAAATATTTGACCTGCAACTGAAAATATATTTATAATCGAATTATCTGCCAATTCTCTTTTCAATAATCAATGAATAATATGGACTTTGAAATCTCAATAAGTAGTATAGAAGCTTAATTTAGTCAATTACTCAGTCAATATTTTAAAGGATTCAACATTTATTTGTTAGGCAAATGAACTATTCCCAGCTTCTTAAATGGCAATACTTTATTAACTTTACACAGGTTCAAACCAATGTCCTGAACCTCCCTAAGGATATGTTATTGAATTCTTTGCCCGGGAAACGTTGTAAGTAAATATTATTATCAATTCCAGTTCATCATTGAATAACCATACTCCCTTTCCAGTATGGCATTTCATATCCAGCCAATTTGTTGATATCCCAGTTTCGGTGGAAAATGTTCTTGCACAAGAGTCCAATTTAAGCAGAAAAATACCTTAATCTCCCTTTTCTTCCAATCCAAGTAAATAATGTCGTAATTTACTAGCTCCCCAGAATCAGATGTTAGACATGTCCTTGTTAAACATTCACTGAATCACGTGATACATTTAATTGACATGAATCAGAAACAAGACAAACTCATTAAAGCTTGCCTTAATGTTCTCACATTGTGTGTCTGTTACAGTAACTATAGCTAATGTTATCTGAAATAAAAACCCTCTTGACATCAGTCAACACTCTCATATTTTAACACCTACTTTTCTCTGCTCTGTCTAAACAGTTAGCACTGACCCATGTGACAATCTGGCACACGTCAACATTGTTTTTAGCAGCTGCTTCCTCCAATGCACTAGAACGAAAAGTCACGGTAAACCGTTCCTCTCACATCAGAGCTTTGCTGGTAAACATCAGCATTTCTTTTTCGCTCAGGTTTCCTTGGTGCCATTTACAGACAGACCACCTCCTCCAGATTCCTGTCATGCTCTGGTTACACTCTCACAGTTAGGATATAGTGTTTCAAGCTCTCTGAAACCTACTACAGTTTCATTATGTGTAGACTCACAATCCATAACAGAAATACTGCAGACGGAAATGATGTAAATTGTATTATTGAACACATATTTACAGGTTCTAACATTGTCTTCTCGCCCCAAATGTGAATATTTACTATCATTGATGAATAATATGAGTTTTCTGTTTGAAGCCGTATAGAAAAAAGACATTTGAAGACGTCATGTGGGCATTTAAATGCACTCTCCTCCACCATATTATAAAGACAACAATCAATCAATATTAACCATAATCTGAAATGCAATCAGGACATACTGTAAATAATACATGTCCCTGTTCCAGTGGTTACTTTGGGAACGCCTGTAAACACCCATACACACAGATATACAGACACAACTCACCGCGGCAGAAGCAACAGCTCTTTCCACCACGTCCGGTAAAAACACGTCAGACATGGAGCTTCTTTACTCTCTTTCGTTCTTTAAAACATTCTCTTTCCTCTTACTGTTTACAACCACACAGAGTCCAGAGTTGCCCATGTCTGATGCCAAATAAAACATTTGTCTCCACTTCCTTCTCCCCGAACAGAACAGAGATAGCACCTTTTATCTAAATTGACTTTTTCCTGAACTTCTAGGGAGTCTCTTTTCCTCAGTAAGTGCTTCAGACGGGGGCAAGACATTCATTATTCTTATTCTGTGGACCTTGACTCATGGGGGGGGTGGTTCACTGTTGTTTGGATTCATTTTTAACTTTTGCCAGCTCAGGTCTGCTGTTCATTTTCAAACGACACAAAGAACCACTCTACTAGTAGTACGTAACGCAGCACGTCACGACTGTAATGTTTAGTGAAACGTTCTCAGGCTGGAAAAACACTGAAGGTTGTCCAGCTGTGTGATCCAATCAGCTCCTCCATGTACATTGATAAGAGGCAGTAAAATATGTCACCAGTTTGATTCTCCTCCAATTGTTTCCTAAGGATTCTACACTGAAGATCATTAATGTTTGACTTGAAGACGTATGAGCTGATAATGATTTGAATCAGCTGTATGTTGCCAAGTCTTTTTTCCATTACGTAATATAGGTACCCACAGACGTTAGTAAGATGACTTCATGTTATAATAACTGGATCAGGTTAAATAGATTATAATATTCTCATGTAAGGCTGCAACTAATGATTCTTTTCATAATAGAATAATCTGCACATTTTTCTCCCGATCAATCAATTATTATATAAGAAGATAGTGATTCATGCCTTTCACTAGGTAGAGTCTTAAGGTTGCGTTTTGTTCAATCAACAGTCCAAAACACAGAGATAAGCAGATGTATTGTGTTTGCCATGATATAAGGAAAGCAGAACAAATTCACAATCAAGATTCTTGAAAGAGGTTTTTCCTCCAGAAGTGATTTAAGATTAACAATCGTTATTTGTCAGGACTTTTTTAGTCTGTCCTCCCTCTGTCCTAGATATAAATCTAAATCGTACCATTAACTTTCACTCCCCTTGTTGTTTACATATCGCTTCCCTTCTAAACCACAGATCAGATCATTTGCCTGAAGCCAACAACTTTGTTAAGTAACTACTGACGGACCAACAACGTCTGGCCCTCCCGTCCCAGATGAAGAAGTTCCTTCTTATCACAGTAAGCACTGCTCAGTGTGTGAACAGTTTGAGAGTTTGGCCTTGCTTTAGAGCAGATTAGACTCAGACTGATACCTGAGCAGTTTGCAGAGAACATTATGTTTCAGTGCGAGGATAAAGTGAGAGCTCCTCTTATCTGGTTTGACCTCGAAGGTCGGCAGCTTCTGATCCACAGCTCGGTGTTTGTTTCTCAGAGGCTCGGGTACCTGCAGCAGCCAGGTACTTTGAACCAAAATCTATAAATATTCTTCAGTCAGTGTTGAACTAAGTACATTTACTCAAGTATTGTAGTAAAGAGGTACTTATTACTTACTTATTTTTCTGATTTGGTACTTTTTCATTTAATACTTTAATTACTTTAAGCTGATTATACTTACTTACTTTTATTTAAGTAACATTTTGAATGCCTGACGTTAACAGTGGAAGTCAATTCTCCTTTAACCACTGTCTACAGTTCAGACAGGATAACAGACATTACACACACTCTATTGGGACTCACAGTGTTGAGCTGATCTCTGAGTTTCTGTGTGTGCTCGCTGTGCTCCAGCTCGGCTCGGCTCTTGTCCCTCTCGGCCTCGCTGAGGGTCCGGGTCAGCCACTCCACCTGGCCACTCAGCTCCCTCACATCCCTCTCCAGCTCGCCCACCTGGCTCTCCCACTGGGACTGGCAGCCCTCCAGCTTCTGCCGCAGCTCATGCCTGCCCTGCTCGAGCGCCTACACAACACAGATTCAGAGTGACGGTTAACTCAACATAGGCAGTTTATACTTTGCATAGGTCTGAAATTATAATGCTTCTAAATGTGCCTAGTCAGCAACAGGATGTCAACAAAGTTTTGTCTTGAAAAGGAATCTGAGGGACAGAATGTGCCAGCAGACCTAATCTAGAGCTTTGAAGGATCATCAAAAGGAATTATTGCTGGATATTTGTATTAATAAAAAACATTATCTATTGCACTGAAATGTACAGCATTTAATTAATGTGCTACAGAAACATCAGTCAAATCTGTTTTCATATATTTCATTATAGATAAAACTATCATAGGCAGATACCTTCTTGCCACATCTTTATTGCACTTTGTAAACAGTACGGATTTAAGTCCGAGTCATCGCTGATAAGAGTTGGGTTTAAACATCTGAAGGGCCAATCAGCATTCACCATAAGAAAAACAATCAGGCCATTGTTTAGTCTGTCGTAAGGCTCAGGTATGTGATGCTGTGCAGTAGGCAACACCTTAACAACAAATATAAACACAATTAAAAATCTGCAGACTATTTCATTTCACTAGCTGTCTCTTACTTCAATGCTGTTAGATGTTGTCCTAAAGACACTTATTGAATTTGGAGAATCATCTCTGATCTCTTTCAGGAGTGTTCTGATGCTCCCCGTAAATATGTGGGTTCTGCTGCAGTTTGCTTGTAATAGATGCACGAGTTAACTTCTGATGTTTTATAAAACGTTTGAGTCAAGTCAGGTTTGGTTCCTCTGCAGCAGGTTGCCAATTTATTTCACAACCTGTAAAAATAGCTTGCTGCGAAACATTTCTGTAAAGATACGGTTATAGTCAGTGGAAAAACACAAAATAAATAGTAGTTTTTATTCCTTTTGTATGGAAATTATAGCTTTATTCAAAGTAGTATCATAATGTATTGGTGTTGAGATTAACAATAGATTTTGGAATATATAATTTATGTTGTAAAGCCTGCTGTAGATGATACTGAACGGTGTCTATTGTTTCTCAAACGTGTATTTGTCTCCATGTATTTGTCACATGTTGCTGTTTATTATCACAATTGAGTATTTAAAGTTGTCATTTGGACATCTAATATAAAAGAAACTGCCAGCTGTAGGCCTATGTATTTTTCAAACATACAAATTGGATTATAGCTACTCCGATATGTTGTAGGCCTATTGTTTTCTTAAACTTGATTCATTTTGTTACTATAGTCAGTGGCTATAGGGTCTGATACCAGTTATAAAAAATGAAAGCGTTATCATTTGTTAATCCTAAAAACATTTTCATTTTCACCGTCCCACTTCAAGCTTTAGCATCAACCACATCGTCAAAGATTTCTCAATACATATTTTTGAACACAAAGCATATTATATTTAACATGTTTAAGCAGTTTTTGTGAAATAAAGCATACAGTCTTACCTCCAGCTTGTCTGCGTATTGTTCATGAAGTTTGTCGCTCCGCTCTTTCAACTCACGGTTTTCCAGAAGCAATACGTTTCCCAGCTGGGCTGCCAAAATAACCTCTTCCTCCTTTTGTTTCAATGCAGTCACAAGTTCATTTGGGTCTTGATAATCTGTCATTTCCTCTGACTCGTAGTCGAAGTAGAAATCCTCCTCCAGGTCAATTTGTTTGGTCTTGAAGCTCCAATCATCCAGGCGATCCATAATTGCAAAACCGAGGAGTTGACTTAAACAAAACTTTCTAAGTTAAAAGTGTTTTAAAGACACAGAAAAAAGCTAAAATAGAGACGCACAGGTGGGAATAAGTTCGTCCATTACACCTGTGTTTCTGTCTCAGTGTCTGTCTGTGTTTCTGTGAGTGGAGCTGACGGTTTGAGCTCCTCGGTGAGAATTGGTTGCTCCGTCTGTCAGCAGCACATGACATGGTCTCCAGGGGGTGTGGCTTCCTTCCGTCACCTGGGAAACTGTTACCAGCCAGAAGGATACCTGTCCTGCCGCTAAAGGCTCAAGGTGTTGCTGTTATATAGTGGAACATTAACACAAAGCTGAGAGACACACTAAGCTTACAAAATACTACTTAGATATGTTCAGTCAGTGTGAGGAGCACAGAGTAACCTTAAAGCAAAACTGTGTCAATCAAATCAAATCAAGTTTTATTTATATAGCACATTTATAAACGATTTTTGGTCGAGCCAAAGTGCTGTACATATAATAAAAAATAGCCTACAGTAGAGACACTTTACAGCAAATACAACAGCACAGATTGTTCAGAATATCAGTATGAGAAAAACGACACCCTCTATCCTTATACCTCAATGAAGTCCTGTATTCAAAATGTTAATGAAGTTATTGTAACCAGGGGTGTTGCTAGGATCTAGTAACATTGGGGGCTTGGATATATCTTATCTCTTATCTCTATAGTAGACCAATCTACTACAAAAACAGAAACATATATGGACATAGGTTACTGTATACATTTTTTGCAGATGTAATAGTGTCCTTTCCATGTTAACATTATGTTAAGTGCGGGTGGACTTCATATCCTCTTCTCCTCCTCCCCTTAATGTATGATCGGTATGAGAGATGAATATATTCAAAAAAATGTACATATTCATTAATTAGATCTAGGTCTACATAGTTTGATCTAGCTTTTAATAATCTAATATCTCAAGACTAATCATACTATACACAAAATAATTTCCATATTGTATGGTCAAATATTGACTGACTTTCAAGATGATTACAACGAGCAATTATTTTAAACTGTACACTTATTCAAAATGTTTTTTAAGGGTTATCATTTGTAATATATCCTTCTCAAATGCAAAGGGATGTTTATAATTATTCATTTAAACTTTACATTTTTTATTTTACAGCACTTTACAAAGCCTGATTAAACTTGTCTGACAAGAAATATTAAGCAGATCATGTTTTAATTTGTATTAGGCAATTTTAGAAATGTTGGCCTATCCGAAAACATGTTTTGTTTTGGATGCCTGAATATATTATATTTACAAGTATGGTAGTGATAATGACGAAGTGAAATCCCTTCCTTCATCCATCCACCCAACAAGTGCACAACAGGTCCACCATGTGTGGAGGGTCTGCTGCTTCCTTGAGGTCAAAGCTCAGCCCCCGGAGGATTGAATGCAGCAGGGGGGCAGTGTCAGGGGAATAAAGAGACGCAGCATCCTGACGCGTGGCAGAGCTTTTGTTGTTAGGGGCTGCACAGCTTCTGTACATATGGTCAGTGGCGTTTCTATATGTACAAAAGTGGTGGGGCACAAAAAACTCAGATGTCTAAATATAAGCTTCTGCAGAGAGGTTCATGGCTGGTGAGGCACTGGCACTGACTCTTCAGGTTTACAAATATATTAAATCAAAATATAATATTATTTTCAAAAGCTTTTTTTGTCTGATGCTTCAATTACCTTTAAACAGACAGTTCAACAGAAGGATACCCAAAAAAATGTAATTTTATCATTTAAATATTGAATTGTTCTCTCTTAGTAAGATCCCATTTTCAATAAAATTGCAGTCTTACCTTGACTTGAAGATTAAGTCCATTTGCCTATCCTTCTGGACAAAAATCTCTATTACTTTTTTGTAAAAGTCCTCCTTATCTTCTTGTAGTTTCAAAAGTCTATCATAAATCTAATCTAATCAATAGATTTTTTATTCGAAAATGATAAAGTAGTGGAAAAACATGTGGATATTATCCGGCTGAACAAAACGTACATTTATCTAACAGCTACGTTTCCCACAGATCTTATTTTGAGCTATTTTCTAAAATCCTATGGAGAAATCTCGTTGCTTTTTTGTCGAGGGAAGCCATGCGCAGCTTACTTCCTGGTTTTAGGACGCCTCACTGCAGCTCTCTCTCCTCCTCTTCACACACCACACTTTTCGCGGCACACGTACTTACAGCCAATCAGCTCTGAATGATGTGAGATGACGTATGGTGGGGATGGCAGCACTTTGCCCCTATGGTCATTATTTGTTGCCACACACATTAAATAGGAAAATACTCTGAGCATGCGCAGTGTAGTTTTTGCAGTCACCGTTCACTTAGACAGTCAGAGGGAGGGGCAGGATCAGGTTTTGTCCCACATGGCTCTAAAGAGCTCAATAGGCACACACTGTAGACACTAATTAGAAGAGCACAGACTAAAACAGCAATGTACAGACGAATCAGATGATTAAACATGATCTTAAAATATATTTTATATATTTTTTAATTTATTTTTTGCATTTTGTTGTAATCATTATTTTAATACTTTCTGCTGACACTAGGTGGGGCTGTGCCCCACCTGCCCCTAATGACCAGTCGCCACTGCATATGGTAGCAGGGGCCAAACAAATGTAAGACTCAGTCCTGGGCTGAAGTCGAATAGTCCATTTAGCTTAGGAACCTTCCTAAAGGAGTGAAATGACCCGGAAGTCCCTCAGTGGCAGCCATGATAAGTGCCGTTCGAATTCTCTAGAATGATGAGAATGATAGGAAAGGAGGTTTCAAACTTCCTTTATAGCCTCCTTTAGCTTAGGAACCACTGGACCTCCCTAACTGACAGGAGAAGCGAAAATGCTGCCCCACAATGCCTTGCAGCCGCAGCATTTGCCGTCACTCAACAGTCGGCCGTTCACGGAAACAACCGATTATGACCGAGAAATGATATCATGAAAGTTACGGTGCTTATTAAGCTTTTTAAAACATAGGTGGTAAGTTGCCAAAGTGCTTTGTTTTGAACGTTCATCAGTATTATAATCAAAGAGAGAAATATGAACGTTAGTTTTTACTGAAATGATCAAATAAAGTCAACATTTCAGTCTTCACTGAGCTGTGTGGAGTTTGTTCAACTTTTAAAAGATGTTTGAATGGTGATATACACAGTGATAGATGTTAAGGACTAACGTTTATAATAAATACATCTGTATTGATTTTAAGATCTTTAGTTCATACAATCGTACGTATTGGGATCATTGGTATTAATGTGGACCGGAGGGAGAGGGTGACGAGCATAAGTTTCACTTTCCTTTTTTATTTCAATTCCAACTTTGGTCCTGAAGAATATGTTTCTCTGTTGTCCACGTTCATAAAGCAAAGCAGCAGCATCAGAGCACGGTGCAGAATCTCTAGATGAGTTTACAGTCGTCCCTCGTTCTTATTAAACATCCATGTTGTAGTCCGCTGTATAGAAAACTGTGGTTTCCATAGTTTCCCCACAGCAGCAGACGCACACAATGACGTCCGCGGCTGCATCATAAACACGTCGGATAGTGAAAGTGCATTCGGATTCTCTAAAGTGCCACAGTCTCTTCTCCTAAGTCCTTTTTAATTCTCCTATCCACTATCCCTTAACCCCGTGACGTTTCACTCAGAGGTCAAGGAATAGACGATAGGGTTAGAATTTAGGAGCTGATTTTTAAACTATCCGACTGCAGCCCTGTCTCCATTGTTCCTGCTCAGTTTAAAGGAGGGTTATGGAGGGGCTTGATGCAGGAAGTGTGGTACATGTGGCCAAGCAGTGCTAGAAAAGAAGAGACACATCCAGACAATATGGGCTCAGAACAGTCTCATAATACACACATGCACACAGAAGGATTCACACTTGTATTTCCGGATCCACACTTGTGTTTTTCAATGCACATACAAATGTGTTCCGTGTCATATACATGTAAATAATATCCAAATCCAGAAAAAAGTTTTACATATGTATTTTTGATCCACACATATTTGTTTTTTCCGTTTAAATCCCCTGAACCTGCAAACACAAACCGCTTTCTGTGCACGGACCGCTGTGCATTCGTGTGTGGGTTTTTTGAGACTCCCCTGACGGTCAGCCGATTCGTACTTGTAATTTTTTCTATCTATAGCCAATCAGATGTCTCCTCAATTCTAAGCCAATCACATGAGCACGCCCCCACGAGGGTAGATTTCTTGCGTTCATGACGTAGCGCTTCATGTACGCATTTTGCGCAGTCCGGAGCTGACAGGTCCATGGAGCCTGCCTGCAGGCACTAATGTCAGCACATAGTAGTATCCCCCGACCCCTGTTCGCAATCGTCCGCCGATTTGCACAGCAATACGCCACACAGTGCTCTGGCATCTTGAAACCTCTGCTGTGCTGTCTATGGGTAGAATGTCTGTACAATATGGGTAGGATCATAGATATATATAAACACTAGATGACTCACCCGCGCTGCTGGCCAATGGAGACCGACGTTGCCACTTGGCCGCCATCTTGCTACAGGGAGTTCTCTCATTCATAACATTATGGTTTACTATTTAAATAACCATAGCTTGCTCAATTTTCAACCAATTTTCAAATGGTTTGGTTTTTTATAAACATCAAAGATGTAGTTATGATACTGCATACTTATAATCATGGACTTTCATATGAAAATAACATTAATCAGATAAAGCAATAGCTATACACACACACACAATGTATTTATATTAAATATTTGCCGGTGTATATATTTCCATTTATTTTATTATATTGTTAATATTTAAAATAAATTATAAAATTAAAATACATTTATATTTTATATATAAAAATCGGTCTCATGTTACCACTCTGTAAGCCAAGAGTTGTTAATTTAGCAATGCCTTAGCTTTAAGAACAGGCCAGGGACACAACTAATGACAATAGCATATGTTGGTATATTATTTAGATATTCACACCTTTATCAGAAGAACCAAACAAACATAAAATGTGCTCACAGACAGGCCAGTTCTGTCTAATTTATCACAATTATTTTTGACATGAGATCTTCATATAGACTGCAGACAGACAGACTGCGGTGATTAGAGCATCCGTAGGCTGCACAAAAGTCCGGCATAGTCAGGTACTTCTGTAAACAAAAAACCAGCAAATTCCTGTATCATAATGCAAGATGTTTTTAACAAGCCAAACTACGGTGTCCCTGAAGTGCAAGACACCACAGCATTTCAGAAACCACCACAGCATTTCACAAAACACTACAGCATTTCAGAAAACACCACAGCATTTCACAAAACACTACAGCATTTCACAAAACACCACAGCATTTCACAAAACGATGACAGGAGTAAATACATGACAAAAAATGACAGGAGTAAATACAGAATTAATGCTTTATTAACTCATGGTTTGTAAGGGGCTTATCTCCATGTAAATACTATGGTAGACCACCCAATATTCGCATCGCTCTAATCGCTCGAGTTTCACCGCGGCTGTCAGCTGTGTTTGCTCCTGTCAATGCTGTCATTCAAACAAGAGGCGCTGGAGAGGGGACGGGGCGTATCTCCATGTAAATCCTACAACAAAATGAACATATTTGACCGTGATTTAATTGTAATACACGTTTCAAAGTGATGCCGAAGTAACTACATACTGATAGCAGTTAGTAAAAACCATGAATTAACGCTTTGACAAGTCTGCAGACAAGACGGCAGGCGAAAAGCTTTTAAAATGCGTGTTTTCTGAATCGGATTCATCAGGCTAAACTAACCTGTAGCTGCTCCGTCCACGCTCACAACAACGTCATACAGACATAAATAAAGCAGCGACTGTATTCACCATGACATAGACTGTCTGTGGTTTGTACATGTTTAACTTTTGTCCAGTTTCTGAACAGATACGAGGAGCTGTGAGCTCTGAGTGTGTGCTAACAGCTGAGCTAACGGCTGATGTGTTGGGCTAATCACAAGCGTCATTTCTTGACTGGCAGCAAAAACAACCAATCACAGCAGTGCTTCTCTGGCTGGCTCTGTCCAATCACAAACAAGAAGTGTTCTCCCTAAAGGAATACCCTTTCCGTCCAATGTGAAATGCTGTGGTGTTTTCTGAAATGCTGCGGTGTTTTCTGAAATGCTGTGGTGTTTTGTGAAATGCTGTAGTGTTTTGTGAAATGCTGTAGTGTTTTGTGAAATGCTGTGGTGTTTTGTGAAATGCTGTGGTGTTTTGTGAAATGCTGTAGTGTTTTGTGAAATGCTGTGGCGTTTTCTGAAATGCTGTGGTGTTTTCTGAAATGCTGTGGTGTTTTCTGAAATGCTGTAGTGTTTTGTGAAATGCTGTGGTGTTTTCTGAAATGCTGTGGTGTCTTGCACTTCAGGGCCACCGTACAAAACCACTTGGAAGAAATCATGTGTAACTTAAGTTGTGTTGAAAAGTGTTTATATATATCTATGGGTAGGATCATAGATATATATAAACACTAGATGGCTCACACGCGCTGCTGGCCAATGGAGACCGACGTTTTGCCACTTGGCCGCCATCTTGCTACAGGCAGTGCTCTCATTCATAACATTATGGTTTACTATTTAAATAACCATAGCTTGCTCAATTTTCAACCGATTTTCAAACGGTTTGGTTTTTTATAAACATCAAAGATGTAGTTATGATACTGCATACTTATAATCATGGACTTTCATATGAAAATAACATTAATCAGATAAAGCAATAGCTATACACACACACAAGGTATTTATATTAAATATTTGCCGGTGTATATATTTCCATTTATTTTATTATATTGTCAATATTTAAAATAAATTATAAATAAATTATAAAATTAAAATACATTTATATTTTATATATAAAAATCGGTCTCATGTTACCACTCTGTAAACCAAGAGTTGTTAATTGAGCAATGCCTTAGCTTGAAGAACAGGGACACAACTAATGACAATAGCATATGTTGGTATATTATTTAGATATTCACACCTTTATCAGAAGAACCAAACCAACATAAAATATGCTCACAGACAGGCCAGTTCTGTCTAATTTATCACAATTATTTTTGACATGAGATCTTCATATCATCCTAGTTTTGTATTTAGTTTCTAGATTTGTAAACAAATCCAGAACCTTTGAAATATGTTATTGAAAAAAGACCAAGAATAATATAAACTGTACCATGTGTCCTTCTGTAGTCCATTTGTGGTTTGTCTTGACCATAGACTGTATAGGTCTTGACTCACCCGGCTGATATATCACAAAATCCACTGTTTAAATTGTTCCCTATATTGCCCCTATGCCCCTGTAAGGTGTCCTTGGGTGTTATGAAAGGCGGCCCCCCAACATAAATGTATTATTATTATTAAGAAGAACAACTTGGTTGGGTTTATTAGACTGAGCAAACAAACATATGTGGTGATCCCACGGGTTCTTGTTTGCAGACAGCGGCGATTGGAGCATCCGTAGGCTGCACAAAAGTCCGGCATAGTCAGGTACTTCTGTAAACACAAAGCCAGCAAATTCCTGTATCATAATGCAAGATGTTTTTAACAAGCCAAAACACTAGGAAGAAATCATGTGTAACTTAAGTTATGTTGAAAAGAAAGAGCAGTTCTGCCTCTCCCACTGGTGTAAAGTTGCTGGGTGAACTTTGTAATACTAGGTCTCACTGACAGCCTCTTGTTATTAGCCAGCTAATAAATACAACCACATACACAAAGAAAAGCTGCAATTTCAACATGTCCAAGCATCCTGTATCATAGCCATGCTAATAATGTTGATAATAAACCAAACCGTTTGTAAATCAGTCAAGATTTCAGCGAGTTACGAGTATTTTTGTGCAGATCACTCACCTTACAACAGCTACCATAACGCGAATCAGAGTAACTGTTGACTGTAGCAAGATGGCGGCCAGTCAGCTACTCTGGAAAATCTCCCATGAGCCATCTAGTGTTTATATATATCTATGATCCTACCCATAGATATATATAAACACTAGACTGACTGGCCGCCATCTTGCTACAGTCAACAGTTACTCTGATTCGCGTTATGGTAGCTGTTGTAAGGTGAGTGATCTGCACAAAAATACTCTTAACTCGCTGAAATCTTGACTGATTTACAAACGGTTTGGTTTATTATAAACATTATTAGCATGGCTATGATACAGGATGCTTGGACATGTTGAAATTGCAGCTTTTCTTTGTGTATGTGGTTGTATTTATTAGCTGGCT
Organism: Pseudochaenichthys georgianus; assembly: GCF_902827115.2. NCBI lineage: Eukaryota > Metazoa > Chordata > Actinopteri > Perciformes > Channichthyidae > Pseudochaenichthys > Pseudochaenichthys georgianus. The sequence goes on from NC_047515.1 coordinate 27,602,607, forward strand.
AATAACAAGAGGCTGTCAGTGAGACCTAGTATTACAAAGTTCACCCAGCAACTTTACACCAGTGGGAGAGGCAGAACTGCTCTTTCTTTTCAACATAACTTAAGTTACACATGATTTCTTCCAAGTGGTTTGGCTTGTTAAAAACAGCTTGCATTATGATACAGGAATTTGCTGGCTTTGTGTTTACAGAAGTACCTGAATATGCCGGACTTTTGTGCAGCCTACGGATGCTCCAATCGCCGCTGTCTGCAAACAAGAACCCGTGGGATCACCACATATGTTTATGTTTGCTCAGTCTAATAAACCCATAACATGGTTGTGAAAGAATACCAAAGCTGAGGCTGGACGATGATTGATTGTTAGTGTGCCATGTGTCACTGTGTGTCTTATTGGTTTTGTGGTATACAGTATTTTATTTTATTGTGTGCAAGACACATTTAAAACAAATAACCTTGAACCTTGAAGCCCCATCTCTCCCCACCTGCTCCTGCTTCCTACATCCCCTCCACACCACACCAAGTTGTTCTTCTTAATAATAATAATACATTTATGTTGGGGGGCCGCCTTTCATAACACCCAAGGACACCTTACAGGGGCATAGGGGCAATATAGGGAACAATTTAAACAGTGGATTTTGTGATATATCAGCCGGGGTGAGTCAAGACAAACCACAAATGGACTACAGAAGGACATATGGTACAGTTTATATTATTCTTGGTCTTTTTTCAATAACATATTTCAAAGGTTCTGGATTTGTTTACAAATCTAGAAACTAAATACAAAACTAGGATGATATGAAGATCTCATGTCAAAAATAATTGTGATAAATTAGACAGAACTGGCCTGTCTGTGAGCACATTTTATGTTGGTTTGGTTCTTCTGATAAAGGTGTGAATATCTAAATAATATACCAACATATGCTATTGTCATTAGTTGTGTCCCTGTTCTTCAAGCTAAGGCATTGCTAAATTAACAACTCTTGGCTTACAGAGTGGTAACATGAGACCGATTTGTATATATAAAATATAAATGTATTTTAATTTTATAATTTATTTTAAATATTGACAATATAATAAAATAAATGGAAATATATACATCGGCAAATATTTAATATAAATACCTTGTGTGTGTGTGTATAGCTATTGCTTTATCTGATTAATGTTATTTTCATATGAAAGTCCATGATTATAAGTATGCAGTATCATAACTACATCTTTGATGTTTATAAAAAACCAAACCGTTTGAAAATTGGTTGAAAATTGAGCAAGCTATGGTTATTTAAATAGTAAACCATAATGTTATGAATGAGAGCACTGCCTGTAGCTAGATGGCGGCCAAGTGGCAACGTCGGTCTCCATTGGCCAGCAGCGCGTGTGAGCCATCTAGTGTTTACCAGATGTGTTCGGGTGTATTTCCGTCGCATCCGTCATATCCGTCATATTTTACGGCAACTCAAGAGGGCCATGATGGTCAAATTCCGAACATTTAAACATAGCCGACACTTCATTCTTTACTTTGTCCGTTATTATATGTAGAAGATTATACTTTTTCTCCGTCATGTTGTTTCCATAGCAACAACTTCAAACAGGCATAGCCTACACTTCATTCTTTACTTTGTTCGTTATTAAATGTAGAAGATATTAATTTTTTCTCCGTCATGTTGTTTCCATAGCAACAACTTCAAACAACAACAACTAACCGCTAGCCGCAAAGCTAGCATCACAGCCACTGCTCCGTTTTTAGAGACTTTGCACACGTTTTTCACAAACATTTTCACACGCTAGGAGTACTTCCATTCGCTTCGTCTTGATCTGTAGATGTGATTTGATGTGTCGTGTGTCCCCCAACTCCTCTCCAAAGTTCAGATATTTAATAAAATACTCAGGGGAGTTTCCTGAATTTTCATGCCCAAAGCCAAGCACTAGGCCCTGGGTAAATTAAGAGGCTGATCTCGGGCACTTTTGTCCACTTTCCCTGGTGGTAGAAACTCAAGCCAGACATCCCTGGAATCGTTTTAGAGAGTAGATGATCAGTGGGGCCTTGATTTTACTGAATGTTTGTTTTTTTATGGGGAATTCAAATATGAGCTTATTTTTTAGGATTTTCGGAGACTTTGCACACGTTTCCACAAACATTTTCACGCTAGGAGTATGGGAGTACTTCCATTCGCTTTGTCTTGATCTGTAGATGTGATTTGATGTGTCGTGTGTCTCCCAACTCCTCTCCAAAGTTCAGATACTATATAAAAATACTAAAAGGTAAATAAAACATGAAACATAATGACAAAATAACAACCTGAAAGATATGTATTCTATCTACACATTTCGTAATTATCTAATCTAGTGGCCTTATAAAAGTGTTGGCTAAAGTAACGCAGAATATATATATTTTTTAATTGTAAATAATTAGAAACATTATTTATGTGCACAAGTACATGGGACCCCACCATAGCACCCCACACATAACAAGCTGTCCCGAGTTCCTCCGGCTGCAGTTCCGCAGACGGCCGGTGTGTGGCAGCAGAGCGCTGGGAGCAGAGGGAGGTGAGTAGACGGATATGACGGATGACGGGTGCGACGGAAATACACCCGAACATATCTGGTAGCCCGAACACATCTGGTACTGACACCGGGGCTGCAGTCGAATAGTCCAAAGATCAGCTCCTAAATTTTAACCCTATCGTCTATTCCTTGACCTCTGAGTGAAACGTCACGGGGTTAAGGGATAGTGGACAGGAGAATTCAAAAGGACTTAGGAGAAGAGACTGCGGTACTTTAGAGAATCCGAATGCACTTTCACTATCCGACGTGTTTATGATGCGCCAGCGGACCTCATGAATGTGCGTCTGCTGCTGTGGGGGAACTATGGAAACTACAGTTTTCTATACAACGGACTACAACATGGATGTTTAATAAGAACGAGGGACTACTGTAAACTCATCTAGAGACTCTGCACCGTGCTCTGATGCTGTTGCTTTGCTTTATGAACGTGGACAACAGAGAAACATATTCTTCATGACCAAAGTTGGAATTGAAATAAAAAAGGAAAGTGAAACTTATGCTCGTCACCCTCTCCCTCCGGTCCACATTAATACCAATGATCCCAATACGTATGATTCACTGTTTCCGCTAGGATTTTTTCTCGCCGGTCAAATGTCCAGGCAGAATTTATTTTACCGGACTAATTTGAAACTTATCGGTCATATTTCAATAATAATAAGAGTTGTGTAGCAGAGTTTCCGTTAGCAGGTAATTACCGGACTATGAGCAGATATGCTTCAGTTTAAAACTCAGTTCACGGGGCTCATTTTTATATTGCTTCAGTTTATAATCGTAACAGATCGAAAAATTCAGATTCATTTTTCAATAAATGATTCCACAAACAACAAACAACATAATTATTACATTCAAACAAACTACTTGTAGTAGATAACGTACATTATTCAGAAGTTTACATCAACTTTGAATAATAACACGGGAGAAACGGATCCTCTCTTTTCCCCTCTCTCTCCTGACAGCACGTCAGTTTCTCCTGCAGCCCGCTAAACAGAGGGCGGGGCTTCAGGTGATCCTGCAGAGCTGCGTGTCTCGGTCAGACTCAGCAGCTGATCTGATCTCTCTCTCGCTCCGGTTACACTTCACTCGCGTTTATGTCCATATCGATCAGATCCAGCTCTCCTGATCGGCCTTTATAGAGAGCACCGATCAAACTATTAAGAGTGAATATCGGCCGATAATGACCGGCGGCCGATCGATCGGAGCCTCCCTAATTATTACCAGACATTTTGACCGTCAGGTTTTGAATTTACCGGTTTTTTATAAATTTTACCAGCTAAAAACCGGTAATTACCGGCTAACGGAAACCCTGGTATGATTGTATGAACTAAAGATCTTAAAATCAATACAAATGTATTTATTATAAACGTTAGTCCTTAACATCTATCACTGTGTATATCACCATTCAATCATCTTTTAAAAGTTGAACAAACTCCACACAGCTCAGTAAAGACTGTGAAATGTTGACTTTATTTGATAATTTCAGTAAAAACTAACATTCATATTTCTCTTTTTTAATATAATACTGATGAACGTTCAAAACAAAGCACTTTGGCAACTTACCACCTATGTTTAAATTAAAATGCTTAATAAGCACCGTAACTTTCATGATATCATTTCTCGGTCATAATCGGTTGTTTCCGTGAACGGCCGACTGTTGAGTGACGGCAAATGCTGCGGCTGCAAGGCATTGTGGGGCAGCATTTTCGCTTCTCCTGTCGGTTAGGGAGGTCCAGTGGTTATAGAGGTTATAAAGGTTATAAAGGAAGTTTGAAACCTCCTTTCCTATCATTCTCATCATTCTAGAGAATTCGAACGGCACTTATCATGGCTGCCACTGAGGGACTTCCGGGTCATTTCACTCCTTTAGGAAGGTTCCTAAGCTAAATAGACTATTCGACTTCAGCCCGGCAGACCATGGATGTACAATAAGAACTGGATACAGCGTGGGAGGCGGGGCCTCATTCATTCCTATGAGAGTTGCTAATCAAAATGGCCCAACTTTTGAGAGAGTGAAACGTCACAGATTACCCGGCATGCCTGAGAAGTACCCGTATGTGCGCTCATAGCGCATGCGCAACTTTAACCAAAATGCTCGTTCACATCAAGCACGTCAATTTGCGTACACGTAACAGCACCGTGCGTTCATGACAGCATGGTAATGGCTTGTTATTATGCAGTTAGCAGCTAGCGGCTAGCTAGTATTAATTATGCTAATGTACACATCAATCGTTATGTACTTCTATTATGCTGTAACAGGATCTAGTGATATCCAAAAGAGCTTCATTTAGCATGAAATAATTATTGCACTGTATATATATATATTAGAGCCGGGACTCGATTAAAAAAAATTAATCTAATTAATTAGAGGCTTTGTAATTAATTAATCGAAATTAATCGCATTTTTAATCAAATATACATATTTCACCTGAGAACAGTGAGAAGCAATTTTCACATGGATTTTACTCCAAGTGGTCTACAGTCCAAGTGCACGATATCAAGGATTTTGGGAGATGGGCCATCTAAGCTAATTTACAGATGGCCCTGAGCCCAATAGAAATTGCCCTGAAAAATGCACGCGGACGAAATGGCACGAAGGGTTTGGGGGGCCTCCGTCCCCCTAGAACATTTTGATTTTTGCAGGTCTTAGATGCTGTCTGGTGCATTCTCTAGACTGAATTATAAGGTGAACCACCACAATATTATATTGTACAATTTCAATTGTATTCTTCATTTCACTTGTTTGTTTGTTCTTGTTTGTGTTTGCTCGCTTGCATGCCCTGCATAGCTATAGGAAATACTTAAGTTGTTGGTCAAAACACTTTCCGTCTGATGAAGGCAAATGCCTTCCCAGATGTAAAAAAGTAGAAAACATTACATTCAGTTATAACTGCCAAAACAAACATTATTTACACTATTATGGCCCCTGTTAACAATGTTTGTAATGTTAACTACTGTAAGTTGGTCGAACGAATGCCTCCTCATCCGGAAGCTGACCGAGCAGACCCGAGCAGCAGTCGAGAGGAGCCGAGCGCATCCGCGAAGCACACGTCAGAGTTCCCGTTAGCCGGCAAATCTAAATATCTTCGGTCAAAATAATTTCCCTTTAGAGCAATACCGCTTCAGTTGCGCCACTTATGTGACAGACAAGAAGAGTATGTGACAGACAAGAATAGTCAACTCTAATGTCTAACACTTAATGTGGAGAAAGAGATGTCCTGTGTGGGTTGATTGTGCGTTGATCTGTTGGTAATGCCTCGGTTCCGGTGGGCATGTAAACAAATGCATAATGCTGCGCTATACTTTGTGGCCTCACCCAGTTGCATAGCAACACTTATTGTGTAGGTGTATTTTAATAAGCAGGTAGTCATATCATTAGCTAGAACTAGCTGGATCTGATCGGTATGGACATAAACGCGAGTGAAGTCTAATCTGACGGGAGAGAGAGATCAGCTGCTGCTGACGAGTCGAGACTCGACACGCAGCTCTGCATAACCACACGCAGCTCTGCATAACCACATGCAGCGGTGAGCGGAACAAAACACACACTTGAGGTTAGAATATCACACGTAGCTATTTTAATTACCTCTCAAACTACCTAAACGAGTTATAGATATGTTTAGTTTTACTGTCGGGTCACTCATTACTGGATCCGCGAGCTGCATGATACTGGCATAATAGATTGCCCGATCGGGCAACCAGCAGGTGAGGCTTCATTGCCTGAGCTAAATACTAGATGGCCCCGGGCCATCGGGCAGTCCTTAAAGAGCCTGTGACACCATCCCAACAACTGTTGTGCAATGAAATATTGGGCTACTAGTAATCTCGAACCGTCAGTTTAAAAAAGAAAAAGCGATACCGTTTCGTTAAATATCAATAATTTCGAACATCGCGGGGAAATTCCTTCACTCATTTTGAAGTTTTGGGGGAAGCCGGAAGTGACGTCAATGCGGGAACGCTTCGAGAGCCAAACACGGACAAAGTGTGTTGTGTCATGCGTAGAAATGGTGAATTACTGAGTTTAGGCACGTTAATAACGTTTTAATGAAGTTGACTACAGTATATTCATATTTGTCAGTGCTTTCATGTCAATTCGGCGACATAAACATAAATGATCGTGGTGAAGATGATGATTACATTAGGATTAAAAATCGGGAGTGAGAGCTGCTGAATTTCCTCCCGTCGGATGTGATATAAAAACAAATCGATTATTTTTGTGGTTATAAACTCAAGTGGATGAAACTACATGTATTAGTGCTTTCATGTCAATTCGGCGAACATATGATACATTAAATGATGAGTGAGGATGATGATTAAAAATCGTTTGTTTGAGCCGGTCTACATTTCCTGATGAGAAAACAAACCGATGCTTTTTGTAGTTGTAGTACACCAACAACGTGGATTAAACGTGTGGTTTTTTACCACAATGTTGGGGAAATTAATGGATAAAATGCACGGATTATTATTATTATTCCCACTCCGATCGGGACACTAGGTCCACCGTTTCCCCGCAGCGAGGCTCCCCCCGTTGACAGTTTACGTGGGCTGGGTGCAGTGGCGGACTGGCCATCGGGACGAATCCCGATGGGCCGGTGTTCCGGTTTAACTGGTTCCCCGATCAACTGGTTGACAGATGTGGGGGCGTGGCCTTCGACTGAAATACACATTTCGATCGCTTCTTCTGTCGTCTACATAAATCTTTTGGTATATTTGGCTGGATAGGAACACTTTGATGCACATTCAGTACCAGTGTGTGAGGTTGTGGTTACGATGGCGATATCCGGACGCGAACAGCGAGGACTACAAAAAGAAAAACGAGTTGACATGGGCATGTCTGTTCAAAACATTGCGAGCTCCAATAAATCATTTAAACCAGCTATTGTTGGCAGACTTATTACTGAATATCGTTCTTAATGTGATACCAAGTCCATCTGAGACCTGTGTACACCTTCAGACAGCCTCCAAGTGAAGCACACGTTGTTTACTCACAGTTTGAAAGCAGAGTGGAGAAGTCTTCAGCTGTGTTAAGCTGTGATCCGCTCGAATAAATCCTTAAAACCAGATATTGTTGCCCGAATTATCACTGAATATCGTTCCTAATGTGATACCAAGTCCATCTGAGACATGTGTACACCTCCAGACAGCCTCCCAGTGAAGCGTACGTTGTTTACTCAGAGTTTGAAAGCAGCGTGGAGAAGTTTTCAGCTGTGTTAAACTGTGACCCTCTCAGGTAAACTGTGACCCTCTCAGGTAAACTGTGATTCGCCCAGGGAAAATGGGATCCGCCCAGATTAAACTGTGTTACATCTTCTGTGGCTATCTACCAGCGATCATGTTTAATATGAAAGACACACACATATACATCCCTTATAAAAACGGCATTCTGCAGCACTCATCCAGATCAAATGTGACTGTTAACTCGTTTTGCAAAGATAGCAGCAGAAATGTCATTGCTGCATGTGCAGGGATATTTAGACTTTAAAATGCTGATGGGTCATTAATCTTGGTCTCGGCAAACAATATTAGGAATCTTCTATTCCAACTACATAATATTCAGTGTCCATCGACATGAAAATAACAAAAAAGTTCATGCTGGACTCAAACCCGAGTCCCAACAGCGAAAGTCACTCCAGCCCTGCACGTTATGAGTGCGCCACGGATCAACACGACATATTGAACCACCACACTACAATATTTTAGATTAACCTTGTTAAAAAGTTCCAGAAAAATGCAACCCGACCATCATTTATAATGTGAGCGAATGTATGTACACTTTAAGCCATAATATACATATTATAATATAGTATACTGACTGAGGTCTGTATCAAGCCTCATTAAGACCCGCCGAGATCAGATATCCTTGTTTATACAAGTATAAACGGGTATCAAATCGACATCATATTAATAACGATATGTGATACAAATGTAAGACTGACAACACGAATAGTTTGTAAAGGATTTATTGACGTTAGAATTATTAACAAAGCAATATTTTGGCTCTATGAAACCTGATGTACTTTATGATTAAGTTTTCTTCAAGTTTGTATCTTCTTGGTCTTATGCACTTATTGTAAGTCGCTTTAGATAAACGTGTCAGGTAAATGCAATGTCATGTAATGTAATTGACGTGAGTGTTTTGAACACTGTTATTTTATTTTTGATTCTCTGAGAAGTATCGTGTTGATCCGTGGCGCACTCATAACGTGCAGGGCTGGAGTGACTTTCGCTGTTGGGACTCGGGTTTGAGTCCAGCATGAACTTTTTTGTTATTTTCATGTCGATGGACACTGAATATTATGTAGTTGGAATAGAAGATTCCTAATATTGTTTGCCGAGACCAAGATTAATGACCCATCAGCATTTTAAAGTCTAAATATCCCTGCACATGCAGCAATGACATTTCTGCTGCTATCTTTGCAAAACGAGTTAACAGTCACATGTGATCTGGATGAGTGCTAGAGAATGCCGTTTTTATAAGGGATGTATATGTGTGTGTCTTTCATATTAAACATGATCGCTGGTAGATAGCCACAGAAGATGTAACACAGTTTAATCTGGGCGGATCCCATTTTCCCTGGGCGAATCACAGTTTACCTGAGAGGGTCACAGTTTACCTGAGAGGGTCACAGTTTAACACAGCTGAAGACTTCTCCACGCTGCTTTCAAACTCTGAGTAAACAACGTACGCTTCACTGGGAGGCTGTCTGCAGGTGTACACGTCTCAGATGAACTTGGTATCACATTAGGAACGATATTCAGTGATAATTCGGGCAACAATAGCTGGTTTTAAGGATTTATTCGAGCGGATCACAGCTTAACACAGCTGAAGACTTCTCCACGCTGCTTTCAAACTGTGAGTAAACAACGTGTGCTTCACTTGGAGGCTGTCTGAAGGTGTACACAGGTCTCAGATGGACTTGGTATCACATTAAGAACGATATTCAGTAATAAGTCTGCCAACAATAGCTGGTTTAAATGATTTATTGGAGCTCGCAATGTTTTGAACAGACATGCCCATGTCAACTCGTTTTTCTTTTTGTAGTCCTCGCTGTTCGCGTCCGGATATCGCCATCGTAACCACAACCTCACACACTGGTACTGAATGTGCATCAAAGTGTTCCTATCCAGCCAAATATACCAAAAGATTTATGTAAACGACAGAAGAAGCGATCGAAATGTGTATTTCAGTCGAAGGCCACGCCTCCACATCTGTCAACCAGTTGATCGGGGAACCAGTTAAACCGGAACACCGGTACCGAAGTGGGCCGGTCGGATAAGTAACTAGCACATCCCCCATAGGCGGCGCGTGAGGCTCAGGTTTGAGAAGGCTAAATAACTTCTTTTACCTGACGCTGCCCGCCTCCGGCGTCTATAGAAAAGATTATTACTATGATATGGCTCTGCCCTGTACTACAGAAAAAGTATTCTGCGTCGTGACTTCCTGCACCAACACCACGCCGTTATCAAAGATGTTCTATTGAGAAGACGATCACTACGTGACAAAAGTTTTCAAAACCGTGGCGACTGAAATCAATCTGCTGTCTGTGCAATTTACTCCGCGCGAGTTGGCAGACTTTATTTTGCTTACTTTAACATAATTTCTCATGGTGGGGCTAAGCCAGCGTTTCTCAAAGTGTGGGGCGCGCCCCACTGGTAGGGCGCAGAGATGTGATAGGTGGGTCGCGAAAAAAATATATATATTTAAAAAAAAAAAAAATTCAAATTTTTTTTTTACATTTTTTTTTCACATTTATTCAAAGGATTAATTTCTTTGGAAATGTTATTTTAAATACAATTTAATCAAGTTATTTTTGGTGAAACTATTGACAAATATTACTAAAAACATATTTAAAAAAAATATATAAAGAAAAATATAATTTGTTTTAATGTTTTTAAATATTATTTTGTAGAATATCTTAGGCCCTCAGAGACAGGCTCGCCACTGGTAAAAATCTCTCATACACACGTGTGAAACGCTCTCACAGACACACACAACAGCGTTGCAGTCGGGAAGAAAAGCAATGTGGAGCGAGAGAGAGCACACCTTTATCTATTTAATAAAGTTGTACAAAATAAAGTAAGAAATCATTCCAATGTGTACTATAGGACAGTAAAAAGTTTAAAAGGGGAGGGATTAGTCAAATATGCATAAATAAAAAGAAAGAATGCTAACTAGGTAACATAAGATAGAATAAACAAGTTTAAATGATTGGTTGTGATCGTATTCTAAAGATGTTTGGATTATTGAAAAGTATACAGCTCCCTTTCATCTGAGTGTTGAGAGCTGTATCCATAAATTCATGTTGGGCTCAAAGTAGGGCTGCTCGATTATGGCAAAAATCATAATCTCGATTATTTGGGTCAATAATTGATATCACGATTATTAAAAACGATTAACCATTTACTTTGAAAAACATCAATTTATTGAAGAAAATAATTTGAAAGGTATGTTTTTAACAAGTAAGTATAATTCAACTGAAAAACCTATTTAAAAAATAAATAAAATCGTTTTATTTCGATTATGTTGTTTTCATAATCGTTGCAAGCCAAAATCGTAATTGCGATTAAAATACGATTTAATTGAGCAGCCCTAGTTCAAAGTGCACCAGATTGATGCATTCAACTTCAACATTTAAAAAAAATCTTCCTGGGGGTGCATGCCCCCGGACCCTCGAGGATGTGACGTCCACCACCAAATAAAGCAGGTTAACATAATTAAATTGCATACATTTTATTTTAGTAAACACTGAAAACGGGTCCCACAGACCCAAAAAGCATTCAAAGGTTAAAGGTAGCATATAATAATGTTAAAATGTGCTAAATATATACACTGCAAAAAAACAAAAAAAAGGAGTAAAAGTAGCTCACGACTTGTTTTATTTTTTAAAAGTAACCCTCATCCTAAAAATAGTTGGAGACCCCTGTTATAGAACGATACATTTGACAATTTTAAGCTTGGCCTACCATTTTATTGGAGCGATGAGGAACAGGTGGGGCTTTAAAAGGCCACACGAGACCGCTCCGTTTAGCTCCAACCGCTGGAGAAACTGCAGTACATATGCAGGAGCCTGTACGTGGCGCTGTAACTTCCTCCACAAAAGCAGCGAAGAAGCATGGTTGTCATGGTTGCCCTTCTGTTTATTCTCCGCGGTGGGGGCCGAGGGAACCGGGCAGAGTTTTTCGCCAGTGAACGTGTATTAAAGTTTAAATCTTCCGGACAAAATTATAAAAGTGCCGGTCAAAGGTCTTCTTTGTTATTTATTGAGCTTTAAAACAAATGAATAACGACTCTATATATTATAATAATAAAATACACGGAGCCTCTCTTTTTCCTCCTTCTCTTCGGACAGCGTCAGTGTCTGTCTCATGCAGCAGCTGATCCAGTAATGAGTGACCCGGCCGACAGTAAAAAATAAGTTTAGGGAGTTTGAGAGGTAATTAAAATAGCTAAGGGTGATGATCTGACTTGAAGTGTGTGTTTTGCTGCAGCGGGAGGAGCTGCAGGTGAGCAGAGCTGCGTGTCTCCGTCCTGTCAGATTAGACTTCACTCGCGTTTAGGTCCATATCGAGAGAAAGATAAATAATCTGAATTCAGGGTGCAGTTTACTTTGACGCGGGGGTGAGCAGCAGAGGTGGGGAGAGGCGGGGCTATTGCCTCATCATTATTGCTGTAGATGTTGCACAAACAACTGTAGCATGGTCAATAGCGTCCGGAGCACGATAGCAACTCTGCGATCCGCCATTGTTGTTGTTGTTGGTGGCGAAACACTTCAGCAATGGCGCGGGGTAAGCGGAGGTGAGCAGAAGAGGTGGGGCTATTGCGCAATCACTATCAGTGATCTGAAAATGTTCGGATAGGGCGTACACACGGAGCCATTTGACCCCCCAGAGAGTTGCGTATGCCTTTCTATCCACCTTGGGACCCATTATCGTTTCCTCAGTCGTTTAGTGCCGTATTCGGTCGTCCTCGTGTGGCCGAACGGTCTATATGACACTAAACAGTAACGCAAACGACCGAATTCGTCCTCGTGTGGCCGCAGCCTTAAGCTAACAACCTATGCTAACAACCCAGCTTGCGGTCACTGCTCCTCGTTCCCGGCATATTCTGAAGGTAAGATACCCTGTAACTTTACAAAACTTGTCCTTTTGATTTAAATGTTCTTGAACAGAGGCGGCGCTAGGGGGTGGCTACTTGGGCTCAAGCCCCGGATGTTTTCTGAAAAGCCCCGGATGTTTCACTTAAAAAAAAAAAAAAAGTAAAAATATATATATTTTTTTTAAATGTCTCGGGAGTAATGTGCAGTACCGGAGTTCACCAGAGAGGCAGCCGCTGCGGGACATTAGCCTGCGTACTGCGTAGCCTTCCCTGCCCTGAAGAAGAAGTGATCCTTCCTAGTGCCTGACGAGTTTTAAGCTAATAGCCTATAAAGTTATGGATATTAGAACGTTATTTTCATCGAAGCAGGCGCCACAAGCAGCAGCAGCAGCAGCAGCAGCAGCAGCAGCAGCAGCAGCTGACAACAATGTCATCACCAGCAGTGAAGAAATGGATGTTTCAGGTTTGTGAATCTAATGGTGATATCTGCACTCTGGCTGACTGAGTAAGAAGTGAAAAAGAGTGATGTACTGTAACGTTAATCTTATAGCTAGTAAACATGGAGTAACCAAGGCAAGGCAAGTTTATTTATATAGCACCTTTCAACACAAGGCAATTCAAGGTGCTTTACAAAAATGAAAGACATTCAGACAAAGGCATTTAAAAACAGTAAAAGATAATAAAAGAAACATTAAAAGAAAAAACACATGAATAAAAAGTTACAGTGCAGTTTAAGATATGAATAGTTCACACAGAAGTTCCACTTTACTGATGAACACAACAGCTCAGTTTAAATTAAAAGCAGCAACAAAAAGATAAACCACACTAAGTCGATACCCTTATATGTTAGTATGTATACAGAACATGACTAAAAATTATCCTAAGATGTAACGTTAACCCTTCATACCTCAGTCTACTTTTAAGACACTAACATAACGTATTCCAATTTTTATTTTGTTTTTGGGATTATACCGGCTCTCGTTTCAGTACACATAACAACGGAACCATAGCAACGGAACTGACAGGCAACGGAACTGACAGGCAACACTCTGAATCCGATTGGCTGTGACTGCATCCACTCAGAGTGCCCGATTCAGAAACGTGACTCTTACACCAGTGGCGTAGCCAGGAATTATTGTGTGGGTGGGCCTGGAGAAATGTAGGTGGGCCAGGGGGAGACATATTAAGCGTGGGGTCTGAGCTGAAACTTCATTAATGATTTTAATGATTTTTTAATGCACTGCCACTAATAGAACATAAGCATAAATTAGCAGTGAAAACAAAAAACATAGGCACGGCGGCCTCAGAATGTGTGTAAAACTGACATCCACATAGGGATGGGTATTGTTAAGGCTTTAACGGTACTACTACTTTTATCGATAGCGCTTATGCTTATGCTCCAGGTTCAGTACCAACCACAACATAAAGTACGCGGACGATACAGCAGTGGTGGGACTCATCAGGGACAACAACGAACAGGCCTACAGGGAGGAGGTGAAACATCTGACAGACTGGTGTAACACCAACAACCTGATCCTGAATGTCAATAAAACAAAAGAGATTATTGTCGACTTCAGGAACAAAAATCACTGTCACCCACCACTCCACATCAACGGCACAGCAGTGAAGACTACAGACAGCACCAAGTTCCTGGGGGTGCATATCACAAGCAGTCTGACCTGGTCCACTCACACTACATCACTATTTAAGAAGGCACAGCAGCGCCTACACTTCCTGCACAGCTCCCCCCTCCCATCCTCACCACGTTCTACAGAGGAACCATAGAGAGCATGCTGACCAGCGGCATGTCCATCTGGTCGAGAGACTGCAACGCCAAAGACTGGAAGTCTCTGCAGAGAGTGGTCAGGACAGCAGAGAAGATCATCGGAGTTTCTCTAAAAACGTACCTGCATTTATTAAATGTCAGCTAAAAGAGGAGTGAAATGAAAAACCTCTGCATTTTCTGTGAATATATTAACAGTAGGCTACTTAATGTCTGCAAAACATTACAATTATTATTTACAATGGGCTAAGCTTAGCTAACAGACTCATTTCCACCACTCATGGACCACACCCACCTTTTCTTTTGAAAAACTGGGTGACATACTGTCACCCTTTAGTCCCTCTCTCTTGTCTTTCTCTCCTTTTCTTTCTTTTTTGAAAGCCTGACTTTGTTAGTCGTTGAGACATCGTACACATGTAAGTACTAGCATCCCTCCTCACATGCTCTCACTCTCTGCCAGAAAGTGCGGTGCCGCCGGGTGCCGCACAGTGTTTGGAGGCAGGACCAAACCATTACATGTAAATAGAGGGGGGTGTACAAAGGCTTTGGATAATTCACTTCTGGAAGAAAAAAAGTGAAATGAATCGTAAGTTTAGTGAGTACATTATCAATTTAACGTTATATTAATGTTAATTGTTGATGATTGATGAAAGGTGACTTAAACTGTTTTTCTTAATGTTCCAAACATTTTTGGGGCCCCTGTCAGTCACGGGCCCCTTAGAATCGTCCTAACTTTTCATCCCCTTTCGGCGCCCCTGGTCGAACCCGGGCCCTTTCTCATTTCATCAAATCCCCCTCCTCGACTCCTCGGTCCTCCGGTAGTGACCCGGAAATGAATTTCAGCGCCCCATGTTGAAGGACATCTCATTTCTCTAAATGCACTTCGAGGACCGAGGATCGAGCGTCGAGGAGGCTCTCTGGAGGAGCTATAACCGAGGATACACTGATGGGTCCTCCACGGTCCTCCACGGCTGCTTCGTGGATGCATTTCCGGCAACAGAGATGTTTCAAAGACTCGTGACGAACGGCCGGACTTATCTCAGCCAATGACAGCTCTGCATGCATCCCCTGGATATTATTTTATTAACTGCTTTCATCGCGACGCGATGTTTACAGTGAGAACAGCTGTGAGGTCCGTGCAGAAAGCAGAGCAGTGTGTATAATATATATCACTCAGTAGAACAGGCCTACTTTTGCTTTAGTTTAGTAGATATCTACAAACAAAGAGTCGATATTTTTCTAAAACCATTTAGTGCTTCACAATAAAATACACCACGGCTGTAGCCTGTTTTAGGAGCTGTATATGCGTGTGTGTGGTGTAGGTGTGTGTGGTACAGTGTGTGCGTCGATGCAGCAGACAGACAGATGTCAGTTGGTTTGGTGTCCTCTGCTTACTTTTAATACTTGTAAATAAAACTTTTGGCCCGTAATTTATTTTCCACATTGTAGCGACCAGAGAGGGGGGGGGGGGGGGGGGGGATATATCCAGTCTCTGATAGTGTTACGTTATTATGAGAGTGCTCTGCTTGATTCTGAAATTGTATATATTTATATACATATATATATGTGTGTGTGTGTCCGCATCTGTAGCCATTATTGTCTCATTATACCGCACTGTGAATGAATCAAAGTAAATATATAAGTGGTCATGAACACATCTGTCCATCAGACAGAGGGCTGCTGCCTCCTGTCATCATTAATGGACGTCTCTTTAAAATGACCGCTCAGAGGAGAGGAGGGCTGAAGTCGAATAGTCCATTTAGCTTAGGAACCTTCCTAAAGGAGTGAAATTACCCGGAAGTCCCTCAGTGGCAGCCATGATAAGTGCCGTTCGAATTCTCTAGAATGATGAGAATGATAGGAAAGGAGGTTTCAAACTTCCTTTATAACCTCCTTTAGCTTAGGAACCACTGGACCTCCCTAACCGACAGGAGAAGCGAAAATGCTGCCCCACAATGCCTTGCAGCCGCAGCATTTGCCGTCACTCAACAGTCGGCCGTTCACGGAAACAACCGATTATGACGGAGAAATTATATCATGAAAGTTACGGTGCTTATTAAGCATTTTAAAACATAGGTGGTAAGTTGCCAAAGTGCTTTGTTTTGAACGTTCATCAGTATTATAATCAAAAAGAGAAATATGAACGTTAGTTTTCACTGAAATTATCAAATAAAGTCAACATTTCAGTCTTTACTGAGCTGTGTGGGGTTTGTTCAACTTTTAAAAGATGTTTGAATGGTGATATACACAGTGATAGATGTTAAGGACCACTAATGTTTATAATAAATACATCTGTATTGATTTTAAGATCTTTAGTTCATACAATCATACGTATTGGGATAATTTGTATTAATGTGGACCGGAGGGAGAGGGTGACGAGCATAAGTTTCACTTTCCTTTTTTATTTCAATTCCAACTTTGGTCATGAAGAATCTGTTTCTCTGTTGTCCACGTTCATAAAGCAAAGCAGCAGCATCAGAGCACGGAGCAGAGTCTCTAGATGAGTTCACATCAGTCCCTCGTTCTTATTAAACATCCATGTTGTAGTCCGCTGTATAGAAAACTGTGGTTTCCATAGTTTCCCCACAGCAGCAGACGCACACAATGACGTCCGCTGGCGCATCATAAACACGTCGGATAGTGAAAGTGCATTCGGATTCTCTAAAGTACCGCAGTCTCTTCTCCTAAGTCCTTTTGAATTCTCCTATCCACTATCCCTTAACCCCGTGACGTTTCACTCAGAGGTCAAGGAATAGACGATAGGGTTAGAACTTAGGAGCTGATTTTTAAACTATCCGACTGCAGCCGAGTTCTCATTTCTCTAACCGCCTGCTGCTTCCCCTCCTCTCTCCTCGGTTCCCCTCCTCGGCTCCTCCGCTCGCATCTCCTGTGGGCGGGACTAAGTATCGAGGATAGGAGTCGAGGAGGGGAGTTCGAGAAATGAGAAAGGGCCCCGGTGCATTCCTCCGTCTGAATGTGGAGCACTTTTGCTAAATGTTTAGACACATTGCTCGTGTTACCGCCCATCCATCCATCCATCCATCCATCTTCTCCCGCTTATCCGTGGTCGGGTCGCGGGGGTAGCAGTTCCAGCAGAGAGCCCCAAACTTTCTTTTCCCTGGCGACATCAACCAGCTCTGACTGGGGGATCCCAAGGCGCTCCCAGGCCAGCGAAGAGATATAATCCCTCCACCTGGTCCTAGGTCTACCCCTTGGTCTCTTCCCAGCTGGACGTGCCTGGAACACCTCCCTAGGGAGGCGCCCAGGTGGCATCCTAACTAGGTGCCCGAACCACCTCAACTGGCTTCTTTCGACGCGAAGGAGGAGCGGCTCAACTCCGAGTCCCTCCCTGATGACCGAACTTCTCACCTTATCTCTAAGGGAGACACCAGCCACCCGGCGGAGGAAACCCATCTCGGCCGCTTGTATCCGCGATCTCGTTCTTTCGGTCATGACCCATCCTTCATGACCATAGGTGAGGGTAGGAACGAAAATGGCCCGGTAGACAGAGAGCTTTGCCTTCTGGCTCAGCTCCCTTTTCGTCACAACGGTGCGGTAAAGCGACTGCAATACCGCTCCCGCTGCTCCGATGTGTTACCGCCCTTACATGCTAAACTATTATTCCACTTTTGGTAACGAGTATTTTCCACATCGACACGGCTATAGTTTAACCACACCTCGGAGCGCGTTCTCTCCGCCATCTCCTCCGTGTGTGTGTGTTGCTGCATGTAGCAGCTGCGTGTGTGTAAACTGCCCCGCCCCCTCGCACACAGACGGGGGATAGATCTCTTAAACGGAGTTGGCGACACTTAAACTGCAATGTAATAGGCTTGTTTGAGACACATAGAGAGGCGAAGTCACGCCCATCTACTTCCGGCCCATGGGACCCCGGAAGCGAAAAATTAACATTGAATTCAATGGAGAGAGAACACGTATCTTTTGATCCCGTTTGAATTGTGCCACGAACTACACATATGATGTTTGTAAATCTTAAACAATAAGTTCCATGTCAAAAAAGTCACATTTTGTCGTAAAACTGTTGAAATATAAGACTATGAAAAATACGCGACTACAAAGACTACAAATCCCAAATCCCATTCTGGCTCGCGTAAGTGATGTCACAGGCGATAATGCTCCAAGTGGTTGCGACTCGTAATTAAAGCGAAGAAGAAGAAGAAGATCTCATAACCGATTTATTCCCTCCAATAAATAAGAGATTGCTAAAAATAATTTCACTTTTACAAGATGCATGTGTGCTTTGTACCAGGTTGTAATCACATAAGTGATCAAACCACTTGCTCGTTCTATCGCTTCCCGTCTGATGAAAGGACCAGGAGTCGTTGGACCAAACATATCAGGTAATACACATGTTGTGCATGGAACATATAGTCAAGTTAGCTACCTAGCTAGTAGCGACGAGTAGCGAGCACGTTAGTTAGCATCACATTACTTAGCCTTGTCATTTTTAGTAGCCTTACCATGAAGTTATTATTTTATTACATGAAGTAAGAGTAAGAGTAGATGGTAAGTATTTCGTGAAACATTTGAAGATTAGCCTACTGCGCCATCCACCTGGTGCTAAGGAAGCAGTCAGGGAGAGTCGAAGGCAGGCAGGGAGCTTTGCATGACAGATTCTTCTGGACGTGTTTCATTGTGATGACAGTAAGGGTGAGTCAATCTGTTTGTTGGAAAATTATTAGAAGGGATAATTATTCAAAGTGTTACTGTTGTGTTACTTTAAAGTGTTGTTACTGACCTTTTTCTCTTTTATTTCCTTTCCCTCACCTGTAACTGCTGAGACCCTGAGGAACATACACACTGACCTGCTCTGGCAACCTGATTTCCACTGTACGTAATAGTATTTGGTTATGGTATATATATTATTTATATACATCAAAGGCACAATGCACCCCCCAGAGACACACATGTATTGAGTGTGATATTGTGCATAGGTCAAGTGAAATCATCTTTACACACTAGAAAACTGTAGGACCGGCAACTTGTTTTGATTTTTAATATCCGAAAATGAAGTTGATATGTTTTATTTATTCTTCTCTCTTCCCAGGTCCATCCATCACCGTGCTCTGTTCCTGCAGGTCCTGCTTGCTAATCATTATGCTCATATGTTTTCACACAATTACAAATAAAGTCAATGTATTGTATGACATGAAGTTGTGCTTCATTCGGAGTCAATAATACATTCATTCTGCCTTCATCCATTCTGCCTTCAACTGCACAATGACTGTGGACTGCACCGACATCCATGTAGCTGCCCCCCAGTAAGATGAACCAAGCAAAGAGGGTCACTATCATGCCCAAGGACATCCAGCTGCATCCGCGGAGAGAGGGCTTAGACTGACCTGAGACCAGCACACCCAAACACAACGGCTCTTTTAAGAGCCACCTACAGTTTCAAAGAGTTACAATCCTACGTTATTATAATGATTCAACTGGTTCATGTGTCACTTAGTTTACTGAACTGTGATGAATGAAAGAAATGAGTGAGGTAGTGGTTTACTGAAGTTACAAAGACATTAATATATGAGTAACGGGTCAGTGTAAACACAAGCTTCTGTCAATTATGGATCATTCAAACTATATACAAATAATATGTAATAACGTTCTAAAATAAGTATTCGGTATATTCCTTGATAGCTTTTGGAGAAGGTTGTTTTTAAGTTTACTAAAAATCTATCGTTTCAACTGTTTCACTTTATAAAAAGGAACAGGTGAGTAGAGCATTATTGAGTTTCTTATTCTGTCAGTAAATTATCCAAATGAATGTTTTTCATTATTTTAGTCAACCCTAAACAAATTGATTGTACCTTTTAATAATGACCTTACATGGTCGGCAAAGTTAAATTAACTTCAGAAAATCAAATCTGTTCTTAGAAAAAACTAATAAATGTTTAAAGATAGGAACTTGCCATCCCACTGAAAAACAGTCCGTAGAGATTTAAAGGCGGAGTTGTAGTTCAGTCCAACGTTTCATTTGGATTCATTTCTCCAACAGTCAACTATTTTCATAAAGAATATATATATTTTTCAAAGTCAACTTTATTGTCAATCTTACTCAGTTTGTGTTTATAGACAGAGAGATCAAAAAGACGTTTCCAACAATCCCAAATACGAAAAATTAAATTATACAATTTACAGATATGTAATGTATACAAATATATATATCCTATATACACCATCATGTATAATGATGGTGTATGATGTAGAAGGAAGTGTGGTAGATAACAAGTGAATATAGAGTTACATACAGATCCATGTTACAGCAAAATAACTAAGAAGCACGCAGTATAATAATAATTACATGCAACAATTAAATAACTGCTCAGCGTCTCCACCACAATCCCAATCTGCTGTGTCCTGTTTTCCTCCCCTCTGCATAACACCCCATCACACATACGGAACACAACGCAGAGTCTGAGGGTGTTAAGAGTATGTTTATTTAAATGTCCTCCTCTCTACTGGCCAACACAGGGAGCATATGCTGGCTGTAGAATTGTTCCAGGAGGAGGAGATTTCCATGCCATGCAGGGTCTTTGGGGATAGGGATGATGATCGCCTCCTTCGTGGTCCACACAACAAAGTAGCAGAGACTCCAGTCTGTGATGTGCAGCTGCCCTTGGACCTGGTGCCAGTATGGGTGATTCTCCTTGAGAATATATGACCCACCCTCCTCACGGAGACAGAAGGATGGTAACTGGACTGCCTCCGCGATGGTCATGTTCATGTCACCAAAATCCTTGAATCTACACACAGCAAATAAACTCAAATGACACAACGAGATGTAAAAGGAGATCACACATACAGTATAGAATATCCTGTAGTCGATATAAAACTGGCCGCTTCAATCTGAAGAGCAACTAAAACAAAACACGGGAGTTTACCTTGTTCTTGTGAACACTAATGTTATCCACAGCACACACAGACCACGAAGTTCTAAAGGAGAACACTAGTTACTGAAACAAAACACGTTAGTGTACCTTGTTAGCTAATGTTAGCTAGCTGACATTAACGTTACACATTGCACTCATATTACTCACCAACATCTTGTAAAGCCGGTCCCGCTGCTCTTACAGAACCGAATAACTCCCCTTTCGTGTATGTACAGCTCTCAACGTGTCCAGACTTGTAGTCACCTCGTTTTATACTTTTATTCTCATTCTGAAAGAAACAGGTGAAATTTGCTAACGTGACGGCCATCTTTGTGATGGTGACGCGTATTGTGCGAGACCAAGAGACCTGTAGTTCACTCAGCGGTTTCACACAAAAAAATGTGTAACTTCACAGTTTTACGACACATTTTAATTTTTTTGACTTGCAAAATATTCTTTTAAATTGACAAACATCATATGTGTCATTCGTGGCACAATTCAAACGGGATCAAAAGATAACCTTTCTCTCTCCATTGACTTCAATGTATAATTTTACGCTTCCGGGGTCCCATGGAGGCTCCCGGAAAGGGAGGGACTTCGCCTCTCTATTGCGGCTCGCCTCGAAAGTAGACGAGAGTAGCCGATCGCAGCTGGGGGAGGTGTCAAAAAGCTCGTCTTAAATCGGACAGCTCGGAGTCGGAGTCGGCTTGACTGGCTGGGTTTGCAATGGCGGAAATTGCGTTGGCGTTTTTCGTTGCAGATTAAGTGGATGCAATAGAAATCCCACATGTATTGTATGGAGAATGACATGATCTAAAGGGACTGTGATTGAGAGAAAATTAAATATTTGTTTACAATACAGAAAACACAACCCTCTCTCTTTTCCTCCATACCCAAATCTCTAAAAACGGGGCTGCAACGGATCTGATACAGACTGATCTTGAATTATTTTCTACGTCACAGAAGTGGTGCTCCGCTTATTGGTCAATTCTCCACCTATCAGAGGAATGTGGGGTTGGGCCACGGCCGACCATTGCGCTGGAAACGCTGTAGTACATATGCCAGGCCTGTAAGTGGTGCTGTAGTCTGCCACAAAAGCAGCGAAGAAGACTTCCCGCGCATGGTTGCCCTTCTGTTTATACTCTGCTCTGGCTCTTTTTCTCCCTCCCCGAGGCAAGCGTTTGCTCCCGCTGCTGTAATTCAATGCAATCCCTCCCTCGCTGTAATTCTCTCCGGTTAGTCCACCAGCAGATGACAAACACCCTCCTCTCCGGCTCTTCCAAGGAACGAGGGGACCGCGCGGCAGAGTTTCAGTTAGATTTTTATTTCGCCGGTCAACATGTCCGTTAAAGTTTAAATCTTCTGGACAAAATTAGAAAAGTGCCGGTCAAAGGTCTTCTTTGTTATTTATTTAGCTTTAAAACAAATGAATAACGACTCTATATAATAATAATATAAGAATAAAACACGGAGGACGGAGATCTCTTTTTCTCCCCCTCTTCTCCCCGCTGCAGCCCAGCAGCTGATCTCAGAGCACGCTCCCCTCTCCTGCAGGGGGGCGGGTGACGACCCCCCTAAAGGATGTTTGGTCCACCCCCCACTTGTAAAAAAAATAGCACTTTACCCCTGCACCCCCCCCCCCAACAACTCCTGGGCTAAGCCCCGGATCTCCTACAATCCTAAATCCGCCTCTGTTCTTGAACCTACACTATACAATTGTTTTTTAAGTGCTTCACCGTTTTTCAAATATAAATGTCATTTGTAACTAAACTTTGTAAACTAGCAGAGATATGGCCAGTGTTGCGTGAATTAAATGTGATTAATGAAATATGACTGTAGAAAAAGAAAGGTGCTTTTATATTGATTAAAACATTTTTATTTATTTCAGCATTAAGAAAAAAGAAGATGTTTTTGCGAGATGGAGTTCATTTCACCCCTAGGGGAAATGATATTTTTTTTAAGTCACCAGCCAATTGCCTGAAAGACCACCTCCAAAGACTGTGAACGGCTAAAATGTCAGTATCACTGTCTTTGGATTTGGCCTTTAGAGTATGTATTCTAAGGCCCTTGCTAAGCCCAGACTGTCATGGCTAATGTTGAGTTAGATATAACATCTGTAGCCATAACACTATTAACATGGCTGCTCTTCTTCTAATAAATATTTGTTTTACAATAGAAACATTTTTCTCCATAAATGTTCCCACATGTTGTGAGCATCAACTTTAAATCTTTTGTCAACAAATAAACTTATCTTAATTTCCTTTACGACAACATTTTGTTTATAACACCACTACAGTACATTAACAATAAGCATAGGAAAATGATAAATGTCAACATTTAAGATTGTGCTTTTACTTTTTATTTAATCAGATCTATTTCACATTGAAAATGTGATAAACACACATTGAAAGTTACATCTTGCATTTTATGAAAAGTAAAGGTTTCGAATCATTGTATGACTTAAGTACACTAGAAAATAAATTAAAGATGTGCAACACCTGTATCAGTAATTAAAATGATATAACTTATGTACAGGGTTGGGAGGGCTACTTGCCAAAAACACAACCAGTAACTTCATGTGAGTATCAAGATATAAAAGTAATGTAACCTGATAACTTTATTTTTCTTTTGGATTACCTCAATATCAAATGCAATGCAAATAAACACAGGAGAGAGAAATATGAATATGATGTGTTTACTGAAATGTATAATATAATACCATAAAGCAGATTCAGGCAGTAGGTGTACAGATTCACAATGAAAGTATTAGCCTACAGAACAGTACGGCTTCCAGAGAAGAGATACCATTTGATCATTTTACAACAAGCACTATATGCTCTTTTTAGGTTTTGAATAAGATTGTAATCCTGAGTTTCCCTATTATTAGAAAAGTCAAACTAATGCGATTACATCTCTTCCTCTGTATCTAAGGATTACACTTCCCTTTTTCTCTATACGATCTTGATTCGTGTTCGATGTAATCCATTACTGCCTCTAAGCCAATACAAGTCATCACTTTTGGAAAATTGTCTCAAGTTATAAATGATGCCTTCAATGTCTTTCACGTGGAGAAGACATCCCATTGGCCGAGGCGTTGCAACTTCCCTCAAGCGTCCTACATGAAAGAAAGATCACATGTTAGAAATGTGTGCACAAACTATTCAGTACTTGGTTTAAAGCCCAAGTGTGAGAGTGAACAGAGGCGGAGTCTGTTTGTTGGCTGCTGCTACCCAAACCAACATCCTCCTCACAAGCATTGGCTGTTGGAATGTCATTACGCTCCACATGTGGAACAACAAAGGCTTCTTCAGGCGTGCCTTGTATCATAATGATATTGCTCTGATCAGCAGCAAGACTGTTTTCACCACTACCATGGTCTCCATCTGCAACCTCCTCCTCCTTGCTGTTAACAGTCGAACTAGGACTGTCACTGACCTCGTCATTGCTACTCACCTGCTTCTCCTTCCAGGCTGTTGTTCTTTGGTGAAATACAAAATGGTGGGCACTGCAGTGTTTTTCAGGCATCTCCTTCCCTAATAAAAATAATAAACAAAAACACATAAAATAACTTTTTGAGGTCTGTAGATATTCAACTTTCTTTTGAATAATGTTGTTTTAAATGTAAGAGTGCATTATAAAAGACAATAGAGGGCCAACATGTTAACTATGCAGTTAATCTATTCAACAATTACGTGTTTCCAAGATTCAGATTCAAAGGATTTATGTCATAGCACAGAGTGATGTACCTGAACGCGTTCAATGAACGATTGTTCATGAACGCGTTCATATGTTGGGCGAACGTGAACTGAACGTACTGTATTTCCGCTAGATGAACGTAATTGAGAACGCGTTCATTCTCAGCGCTGTATAACGGCGTTCAAAAGTGCGTTCATTCTCAGCACTGTATTATAACGGCGTTCAAAAGTGTGCCAGATTTCATATGCCTTTCAGCCGAAAACCCAGTTAAAACACACCGTAAACAGGCTTCAAAATAATGCGGAAAACCACCCAATCTGGCAACAGCAAGCTGCCTGTGACGCGTACGCGCCTGTCACCCCTGGCTGTCGCACTAAAATATAAATATACTAAATATATCAGACTCCTCACAACAAACAATGTGGAACCGCGGAACCGGCGAGCATATTGAATGAAGTATGGACGAAGCTGAGAGCAGCTGCAGCAGCACTCGCTCAGAGTGAGACTCTACGGCAGGGGTGGGGAACCTCCGGCCTCCGGGCCGTATACGGCCCGCGAGACAATTTGGTACGGCCCTCGAGGTAATTTATAAACACACGCAAAAAATAAAAAAATGAAAGAAATCTAGACCGCAAAAAAATTAAACAAGCGAGTGCCTGTTTTTCCTGGCCAAGGTCAGGGTCCTTGAACACAACACGAGCCTAACGTGTCATCACGTGGTATATGTCTCGACTGACAGGGGTGCAGTTCTGACGGAGAGCACCAGAACGCCACTCCAGCACTTCAGAAATTGCAGTACCGATAAGTCCATACACATGCCGCAGTTTCTGCGTGTCTGTGTCTTTAGTTGAAAGCCCAGTGGCGATCTGCTCATCTGTCATACAGTCAATAACTTTGTTGTTATCATTAGCATCTGGTTAGCTAGCTATGCTAACGAATATAAGAAGCTTTGTCTACAACCAGTGAGGTAAAGGCACATCTTTATATGATCATTATAGTTATAAAAAAATAAGAGAATAAAGTAAACAGGTATAAAATACTATATGACAGTTATTAATAAAGAAGAATACAGTTTGAAAGGGTAGTGATTTGTCAAATATCCATCAATTAAAAGAAAATCTGCTTACAGTTGTGTTTGGGTGTTGAGAGATGTGTCCATAGATCTCCTAATGTTGCTCTCAAAGTGCAACAAATCTTCCCAGGGGAGCGTGCCCCCCGGACCCCCCTAGAGGAGGTTAGGTCCCCCCCACTTAAATCATGTTCACATGGATACTGTAGGAAACTAAATACATTTGCACACATCTTGTGTCCATAAATTATCTTTCTGTTTTGGTGGTCACGCCACACCCTGCACGTGCATGCATGCGCGAGTCATGGTGAGATATCTGGATTCAGAGGTTGCTTTTTCTTTGCACAGAATGAAATGAATGGGCTGTGATTTTAGTTTTTTAAGCAGAGGTCAATAACTTGTACGGCCCTCTGAGGATATTGTAAACATTGAAATGGCCCATTAACATCGTACAGGAGACAAATAATAGCTCGCAGCAACGTATTGAAAAAATAACTATGAACTATAAATTAGTTCATTTTTGAAACCATGAACTTTAGTTCAAAATTTTGAATTATGAACTATGAACTGAACTAGTTCATTTTAAAATATGTGAACTGTGAACTGAACTAGTTCATGTAGAAAGTGAACTTTCCCAACACTGATAGCACATAGGCTACAGTGTAGGAATGGCAATGCAAATCATCTGTCCCGAGCTCCTCCAACAATGCAACATAGTTATATAAGACATAAAACAATAAAAGAAATTCAAAATTAAATTAAGAATAATAAATTAGTGCAGGCAGAAATCTATATACACGTAAATATAATAAGACATATGCAAGAACAAAATGTAAAGATAAATATTGTATAGTAAAATTAAATTAAATCTTTTTTTTTTTTTACAGTGATAGCTGTTAAGATAAATAAGTTATAAGATGACAACAGATGAATGAATGTTGCTATTAAAATAATGTAAAAAAAGGTAATATAATTCATCTGTTTTTAACATAGAGTATGTGGGGGAAATGGCAATTCTCTATCTATGATAAAGAGTCTTTGCATACATGAAGAGAAATGTGATGGTTTGCAAAAAAAATCGATTTCTATGTTTCTATACTTAACTGGCAAAATCTTAATTTGGCCTTTAATCAAAAGAACATTACTCATCACTGATGTGCAAGCTGTGCCATAACAATTATTTAGCATTGTATGATGTATAACATGTATTTAATTAGTAACAACAATTTACACTCACAAATGGAACCAAGTTATTATTTTTTTTAAAAAGGATCTGTACCCAGGAGTCCGTGCTGAAGGGATGACTCTCAAAGTGTGCACTGCACAGGCGAGAAGAAACGTTGGGGGTCCATGTATTCCTCCGGATGTTCAGCACCCACTGGTCCAGCCTGTCTGGATCACCTAAAGGAAACCTTTATTCAAAAATACATGAAAACCGACCCAAAGACAACAGGAGGGTTAATGCCATATTCACTTAATAACGCATGAACAACTTTTACAAATATTTCTATATAGTCTGTGTTGGTAAATGTAATCTGGGTTGCACATTTCCTGCTGAAATACATGCCTACCAAGTTACTCCGTGGCACTTTGGTTTTGATAAAACAGTGTAGTTCCACTATATAAGCGTTACATTCATAATCAAACGAGACAATATGCAAGATA
The DNA here is from genome assembly GCF_902827115.2 of Pseudochaenichthys georgianus. Lineage (NCBI taxonomy): Eukaryota > Metazoa > Chordata > Actinopteri > Perciformes > Channichthyidae > Pseudochaenichthys > Pseudochaenichthys georgianus. Next base: position 27,630,358 of record NC_047515.1, read on the forward strand.
AATAGCTATTTGTTGTTATTCTTAATGCTTGTCATTCACACGTTAAGAAAATAAAATAAGTACCGATACATAGCAGAACAATTGTGGCGATGTTCAGCTTAATAAGCCTTGTTCAACATCATTTCTTTAGCTAATACTATAGCAGGCTGCAGGCGAACCAATTCCGCGTTTCGCTGCATTCCTTGATCTCCAGTTATAACGCCGGGCTCCGCCGCTGGCCGAAGCTAACGGAGCCGCAAAGGGCTAGCTACGGCTCCGGTTAGCTTCGGCGGCGGACTCCGGCGGCCACCACTGGGATAATTGGGTCCCCTTTTAACATTTGCTCCCATTTAGCATTATGGGCGTCATAGCCGTAGACTATAAACGTCTTACCCAAGGCTGAATCATAAACTAAACTGTATATATACACATGTATAAAGGGTTACGTCCTTAGCTGGCTAATAAGCTACATAACAAGCTAAGCTAACAAGCACACAAACACCTGCTAACGGGGTTAACATGTATAATATTATCATTTTACTCACCGAAAAAAGCTGAGAGTAGACTTCTTGGAAGTTCTGTTAGTACATTCAAGCGCACAGCACGACATCTTAATTGTCTGGTATATCACCACGAACACGGCTAAAGCTAAAGGGTCAAGTACAGTACTATGACTAACTAACGTTGTAGCCTCTATGGTTGTAGCCTAGCAGAGTGGACAAGTTGCTGTTAGCTGACAGTGAGGCATGTACGTGTCCATCAACGTGACCACGCCCTAATTAATGCAAACACTTTAAGACCTAATATAAATAAAAGGGTCGTGTTAGAAAACAATTCACTCACAGATAGGTTTGGGTACTGAGAACCGGTTCCGGTTCGGAACCGGTTCCAACATTTCGATTCCAACGGCATCATTTAGAAATGTGAATTTCGGTTCCGCTTTTCGATTCCTGAGGAAATATTTCTTGCCGCTCTCCGGGGAAATGTAGCGTTGTATCTAAGGCCCATTCCCAAACCGCCCCCTACACCCTACCCCTCCGTTTGCGCGTTCACGCGGAGGGTCCGCCATATTGAGGGCTGTTCCAAAGCAACGAGTGTGGAGGGGGAGTGGGCTATCAAGCCCTCAAACAGCGAGTCTGCAGCGGTGCTGACTTGAGACCGGTCTCTACCTGACCGGAGTCACGCTGTGTATGTCCGTCAGGAAACACGCTGTTTACAAGTAGTTCCAGCAAACATCCACTGATAAATTGCGATGTTAACAGCCTCATGATAACCTCATATGTTTTCTTAGGATCATACATGTGTTTAGTCTAGAAAAAGGTAAATGTGTGCATTTTATTATAAAGTTGTGTATATTTACAGACCGTTGCAAAAACTAAGAAGCTTATAAACATCAGGTTTAAAACTAAAAGAGCTTTGAAACACAATGAAAGATGTTTTTATTTGAGTTATTCATTTAACTTTTTGTCTAAGAGATGCTGATTTGAAACCGTTGTTACATACAGTTACGGCATTTCCTGTTTCTGCCGGAGAGAGGGGAGGCCGTCCCAAAGCTTGCTGCTGTATTTACTTCCTCCATCTGACAGGAGGGAGCCTCGTTGAGCTGCGAGTGTGGCTACAGACGGAGTTCACTCCATCACGGAGGGGTAGCGTCGAGGGAGTGGTTTAGGATTGGGCCTACATTTCCTACAGTGTAACCTGAGACCAGGCCGGCCCGTCGCACTGGCATTATAAATGTTCGCCTAGGGCGCCAGATCTGTGGAGGCGCTGCCTCTGGGAGAAAAAATAAATGTTTTGACCGTTGGTGCTCATCCTAATTTTCGGCCGGTCGTAACAACATTCATAATTAAGTCAATGTAACACCCTTTTCATCCCGGTTACACTTTTCATTTGCCCTGTACGATGGGCGCTGCAAGTGATGAAAATGGGGGATGTTGGCTTATCTGGCAACCGCAGCTCACAGCCAAAGTGCGCGTGAGCGAGGGAGAAAGGGAGGGTGCACTGGAACCGGCGCTGTTGTTATTAGCATCTGGTGCTAGCTGCTCTAACGGAAGAAGAAGATGTTTCTACAATGATGTGGAGGGAGAGTCCTCTCCAGTCAGACTGAGAGGCTGATAACTTCAGCTCAGTGAGGTAAAGGACTCTGAGTGTTTAGATAGTTCACTTTAGTCTAAGTTATCTCAGTGGGTCTCAAACGTTTTGATCACAATTTATGTAAACACATATTTCCAAGGCACTCTTTTATAATTATTGGGATAAAACAGGTTTGAAATCATTCCAATGTATACTATAGGACAGTAAACCAGACATATCGTTTTAAACTGGAGAGATAAAAAAATATGCATAAATAAAATAGTAAAATAAGATATGAATGAACAACAAAAATAAAATGCGTTACATGTAGGCTATTTGTTATTTAATTATTAAAATGTAAACCGATCTTTTTCATATGGGTGTTTAGAGTTGTACACCCTAGATCTAGTCTCTAGTAATTCTGCGTGTGCACCAGATTGAAGCATTTTACTTCAAAATGTTCAAACATTTCTTCCCGGTATGCCTGAGAAGGCAGATATGCTTGTTTTTCTCAACAAGAACTGTTTTTAAAAGTTGGACTGTTGCACTGTTGTAGCTTCAGTGGTTCTCAGGTTAAAGTTACATAGCAGTGAATATAAACAGACTGATTAATGTGAATATTACTTTAAACTAACCTGTGTAAAAGTTTCTCGAATAAATGTAATTTTTTTGATGGAAGAAGCATGTATCATTTTTTTACCATGCCCCTCAAAGAATCAGAATCGAGAACCGTTAAGAACCGGAATCGAAAAGTAGAATCGGAATCGTGGAAATTCAAACGATACCCAACCCTACTCACAGATCCATAATCATGAAGGTGGAATCTAACTATATCGATAATAAAAATGTATGGAGCCAGGGACAGAAACATGTTTTTTTCTGCTGTAAAGTTGGGCATTTTAACATGGGGGTCTATGGAAATTGCTCCTTTCTGCAGCCATCGCCTATCGGCCAATATATGAACTGCAGTGTGTGGCACTTCCGTATTGGCTTCCCGGCTGTTCCCCAGAGTTTGCCCCTTGAGAAGAAGTCATTCGTTCTAGTGATGGGAATAGAGAGGCGAAGTCCCTCCCTTTCCGGGAGCCTCCATGGGACCCCGGAAGCGTAAAATTATACATTGAAGTCAATGGAGAGAGAAAAGTTATCTTTTGATCCCGTTTGAATTGTGCCACGAATGACACATATGATGTTTGTCAATTTTAAAGAATATTTTGCAAGTCAAAAAAATAAAAATGTGTCGTAAAACTGTGAAGTTACACATTTTTTTGTGTGAAACCGCTCAGTGAACTACAGGTCTCTGGTCTCGCACAATACGCGTCACCATCACAAAGACGGCCGTCACGTTAGCAAATTGTACCTGTTTCTTTCAGAATGAGAATAAAAGTATAAAACGAGGTGAACATCACTACAAGTCTGGACACGTTGAGAGCTGTACATACACGAAAGGGGAGTTAGCCGGTTCTGTAAGAGCCAGCATGCGGGACCGGCTTTACATGGTTTCGGTGAATAATATGAGTGCAATGTGTATGGGCATAGATATGTCTCATAATTATTTGTGTGAACATAAAAATAATTTGTGTGTAAATATGTGATTTGTAAATGTAAAACAACATCCACAAATGCATTTAAAAGATTTGCAAACTCACAAATACATTTGCAAGTGTAAAACGGATCTGCAAATACGCTAAATATGTTCACAAATAAAAAAAAGATCAGTGAATATCTCTTTAACATTTACAACTTTCGATCAGGCATTTGTGAATCCATTTTGTATTTGTGGACCAAAAATGCGCTCGCGGATCTCAACTCTCTGTTCACGGATCTCAAATCTCTGTTCACGGATCGTCTTTTTACACACACGGAATTTTGAGACATATTTTCCGCCGGTCTCGGCTAAAATCTACTCGTGTCACTCGGTTATTTTCGGAAACCACGTGATGGCCCGCTGATGACTACATTTCCGCATGATTTCAAAGTAAGAGCATGATGGTTTGTTTAATGCTCTGTTTTTGTATTATAATGAACAGCGGAACGTTAGATGCATTCTTCATCACCATCACCCTCATCATCATGTTATAGTGATACAGTTAGTTTGTGTTATTGGTTCAATACAGTATATCTCGAGCACCTTCGTTGATGTTGAAGTGCAGGCTATACGCCACTTCCGGGTCCCGGGGGAGCAGCTTGCAGCGAAGCAGCCCAGATAAAACTCTTTCTTCATTGTTTGTTGTGTATTCAGTCAAGCGGGTCAAAGTTACAAAGCACTTCACATCTTATTAATCGGCCTAATTTTACTTTACCAGTGCAGTAATAAAGTAATCTGTAGAAAAGCACCGTATTTAGGTCAGCCTTCATAGTAAGGCTCCATTACATGTTATAATATTCATTGTGTCCTTTCTACTGATATATTCCTGTCTATTGCTTTCATTTGTATTTAATGTTATTGTGTTTATACTTGTTTCCACACATTTCACAATTTGGGATGAATGAAGTATCTATCTATATATGATATCCATCTATCTATATCTGTCCGTCTATCTATCCGTCTATCTGTCTGCCTGCCTACCTACCTACGTACCTACCTACCAACTAGTTGTTTTGTTTGGAAAGGTTTTGTCATTGTATTGCTCTTTACCAGCACCTGCAGTACAGGACTTTACATTGTAAATATTATATCAATCCATTGGTTTCTAGCATTTATAATTTGCAAGTGTTTAAAACAAATGTGGGATCCTGATTTCATAAAAAGAAAGACATTCATGATTGTCATATTTTATTATTGTGGAAATTGATGTGAGATATTGTACCAAAGAGGTGTGATATATGTAAAAGGGCAGAAAGTCTTGGTGCAATCTCCAGACACTAAAAGAGGTCTGTTGAGTTTCCCTGGTAATTATCAAATAGTAGCAGTTAAGTGAATACTGTTCAAGCAATACATGTGTTTGTGTTTTATAGTGATTTCTCTGTTTTTATCCTTTCCTTCTATGTGAGGACTAAAATGGCGAGAGACAAAGGGCTGTAAAAATAAGTTTTATTGCAGTGGGGGAAGTCGAGGTATGCAACATAGGGTGGGGAGAGGAAATTCTGTTTGAGATCTCTGGCAGGCCAGGTTTTAAGGAAATCTATGTATCTGGAATAAGTATATGTGTGAGTTTATACATTCCTGTGTGTTAATAGTTGAAGGAACAAAAGGTACATTTTTCCTCTCCAATATAGAGAGGTTTTTTTATAGATTTCTGAAACAATGTTCCCTTTTTTGTTAGAAATAGATGAGCACAATAGTTTTTTCTTTGACTGTTTACCTGTTTATCAAAAGAGTGTTTTAAGCTATTTGTGAAGAAGGAAGATGCAGAATTAAGGGTGATTTCTGTTTGGAGTGTAAAGATTATCCCTGATAATGTTTTCTGGGTTAAACCATCGATATGTTTTACAAATGGGAGGGACATTTTCCTTGAGTTTTAATGAGGTGCCTTCCCAACACCTGTGGCTTTCAAAGCTGCCAGGCACTGATTTCCCTGTGAGATAGCGTTTTGGTATCTCCCCAATGAAACGCCACCCCTTCTTTGTATTAGGGAAATGTTTTTCTGGTGGTTGGGTCTCTCTTCATGCGCTGACAAGACGATAGGATGTCCGCAGGGCGTGAATAAGGGCGGGAGTACTCCACACGTTGCTTATATGATTCTTTGAATTGTATAGTAATGTATTATATTATATCGTATTGCATTATTATTACTACTTTGTTTAATTAAAACGGATTATTGTTTAACTGGTATCCTGGTGTCTTCTAATTCCTTCCCTGTTATGATTTCAAGCAGGACTCGTCAAAACAACACGCGGTGAGGAGTTGGGTTGTAAACACCCCCACCTCGCAACAAGTGGTGACCCCGACGTTAGCGAGTGGGAGTTCACAGAGAGTCACATCAGGAGCCAGCGGACGAAGCAGTCCAGGGGGGCACCTCGAAATACTTCTGACAACTAAAAACAGAGGTCTATACAAAAACACAGGTAAGCACGGATACCCGTTACACTCGAAATCTGTGATTTGGATATATTCAAATTTTTTAGAGTTGTCAGGAATATTTCTCAGTGTCATAGACTTTATGATAAAATAATGCAATGCATATATTAGTATAGGTAGGTAACGACGGACTACTAATCAAATAAGATAGTGTAATGCATACATTAGCATAGATAGGTAACGACGGACTATAATTGTGGTATAATTATGCAGTACATATAGAATAAAGTAGGTAACTTTGGACTACTCTATGATGATAAAGCAAAGGTGGAGAACCTAGGGGATATGCTACACGTGAAGCGACGAGAAATGTAAGAAAATGGTGCAGGGCCCCGTTGGTTTTTACAGAAATCAAGTCGGCAATTTCAAGTCGGAAGTCCAGTGGGTTTCATAAGAAATGATATCCACCCAGGACGAAACTGAATAATACTTCTTCAGCCTCATAGGACGCTGGAGTGTATTATATGTAATAAATCCAAGGGAGAGATACGCAAATTTCATAAAGCCATTTTGAAACGAACGGAATCTCGTTCTCTTGTTCTGTGGGGTTATTAATCTAAGAAGCTAAACGTGACGATAAAGGATTCTGTTGACCTGGGTTTCGGCTCCATGAGGATGTCACATAGCTGAAAAGCCGTGTCGAAGCGCATTCTAAGGTCGCATTATCTGTTGAAATAAACATCGCACCAAAAAAGCTCGATAGACTGTACGGGGAATAATTTTATGTGAATAACTACTAATAAATAAGGGAGAAAAGACCAGATAAATACGCAAAGTTTAAGCTGGTTGCTCTCAGAAACATCTTTCCCCTCAAGTGAGGTGGAACTGGTGAGGTGCCGCCATCTGGTGGAGGTATTTTGTAGTACTTCTTGCATTATTACATTCCATTTGACTGGCGCCTTTAATCCGAAGCGACTCACAATAAGTGCGTTAGACTAGGAAAATAAAAAATAAGAACACAGGATAATTGAAATATATATCTGGGTTAATAGAGCCAAAACATTTCAAGTACTACTCAACTGCCTTTCGGTAAGCCAGTCCGTTAATAGCATTATAAGTGCTTCTGGTAGTACTTCTTGATTAATATAATATAATATATATATATATATATATAAATATACATCATTCAAAGTGGGGGTGTAATACTTCAGTTTTTTACACTCAAAATAGTTACACATTTGAATTAAGGGCAGGACAGTTAAATAAATACATTAACTACGTTAGGAGTAACGACGAGTATTGTCCAATATATTAATAAATAACACTGAACACATAGCAACCTAGTCAGATAAATAAGATATAATCACCATGGAGGGACAGTTTAAAAATAAAGATTTACACGTCCCAATTCCCGGAAGTTTCCGAGAGCAAATGGGGACAGACTGAGAGATTGATTCTCAGTGGACTCAAACAGGGAGACAAGAAAAAGGCTTGTGCCGACCTTGGGTTCCTCCATAAAAATAATGATAGAAGAAGACATAGTGGGAGGAGATGAAGCTCTAGGAAATTTAAGCTCAGCTCTAAATGTTTATGAACGACAACTTGTAAAAAAACTGGGTGACCTAAACCAAAAAAAGCACGGATTAGTAAGCCGGAGGAAACTAAACAAAGAAAAGGAGGAGTTAGATAAAATACGGAGGCTTTGTCATAATGCAGCACTCGCCATGAACGGAGTAGCTGTTACCCCCTTCACGGCCAAAACTCCCCCAGTCCTGGTCGCAGTCCAAACCCCGACCCAGGGAGAGGAGTTTCAACGCTCTAGTGACAGTATAGGGACGCACGTGCCAGCACAACCACCTACAAAGGAAGAAATACTTCACTTAATTGCAGAAGGTGTCAGGGCTTATGAGAGTATGAAGAGTGCCAAACAGTTGATTGTTCATCCCTTGGAGCCAGCAGAGCAGGCACCGAGGCAGCCAAACCAAAAAGGGGGTTTTCCCAACCAAGGTCCGTCCTATAACCAGCCCCAATATGGCTACAATAATGGTTTTCAGCAACAGAGGGGCGGGTTCAGAGGCAGAGCTAGAGGTAGAGGAGGGTTTGTAGCAGCTCCAGGACAGAACCAAAATCCACAGCAGGGGTGCTTCGCCTGTGGACAGGCCGACCACTGGTACAGGCAATGCCCACATGGGCCCCCACCACAGAGAGGGCGGGGACAAGGGGGACAGAGAGGGCGGGGACAAGGGGGACAGAGAGGGCATGGACAAGGGTACACAGCAGAAGTGCAGCATGTCCAGAAACCCCATGAGGCAGCCCCACAGGCCCAACACCAAGTCCAGGGTCACGTTGCACCCAATGCGATGGTCGCAGGTTCTCAGATGTTGTTGGGTCAATCTCAGATGCAACTGAGTATGCCACTATATACTGGGGGTTGCTCGACCGGCCCCAGGACAACACGCCAGGACTATTTTCCATTTTTCAACAATGGAAGCCGTGGATTAACCTCCTCAGGCCTTATGGTTCCCCTCCAGACCCTCCCCATCTAACGCTAAATTATGATAGAAAAGACGACCAAAGTTATGCATATGCATATGACACAGAGGTGGCTATGTCCATGTGGGACGTAACCACAACCAATTTATTTATGGGACAAGCGGGGGTGGCTGCATCTGTTGAACTCACTGATGAACAACTCTATTGGTAAGAGAGTAAAACTTGTTTCTAAATAATGTCATATTGTTTTGTGAGTAAACATGAAATAAAAATATATTTACTAGATATAACAACAACAGGCTTAACTAGGTTGACAGAAAACTGCTATTAACCAGTTTCAGCAGCTACTGTCATATCTGTGTTCTAAAGAGAACATATGTTGCATTTACAATTCATATTAAGGAAGTTCACAATTGATACCATTAAAGACCTTTTGTGGTTTCAAATTAAAGAAGATTTTAAAGATGAAGTAAGCAGGACTTCAACTAGACAAAAGAGATTTTACAATGTGGTTTTACTACTTTTAATGGAGTAAAGAATCTGGGTAGACTACTGCCATTGATTTGTTTTAACATTCACATGTTTCAGCATTCCTCACCATATAGACACTCAGCCGTTTTATTTTGTAACCCTTTGGGGGAGAGATTTAAATGGAGTTTATCTCCAGTTGCTGGTTTTATTGTGATTTACAGCGGCACTGGATAGTTGTGCGCCACCTTTGGGTTGTACTCTGAATCAGTGTGTTGGTGAAGAGTTGCTCACTACAGAAACAGAAGAACTGTGCAAAGAACGCACCTGAGGAGGGTTTGACATTTTGCGTGTACCTCGTTGCCAAGGCAACAGTGGTGGGAAGAGGAACAGCAGTTTTTTGGGGATTCCTGCTGTGCAGAGGACAAGTGTGTCTGCTGACTGTAGCACATTGATCCAGAGGTGCCTTCCCCCTCAGGACATCCCAGTGCAAGAGTTTCATTGATCCTATTGGCTACAGCTGCAGAGGACAATGCATCACTGACTGTTCACATTGTGACAAGATCTTGAGACAGGCTGGTCTCAGACGGTTCAGACTCTGAGGAAAATATGCGATGATTTGACAGCATAACTGTGCAAGAGTTTTCCAGAGGGTGGTGTACAACAATAACGTTAGTGTTTGAGAAGGGAGGCTGCTTGTTTAAACGATGGTCTGGAATACTGAAAAGATTAAAGTTTAATATTCTTGGTTGACAAACAAGACATCTGATTATTAGGTCACACATAATAATTTAGACATATAAACTAACTATGAGTAAAGGGATTAATGGATTTTATATCCTAGGGAGGGTTAGTTAGGTTGCGAATACTTCGCAGGGTATTTGCTAATGTATTTTGAAGAACAAAAAACAAGGACACAAGTCCAATTTTGTTTTGTTTTTAGATTAAATTGTCCGTTACCAAAACTGTTCGCCTTGTGTCTAGATTTGGACTTTGATGGTAAGGGAGTATTTAGGCTTATTTTTATACATCTGACATTTTAAAATATGTTGGCTGGTCACTAGATAGACATTGGTTAAGAACTTTTCTGAAGATTGAATATTTGTTCCATTTCTACATATTCCTATTTAAAAAGTAATTTTAGAGTAAAGAGGGCTGATGCTGAAATGGGAAATAATGTGGGGCCTTCAATCACCCATTAAGGGTGCATATTATTGACGACCAATAGGGAGGAGGGGTCACTCGACCCACCCTGCAGTGGGTTTTAAAATCTTACTTGCAGCTTCACAGGAAGCGCACAGCACCAGATTATGAGTTTAGAGGACTAGCGGCACCACCTCCTAATGGACATTCATTTAGTTGGTAATTAACTGACATTTAGAGATGTTAAAAAGTAAAAACATACCTACCATGAGGGATGATTCCTAAGTTCAGCTACAAACCATTGATGAAATTACTTCTGTTTTTAGGTCCTTGATAAAGGAAGGAGTGATTGTTACATGTTCAGGACACCCAGGGTTCCACGCACTGTTAAAGAGGGTAACATTGTTCTTTAAGTGCACCAGAATTGAAGATACATTAATAGAATGAGTTATGGAATACATAGCAGAGCTTTACAGATCCTAGTAATGTTTTGACACAAGATAATAGTGATGTACACAAGTTTCTGAATTACATCTATTAGACGTGTTGATATTGATTAGGTGTTAATGAACTGCAGTAGTAGTACAATAAGGAAGTGACATTTTTTGGCTAACACTTTTCAGGGAATTTGGGAAAACAGAGATATCTTGAACATTATAGTTGGAATTGTGAATTAATAAATGATGGCGCTCCATATATACAGATTTTTATAGACGGAGGATGCTGGCCTGTGCTGGAACATCAGAGTCTCTGCAGAGCACGACACATGGCCAAAAAGACTGAGACCAACTGACCGACAGGGTAACTTGGGAAGGCACTGTCAATGACTGACTCTGCGGTGAACCTGACCAAACCTGACTTTACAACCTGACAGTGTGAGTGAGTGTATGTCTGCATCTGATCAGTGCAACTGCATGATTTAAAACAATTACTAATCAAGCATGTTTTGGACTAACACATTATTTTTGTGTGATAATAATGTGTGAAATGAGAGGTTTCCTAACATTGCAAAAAAAGGGGAAACCGTATCTAATCTGCTTGATGATATTTCACTCCCACAGGAGGTGGCGGTTTGCAGAATGTGAAACTCAAACTAAAACACGAAGATTCTGTTTCTTTTAGGACTGAAAGATGGAGAGAAAACACTTCATTTCACTGAAGTGTTTACTGGGGAAATTATGGATGTACATTTGGAAAAATGACCTGAAGGTTTTCTTCCCATGCAGGATTTTGTTTACACATGAGATAATGTGTAAAAAAGAGGGAGTGTAAACTTCACAATGTACATTTTTTTTTTATTTAGGGACTGAAAGGAACCGGCTGGCCCAACTCCATTGTTCAATCTGACCATTGATTGACAGTTTTAGAATTGACCTGCTCCATATCTGGGGATAACACACTGTTTGATGAATGTTGACATGTCTCTAATATTGATTGAGTTATAGCAGGTAACACAGATAAAGAATCAGTGGCCAAGGGGCTACCAGAGAGATGTAAGTCCAGAATGGAATACTGAAGAAGCTGAACTGTGAGTAATGTGTCAACTAATGTTTCAACAGGTATTAAAGTAACTGAGGTTTGAAATGTAGAAAGAACATATTTACAGTTAAAGTTAAAACATAGTAATGTAATGAGATAGAATGTAATTTGGACAACATCATGTAACTAGCCTGGTAAAGAAGTAAAAGCCATAGACTTTATTGTTTAGGTCATTATGGGGATATACATTTCATCTACATTTAGAAAGACATTTGATGACAGTTGGTGGGAATTCTGTATTCATTTTTTCAGCGGGATAATATCTAAGAACTGACGGGTAAAAGCAGTATCACCAGGAAGCCATTCACTTTGTTAGTATTGTGATTTTGGTTGTTTTTGAATCCATAACATTAGTGTGTTTCTTTACCAGAAGCATTAGCAGTTCAAATCATATTTAGATTTTTAATGGGATCTCAGGTATTTCATTTAAAAATAAACACAGATGCTTGTCAGAAATTCAGAGCTATTGAAATATGTTATTTAGTTTACCTAAAGATGTTGGGGTTCTTATTTAGTTGGCACAGTCCAAGTATTAAGATTCTGAAGCTGCACAATTAATTTAGAAAACCTGTGCTCAGACGTCTGTTGTTTTAAGACACCCCACCAACAGGCTCCAAGTGGCCACGCACTGGTGGGTCAAACAGCCGAGGGCCCCAGAGCCCGGAGCGTAGGCTTGAGGGATTTGTATCAGATTTCTCCACACAGGTTGTTGACGCCAAAAGGGGGACCCGAGACGCAGGAGGCTGACTGTCAACCCCAGGCTCTCCGGCCCCGACCGAGTGACCCAGAGGACATCCATCCAGCAGTCGTCCCAGGAGGCATCATCATCGGAGCGGAGAAGGAGGATCGAGAGGACATCCATCCAGCAGTCGTCCCGGGAGGCATCATCATCGGACCGGAGAAGGAAGATCGGGAGGACATCTATTCAGCATCGACTCGGAAGCCGCCATCAGCGAGCCGGAGGAGAAGGAAGACATCTCTCTAGCAGGCAGCCCAGAAGCCGCCGTCAGCGGATCAGAGGGGACAAAGACACGGCAAGCCAGGACGGCACAGGGGACTCCACTCTCCGCTGAAACAGGAGTGTGTGTTAAGTGCAACAAGACGGTGTATGGAGCTAGCCAGGCCTGCCAAGCTATGGGCAGCCTCTACCATGACAGCTGCTTCACCTGCAGCGCCTGTAGTCGAAGGCTGAGAGGGAAGGCGTTCTACTATGACGCAGGAAGGGCTTTCTGTGAAGAGGACTTTCTGTACTCTGGGTTCCAGCAGTCTGCAGACAAGTGCAACGCAGGTGGACATCTGATCATGGACATGCAGGCCGGCAGGCCCTGGGGAAGTCTTACCGCCCCGGTTGTTTCCGCTGCGTCATCTGCAGCGAGAGCCTGGACGGAGTGCCCTTCACTGTAGACACTGAGAATAAAATCTACTGTCTGAAAGACTACCACAGGGTCCTGTCGCCTAAATGTGCTGCGTGTAACCAGCCCATCCTGCCCTCAGAGGGGTCTGATGAAACCATTCGAGTTATATCCATGGACAAAGACTAACCTGTGGGTGTTGTTGTGTGCCGTGCATCCGCTCATTATGTGTCAGACTAATCCGTTCCACCATTGAGGGAAAAGCTGCTTCTCCCCCTCCTGACACTGTTGGCCTGTGTCTCGGAGGACGAGTATGGAGACTCAGCAGACAAGGACGCAGTTTTTTGACATTTTTTGGTCTCCCTCTCATTCTGCTATAAGAAATTGCTATGAAGGACTGTTTTCAAATGTTTAAAGGGCTCTAGATATAATGTTGAGAGGAGCGACAATAGTTATGGTTCAAGTGCCTTGTGTAAGTTGCACTCTTTTTAAGAGTGCAAAAGAGGGAATTGTGGAAATTGATGTGAGATATTGTACCAAAGAAGTGTGATACATGTAAAAAGGCAGAAAGTCTTGTTGCAATTTCCAGACACTAAAAGAGGTCTGTTGAGTTTCCCTGGTAATTATCAAATAGTAGCAGTTAAGTGAATACTGTTCAAGCAATACCTGTGTTTGTGTTGTATAGTGATTTCTCTGTTTTGATCCTTTCATAAATGTGAGGACTAAAATGGTGAGAGACAAAGGGCTGTAAAAAATAAGTTTTATTGCAGTGGGGGAGGTCGAGGTATGCAGCACAGGGTGAGTGGGTGTGGGGAGAGGAAATTCTGTTTGAGATCTCTGGCAGGCCAGGTTTTAAGGAAATCTATGTATCTTGAATAAGTATATGTGTGAGTTTATACATTCCTGTGTGTTAATAGTTGAAGGAACAAAAGGTACATTTTTCCTCTCCAATATAGAGAGGTTTTTTATAGATTTCTGAAACAATGTTCCCTTTTTTTGTTAGAAATAGATGAGCACAATAGTTTTTTCTTTGACTTTTTACCTGTTTATCAAAAGAGTGTTTTAAGCTATTTGTGAAGAAGGAAGATGCAGAATTAAGGGTGATTTCTGTTTGGAGTGTAAAGATTATCCCTGATAATGTTTTCTGGGTAAAACCATCGATAAGTTTTACAAATGGGGAGGGACATTTTCCTTGAGTTTTAATGAGGTGCCTTCCCAACACCTGTGGCTTTCAAAGCTGCTAGGCGCTGATTTCCCTGTGAGATAGCGTTTTGGTATCTCCCCAATGAAACGCCACCCCTTCTTTGTATTAGGGAAATGTTTTTCTGGTGGTTGGGTCTCTCTTCATGCGCTGACAAGACGATAGGATGTCCGCAGGGCGTGAATAAGGGCGGGAGTACTCCACACGTTGCTTATATGATTCTTTGAATTGTATAGTAATGTATTATATTATATCGTATTGCATTATTATTACTACTTTGTTTAATTAAAACGGATTATTGTTTAACTGGTATCCTGGTGTCTTCTAATTCCTTCCCTATTATGATTTCAAGCAGGACTCGTCAAAACAACACGCAGTGAGGAGTTGGGTTGTAAACACCCCCACCTCGCAACATTATGTAGGATACAGGACTGGAATTATTCTTACTTTTTACTCCACTTCATTTATGCAACAACTTTATTTAATGTTATGATTAGATTGTTTTGCTTGTATCATCCTTTGCAAATACATAGTCACAATGCTGGAAACAGGGCTGTTTCTCTGAGAGACGTAGATAACCACTTATGAGAATATAATGCATTGGTGTATATTAAACTAGCCAACAGTATACAAAGCACTACAAAAGTTTTGTCAATATTAACCATAAACATTTACATTAAGAGATTAAGATTCAATTTATTGTCATTACGTAGTACAGGTACTATGTAAACATTTACATTAGTGAAATGACACATCAATCAATGTTTATTTTTATTTTATTTTTCACATACACAGCCTTCATAGTAAGGTTACATTAAATGTTATAATATTCATCGTGTCCTTTCCACTGATATATTCCTGTCTATTGCTTTCATTTGTATTTAATGTTATTGTGTTTATACTTGTTTCCACACATTTCACAATTTGGGATGAATGAAGTATCTATATAACCCCTTGCCCTTATTCCTCCGAGCTTAGCACTTTCTACTTTTGTTGTTATTTTGTTTTACTTGCTCGTAAGCGCTTTGAGCACCAGGAAAAGCGCTTTATAAATGTAATGTATTATTATTATTATATATGATATCCATCTATCCATATATCTATCTATCTATCTATCTATCTATCTATCTATCTATCTATCTATCTATCTGTACCTGCAGAGTACAGGACTTAAATATTGTACATATTATATCAATCCTATAATATTTGTTTCTAACATTTAAAGTGCTTAAAACAAATGTGGGATATTCATTTGATAAAAGTAATTGACAAAGAAATTAACGATTGTCATATTTTATTATGTAGGATACAGAACTGGACTGTAGTCAAGCAAACGTACTTAATAACACATTCCACATACTTGTTCTTTGCGTCAGTGTTTCAATGTTATATTTTATAACCATATAAATTATTAAAACAATTAAAATACATGCCCTACCGTTGATTGTGCACACTTTTGCCTGAAATTAATCTCCCACTGCCAGGCCCACGCACTGTCAATATAAGTAATTATATTAATGCATAGGAATGTAGTGATACTTCTTTATTCTTCTTTTGTATACAATTATAACGGTACATAACAGCGGAAGAAAAGTATACATATTTTTAAAAACGGTTTTGTTTTTTGTGACAGAGATTACAGATCCCCATTGACTGGGAGGCCAGTGGTCATCTGCGTGAGGAACACTGGGAATAGTTGTTCCTGTCACCCAGAGTCCTCTGAGTGATCAACAGATGGAACACCTTAATGCTAATATTGACCCAATGTTACCATCAGATTCATTTGGAAAGGACATCTACTTGAACACATTACAGTTGGTTCTCTTTACGACTGGAAATTAAGAGCAATGGATCCATGGACTACCAGTAGCAGACAAAGTATTCAGATACTTGACTGAAGTAAAAGTCTTGCCTTTATAGTCTTACTTAAGTAAAGGTATGTAAGTACTAGCCAAATGGACTTACATTTGAAGTACTCATTATGCTTTAAAAGGTTCTCTGTATGTGTTAAAACTTTTGATTATATAGTTGCATTAATGTGTATGTGAAAAATAAAATAATAGATCAGATAGACAGATAGACAGACAGATATAGATAGATGGATATCATATATAGATAGATACTTCATTCATCCCAAATTGTGAAATGTGTGGAAACAAGTATAAACACAATAACATTAAATACAAATGAAAGCAATAGACAGGAATATATCAGTAGAAAGGACACGATGAATATTATAACATGTAATGGAGCCTTACTATGAAGGCTGACCTAAATACGGTGCTTTTCTACAGATTACTTTATTACTGCACTGGTAAAATTAGGCCGATTAATAAGATGTGAAGTGCTTTGTAACTTTGACCCGCTTGACTGAATACACATCAAACAATGAAGAAAGAGTTTTATCTGGGCTGCTTCGCTGCCAGCTGCTCCCCCGGGACCCGGAAGTGGCGTATAGCCTGCACTTCAACATCAACGAAGGTGCTCGAGATATGCTGTATTGAACCAATAACACAAACTAACTGTATCACTATAACATGATGATGAGGGTGATGGTGATGAAGAATGCATCTAACGTTCCGCTGTTCATTATAATACAAAAACAGAGCATTAAACAAACCATCATGCTCTTACTTTGAAATCATGCGGAAATGTAGTCATCAGCGGGCCATCACGTGGTTTCCGAAAATAACCGAGTGACACGAGTAGATTTTAGCCGAGACCGGCGGAAAATATGTCTCAAAATTCCGTGTGTGTAAAAAGACGATCCGCGAACAGAGATTTGAGATCTGTGAACAGAGAGTTGAGATCCGCGAGCGCATTTTTGGTCCACAAATACAAAATGGATTCACAAATGCCTGATCGAAAGTTGTAAATGTTAAAGAGATATTCACTGATCTTTTTTTTATTTGTGAACATATTTAGCGTATTTGCAGATCCGTTTTACACTTGCAAATGTATTTGTGAGTTTGAAAATCTTTTAAATGCATTTGTGGATGTTGTTTTAGATTTACAAATCACATATTTACACACAAATTATTTTTATGTTCACACAAATAATTATGAGACATATCTATGCCCATAAATGTGTAACGTTAATGTCAGCTAGCTAATATTAGCTAACAAGGTACACTAACGTGTTTTGTTTTAGTAACTAGTTTTCTCCTTAAGAACTTCGTGGTCTCTGTGTATGCTGTGGATTACATTAGTGTTCACAAGAACAAGGTACACTCCCGTGTTTTGTTTTAGTTGCTCTTCAGATTGAAGAGGCCAGTTTTATATCGACTCTATACTGTATGTGTGATCTCCTTTTACATCTCGTTGTGTCATTTGAGTTTATTTGCTGTGTGTAGATTCAAGGATTTTGGTGACATGAACATGACCATCGCGGAGGCAGTCCAATTACCATCCTTCTGTCTCCGTGAGGAGGGTGGGTCATATATTCTCAAGGAGAATCACCCATACTGGCACCAGGTCCAAGGGCAGCTAATAAATTAAACATTTATTAGGTTTTTCTCAACAGATTTGATTTTCTGAAGTTAATTTAACTTTGCCGACCATGTAAGGTCATTATTAAAAAGGTACAATCAATTTGTTTAGGGTTGAATATAATAATGATAAACATTTCATTTGGATAATTTACTGACAGAATAAGAAACTCAATGATGCTCTACTCACCTGTTCCCTTTTTATAAAGTGAAACGATAGATTTTAGTAAACTTAAAAACAACCTTCTCCAAAAGCTATCAAGGAATATACCGAATACTTGTTTTAGAACTTTATTTTTATATAAATAGTTTCAATGATCCATAATTGACAGAAGCTTGTGTTTACACTGACCTGTTACTCATATATTAATGTCTTTGTAACTTCAGTAAACCACTACCTCACTCATTTCTTTCATTCATCACGGTTCAGTAAACTAAGTGATACATGAACCAGTTTAATAATTATAATAACGTAGGATTGCAACTCTTTGAAACTGTAGGTGGCTCTTAAAAGAGCCGTTGTGTTTGGGTGTGCTGGTCTCAGGTCAGTCTAAGTCCTCTCTCCACGGATGCGGCGGGCCAGCTGGATGTCCTTAGGCATGATGGTGACCCTCTTTGCTGGGTTCATCTTACTGGGGGGCAGCTACATGGATGTCGGTGCAGTCCACAATCATTGTGCAGTTGAAGGCAGAATGGATGAAGGCAGAATGAATTTATTATTGACTCCGAATGAAACACAACTTCATGTCATACAATACATTGACTTTATTTGTAATTGTGTAAAAAAATATGAGCATTGATTAGCAAGCAGGACCTGCAGGAACAGAGCATGATGATGGATGGAGCTGGGAAGAGAGAAGAATAAAGAAAACAGATCAACTTTATTATCGGATATTAAAAATTCAATTTCAAAACAAGTTGCCGCTCCTACAGTTTTCTAGTATGTAAAGATGATTTCACATGACCTATGCAAAATATCACACTCAATACATGTGTGTCTCTGGGGGGTGCATTGTGCCTTTGATGTATATAAATAATATACCATAACCAAATACTATTACGTACAGTGGAAATCAGGTTGCCAGAGCAGGTCAGTGTGCATGTTCCTCAGGGTCTCAGCAGTTACAGGTGAGGTAAAGAAAATAAAAGAGAAAAAGGTCAGTAACAACACTTTAAAGTAACAACACTTTGAATAATTATCTCTTTTAATAATGTTCTATCAGTAATCACTCAACTACTGTCTTTCCAACAAACAGATTGACTCACTATCATCACAATGAAACACGTCCAGAAGAATGGACCACAGATGGAAATTAGCTATTAGCTATAATCTGGCATATTGCATCTCTTCTCTTTGCTGAGATTAATGTTTTTGTATGCATGGTCCTTCTATAAATAAATAAATAAATGTCATGCAAAGCTGCCTGCCTGCCTTCCTTCGACTCTCCCTGAACTGCCTGATCTTTTAATGTTCAATGTTAACCATTTGAGCAGATAGCATTAAGTAAAAAAGATCGCAGATGCTAATGTGCCGTTAGCCTACCTCCCGCCCCCTTAGCACCTGGTGGAGGGGGCGATAGGCTCCTCTTCAAATGTTTCACAAAATACTTACCATCATGACTACTCTTACTGTTTAACATTTGGGTTTATTTCATGTTAAGGCTAATACAAATGACAAGGCTAAGTAATGTGATGCTAACTAACGTGCTCGCTACTAGCTATGTAGCTAACTTGACTATGTTCCATGCAAAACATGTGTATTACCTGATATGTTTGGTCCAACGACTCCTGGTCCTTTCATCAGACGGGAAGCGATAGAACGAGCAAAGTGGTATGATCACTTATGTGATTACAACCTGGTACAAAGCACACAGGCATCTTGTAAAAGTGAATTTATTTTTAGCAATCTCTTATTTATTGGAGGGAATAAATCAGTTATGAGATCTTCTTCTTCGCTTTAATTACGAGTCGCAACCACTTGGAGCATTATCGCCTGTGACATCACTTACACGAGCCAGAATGGGATTTGGGATTTGTAGTCTTTGTAGTCGCGTATTTTTCATAGTCTTATATTTCAACAGTTTTACGACAAAATGTGACTTTTTTGACATGGAACTTATTGTTTAAGATTGACAAACATCATATGTGTAGTTCGTGGCACAATTCAAACGGGATCAAAAGATACGTTTTCTCTCTCCATTGAATTCAATGTAAATTTTTCGCTTCCGGGGTCCCATGGGCCGGAAGTAGATGGGCGTGACTTCGCCTCTCTATTGAGAACCGCAGTGACGCGTCGTAAAACCCGGAAGTAAGTTAGCATTTTTAGCACTTCCGGTTCCTTTGTCAAAAAAGCAATGCATTTTCTCCATAGGGTTTTGGAAAATAGCTCGAAATAAGGTCTGTGGTTGACACAAATTTAAGAGATAAATCACGTTTTGTTCTACGACAGTAGATACATCAGCAGTGACCCCACTGGTGATTTTTGAAGAGTTTACGTGTCTGAAAAACGATGGTTGTTACCGAGTGGCTGAATAGGACTACAGAAATTGTCGAGGCCGTTGTACGTCATTATGCCTACACACGTAAACACTCCCGCTAAGTTTGTTTTCCCCTGTGTTCTGCTTGAAAGCAAGTACCTGCCTATCTTTAGTATCTGTATATCTATATCTGACCATTAGAATCTGTATTTTTGAAATTGTCGTTTTTAACACCGTAGTTTTACAAATTATAGAATAATTAATTACCAGTGTTTTCCAATTTTTCTCGGCAGTTCGTTTCGTTAGCTAACGTCAGCAAAAGCTAGCGCTACTAGTTAGCTACGCAATGGTGTGTTGCTTTGCTCCGGGTTGCAGCCACAGGTCTTCGCATGAAAGGTGCTCGTTCTATCGTTTCCCGGCTAATGTTTTCCAAAGGAGAGTCTGGATTCGTGCCATGAGGTAAGCTGACGTTACATTTTTGTCCATGTCACGGTGAAATGTAAATGATGGGTAGTGACTGTATCGCTGTTTTAGAGATGGCGCTTCTGAAAAGACCGCAACATAAGTAAAGATAATGAATACATCCTATTAAAACCTGTGTGGCTTAATATGATAAGTCTAATTAGTACAAGCAGCATAACGTTTCACCATGTAACTAAAAATTGTATTCAGAGAAATCAGTTTGACATATTGAACTAATAACAAATCACCTCTGGCTGGCAGAGAACTCTGCTCCATAGCTTCTCTTGGACGTAAAATCAGATGTACATTTTACATTTATATTCAATTTAATATTCCATCCCTCACATACTTTTGTATATATAATAACTTATATTTTGTTTTTCTTGTTATGCTGCTGCAACACAAATATTTCCCAAATTGGGATCAATACAGTAATATCTTATCTTAATTAATTAAGAAATATAACTATTATAATTAGTGTAGCAGCTGACAACTATTTTCAATATGGATTAATCTACCATTTATTTCTTTAGTTCAATTTTCATCTATAAAAATGTCAAAATAGTGAAAATGTTCACGAGACAAAGTGCAAGGTTATATATTTAGATGTTTTGTTTTAGCCTATGTACTGTATGTCTTAATGCTCTTATATGTGACGGTGTGACTTCCATGAAACTAATATTTGATATCTTCCCAACAGACGAGCTGACAGGAAGCCTAACACTCTAACAACCACAACATTGCAAAGGCGAGTAAATGTAAATTAAAAACGATTCACAATTTCTTAATGTCTTCTTCTTTCTTGCAGTGAGGTGAAGCTGACCTTGCACTTGGTGCCAGTAAGGATGCTCCTCACGCAGGCTGAATGTTTCTCTTCCTTACTGACACAGAAGCCCTTGATTTGCAATGCTTCACTAATTGTCATTTCCCTGGCTCCGTAGGGACACTTTACCTCCAGCACAGCGGAAGACCCTACCAGACCATCTGGAGATGCCCCCAACACTCCTGATTGGGAGAGCCACAAACCTGACTCATGGACCTGCATCTGGGTTGCAGTGGTGAATGCCCTGACGCCCTCACATTCATTCATAGTCCCCCACTGTACAGACAAAACACCATCAAGGGCCTGTTGTTGCCTAGCACCCTGGCACTAAGGGAAGCAGTCACACGCTTTGACCTCAGGGCAGCTCCAAAGTTGCTGCCAGTCAACCTTCCTTTCCTGAACAAATGCCAGTTTGGGTTGGTTCGCTGACCAGTGGTAGCCACCTGAATTGCCCTCTGTTGCTCCTCAGACAATGCCATGCTTGCCACAATTGCCTCAGGTCCCTGATGCCCAACAGATTTGAGAATTTCAGGAACAGTAAGTGTTTCCAAGCTGTAGTGTTCCTCTTCTGGCTCGGGGGAGAGAAGCCAAGACATTCCTGAGAACCTGCCCCCGAGTCTGTCCCTCAGCGAGTCACGATCTTCGGAGGTGGGCTCTCTTGTCAGCGGGTTGAATTAGTTATTGGTTGGAGGAAATAGCTCCTCCACTGAATGCGTACGTTTAGCTGCCTTTGGTTTCTTCCACTGACAGGGGGTGTCAGTGCAGCTGAAACTGTGGATGGCAAAGATGGCTAATGCAGCCGCATTACTGCATTTCCATTCTCCACGTGGGCATTCACATTTTGTGGAGAGAATTCCCTCTTCTCCTGTAGATACCTGTGGTGGTGGGATTGTTTTATTATTTAAAATATATTTACATTTGTAATGCCTTCCCAATTATCCCTTTAATTGTTTATAGCCTACTGTATGTTTATTTCATGGATATTTCTGTGTTTTCTGGTGTGTAATATTTGTAATCTTGGGGCCTCTTCTCTTTAACATCTACATGCTACCACTGGCTCAGATAATGAAGAACAACAAAATAAGTTACCATAGCTATGCGGATGACACACACATGTACATAACCATTTCACCAGGAGACTATGCTCCAATTCAAACACTGAGTAAGTGCATTGAACAAATCAATGACTGGATGTGTCAGAACTTTCTCCAATTAAATAAAGATAAAACTGAGGTAATGGTTTTTGGAGCCAAGGCAGAACGTTTAAAAGTTAGCGCTGAGCTTCAGTGTGCAATGTTCAAAACAACAGATAGAGCCAGAAATCTAGGTGTAGTCATGGACTCTGACCTGAGTTTCAACAGTCACATTAAAACAGTTACTAAATCAGCCTACTATCACCTAAAGAATATATCTAGGATTAAAAGACTGATGTCACAGCAGGATTTGGAAAAACTTGTCCATGCTTTTATTTTCAGTAGACTCGACTACTGCAATGGTGTCTTCACAGGTCTCACTAAAACATCTATTAGAAAGCTGCAGCTGATTCAGAACGCTGCTGCTCGAGTCCTCACTAACACTAAGAAAGTGGATCACATCACTCCTGTTCTGAAGTCTTTACACTGGCTTCCTGTGTGTCAAAGAATAGATTTCAAAATATTGCTGCTGGTTTATAAAGCACTGAATGTTTTATGCCCAAAATACATTTCTGACCTCCTGCTAAATGATGAACCATCCAGATCTCTCAGGTCTTCAGGGACTGGTCAGCTTTCTGTCCCCAGAGTCAGAACTAAACATGGAGAAGCAGCGTTCAGTTATTATGCTCCAAATATCTGGAACAAACTCCCAGAAACCTGCAGGTCCGCTGCAACTCTGACTACTTTTAAATCCAGGCTGAAGACTTTTCTTTTTGCCGCTGCTTTTAATTGAACTATTCACATCTTAAACTGCACTTTAACTTTTATCCATGTATTTTTTCTTTTAATGTTTATTTTATTAGCTTTTCTTTTTAATGACTGGTTTTAAATGCCATTTCTTAATGTCTTTCATTTTTTGTAAAGCACTTTGAATTGCCATGTGTTGAAAAGTGCTATATAAATAAACTTGCCTTGCCTAATAAAGATTTCATGTGACACATAAAATGGATTTGTTGATGGGAATTAATGTGAATAAATTAACTCTAGGTTAACGGTACTCTTGCTATAACTACTCACCGACACTCTATAAACCTTGTCCCTCATGCTAGCCCTGACAACACCGGTAAGCACACCTTCATCTAGGCTGCACTGTTTTACGTGTCCTGACTTGTAGTGGTTCTCTCTATCTCCAATCTTCTTGTCATCTTTGTAAAACGATATCAGACTGGTAATTGACACAGCCATGACTTCTAGTTAAATTCAGTGTGGCTAAAATGAAAAGCTTTGTTAAAATATGCAAGCATGTGGAAGTCAAAGTCAGCTTTATTGTAAACAAATTCTACATGTGTTATACATCCAGAAATATCGTTTCCCACAGTGTGACATGTATACATAAAACAAAACAAAAAGGGCCTAGATAAACGGGGTATACCGTTTAAAATGTTAATATATTTAAAGTGATCAAAGTGCAGTTTCAGTGCAAGTCAGTTGAAACGATCTTAAGTTGGCGTGACGTTGAAGTCGTGCGACCCTGCTGCTGTACTGGCTTGTAGTTCGTTTATAGCATAACGTTAGCATTTCACTTTTGGCGACTAGATTTATGATTCAAAAATTATAAAAGTAGGGGAGACATGTGGAGATTATCCGGCTGAACAAAACGTGATCCCTCTCTTAAATGTGTGTCAACCACAGACCTTATTTCTAGCTATTTTCCAAAATCCTATGGAGAAATTGCATTGCGTCTTTGACGAAGGAACCGGAAGAAGTTTACATCCGGGTTTTAGGACGCGTCACTGCGGTTCTCTATAGAGAGGCGAAGTCCCTCCCTTTCCGGGAGCCTCCATGGGACCCCGGAAGCGTAAAATTATACATTGAAGTCAATGGAGAGAGAAAGGTTATCTTTTGATCCCGTTTGAATTGTGCCACGAATGACACATATGATGTTTGTCAATTTAAAAGAATATTTTGCAAGTCAAAAAAATAAAAATGTGTCGTAAAACTCTGAAGTTACACATTTTTGAACTACAGGTCTCTGGTCTCGCACAATACGCGTCACCATCACAAAGACGGCCGTCACGTTAGCAAATTTCACCTGTTTCTTTCAGAATGAGAATAAAAGTATAAAACGAGGTGAACATCACTACAAGTCTGGACACGTTGAGAGCTGTACATACACGAAAGGGGAGTTAGTCGGTTCTGTAAGAGCAGCGGGACCGGCTTTACAAGATGTTGGTGAGTAATATGAGTGCAATGTGTAACGTTAATGTCAGCTAGCTAACATTAGCTAACAAGGTACACTAACGTGTTTTGTTTCAGGAACTAGTTTTCTCCTTAAGAACTTCGTGGTCTCTGTGTATGCTGTGGATAACATTAGTGTTCACAAGAACAAGGTAAACTCCCGTGTTTTGTTTTAGTTGCTCTTCAGATTGCAGGCATGAGAATCACTCACCTTTCGGCGAAATTCGCCGTTTTGAATCCAAAATAGGTCGTTTGTGTGATTCATGTAGTTCTGCAATAAAAATATGTTTGGGGTATGGGGGGGGTTTGGGACCCGGAGTAATCTGCGGCCGCGAGCTGTTATGTGCCATCATGACACACATGGTGTTCTTTTTTTTTATATATTATAATGCAGCGCGAGCTGTGTGCTCGAGTCTTCCTGCCTGTCGGCTCTGCTGCTCCGCCATGATTGTCTAGCTTCAGCAGCCACATTAGCTACCAGTGCGTTCGTTAATATTAACTGTGTGGTCCGGAGTCACTGTGGTACAGACTGGACCGCTGGTGAACATCTGTTAGAACGGGCCGTTCAGGTGTTCAGAGCAGAGCTCCCTGTCGGAGCGCAGAGCGTGATGTGCACTGAAAAGTTTTTCTGTCGCAGTATTATCGTTGAGCTAGCTAGCTAGCATACATTGTCACTATCTGCTAACGTTAGCTTTAGCCTTCGTTTTCTAATAGTTTTTTTTTCATAGGCGATAAACGGAGGTGGTATAAGTATAGATATTGTACTTGAGTAAAAGTAGAAGCACTCAGATATTGTACTAGAGTAAAAGTAGAAGTACTCAGATCTTGTACTTGATTAAAAGCAGAAATACTCAGATCTTGTACTTGATTAAAAGTAGAAGTACTCAGATCTTGTACTTGATTAAAAGCAGAAATACTCAGATCTTGTACTTGAGTAAAAGTAGAAGTACTCAGGTCTTGTATTTGAGTAAAAGTAGAAGTACCAGAGTGTAGGAATACTCTGTTAGTAAAAGTAATCCATTCCAAATGTTCCTCAAGTAAAAGTAGAAAAGTATTCTCATCAAAATATAGTAAAAGTAGCGACAGTAAAAGTAGTCGTTGTGCAGATTGGTCCATTTCAGAATAATATGATATGTTTTATAATGATTGATCATGAAAGTGTTCTCAAAGCTGGTAAAGGTGCAGCTAGTCTGAATGACTTTGTATACTGCAGGGTAGCTTGTGGATTTACTCCAGGTGGAACTAAAGTCTGATTCAACACTTGATTAGATTTCACATCATTCATCCAGATCTGTGAAGTAACTAAAGGTATTAAATACATGTAGTGGAGTAAAAGTACACCATTTATCTATGAACTGTAGAGGAGAAGAAGAACAAAGTAGCAACACATTGAAATACTTAAATAAAGTACAAGTATCTCAAAATTGTACCCAAGTATAGTACTTGAGTTTATGAATTTAGTTACACCAGATGTCATAAAGATAGAAAGACTCAGCCTTGCACAGAGGTATGACAATAGATTTTCAAAATGCTCAACAGTGCTGCCAAAATTATAAACTGACTGCTACACAATTAAAATAAATGCTTTTATATATTTCTATTAGATGTGACTCTTTAGCATTTCTGTTATTATTAACACTGCTTTAGTTGTTCCTCTGTTATTCCTCATTTTAAAGCCGATATTCCGTGGGGTCGGGGGGCTCGGGTCCTTGTCACCTTTTCCATACCTGATGAGTTTGTATCCCTGATAATACTTAGTAAGGAGGTCATAATATGTTTTACTCATGGCTGAAGTGAAGTTTCTCCAGCTCTCCCCAGGTTGGCATAAAAATGCATCTCAAAATGCATCAGATTGATGCTTTAAAATATGGAATATTCAAAATGTTCTTCCGGGGGAGCATGCCCCCGGACCCCCCTAGAGGGATAATATCCTTCTCACCTTTTTCACCCCTGAGATTGAAGCGGCCAGTTTTATATCGACTATACTGTATGTGTGATCTCCTTTTACATCTCGTTGTGTCATTTGAGTTTATTTGCTGTGTGTAGATTCAAGGGTTTTGGTTATCTTGTCAATTTGTTTGGTTATCTAGGCACAGCTGTGTGTGACTCCCTCTGGTACACCGGTATGTGTTTTCCTAATGTAGAGAGCATTGATTAATTAATTAACACACTGAGTCTAGATCCTGACCAAATCCTTTTTTATTGTTGATCAAATGTTTTTCAAAAATGTATTCATACACATTTAGAAAAATACAATGTACAATCACAACCAGTACAACACAAATTACAAAAAATACAGAAAAAACAAACAATAACAACAATCAGACAAGAGGACAAAACTATGGAAAAATAACCCCTCCCACCCCCAGATCCGGACTATCCTTGTATTATTGCTCATTCAATCTATTATACCATGCTAACAAACATGGTACTTACTTTATTTGTACAGAACTGCATGGGAGACGATGGCGCGATGCAGAGCGCTGTCTGTGATTGTGCATGGGGGATGTACAAATGCAGCCACGCTGCAGCATTGGCAATATGTGCCATGTGGCAGATCAGCTCCACAGATGTTGAGTGCCAGTGGAGGAAGCCTGGCACTTCCAAAGTAGTCCAGCCGGTGTCTCAACTTTACCAACAGTGAGAGAAGACATACAACCCACTGGCCAGAGACATCGCCACTCAGGATGTAGACTGGTTCAGGTCTGCACTGAGGGGCGCACAGTGTGGCATGGCATGGCTTTTGTCACCTGAGCCAGAGCCGCGGCCTCAACATCAGGCCATTGTCACCGTGCCGGAGCTGGTGAAGGGGCATGGGGGTCGGGGGCTTGATTTATTCTTTATGAAAATAGTTGACTGTTGGAGAAATGAATCCAAATGAAACGTTGGACTGAACTACAACTACGCCTTTAAATCTCTACGGACTGTTTTTCAGTGGGATGGCAAGTTCCTATCTTTAAACATTTAATAGTTTTTTTAAAAACAACCTTCTCCAAAAGTTATCAAGGAATATACCGAATACTTATTTTAGAACTTTATTACATATTATTTGTATATAGTTTGAATGATCCATAATTGACAGAAGCTTGTGTTTACACTGACCTGTTACTCATATATTAATCAGTATTGGGTCCACTCCTATTCATCATTTACCTCCTCCCACTAGGCACAATCCTCCGTCACCATGGCATCCACTTTCACTGCTATGCTGATGACACGCAAGTCTATATCTCAACCAAACCCAACACTGCCCTCCCGCCCACCTCCCTCACCACCTGCCTCCAGGATATCAGGAGCTGGATGAGCAGGAACTTCCTGAAGCTAAATGGTAGTAAAACTGAGGCCCTGCTCATCGGCTCAAAAAACACCCTCTCCAAAATCCTAACCACCCCACCCCCAAGCATCATGATCGACGGCTTCCCTGTATCCTTCACCAGCCAAGTCAAAAGCCTTGGCGTCATCCTGGACAGCACCCTTTCGTTTGCACACCACATAAAAAACATCACCCGGACTGCCTTCTTCCATATCCGCAACATTTCCAGACTCCGCCCATCCCTTTCACAATCCAGCACCGAAATCCTGGTTAAGGCATTTGTCACATCCCGGATTGACTACTGTAATGCTATCCTCTCTGGCCTACCCACAAAACTACTCAACAGACTCCAAATCATTCAAAACTCGGCTGCCCGGATCATTACCTGTACCAAATCGTCTGACCACATCACCCCCATCCTCATCCAACTTCACTGGCTCCCTGTTCAGCACCGGATTGTCTACAAAAACCTTCTGCTTACATACAAAGCCCTCAACAACCTCACCCCCACCTATCTCTCAAACCTCCTCCAAGAATACACCCCCTCCCGCTCCCTGCGCTCATCCTCAGCCGGACTCCTGACTGTCCCCACCTCCCGCCTTAGCACCATGGGAGCCAGGGCTTTTAGCTGCAACGCACCCAGGCTCTGGATCTCTCTGCCTCCACACATCAAACAGTCTGACTCCATCACGACATTCAAATCCCACCTCAAAACTCACCTGTTTAAACTGGCCTACTCACTCTAAAACACATTCAACCTGCTATCACAGATCCCCCTCTCACTCCGTCACTTCACACTCTTGTCTGGCCTGTTTTATGCTTTTATGCTGCTGTATTGCCTGTCGGTTCGATTAAATTGTGTTCCGTTTTTGTTTTAGCTGTTCTAACACTTTTAAATGCACTGTAAGGCGACCTTGGGTGTCCTGAAAGGGGCCTCGAAATAAAATGTATTATTATTATATATTAATGTCTTTGTAACTTCTTTAAACCACTACCTCACTCATTTCTTTCACTCATCACGGTTCAGTAAACTAAGTGACACATGAACCAGTTTAATCATTATAATAATGTAGGATTGCAACTCTTTGAAACTGTAGGTGGCTCTTAAAAGAGCCGTTGTGTTTGGGTGTGCTGGTCTCAGGTCAGTTTAAGCCCTCTCTCCGCGGATGCTGCGGGCCAGCTGGATGTCCTTGGGCATGATGGTGACCCTCTTTGCTTGGTTCATCTTACTGGCGGGCAGCTACATGGATGTCGGTGCAGTCCACAGTCATTGTGCAGTTGAAGGCAGAATGGATGAGGCAGAATTAATTTATTATTGACTCCGAATGAAGCACAACTTCATGTCATACAATACATTGACTTTATTTGTAATTGTGTAAAAAAATATGAGCATTGATTAGCAAGCAGGACCTGCAGGAACAGAGCATGGTGATGGATGGACCTGGGAAGAGAGAAGAATAAAGAAAACAGATCAACTTCATTATCGGATATTAAAAATTCAATTTCAAAACAAGTTGCCGCTCCTACAGTTTTCTAGTATGTAAAGATGATTTCACTTGACCTATGCAAAATATCACACTCAATACATGTGTGTCTCTGGGGGGTGCATTGTGCCTTTGATGTATATAAATAATATACCATAACCAAATACTATTACGTACAGTGGAAATCAGGTTGCCAGAGCAGGTCAGTGTGCATGTTCCTCAGGGTCTCAGCAGTTACAGGTGAGGGAAAGGAAATAAAAGAGAAAAAGGTCAGTAACAACACTTTGAATAATTATCTCTTCTAATAATTTTCTCTCAGTAATCACTCAACTACTGTCTTTCCAACAAACAGATTGGCTCACCCTTACTGTCATCACAATGAAACACGTCCAGAAGAATCTGTCATGCAAAGCTCCCTGCCTGCCTTCGACTCTCCCTGACTGCTTCCTTGGCACCCGGTGGATGGCGCAGTAGGCTACTCTTCAAATGTTTCACGAAATACTTACCATCATGACTACTCTTACTTCATGTAATAAAATAATAACTTCATGGTAAGGCTACTAAAAATGACAAGGCTAAGTAATGTAATGCCAACTAACGTGCTCGCTACTCGTCGCTACTAGCTAGGTAGCTAACTTGACTATGTTCCATCATGCACAACATGTATATTACCTGATATGTCTGATCCAGCGACTCCTGGTCCTTTCATCAGACGGGAATCGATAGAACGAGCAAGTGGTATGATCACTTATGTGATTACAACCTGGTACAAAGCACACATGCATCTTGTAAAAGTGAATTTATTTTTAGCAATCTCTTATTTATTGGAGGGAATAAATCAGTTGTGAAATCTTCTTCTTCTTCGCTTTAATTACGAGTCGCAACCACTTGGAGAATTATCGCCTGTGATATCCCTTACGCGACCCAGAATGGGATTTGTAGTCTTTGTAGTCGCGTATTTTTCATAGTCTTATATTTCAACAGTTTTACGACGAAATGTGACTTTTTTGACATAGAACTTATTGTTTAAGATTGACAAACATCATATGTGTAGTTCGTGGCACAATTCAAACGGGATCAAAAGATACGTTTTCTCTCTCCATTGAATTCAATGTAAATGTTTCGCTTCCGTGGTCCCATGGGCCGGAAGTAGATGGGCGTGACTTCGCCTCTCTATTCCGGCTCTTCTTGGTGAGCCGGATCATTTGGCTCGGCTCACCAAGAAGAGCCGGCCGGCTCTTTCGGCTCCCAAAGGGCTCTTCAGTTTACCACATATTATACCTTTTAATTAAATCAAATGTAGCCCTGTTTTGACTAATGATTTATATGTGTACACATATATCACTTAGATTATTCAAGACATCCTTTGTACTGAAGTATTCAAAAGTAAAAATTACATGTTTAATATAAATTATTTGCTGTGGCCAATTGTTTTCATTGCATTTACAGACCCGTGTAACTCTCTGATACCACCCAATGAATGCATTGATTTGCTTGTAGAACCACGCTACACAAAACAGATAGCAACACCTATAAAAACTATTTTAAAAAAGGGGCTACTGTATCAACCTATATAAAGTATATAAATATAGTTTTTCTCCCTGCAGGAGAGGGGAGCGTGCTTTGAGATCAGCTGCTAGGCTGCAGCAGGGAGAAGATGGGGACAAAAAGAGATCTCCGTCCTCCGTGTTTTATTCTTATAGAAGTAAGAAGAGAAGTAATGGGGCAGAAACCCTCCTTTTTACGCAGCGGTCCAGACATAGACATCATAGCTATGGCGACACATATTCAGTTGCCAGTTACTTTTGGCATTAGGGCAGGGATATCTTTCAAGGTTTGACATAATGAATTGTGCTACTTTTAAAGCAAGCAACGATGTTTTCAAATCTGTAATCAAAAAGCTCCTCAAAAACACTATAGTTTGACAGTTCCTGCCGTTGTTACGTTAGTTCAAACAGTAACAATGGACTACTTTTCTTAGCGGATGCATGTCAATTTAAATCAATACATAAAACTATTTTTTAAATCAATAAAATCTTTTTCTAAATCCATAAAAACATTTCAATTATTATTGGGAGTCATGTCGTTACTTTGTTGAGAATGTGGCCATGTGTAATAAGCGGGATAATGTCCACATTGCACATTGCATAATGTGCCTTCATGCCGATCTAGATCCCTCCGCAAAAACAAAACAAAAAACGGCTCGTTCACGGGCGAGAGCCGGCTTCGTCGTTCACGGGAGCCGGTGGAGCCTCGTTCAAAATTGAGGGATTGACCAATCACGTGATGCCCCTGCCAATCTGTGATTGGTCAGGGCCATGCCAAGGGAAGCCAGAGGCGGCTGGCTTCCCTTGCCTCACAATCCAATCAAATCGCATCAATTTAGTGTTGCAGTGACGCCTCCTAAAATCCGGAAGTAAGCTGCTCTCAGTTTCCCTGTTAGATAAATGCAAGTTTTGTTCAGTCGGATAATATCCACATGTCTACCCTACTTTTATAATTTTCGAATCATAAATCTAATCGATAGAAGATAGATAGCGTCACTGCATCACTCTCACCGCCGTTAGAAAGTAGCAAGCAACTGAAGCAAGTGCAATTATGGAGGGTGGAGATTTGGAGTATTTCATCAAAAATAATTGTACTAAACTTCCGCTACAGCAGCAACAACAAATACAATCTGATGACAGGCCAATGCCCAACCTGGAGCTGTGTACAGCTAGGAAAAAAGGAGCGAATCGGACGTAAAACGTTAAAGGTCTCCTGATTTAGTTTGTGAATGAATGCTTATTAGAGTTTCGGCTGGAGAGTGGGTGCGGACCTGTCGGTGAGATAACAGGCGTAAGTCCTGCATCTGATACAAATGTGTGTAAAATGATACCGGGTGCTGTAATCACTCATCTGGTTACGTTATTACATTGACCACCACACCCCCGACCCAAAAGAAAGGACGTATTATTGGCTTCCCCTAATTTTTTTCCCACGCCACGCTACTGACTTTAACAAAAGATAAATATCAGCTGCTTCCCTTATTACAGAAATAAGTGTGACCTCCTTCCAAAGTGAGTCCAAAAGGACTCTTCAACTTTTTTTCTGAGCCAAGGTTTTCTGATGAAGAGGTTTTGTTGAAGGTGTGAAGAAGTAAGGTAATATAAAAACGTGTTGATGTTTCAAATCGAGGAAGTGCTTGCTTGCTAATACTGTAATTTACACTATCAGTGTGCACAACCAGCTCCATTGAAGCAACACCTCCATCAGCTCCGGTGATCCTGTTGAGTGGAAAGGACACACACATATTACAAATATTGATCAATGAAGATGAAGAGATAAATGAAGTATATTTTTATGCTTTTATACCTCTTTTACCTCACTGTTTTTGTTGTTTGTATTTTATTTACTTGAGTACACTGAGAGAAACCTTGCAGAAATGAATTTAATCTGATTAATTCTTGAATTAGCTCCTCAGATCTATAATAGGGTTGTATTTGTACTGAAGCATCAATATATTAGTGGAGCTGATAAGAACTTTATTCAGTGCCTTGTAAAAAATTACAAGTTGTCAGCTTTTAAATTAATGTGGTGCAGTGTAA
Source organism: Pseudochaenichthys georgianus (assembly GCF_902827115.2). Classification (NCBI taxonomy): domain Eukaryota; kingdom Metazoa; phylum Chordata; class Actinopteri; order Perciformes; family Channichthyidae; genus Pseudochaenichthys; species Pseudochaenichthys georgianus. The sequence continues at coordinate 27,663,569 of NC_047515.1, forward strand.
GTATTGTAATACTAATATAATATAATTATAATATTTTTCCCTAAAATGTAGTGGCTTGGACGCATTAAGTAACATAACATGGAAATACTCAAGTAATATAAGCACCTTAAAATGCACTTGAATACAGTAAGAAAATGAATTTAAGTTTACTGTCAGTGTAAATGTTATTATTAGTTTATATAATGTCAGTCCAGCAGACCTGAAGTGGCCCCTGGTGGACAAAAGACTAAAACACATTACTAACTATGTGCTCTTCCAGGAGAGTTAGAGGAAAGTAAAGAAACAGATTTGTATGTGTTCATTTGTTGTTTATATTGTAATTTACTTAATGAAATTAAGTTAAAAAAAATATTTTTTTTCTTTTTTAACATAATGTAGGCTACAGCATATTGTATAAAGCACATCTTTTTTTTTTTAATACATTTTCTTTACACATAATTCATTAGACTTTAATATAATTTAACTATTGTTTGTTATTGTTTTAACTATTTATTGTCTTACTTTCTTAATTGTTATATTTTACCTCACCGTTGCGTTACTTGTTATTGTCACAACACCTCCGGCCAGCAGATGGCGGTATGTGGCCTCCCACTGCCAACTGTAAAAAGAGGAAGCACACTTTGAACAGCAGTTTTTTTTATTAAACGCGCTTGAACTTTCCTGGGTTGTGTGGAGCTTGCATACTGTAAACGATTTATATCACCTCTGAAGTGACAATGGAGAGCAGCGCAGGGACGGTTTCAGCAATTAAAGCTCTCGGGTGAGTATCTTTTACCTGCTTCATATTTGCTGCGTAGGCTCTCAGTTTGTCTCACCTGTCCGCCTCACTTCCTGTTCAGGTACCCGGGCAGCCGCTGCCTCTCTCGGTGTGAATGTGATGAACTCCCCTGCCCGCTGCTCACCTGGCTGACTGCAGAGCTGAGCACTCTGTGTCCGGAGCTGCAAGGTTTATATCATAAACTGTCTGTGCTGCAGCGTGGCCTCTATGGCATTGATTATCTGTTTTGTTTAAGCCAAGGACACTCTTCAGACAAATCAAGGGAAGACCTCTTTAAGTAATTCTAAGTAGCCTGTTATTTAAATCAAAGAGAAATGTCCCAGAAATATGTATATACACACTCAATAAAGGATGTGTGCACGTTCTCAAAACAGTCCAGCCATACATCAAATTTAAATTATAAGAACTATGTTGTACAGTTACACTTTTTAAGTAATCAGGTGGTGTTCTTTTTCCAACAATGCATTTTACTTTTCTTATCTGCAATTTCTTTTCACTTTTTGGCTGACATTGCTTTACACCAACCTCAATATATCTGCAACAGGCTAATATCTGTCCATCATAAATCAACCTGGAATATTATAGATTAAAAAAGATATAATATTAATGTAGTCCAAAGAAAGATGCAGATCAGAGTTACAAATAGTGGTACATTGCATGAATGAAAGTCAGGTGCCATGTACTTTATTATACTGTGCAGAATGGTATTATCCTGTTCTTGTTCCATTTTTCTGCGTGATTATTATGTATATTTATATTCATATGTATAAATTAGATTGCCTTGTTTTCCCTTTTCTTAGATTCAAACAGGACAGGAGATGTCTTGCTGGTGGGAGAGTTGAGAACTTTACTGTCTGACATTATGTCTCCGCTCACTGTGCTGGCCTCAGAGGTGATGGGGCCGTCCATCCTCAACACAGTCACTGGTGAGAAATTAGAGTCGTGGGCTTGTAGTGCCAATGGATTGAACATTTCAAGCACAACTTATTATTATCTTATATATTTTTTCAATTCTTTAGAGTCCCTTGTGTCAGAATTGCAAGCAGCTCAAATATTGAAGCACAAAGAATTGCATCCAGAGGACAAACCCACAGAAGAGGAGTCTGAAAAAGAGCAGCGAGTTGAAGTAGGATTGACTGAGTTTTCTGAGGAATATGAAGAGGATGCTGACAAAGACAGAAGGGAGGCAGAAATGCAGGCAGAATGGATATTACTGCTGCATGCCCTCAACATGGATTCCTCCTGTCAATTTACAGATGTGTTGAGTGAGGTTAGTCTGATAAAATGAGACTTAAATGTTTATTTCACTACTTTAAACTGAGAAACACAGAAGGTATTTTTTCAAACGTTATTTTGATGCAGGTGGAGGCGAGGCTCACTCGTCTACCTTGTGGAGAAATGACAACACCGCTTCTCAACAGCAGCCTCAGCTCAGAGCAGTGGGTATGTTGCCAGGGCTATTACTAATTTATTATACATCATATCATATCAAGTCATATAACTTACGTGTTTGCTGAAAACCTTAACATTTGACTCAGGCAATTATACTATGAGGTTAACGATATGTAACTATAATATTATATTTTCCTTTCTGCCTCACAGGTGCAAGTAAAAAAGATCAATCAAATTCTGTCAGGGGACTATCAGTGTCGACGCCAAATGATGATCAAACGCTTTCAGGTTACTCTCGAGTCGTTTACATGGGGAGACAAACAAAAGGTGGGCATGACAAATCATTGCATCAGTTAGAACTGAGTTGGGTTTTATTGAATGGGTTGTGCCCTTACGATGCATATGCATGCACAGCTATGCAGCAAGCTAAACATACTTCCCATAAAGGAAGATCGCTTAACTTTCAAAGAACTTGTTTTGTAAAATGTTTCTTTGCAATAATGTTTCAGGTATAATGTTTAAGATGTTTTAATGTTGTTTTTTCAACACATGTCTCTGAAAAAGAGATTAAATATTGACTATTTTTCTGATAACAACATTAAAGTTAGATTGGTCCTTTTATTTACAGGAGAAAGTTGAAGCGCTGGCCTCAGTGCCTCCTCTTTCGTCGCTCAGCGGCTCCTCTCAGGTGTCCCCGTCTCTTCTGATGGCCACCAGAGAAGATCAGTCCTTCATTGAGATAATCAAGTCTGCAACAAGCACACTCGTCTACAAGGTACAACAGTAAACAATTACAAACCATATCTGTGATTCTCAGCGAGACATCTGCAGCAGCAGCAGCAAATAAAGATGATTATTAATTATTCTTATGTCTCACTAGACGTTGATGGGCAGTGTTCCAGACAGAGGTGGACGACCAGGAGAAATTGAGCCACCAATGCCAGCGTGGGAAGGTCGTAGAGCGAAAGGACGGGGAGGTGGACCGAATCGACAACGATTTTCAGATAAAAAGAAAAAAGGGAAATAACAGTGACTTACTGCCTAATTTGAGAAATAAGTAATTATCTTTCTTTCTTTAAATATTTTTATTAAATGAAATATGGCTGTGAATGCTGCATTTGATATACTTTTGTATTTAGAAAAGGTTTGCCTAATTCTATTCTATTTGTAGTATTATACAAACCTGACTATGTGCTTTTTTATAATAACTTCCTATTGCTACAATTGGTTTACAACCACATACTTTTGTTGTGCAAAATAATTAGATTCTTTATATGTTTCCTTCGCACATTAATATATAGGTTTGTTTGCCCAAAAATAAACCTACTATGCACACATGTATTGTTATTTTTGCTCATTTTATTGTTCACTGTTAGTAATGCTTTGATGCTGAAGACAGCCTGGCAATCACTGTTTGATAACCAATTATGCAACCTGGGAGTCATCCTGGACACCACCCTCTCTTTCCAAGCGCACGTCAAATCTGTCACCAAATCCGCCTTCTACCACCTAAAAAACATTGCCAGAATCCGGCCTTCACTCTCTGACTCTGTGGCAGAAACCCTTGTACACGCCTTCATTACATCCGTCTGGACTATTGCAATGGAGTCCTGTCCGGGGTTCCCAGCAAAACCCTGGATAGGCTCCAATACGTCCAGAACTCTGCCGCCAGGCTTCTCACCCACACCAAGCCATGGCACCATATCACCCCCACCCTCATCCACCTACATTGGCTGCCGGTCAAGTCCCGGATTCAATACAAAACACTCCTCCTCACGTACAAGTCCCTCTATTCCCTCGCCCCCCAGTACTTATCGGACCTCCTCCATCCCTACACCCCTTCTCGGAGTCTGCGGTCCTCAGACACGGGCCTGCTCTCCATCCCCCGCTCGCCTCCGAACTGTTGGTGACAGGGCATTCACTGTTGCGGCCACCACCCTCTGGAATACACTTCCTGCCGAGATCCGTAATGCTGCCTCCCTGGACATCTTCAAATCATCACTAAAAACACACCTGTTCACCCCCGCCTTCGGGCCCTAGCCCTTTTCTGGTCCCCAGGCTTCCTTTATTTATTTTATTTGCCCGTTGATTTTCTGTTTGTTTTGTTTGTCCACCATGTACAGCGACCTTGGGTCCCTTGAAAGGTGCTATATAAATATCATTTATTATTATTATTATTAATTATGTATAGCTCTTTTTTTTTAAATCATTTTAAAAGAATTTATGCCTTGTTAACAAGTAAATTCGTAAACTCATCCAATATAAGTGTGTAATACTTAATGACCACATGTGTTTCTTTATCCAGTTTCTCATTAATGTATCTTATTATTATACTGTATATTTTACACAACAGCTAAAAGCTACATAACTGTGGCTGATGAAAGCGCCCTGTTGTTTCCGTCATACCGGAAGTTACCCGACAGACAATAACTGTAACACACGGAGAGTTCCAGTACAGCGTTTTGGTTCCAGTTAAAGGTCGACTTTATAGCCGTCTGTTGTTTTCAGCTAAACAACGCGTAAATAGACAACTAATTTCAAAATGCCGAGAGGAAGCAGATCATCACGGATGGCGCCTCCTGCCAGGTAACATTTGATGTCTCACGTTTGATAAAAGCTGTCAGTGGAAATGCTAACGGCTAACTAGTTTAGCTTGATCCCTTCACCGTTACGTGTGTTAGCACTAGTGCTAATCAGGGACCTTACCTATTAGATTAGCAGCTTTTACTCACTTATAATCATTAGTTTTGTACATCTCAATGTCTTCCTTTTGTACCAAGAAACTAGTGATTGCTTAGAAATTATTGATAGATAATGAAGGTCACAGTATGTACACGGTAATCTGCTCATGCGCTTACAATTATTCAAACAGAATGATTAAATACAGACAACGAGGATCAGTTTCTCTTCAACCTGACATTAAATTAAGGCTTTTTCCCCTCATTTTTTCTTTTTTGTTAAAACACAGTTCAGGGCTAAAGCTAGTTGATACCATATTGTTTATATATATATAATATATATAATGAGGTTTAAAGATGTTCTATTTTAGACCTTTATCTGGCTTATTGATTCAATAGCTGAAACTAATTTGAAAATACGACTGAATAAATTATTAGTTTGCATGATTATCTCAAATAATTGATTAGATGATTTAATTAAAAGATTAGAAGAGTTTTCCATAAATACTTGTGCCAAAGCACCATTTTAAATGTTCACTAAGACCAAAGTGAACCATTATTTATTTTACATGGGGGGCATTCTTGTATCGGCACACACAGGTTGTGTCAGTTGTTTGATGAATTGTGATTTTGCAGACGGGCTCCATCACCACAGCCAATGTCGAGGGCTCCACCTCCCATGGCCAGGGCGGCCCCCCCCTCCCTCCTATGCCCCAGCTCCAGCACATGCTCCTCCGTCTGCTGTGGGTGCCCCAGCAGCACCCAAGCAGCCCGGTATGTTCGCCCAGATGGCGACTACAGCAGCTGGAGTGGCAGTGGGATCTGCAGTCGGACACGTCATCGGCAACGCCATGACTGGAGGTGGAGGAGGAGGAAATTCAGAATCTGCCAAGCCTGATGTCACATATCAGGTAACTAAACCCTGGTTTAGCCGGTGGTAGGACTGGAATAACGAAGATCTGATTCGGGTGTCTGGAACATGTTAGGTAGCAGTGACAAAAACAGGTGTGGGTGTGTTTGGGGGTTTATTTGAAGAGGCAAAGTAATGATGAACAAACATCACATAGTGTTGGGGAAATATGTTCCTAGTCCCACACCTGTGACCCATTTTATCAGTTTGTACTGACCTCACTGAGCACAGGCCTACAACCTTGAGCTGCTGTGCTCTCAGTGTTTTGTCTCCCTATTCCTGCCTGTTGGCGTCAGCTGATAGAGGAGTTATAGTGCTTTGCCTGTTTTATCTTGTTATGCACAATGTTGATTATTCTCTCAGAACAAGTTAAATACAGGGGTCTGGGGTAGAGATCTCCAGAATTGGTTTGGGAACCGCTGTATCACCTCGTGGCACAGCACATGTCTTGTGAATTCTCCGGCCGAAGCTCCAAATAAACCATCAGTGTTTGCCATCAAAGTTCCAGCTCTCCCCGTCGCTCCGAGTCTCGTCTCCATTGCTTCAGAAGTTTCCATCACACATAGTAGCTTACTTTGTAGGCTACCAACCAGAGGTCGCGTTAACCGAATATTTTCCGTCTGACGGATTTCTTTTAACAATGACGGACAAATCTGAAAGCAGTCCATCATTTTGACTGATTAGAACAAACTCGGAACAGCGCCAAAGTTTCCCCGCAGCGAGGCTCCGGTGTTATGCCGTGTTATGCATGCCCTCCAAAAAGGAAATTATACCGTTTCCAAACCTAATTGTGCGGTACAAATCATTGAAATGTCTGTGAGTTTTGGCTTTACGCTGTGCATGCTCCCGCGAGGTGTAGCAGCCATGCATAACACGGTGCATGTGAACTGTCCCTCCCCCCGTTGACAGTTCACGAGCATGCTTACCCCCCCCCCCCAGAGTTGTGTAAAGGCCGACGGGTAATTCTGGATTTTGACGGAAGTTTTACGATCCTGTCCGTCAAAATGACGGGCAGCGAAAAAGTCTAGCGCAACCTCTGCTACCAACTTATATTGTGTTATTTGGAAGTCTGATTTATGTGAACCCTGTATTTAATCAAAGTAAATGAGTCCCGTCATGTGCCTTGTGTCCTTCAGGAGCAGAACCAGCAGTACCCGGCTCAGCCCATGTACCAGCAGCAGCCACAGTCCTCCATGTACCAGCAGGAGGCCCCTCAGCAGCAGCAGGCCTGCTCCTATGAGCTCAAACAGTTCATTGAGTGTGCCCAGAACCAGCACGACTACAAGCTCTGCGAGGGCTTCAGCGAGGTGCTCAAACAGTGCAAGTCTAACTATGGTGAGTTGAATGGAATTGATCCAAAGGTGGATTTAATGCTTGTTGATATGTGTGTCTGGCATAGGGATTGGGCACTAAGGATTTCATTGTGGGCCAGGGTAAAATACACAATCACTGATTGATGTGTTTTTTTATTATCAGGATAATCTTGAGTAACATTACGTGAGTGACTGGAAAAAGCTGTGGAACTCACTATCATTGTAAAGAAATGAAAAAATAAAATAGCTTTTAAAATTCACGAGTTACCAACTTACACAATGGACTGTTATATATATTTTATTTTATTTTTGTGTATTTATGCAGGCAGACCTTATGATTTAAGACCACTCTATTTAAAAATGTTACCAAAAAAATTGTGTGACATATCCGTGATGCAATAAAAGTATATATGTTTCTTTAAAGAGAGTAAGATACAAATAATTCCAGTAAGTGTCATCTTTAAGAGTTTTAACAGTATTTGTATTTTTTAGGATAATACTGTGAATAAAGTTATTTTGGGAAGGATAATCCTGACATGACTTTTAAGGTTGTCCCATGCTTTAATCTTGTACCACTTATGTAATTGTAGCATTATTATTTTGTTCATCTGTTTTGAAAGACTGAAATTCTCATTTCATAATAAAATAGGAAGCATTACATCACATCAGCACTTAGTCATCCAGATGTCATAGCCAAATAACTTAGCATCATGTGTGTGATGTAATGTGTTGCAATACACAGTGTGGCCAATGGAGGCAAGTTTATTTATAGAGCACCTTTCAATGTACGTTACAAAAATGAAAGACATTAAGAAAATGGCATTTAAAAACAGTCATTAAAAAGCAAAGATATATAGAGGAGTGTTTTCTTAGTCTGTGGTAAATTGGTCAAATTATTATTATTAATGTCAAGCAGTATTACCACTTGTCTAAATAAACTTTTCTTTTCTCCACAGGTATGTCGTGAGACTCAGATAACATCCTGGAGAATGAAGCAGAGCGCACACAAACTCAAATAAGCAGTCATGCTTGATCAATAGTACTAAGGTGTTGATTCTTAAAAACATTTGATTATTATTATTGTGTTCATTCTCAGGACAATGCTGTAGAGTTGGAAGTAACAGTGGTATAAATAATGTTTATATATCGTGTTGCATGTTAATTTCAGTTGTGAGTGTTTTTCATTAGCTTTAGTGCTTTTAATTTAAATAAATGAACTGCATTTGTTGATCATGCTACCTTGTAAAACCATCAGTTCCTTCCTTCTGGATGATGGAGGTCTGCAGTTTAGGTTTTAAAACAATAAAGCACTTCAAAAAACAATGATTTCAATGCCTGGTTATTCTTACTCTGTACTTTCTAAGAAAATATATCTATAAATAGATGCCTCAGAGGTTTCACACCTGCCATGTCACTCCAGTCAGTCTCAGTGTATATCCACGAGTTAGATGTGGAGCTGTTAGTAATGTAGTCCTCTCTCTCTCCCTCTCAATGTCTCATGGCGAGGGCAGGAGCTGCAGGATGTTATTTCATGGCTCTGTTTTGTGCAATCAGAGTGAGCTGCTGCTGTGGAAGCAACTATTTATTTTTGGCATCTGACATTAAGGCTCACCCTTAGCCATGGCAGCAGCCCCATACTCAGCACCGGGGTCTGACTGGAGCTCCGCGTGCGTCCTTGTGATCAGACCCACTGACAATAATGGATCTAATTTTTAACAGGGACTAACCGACACGGTGAGTGACCGAGAGATTTTACATTTAATGAATTACTTTATTATTATTACTGTCTGGAGGCAGTTAAAGGTCAAATAGTGACAGTGGATTAAATGAGATGTATTTCACCTTTGGCGTTGTCAGTCGACACCATGTGATAGGTCGGCTGTGACATTAGATTTAGATCCTCAACAGTTTTTTTAGCTTATCCGTTGCAATCAACTTGGGTGAGACAGAACTGAACTGAAGTTTAACATTTGTACTCTAGAAATGTGTGGAAGTGGTCATGTCATTTAGACTGGTAAATCAGGTAATAGATTCCATTCATTATACATCTTCTCTAACCATCTATCCATCTTCTCCCGCTTATCCGTGATCGGGTAGCAGTTCCAGCAGAGAGCAACAAACTTTCTCTAACCTTGACATGAAATTAGTTATTAATATTAATTTTAATAGCAAGACCACGAAAGCCATGTTGGACAGTAAAGCGTTGTTAGGTTGTTTAAGGGCAGGCATGTCTCGAAGCACATGATCATATGAAACGTCAAAAGAAATATACAATTTCTCAGAGCCTATAAAGTGACATCTATATATGTACAGCAGTTCAATGTGCTAACCATTTGCAGGTGAAAATATCATAGTTAAGTACATCAATCATATTTATTGTTATATAAACATGAAAAGACCAGCAAAAACCTCAATTTGAGAAGATGCAACTACCAAACACTTGCCATTTCTGCATCATCATGTGACTGAAAGAAGCCCTCATTAACACAGTGGCAGATTCATTTTGCAGCTCAGTTAACTGACCTTTTAACATCAAAGGGATTATTGTACATAAATGAATCAGCAATGAACATTCATGCAGAAAAAAAATAGGAGAGCTTCTTCTGCTGCACAATAAGTCATTTTATAATTGGTGCTATTTCGTCTCTGATAGAACTGTCACACCTAAAAGTGTTTTGAGCCTCGGAGGAGCAGCAGCATCACAGACATGACCAAAGATGAGGAGGTCCCCGACTGGGTGGGAGCCCAGGAGTTCTACGAGAAGTACGAGTCCAAGGAGATTCTGGGCAGGTTTGTAAAAACTTACATTAGCTCGCAGCGGGAGTTCCCAACCAGAGGTTCAGGAATATAGACTGTATTGAGCTTGCGGGTCAATATTTTGCTGATACTCTCTATTTCTCTTTTCTTATGAGTTACTGGACGATTCTATGTTTTTGGGACTGTAGTAGTATCCAAATAAATCAAGAAAAATCCTGCTCCCAAAATGCACAACTTAATTTTGCTCCATAAAGATACATTTACTACTGCAATCACAAACAAGTTTAATCAAATATAGTTTTACAGTGTTTCCAGTGCTAATGCTAAACTAGGCTATAACTAGCCACTGGATGTTGCTTTATGTACAGAAAGATACAAAAGTGTATCAATATTCTTATCCAACTCTCTGCAAAAAAAGTGAATATGCTTATTTTGCAATAAATATAATGTACAGTTATCCAATAAGACACAAGCACAACCACTGAGCCTACATGTATTGGTTAGTATGGTAAAGATGGTCTGTAATCCAACATGTTTTATTCTTTTCCAAAGCACAATACAATTGAATACAGCTCACTGTAATGTCATTTGATTGGGACACAGTTGTTGTGGACGCTTAGAACACAAGCCAAATGGTTTCCCAGAAGTTTCCCAGAAGTTTCCCAGAAGTCCAAGAGTAATGTCAGCTGTGGCAGGGCTCCCTTTCTGTCATTGTGTCCGCTCCCCTCCCCCAACTGTCAGTCGGTTGTGTTGTTACATAACACACTCACAGTGTTGGAGGAGGCTTCATTCATTACCTTCCATAATAAACAAAGGTTCAGTGTTGAGAGCTTCCTGGGATTTAGGGCACGCTGTTAGATTATGTAATTTTACTCTCTTTCACAATTCCATGTCATGAGGTCACTGGATCTGAGGAAAGTGGGTTCAGCTACTCTAGTACTCTTCAGAAACATCCTGCTTAACTTGACAATGAGAAGGCTATAATCTTTGAGTTTAGGCTCATCACATCACAAAATAAAGCCTCTCTTGCATGGATTAGATGAGAGTAATAAATAGAAAGAAAATGTTGAGAACATAAAAAAACTAAGACAAAACGTAACCTTCATTCATGCTAAGTTGTTTTTCGTTTTTACATCCATCAGTTGTCACAGAAACGTTTTGTTTGTGTTTTGAAATTCCTGAACAAAGCTCACAAACATGTTTTCTTTAAATCTAGCTCTACAAACACAAACCTGTGAAGAAATAAGTAACCTGACAAATGTGCAGATAACAAGTGTTCTCTCTTCCTCAGGGGAGTGAGCAGCGTGGTGCGTCGCTGCATCAACAAGCGGACGTCTCAGGAGTACGCGGTGAAGATCATCGACATCACCCCCTCGGACAAGGTGACCCCGCAGGAGATGGAGGAGATCAGAAAGGCCACGGCGAAGGAGATCGACATTCTGAAGAAAGTCTGCGGACAGCACAACATCAGTAAGCGCATTCACTACCCTCAAATTATTCTATTAAAACTGGTTGCAATAATTAATAGTTTTATGAAACTCTCACAAAGCCTAAAGAGCTTGTTGGCCTTCCAGAGTTGTGGTTATTGATGGCCTTTGTTTTCAACTGATCCACCTATCAAGTGAATCATAGTCCCCCCCTTTTTTTTTTACTCCAATGTCTCTCTCCTCTCCAGTACAGCTCAAAGACTGCTATGAATCAAAAGCCTTCTTCTTCCTGGTTTTTGACCTGTAAGTGTCCAATTTCAAATTTTTCATGACTCACATCTATCCAAAATCCTCAAATGTTTGTATTTATTTAATTCAGGATGAAGAGGGGAGAACTTTTTGACTACCTCACAGAGAAAGTTACTCTGAGTGAGAAGGAAACAAGGTCAGTGAGAAATACATGTTTGAACTATTTACCAAGACAAAAGCTGTGAATTATCTTATTTCTATTAGAAAGAATCCTTATGAGTTTGGTGTGTGTTGGTTTTTAGGAACATCATGCGTCCTCTGCTGGAGGTGGTGGAGTACCTCCACAACCAGAACATCGTCCACCGCGACTTGAAGCCTGAGAACATCCTCTTAGATGACGAGATGAAAATCAAACTCACAGACTTTGGCTTCGCTGTGCAAGTCCAGCCGGGACAGAGACTCAAAGGTCAGTGAAAGCTCGAATGGAAACTAATTATGACAACAATCACAATAGTAGAATACAATTAAGGTCATTTCAGACACACAGGGTTGGACAGGTGCTATGTCCATTTACTTAAGTAGAGTTTTGTGGCACTTCTTATTTCATACTTCTACTCCTCTGTAATTACGAGGAAAATAATGTACTTTCAATCTCCTCTACTGTAGTTACTTTTCAGATTAGTAGATGTAGTAGAAAATATCTTATCAAGAAATTATTTTAGGTTAAAATAAACTTTTTGTTGGTCCTTTGGTGAAGTTCACAATGTACATGGCAGTATATATATTGAAAACCTCCCCTTTACTTTACCAGCTGCAACATTTCTCATATAATAGTTATTCTATAGACTGCTCTGCATAATGAGTCATTTTACTTCTAAGACATAAGGCACATTTTGTTGCTAATGATTTTGTAATTTTAGTAGTGAACTTAAAAGTAAAATATTGAGGACTTTTACTTGTAAATTAGCATTTCTACATTTTGATACCACTGTAAAAGAAGTTCCAAAAGTTACCAAATGGCTGATACTGACATATTCAGAGCAGTTAACAATATTGGACACAATCACATGCACTAAGCACACTACCAGTCCCCGCATACTCAGCCAAGGATACTTCAATGTCCTTCTCTATTAGAGTTACGCTGTTTACAACCTACAGTGCAGTATCAGCAGCTGCTGGCGGTCGGCAGAGAATCTGTGTCTAGTTTCACAACATGCTTCTATCTCTCTGAGCTGCTCTCACAAAGGTTACAGTGCAACAGGACACTCAGATCTATTTGCTGAAGTCTCAGACACACACTGACCTTTCAGATAAGACTCAGAAAGCATCATTAGCAGTGGGAACTGCTAAGTCAAAAGAAACTAATACACATGATAATTATTATTTTGTAAGGGTGGTTATGGTCAGGATTTGTTATTAAGTAAGTATTACTTAAAGTTATTTACCACTAAAATACTTAGATTTGACTAGTTTTTAAATTGTACTGACTACTTCTCCTTCCATCAGCACACATCAGATTAAAGTGCACTCTCAGAAATAGATTATTTAAGCTTTGTAAATGTGGTTACTGTACGTTGACGTGTTTGACGTGTCTTGTGATGCAGAGGTGTGTGGGACCCCTGGATACCTGGCCCCTGAGATCATCCAGTGCTCCATGGATGGGGGGCATAAGGGATACGGTACTGCTGTGGATATGTGAGTGAGCAGCGACAAGCAAGTTGTTACAAATCTGAGCAAATGACTATAAACAATGCTAACACAAATTCTGCAACAGTGTGATCCTATTGCGCCGTATACAGTATATAGAGAAGTTACAATAAGCAAAGTCAAGTTATCCTAAATATAACTTGCTTACAATTATGATCAGAATAATGAATTCATGGCAAAAGTAGGATACTTCTTGCCTGGAAATCTACTTCACGATCTCGGTCGGCTTGCTTTTAAGGTTGCGATTATTTTCCTTGAATCTTGAAAAAAGTGAGTTTGCGCCATTTGCACGTTAGAAATGTTAACCTTTTTATTTATCTTTAAAGGGCCCATGTCATGCTTTTCCGGTTATTACCCGTCCCCTTGTGTGCTATGAAGGTTTTTATGCATGTAAACGGTCTGCAAAGTCACAAACCCTCAAAGCTTCAACGCACGCCACCGTGTGTAAGCTCCGTGAATACACATACTATACAAAGATGCTGTATGAGAAACCAATGCGATTTTGGAAAATTGCACGATATAAATCTATTTTAGTATCAGTAGAAATGGCCATGACATGGGACCTTTAAGCAATCTGTATGTGTTGCCTCCTTAATGAGACTTATAGTCAATTGTATTTTACATGATCCTCTGTCCTTCCCTTCTACTAAATATACCATACTCTACCGCTGCCATGCTGTAATTTAACAGTAAAATTGCTGGTCGTACACTTTCACTTAATTAAACATAAAAGCTATCTATAAGGTGGGTTTGTTTAGACTTTTAAAACGTGTTTGTTTCTTGTTTTTCTTTTTTCCCTTTTCCATTTTGGCTCTTTAAATACAGAAGATAAAATGGAGATGTTGCATGTATGTTAATGTCCTTGTTTACCTGCAGATGGAGTTCAGGGGTCATCATGTACACGCTGCTTGCAGGCTCTCCGCCCTTCTGGCACAGGAAGCAGATGCTGATGCTGCGTATGATTTTATCCGGGAGCTACGACTTCTCTTTACCAGAGTGGGAAGACCGCTCAGACACTGTGAAAGATTTGGTAGGCGGTTTTTTTCCATGTCTGCTTTTGCAGCTTGAGTTAAGTAACAATACTTAGTGTGTTTGTCTAAGGGTTTATATTACTTTCCTCAGATCTCTCGGATGCTGGTGGTGGACCCAAAGCTGCGATACACAGCTACAGACGTCCTCAACCACTCGTTCTTCTCACAGTATGTGGTGAATGAAGTGCGACAGTTCACTCCATACAGGCGGTTCAAGGTGAGGCGTTAAAGATTGTCACTTGAATAATCATTGACATTTATGCAGCCTGCAATACATGTTTAGGTGTTTCAATGTGTCAAACAGGCCCATATCATAATGTAACAAACAATTAGCAACAATAAAGCTCACAGCATTAGGTGTATTGTATGGCTTGACTGGAAACAAAGTGTTATGATATTTTGAGAGATGGTACCCCTAGCTAGCTTTGACTGCTCCACTGTAAACAACGGCTCCGAGGTAAAGCCTAGAAATCCTGTATTTAAAAAACACCGTTGCACAAAAATGTTTCAAACAGTGAATCAAGCTAAAATAGTGTGGGATCCTCGGTGCAAGCCGAAGGGACTATTCAGTGGACATTTACATTTCCGCAGCATCTGCAATAAACATGAACAGCTAGAACATCTCCTCCTTGAGTCCAATATTGACTGTTTGGGAATATCTGAATCTTGGCTAAAACAGTCCATCCACTCTTGTATCTATGTCAGGATATAATGTGTTTAGGAAGGACAGACTGAAGGGAAAAGGAGGGGGTGTGTTGCTTTATGTGAGGAATTGTTGGGTTCAGAATTCCAGAAAAGACAGACAACTTCTAAGTTTAACTATTTATTGTAAAGAGAGCAAACGATATATATTACTTGGCCAAGGACTCATCACGTCTTTGGAAATCACAGGCAGCAAAACTGTAATCTGTAACCCCCAAATCCGTAAAGAGCCTCAAACGACAATAATATTTTATTACACAGGGCGTTGCCCGTACATTTATGATTGGTCAAGACTAGATGAAGAGATACCGCGGTTTAGAGTTGGTTCCCTTTGGTTGGTGCTCAGACTCAGATAGAGTCTCTTGGCAACGCGATCCTCCAATCATCATTCGGCCGGCCTGTGGAAGTCCCTCCCTACTCTGTCTCTATCATACGTAATTTGTTTTCTCTAACGTTTCTTCAGATGTAGCGGAAATCCATAATGTTGCTTCCTAGCTTTGTGGGGGAGCGCGGCTCCCATACAAAGTCAAGGCCGGTACGATGTGCTGTTCTGACTACCTCTTTGTATTCTCTCAGTCTCTGCACATGATCTTGCTACTTTCAATATTGCAAGCTAAACACTTTCTCATGTAACTTTTCCCTTCGTTC
This sequence comes from Pseudochaenichthys georgianus, assembly GCF_902827115.2. Classification (NCBI taxonomy): domain Eukaryota; kingdom Metazoa; phylum Chordata; class Actinopteri; order Perciformes; family Channichthyidae; genus Pseudochaenichthys; species Pseudochaenichthys georgianus. The sequence goes on from NC_047515.1 coordinate 27,679,161, forward strand.
CTGTCTTCCCCATCAAAACTTGGGGGAGGGGCCACAAAGTCACAGCCACATACATGAGCACAATAAGCTTATAATGTGATAATAAGAATCAGTCTTTCTAATGTTATATAAAAATAGACTCCACTCCACTTGTAGGGAGATTGCACTCCCAGCTAATATTGAATTTGATTGTGTTGGTGTGGAAATCACACTATCTGAGGAACTGTCCCTCAACATGATTTGCCTGTATCGACAACCCACCGCTAAGGTGGATTTCTATGACCAGGTCAAACTCCTGCTGAATTCCTGTGACTCCAACAAAGAGCTAATTATTGTAGGAGACTTTGATATCCACTGGAATGACAAACAAAATATAAAAAGCTTAAAACGGATCACGGATAAACACAACTTAGGTAAGGCAAGGCAAGTTTATTTATATAGCACCTTTCAACACAAGGCAATTCAAAGTGCTTTACAAAAAATGAAAGACATTAAGAAAATGACATTTAAAATCAGTCATTAAAAAGAAAAGATAATAAAATAAACATTAAAAGAAAAAATGGATAAAAGTTACAGTGCAGTTTAAGATGTGAATAGTTCAATTAAAAGCAGCGGCAAAAGAAAAGTCTTTAGTCTGGATTTAAAAGTAGTCAGAGTTGCAGCGGACCTCCAGGTTTCTGGGAGTTTGTTCCAGATATTTGGAGCATAATAACTAAACGCTGCTTTTCCATGTTTAGTTCTGACTCTGGGGACAGAAAGCTGACCATCTCTGAAGACCTGAGAGATCTGGATGGTTCATAATTTAGCAGTAGGTCAGAAATGTATTTAACTTAATACAACTAATGGATCAACCGACTAGAATAACCAAAACCTCCAAGACTATGATAGATTTATTATTTACAAACAAAGCTGACAGAATAGTTAAAACCTACAACTTCCTGACTGGTCTTTCTGACCATAATCTTGTTCTTTTTGCCAGGAAACTCACACAAAAAAGGTTCATGGCCACAGCTAAAACCCCTGCCTTCGGTTCTCGCTTCATCCCCAAAAACCTGCAACAACGTTTTATGGAGGCAGTGAAAATTATTAATTGAGGGGACACTCTGTCCTCTGAAGACATTGGTGAAAACAGTAATCTGTTTATATCTCAAATTAATGATACAATGTCTTCCTTCTCAAGGAGAGGGGCAGTTAGGGACAGGAAGGAACATCATCTTCCCTGGCTAAATCTACAGTGCAGGAATTTAATTAAATCTAGAGACCAACTATTAAAGCAGAGCTTAAAATCCGGACTATCCACTGACAGACAGAAATTCACTCATACTCGTAACAAGGTAACTCAAACAATAAGACAGGCCAAAGCAAACTTTTTCATCAATATAATTGAAGGTGCGAAAGGTAACAGTGAAAACGTTTGGCAAATCCTAAATAAATTATTAGGTAAACATAAGAAACAGGAAAATAATGCTCTAGAATTAAAAATCAATGATGCCCTGATAAAAGACCCTGCAGTGTTGACCAGCTCTCTAAATGAGTATTTTATAAATAGTGCTCTGGACACAAAGCTCTTCCCGCCATCTGAGGTCTCACCTAGCCCGATTGTGGATGGATACACATCCAGTTTTTGACCTGGAGGAAATCACAAAGGTGGAGGTAAAACATATAATCTCAGGGTTAAAAGGTTCTAAACAGACACATGCATTTCCAAACATTTGGTCTACCTATGTTGTAAATGTATTATCTTTTCGATTTACACACGGCATCTATTGCACGTCTGTCCGTCCTGGGAGAGGGATCCCTCCTCTGTTGCTCTCCCTGAGGTTTCTCCCATTTTCCCTTTAAACTGGGTTTTCTCTGGAAGTTTTTCCTTGTACGATGTGAGGGTCAAAGGACAGAGGGTGTGGTATTGTCATACTGATATTCTGTACAAACTGTGAAGACCACTGAGACAAATGTAACATTTGTGATATTGGGCTATAAACATTGATTGATTAATTGATTCTAAGGCTAGGAATGCAGATGATTTAGACACCAACTTTATAAAGACAAATATTGACGGTCTAATAAAACCAATTAGTATGCTAGTAAATCAATCTATTAGCATGATGGAAGTTCCATCATCCTAGAAGGTGGCCACGGTGACACCGATCTTTACATCTGGGGATAAGGCAATGATGTCCAATTACAGACCAATCAGCATCCTCCCCTGTGTCTCTGAGATAGCTGAGAAATGGGTGTCAAAACTAATCACCAAACATTTAGATAAAGGTTTCGCTCCACTCCACCCAATGCAGTTCGCTCACCACTCCACTGAGACAGCTAACTGTGTCTTTGTGGAAAAGGTTAAATGTATGTTGGACACAAGCCCATATGTAGGTGTTGTCTTCCTTGATCTCAGGAAGGCTTTTTACACTGTTGACCACCAAGTGCTCCTTACAAAGCTGACTTATTTCAATTTTTCTGCAGATTCAATACAGTGGGTTAAGTCTTACTTATCGAACATAAAACAGTGTGTTTTGGTCAACGGTACCAAATCCCCCTACCTTGTCAACCCTGTTGGGGTTCCACAAGGTTTCATTATTGGACCATTACTGTTTTCTCTGTACATTAATGACTTGCCTAATGTATGTCCTGATTTTAATGTACAAATGTATGGCGATGATGCGGTCATCTTTGTACACGGGAAGAACACTGAAATGATCTCACCTTGTCTCTCAAAAGCTTTGGACAAGGTTCAACACTGGCTGAACAACATTTGCTTACAGTTAAATGCAAAAAAACCAGTATGCATGATGTTCAGTAAACGACCAGTCAAAATAGAAGGATCCAATGTGTTTTTAAACGGAGCAGAAATAGAACTAGTCCCCCTCTTCAAGTATCTTGGAGTCATACTGGACTCGAACTTGACTTTTAAGAAACATATCGAGAAAGTCTCCAATACCGTGAAATTCAACATTGCAACATTTTAAACAAGACCCTTCTTAACTGTCAATGCTGCAAAGTCCACTCCACTGTATGATTCTATCCCACATTGAATACTGTTTTACAAACTGGTCGTTTGCTTGTGCCACAAACCTGAAACCCATAGAACAATTGTACAAGAGAGCTATCAAGGTTTTTGACAGAAAGCCAAATTCATACCACCACTGTACCATCCTTGATAAACACAATTTCTTGAGTTTTGACAATTTTAAGTCTTTTAAAAGTATGTGTTTTTTTTATAAATGTTTACATGGACTGCCCCCCCCCTCCCCCCCCTTGGGGGAATTCATCCACAGAAAACACACTGGACGCTGCACTAGGTCAGAAACCAGAGGAGACTGTGAGGTCCACCGTATACGGACCACTTTTGGACAAAATCTCCTCTCCATTAAAGGCAGCTCATTGTGGAATAGCCTCCCAACTGAGATACGGGATTGTCCCACTCTCAATAGCTTCAAAGGTCAACTCAAAGAATGGTTGAGAAACTAACAGATGTGCTATCACCGCTAAATGCACTTTAATACAGGGGTATCTCCTCTTGCACTTTATGTAGCTCTTTTTTCTCCTCCTGCACTTAATTTGTCGTAGCTGCTACATTGTACTACCTTGTGGTAAATGCTTGTATGCTGCTCATACTCTTTCTGCATATCATGTATTTCTGTTTGCCATGTATATAAATGTTATGTTCATAAATGTTGTATGTGACGGGACTACGGATGGAAATTAGCTCAAAGCTAAAATCCGGCTAATTTACATTTCAAAGCATTATTTTGTTTAAAATGTTCATTGATGTGCATTGTCCCAGTTCAAATAAACGATTAAATGAAAATGAAAAAATAGACCAGAGATACTTTTAAAATGTAATGTCACACAATGATTGACCACTTAGATTAAATATACGTACGTAAGGGAAACTATTAGTTTCAATATTTTTCTAAATAGTATTTTTAAATGTATTGCTGCAGTTTAACACAGCATTCACCTGTGTTTATTCCCTTGATTAGATATTTCTCAATATCTTTTTTTTATTCTGTCCATTTGACCTAGTCAACCAAGCTTTATCTACATCAACCCCTTAAACATAAATATTTGTGTTATCAACTAGGGGTCTGTATAGGATGTCATAACATTACTTCAGTGATGGTCAAGTACACTTTGCCAAATGTAATATACCCTTAATACACCTAGACACCAGTTAACTTCTCCCACATTTTCTCCTTCAGGTCATTTGCATGACTGTCCTCGCCACGATGCGGATCTACTGCAACTACCGGCGTGCCAAGCCCGTCACCAAGGAGGTGATCATGAGCGACCCGTACGCCGTCAAGCCAATCCGCAAGCTGATAGACGCCTGTGCTTTCAAGATCTACGGCCACTGGGTCAAGAAAGGACAAACTCAGAACAGAGCAGCACTTTTCGAGAACACTCCCAAAGCCATCCTGCTGTCGATGGCTGCAGAGGCCGAAGAGCCGGTGCAACACATTTGGTGAAGAGCTCAGGACTGATCTGCGGCAGAGGTTCTACTCAGCTTGGCTTATTGTGCTCTTCTGTTGTATAAAGGAAATGAACTGGCAAAACCTCACCACCAGACAAGTTAATTAAAGTCTGTCTTTAATCTGGAGAGCATTTATTGCTCATGAGTTCTCAAATACAGCATTATTTATTAGAGGAATTGATATACCTCAAACTGCCATACAAATGTAGATAGAAAGTCAAATGTACCCATTGTTAGCTGTATAACCTGAGAATGTACTTATTCTTTGATGCATGTCTTAAGAGAATGGAGCCAGCAGCCACCCTGTTACATTACCAAATGGAAATTGTTTATCAATAGGCATCAATCTTAATATCTGTATAAAATAGTTCCAGCTCATCTCTAAACCAATGTACTGTATGTTTAAGATCAGATTTGATCGCTTTGCTGGTTGTATAAATGACACATCTGGTCAGAACTTTTGTCAGCTAAAGCAAAACATTAGAAATAACCAACAAGTGGCAGACTTGGATATTAGACGGTAAACCTGAAAAGGCATGGACTTAGATATGTGTGTGTGGGTACTGCGTGGCTCTTTGATTATTAAGCAGGATGTACTGAACTACTTGTCTATACTGATGACAGCGTTGAAGGAAGTATTATATGTATTGCAGTTTAAAATGTATGCTATGGATTTATTAATTAAAGGTGCATTTAATTTAAAATCCTAAGTCTTGTTATTGACTAAAACTTGTATTTGTTATGCTCAGGATATTAAAGGTCCCATGTCATGGCCATTTCTACTGATCATAATTCCATTGTTGAGGTCTACTAAAATAGATTCATACTGTGCAATTTTCCAAACTCACATTGGTTTCTCATACAGCATCTCTGTAAAGTATGTGTATTCACTCTGTCCCAGAATTCTAGAATTCTATTATATGGCTCTGCTCTGTCCTAAACGGCTTGTTCGAGCTCCTGCCCACCCTCCCTGTGAGCCCAGTGTGCTCTGATTGGTCGAGAAGCTGACAGGCTCGTTGCTGCTCGCACACACACAGACACACGTGATGGGAATTCCGATTCCCTTCGGGGACACGAATCTTTTGATTCAGTTCACTTGAAAGATTCGTTCACTGATTCGTTCACCGGTTCGCGAACGACTTCTGGTGATTTGCACGTTCGCGAACGATTCGTCTTTGTAACTAATTCGTTCAGTGAGTCTTCACTACTGCCGAAGTCCGTACAAGAAGTTTGCTGGCGTAACATTTATGATATTAAAAACACATTTTACACCTCACCTTGTTGCCCCATGAATTATGCTCTGGGAATAGGCTACATATTATTTAAGAAATATAATTGGCCATTGTTAAATCTCTCATAAATGTGTGCCTGACTATACGATGTATTACAGCAGGCTAGCACGTTATACTTTCAAACCCATGCATGGACTATGTGCTTAAATCCCAAAGCATTAAACTCCATTTGGGCGAGTTCAAAGTGAATACAAAAATATATCCTCTACATCGGTGACGATTTATTCATATTCTGTACCCATCTATGTTTACCTTTAGCTAGCGGCTAAGCTAGTGGGACGCTACGGAGCCCAGCTATCCGCCCTCTGAAGCTTTTAGGGCCGACAGTGAGAGGGGAATGTCCCGCTAACGCTGTGTGTGTGTTTCACATTAGCGGGACGCTATGGAGCTCAGGTATCCGCCACCTGAAGCTTTTAGGGCCGACAGGGGGAGGAGAATACAACGCTGTGTGTATTTATTGCTAGGCTAGCTGGACGCTACGGAGCCCAGCTATCCGCCCTCTGAAGCTTTTAGTGCCGACAGGGGGAGGAGAATGTCCCGCTAACGCTGTGCGTTTTTCACATTTAGCGGGACGCTATGGAGCTCAGGTATCCACCATCTGAAGCTTTTAGGGCCGACAGGGGGAGGAGAATACAAAGATGTGTGTATTTATCGCTAAGCAAGCTGGACGCTACGGTTCAGGTATCTGTCCTCTTTATTGCGGACAGGTTGAGGAGGATGTCCCGCTCGTGTGTGTGTGTGTGTGTGTGTGTGTGTGTGTGTGTGTGTGTGTGTGTGTGTGTGTGTGTGTCTCGGAGCTCAGGCCGCCAGTTCTTTAAGTTCGTCGTTCGCGAACAGCTTCTCTTTAGCAGCGACTCAAACAAACGAATCGTTTTGTGGGAGGAATCAGTTCATCTCGTTCACTTCAAAGATTCGTTCAAAAAGAACGAATCGTTCGCGAACGACCCATCACTACGCGAAACTCATCCTGAGCACACACAAACACTCACAGCCGAAGTAAAAACAATAAGTGTGTCTTGATATTGAGTAAGAAAAAGGTTTATAACGCTGTGAGCATGGGTCTGCGGAGAGCATTTCTCCACAATCCAAACGAAGAAGTCCGAAAAACGTTTACCCATTTAAACAGTCGTGATAGATACCTTGTTTGTTTTAAACATCATAAATACACAAACAATGAATACTTACAGGTTGTGTACCCGAATCTCCCGCTGGTCCAAACAAAGTAGGAACAGCATCGTTCTTCAGTGCCCTACGCAGTATATATCCGGCATGAATCGCTGAAAGGTTTTGGGAAGCTTTGTTTCATGAAAGGCTGGCAGAGGGTGCGGCCATATCTCTGGGCGTGGCTACTGGGTATTCACACATCAGAGTACCCAGTGTCACTTCTGTCACTACCCGATCTGTCCCCCTGCCCGATCTGTACTGCGCATGTGCGAGATGGTCCGCCATATTGGACATCTCCGGACGGCAACCCAAATAGGACACTTGGCGTTTGGCAAAGTACAAAAAGAAAACTCAAAAAAGCGAGAGATGAGTTATTGTTATTACAACGTGACTTCACTATTATTTAACAACTGTTTTTTATTGGATTCTTTTATTTGGGGTTAAGTACATTGTCAGAATAAGTGAGAAATGAATGTAACTTCTGTTAGACAGCTATCATACTGAATAAATATTTACTGTGAGTGTATGCAAAAATGTATGGCATATAGCTGTCTAACAGAAGTTAAATCCATGTATCACTTATTCTGACAATGTACTTAACCCCAAATAAAAGAACCCAATAAAAAGAGTTGTTAAATAATAGTGAAATCACGTTGTAATAACTCATCCCTCTGGAGTTTTTTTTTTGTGATTTGCCAAAAGCCACTGTGTCAAGTGTCCTAGGGAAAACAGTGCACAAACGCTACGAGACGGAATTCCCTACAAATTCGAGAGGGGTCTGCCTGCAGACCTCCACTCTCAGGACAGTTCCGGTGCAGACCTCCACTCTCAGGATACCTCCACTGTCAGTACAGGAAGTGCACGCTAAGAATTCCAAAATAAAATCACCACTATCAGTACAGTGCCACTTTCCAAATAGGAAATGCACGCAAATACAAAATAAAATCGGATCGTGACACTTAATATAATCCATCCATCCATCTTCTCCCGCTTATCCGTGGTCGGGTCGCGGGGGCAGCAGTTCCAGCAGAGAGCCCCAAACTTTCTTTTCCCTGGCGACATCAACCAGCTCTGACTGGGGGATCCCAAGGCGCTCCCAGGCCAGCGAAGAGATATAATCCCTCCACCTGGTCCTAGGTCTACCCCTTGGTCTCTTCCCAGCTGGACGTGCCTGGAACACCTCCCTAGGGAGGCGCCCAGGTGGCATCCTAACTAGGTGCCCGAACCACCTCAACTGGCTTCTTTCGACGCGAAGGAGGAGCGGCTCAACTCCGAGTCCCTCCCTGATGACCGAACTTCTCACCTTATCTCTAAGGGAGACACCAGCCACCCGGCGGAGGAAACCCATCTCGGCCGCTTGTATCCGCGATCTCGTTCTTTCGGTCATGACCCATCCTTCATGACCATAGGTGAGGGTAGGAACGAAAATGGCCCGGTAGACAGAGAGCTTTGCCTTCCGGCTCAGCTCCCTTTTCGTCACAACGGTGCGGTAAAGCGACTGCAATACCGCTCCCGCTGCTCCGATTCTCCGGCCCATCTCACGCTCCATTGATCCCTCACTCGAGAACAAGACCCCGAGATACTTGAACTCCTTCACTTGGGGTAAGGACTCATTCCCTACTTGGAGTGGACAGTCCATCGGTTTCCTGCTGAGAACCATGGCCTCAGATTTGGAGGTGCTGATCCTCATCCCAGCCGCTTCACACTCGGTTGCGAACCGATCCAGTGAGTGCTGAAGGTCGCAGACCGATGAAGCCATCAGAACCACATCATCTGCAAAAAGCAGTGGTGCAATCCTTAGTCCACCGAACTGCAGACCCCCCCCCCCACGACTACGCCTCGAAATCCGATCCATGTATATTACAAACAGGATTGGTGACAAAGCGCAGCCCTGGCGGAGGCCAACCCTCACCGGAAATGGGTCCGACTTACTGCCGAGGACCCGGACACAGCTCTCGCTTTGGGAGTACAGAGATTGGATGGCCCTGAGTAGAGACCCCCTCACCCCATACTCCCGCAGCACCTCCCACAGTAACTCCCTGGGAACCCGGTCATACGCCTTCTCCAAGTCTACAAAACACATGTAGACCGGATAAGCGTACTCCCAGGCCCCCTCCAGGATCCTTGCGAGAGTAAAAAGCTGATCCGTCGTTCCACGACCAGGACGGAATCCGCATTGTTCCTCCTTAATCTGAGGTTCGACAATCGCCCTGACCCTCCTTTCGAGTACCTTGGAGTAAACTTTCCCGGGGAGGCTGAGTAGTGTGATGCCTCTGTAATTGGCACACACCCTCTGATCCCCCTTTTTGAAAAGGGGGACCACCACCCCGGTCTGCCACGCCTTCGGTACCGTTTCCGACTTCCACGCAACGTTGATGAGACGTGTCAACCATGACAGTCCCTCAACACCCAGAGCCTTCAGCATTTCCGGGCGGATCTCATCCACCCCCGGGGCTTTGCCACTGTGGAGTTGTTTGACGACCTCAGTGACCTCCCCCCGGGAGATTGGCGTTGATCCCCCGTCATACTCCAGCTCTGCCTCTAACATAGAGGGCGGAGTTGTCGGGTTCAGGAGTTCCTCAAAGTGTTCCTTCCAACGTCCCAACACTCCATCAGTTGAGGTCAACAACGTCCCATCCTTACTGTACACAGCTTGGATGGTTCCCTGCTTCCCCCTCCTGAGGTGTCGGACAGTTTTCCAGAACAACTTTGGTGCCGCCCGAAAGTCCTTCTCCATGTCTTCTCCGAACTTCTCCCACACCCGCTGCTTTGCCTCGGCCACGGATGAGGCTGCTGCCCTTCGGGCCTGTCGGTACCTTGCAACTGCTTCGGGAGTCCCCCGGGATAACAAATCCCTGAAGGCCTCCTTCTTCAGTCGGACGGCTTCCCTGACCACCGGTGTCCACCAGGAGGTTCGAGGGTTACCGCCCCTTGAGGCACCTAAGACCTTGAGACCACAGCTCCCCACCGCGGCTTCGGCAATAGAGGCTTTGAACACCGACCACTCTGGTTCAATGTCCCCAACCTCCACAGGAATGCCCGAAAAGCTCCGCCGGAGGTGTGAGTTGAAGGCCTCCTGAACTTGGGCCTCCTCCAGACGTTCCCAGTTCACCCGAACTACACGTTTGGGCTTACCAGGTCTATCCAGAGGCTTCCCCCGCCACTCGACCCAACTCACCACCAGATGGTGATCAGTTGACAACTCCGCCCCTCTCTTTACCCGAGTGTCCAAAACATACGGCCTCAGGTCCGATGATACGATAACGAAATCGATCATGGACCTTCTGCCTAGGGTGCTCTGGTACCACGTACACTTATGAGCATCCTTATGTTCGAACATGGTGTTTGTTATGGCCAATCCATGACTAGCACAGAAGTCCAGTAACAAACCACCACTCCGGTTCAGATCAGGGGGGCCGTTCCTCCCAATCACGCCCCTCCAAGTGTCTCCATCATTGCCCACATGTGCGTTGAAGTCTCCCAGCAAGACTAAGGAGTCCCCTTCAGGAGCCCCATACAGGACTCTTTCCAGGGTCTCCAAGAAGGCCGAATACTCTGAACTGCTGTTGGGTGCATAAGCACACACAACAGTCAGAGTTTTCCCCCCCATAACCCGCAGGCGTAGGGAGGCGACCCTCTCGTCCACTGGGGTAAACTCCAACAACGAAGCACCTAACCGGGGACTTGTGAGTATCCCCACACTCGCCCGGCGCCTCACACCTTGAGCAACTCCGGAGAAGAATAGAGTCCAACCCCTATCCAGAAGTAAGGTTCCAGAGCCGACGCTGTGCGTAGAGGTGAGCCCAACCAGATCCAACTGGTACCGCTCCACCTCCCGCACAAGCTCCGGCTCCTTCCCCCCCAGAGAGGTGACGTTCCACGTCCCCAAAGCCAGCTTCTGCCGCCCGGGTCTGGTCCGTCGAGACCCTCCGCTTTCACTGCCACCCGTCTGGCAGCGCACCCGACCCCATCGATGTTTCCCGTAGGTGGTGGGCCCGCGGGACAGAGAAGCGGAGGTGTTGCCCACGTTGCCTTTTCGGGCTGGGCCCGGCCGGGCTCCGTGGCAAGCCCGGCCACCAGACGCTCGCCGACGAGTCCTCCTTCTGGGCCTGGCTCCAGAAGGGGACCCCGGGCTTCCTCCGGGCCGGGTATCCTCACTTCTTGTTTTTCCTTTCATGAGGTCTTTTGAACCAATCTTAGTCTGGCCCCTTGCCTGAGACCAATTTGCCATGGGAGACCCTACCAGGAACACAAGGTTCCAGACAACACAGCCCCCAGGTTCATCAGGGCACACAAACCTCTCTACCACGGTAAGGTGCTGGTTCTTCAGAGAGGACTTAATATAATACATACATATATATATATATATATATATATATATACGGACATCTTGTATTGTAGTTACTATCAGTACAGCCGCAGCGCCACTTTCAGAACAGGAAATGCACGCAAATACAAAATAAAATCGTACTGACACTTATTATATACATAAAGTATATAGATATATATAAAAATAGGGACACCTTGTATTGTTTACTCTCAGTACAGCACCACTTTCCGAACAGGAAATGCACGCTAATACAACATAAAATAGCACTGACACTTATTATCTATATCTATATATATATATATCTATATAGATAGATAATAAGTGTCAGTGCTATATCTATATAGATATTTATTTATATATATAAATACGACATCTTGTATTTTAGTTACACCGGCTAGACAACAGTGGAAGGTTCGAGAAACAACCGTGTTTTCCGGGTGCACCGCGGCGGAGGTGGAGAGGTTCCAGCTGGGAACCTCCACCCCGCTGCGGAACCCGTGGGACCCCTGGACGGTGCGTCTTGTTCACGCTTCATATCGGCCGGCGCGGAGGCCCTCCGACAGTGGGTCGCGTTTGCCATTCGATCAGTCAGAGGAGAGGAGAAAAATGCAACAACAATTGTCAAAATCCGTTAATATATGGATGAGTGTGGGGGGGGGGGGGGGCTGGACACAGGCCGTGGGGCGACACCCGAGACCGGGCAATGTCCCCGGTAGAAACCAGGTGAAATAACCTAAAAAATAATAAAACCGGGGAAAAGTGAAAAAAAGTGTCCGAAAATAGGCACTCGTGAGGAGGGCAGAGTCCCCTGTCAACTCCCGTTACATATCTCCATGGTGTCGTTTGAGCGAAAAACTTTTACGAGAACCAGGCTGGGGGGGTCAAAAGGGCTTGACCAAGGCAGACCCAAAGTGCACGGTGGTCGGACGCATCACCTCCGTGATGAGTCTCCATTGTGATTTGAAAACTTCCATCAAACGAGTCCTTCGGTGGGTGGGAAAAAAACGCGTCAGAATCGTCACTTCCTGTACTGACAGTGGAGGTGTCCTGAGAGTGGAGGTCTGCACCGGAACTGTCCTGAGAGTGGAGGTCTGCAGGCAGGCTCCCATGACTAATTCTGCCCTACGCTCCCAAAAGGTGAAGGAACTGAAAGGACAGCTAAATGCATGGGAGCCTGCCTGCAGACCTCCACTCTCAGGACAGTTCCGGTGCAGACCTCCACTCTCAGGACACCTCCACTGTCAGTACAGGAAGTGACGATTCTGACGCTTTTTTTCCCCGCCCACCGAAAGACTCGTTTGATGGAAGTTTTCAAATCACAATGGAGACTCATCACGGAGGTGATGAGTCCGACCACCGTGCACTTTGGGTCGGCCTTGGTCAAGCCCTTTTGACCCCCCCAGCCTGGTTCTAGTAAAAGTGTTTCGCTCAAATGACACCATGGAGATATGTAACGGGAGTTGACAGGGGACTCTGCCCGCCTCACGAGTGCCTATTTTCGAACACTTTTTTCCACGTTTCCCCGGTTTAATTATTTTTTAGGTTATTTCACCCGGTTTCTACCGGGGACATTTCCCGGTCTCGGGTGTCCCCCCACGGCCTGTGTCTAGCCCCCCCCACACTCATCCATATATTAACGGATTTTGACAATTGTTGTTGCATTTTTCTCCTCTCACTGATCGAATGGCAAACGCGACCCACTGTCGGAGGGCCTCCGCGCCGGCCGATATGAAGCGTGACCAAGACGCACCGTCCAGGGGTCCCGCAGCGGGGTGGAGGTTCCCAGCTGGAACCTCTCCACCTCCGCCGCGATTCACCCGGCAAACACAGTTGTTTCTCGAACCTTCCACTGTTGTCTAGCGGGTGTAACTAAAATACAAGATGTCGTATTTATATATATATATATATATATATATAGATAAATATATCTATATAGATATATCTATATAGATATATATATAGATAATATTATATAGATAATAAGTGTCAGTGCTATTTTATGTTGTATTAGCGTGCATTTCCTGTTCGGAAAGTGACCTGTACTGATAGTAACTACAATACAAGATGTCCGTATATATCTATATATATAGATATACATATATACATATGTATTATATTAAGTGTCACGATCCGATTTTATTTTTTTTATTTGCGTGCATTTCCTGTTTGGAAAGTGGCACTGTACTGATAGTGGTGATTTTATTTTGGAATTCTTAGCGTGCACTTCCTGTACTGACAGTGGAGGTCCTGAGAGTGGAGGTCTGCACCGGAACTGTCCTGAGAGTGGAGGTCTGCAGGTAGACCCCTCTCGCTAAATGCACAGAAGTCCATTTTCACCAGGCCCAACAACAAGAGCAAGGCTGCTACCATAGCATCTTATCGTGTCAGTCACGTTCTTGCGAAACACATGAAGTATTTCAAAGACGGCGAAGTAGTGAAAGAAGCATTCCTGGAGGCTACCGACGCACTTTTGGGGACTGTAAAAACAATAGCATTTCAACAGGTTTTTGACACAAAAACTCAAGTTAGATACCGTTATTTATCAGCTGTAATTTTTTGTTTGTTTGAACTTATTCATTGTACAAAATCAAAATGGTATAATGCAAACTTTTGATTATAGTCTATTATCAATTCAGGTTAAGAAACTAGTGTTTCTTGCATCCTATTTTATAGGCATTTCTTTTTATACTCTATTGAAATGCAACAAAGGGTTTGATTCTATTAATTGCACTTTGGCAGTAGGTTCCTGTGTAGCTTCAGATCTGAGTTGTCTTATTAGTAAGCCTAATTTATACTTTTGTAGCAACACTATTTTTATATAATGGCAAAGGGTTCAGTCTCTTTTCTTTCCTGTGTCATATGTGGCAGCACTGTTCAATGTTTCTTGAAAACATTACCCACTATAGTATGACACGTGTGAATAAACTCCAACTCTGTTGTGTAACTTCAGTTAAATACTTGTGTGTGTAGATTAGAAAGGGGTAAGATAAAGGATCTGCAGTATTAATCGTACAAAGGTTAGTTTTATACAAGTAGAAGTGTGTATTTACCTGGTAGTAGGCTGTCAGTAATGGCTACGCCTCTCTATTTGGACTGGTAGATCTCGGCAGACTGGCAACTTTAAAAGTAGCTCTCGGTTCAAAAAAGGTTGGGCACCCCTGCGCTACAGGGTGTACTTTTAGGGTTTTTAACTCTGCAGACCGTTTACATGCATAAAAACCTTCATAACACACAAGGGGGCGGGTAATAACCAGAAAAGCACGACATGGGACCTTTAAGATACCTGCATTGCATTGTATTTTGAACAAGGACTCCAGGACAAATGTTGAAAGGTTATACACAAGACCAGTTTATTATAAAAACAGAAAAGTGACATGCATGGTAAATGGACTGTATCCATTTTGAATCAAGTCTTTACAAAGTCACACATTCACTGTTTCAGGATACATCGACTGCACAGAGCTGGGATCAAACTGACAACCTTCAGATTGAAAGACAACTTCAGTCACGATTGTGTTAGCTTTTAGCACGACACTTCTTTTTCCTTGTGAAGCTGTGGGTAGTAGGAAACAAAACCATTCAGAAATATATCGATCACAGCATGAAATTATAAATATTTGACTGGTTGTTGTGCAGAATTAAAATATAAAATCAAATATCAGAAAAGAACTAACGTGAAAATTGGCAGAGCAGAATCTAGTATTTCAAAGAGTATAATTGTACTGTTTCCTGCACAGCTGGATGAGGCCGAGAAGCACTCACCCAGTTATTAGGCAGAAATCAGAAATACTTTTGCATGGTGTCTGACTGTAGCCAACACAGAACAGCTGGAACAGAATTCGTCCATGCCTCAGTGTGACTTTTATTTATACTTTGTCGTTACATAACATACCATCATCAGGCCTTCACAGTCCGGGCGTCAGCCATGTTTCATTGGGCTGGTGTGTGGTGATCAGCTGCGTGCATTACTCCACAAACACGCCTTCTAAGAAATGCTGGAAGAGGAACAAGGGATATTAGGGGCTATGATATACATTTTCTGTTTATACATTTTTGTATTCTCACACATATGTACTATTAGGACATCTTTTGATATGGACATTTGTAATATATTGAGCTGGAGGAATGGGATTATACCATAGATTGTATATGCATTATACCCACGTTTTTTTTAATTGTGTATTTGACATCAATATCAGTAAGTTTCTCTGAATATTAACTATATCCCCTAGTTCTGTAAATGACTAAGTTAGACCTACGATTGCTACAGAGAGTAGTGCTCATCATGTAATTGATCTAATAAAATAAAAAAACAGATTCTAGAAACAGCTTCATAAAATGCAAAAATCACATCTATTTTTTAAGTGGACTTGATTTGTTGCCAACTCCATTATAGGTGGGGTAGGTCATTTTGGAGAAACCAGCTCGAGAGTGCTAGAATTTGAAAATACACAGCCGGACAAAATCTGCCACTTCCTTACAAAGCCCCTCCTCCAACACACACTAACGTGCACATGACCAATGAGGGCACTAGATAAGTTTGTGCACAGGTGGAAGGCTGACAGGCAGGTAGGCCATCCAGTTATTTTAGCCGGGCCGAGGCAGATGATTTTGGTTGCGCTTACAGTACTACGGCTTCCACAGATGACATTTTTAATGGATTTTTGTCAATTTAAGCACGATATTCATTGCAATGATATCAAAATTCTCACATTTTAATACCTATATGTTTCTGTATTCACTCTGACATTAGAATAAGCGCCAGTTTGCATTCTTATCCTGTTGTTAAGTCAGTTTGCGAAAACAATACTTTCGCATGGTGTCTGACTGCATTTACTATTTAAAGAGTAAAACAGAATTCGTCCATGCTTTCAACTCAAATGTATTCATAGGAACAAGTTACCTATGCAGGTCTCTGCTCATGGTGACATACGGATCAACAATCCCATCTTCAGACAAGGCATCTGTAGGAAAACACACATTCTCAGTAAGCTCAGAGAAATTGATCCTGTAAAAACGTAATTCAACATGCTACATGTCTTCAAACTATCTTTTGTGTAAAGCCCTTAAGAAATTCACAAAATACTTGAATTCAAATTAAATGTTATACAATATATGGTCTTGCTGTGTTATTCATTTGGCTGTCTTTATATGGTACACTTGACCAGTGTATATATATATTAAAAAAAAACTGTAGGCCTATACATCTGCTCCTCCTCACCTCTGCCGCATGGTGTTTAAGGCATGGCCTCCTATATGGTGACTCAGCTCAGGCCTTCTCCTCCCATGGATCCTGTGAAACGATTACACAAAAAACCTTTTAATGTTCAACCTTCCATCAACATGTTTTACACACAACAAAGTTTGTTCTCTAATTGTCATATGCAAGTTTGAAACATAATAACGACATAACAACTCTTTGGACCCTTCTTTCGCAATAAGGCTTAATATTTTTCCGAATGAGTGTCTTAGTATCGTAGTGTTAAGAGTATTTTACGTTGCTAAAATCGAAATATACAACTTTTCCCTGCAGACATCCAGGTGCAATCCACGTGGTTATCGTTAGCCCACCACAATGCACCGCATGCTTTCCACATGGTCAGCCAAAACACTTTACCAGAATAAGATGGATAGAATTACCTGTGCAGAGTTGCATCTTCTCTTTGATATTCTTCCATCTACACCCTTGTTCAACTTGTAAGTAACCCAAGAAGATAGAGAGCGACATCTCAGGTTCACAAGAGTCGATGAGCTGCCAGGCTGCCACTGTTGCTGCGGCTGGTTTTCTTCGTCTTTTCCTTCCAGCTTGTTTGCGGTTTGGGCTTTATAACAACAGCACAGCTCATTACCGCCCCGTCTGGACTGGAGGGTGAACTGGGAACCACAGTCTGTTAAAACCATAAATATGGTTAAAACCAGCGCCATATAGAGAGAATTATTCTATTATGGCTCTGGTTAAAACCATAATAACACCGTGTAAAACCCATACAGTCTATGGTTAACACTAGAAAAGAGTTATGAGCATGATGCCCCCCAGGATGGCCCCTTTGCTTTTAGGATAACTTTATACATGTTATATGGTTTCCTGCGGATAGTAATCATATAAACCATCAATATGTTTAGTCCTTTTTTTTTAACCAGAGTTGTTTTGTTTAAACAATAGACTCTACATAATATATTTTTTCTTTTTTTCCAACTTTTATGTAATTTTCAGTCATCTTCACAAGATGACACAAACATACAGATACCCTAAACAAGTATCAAATATAAAAATACAATATCTTCTTTAAAATGACCTTTACCAGGTGCTCGGTTAATTTTACAGTCATTTAATCTACTCTGTGAGTTGAAAGCAAAAAAAGTGTTGAACAGCGACATGTTGCAGTACAACTTTTGTGAGTAATAAAGGCATGCACCCTCATGAGTAAGCTACGCTTAATCTCCTAATAATGTAAACGTTTTTAAAAGGATGTGTGCTGTAGATATCTTATTCACCAGGAGTCCGCTGCGGCTACTTGGCTGACACCCAGGCTCTGAGTCAATGAGGCGTTATAAATCAGGCCTGAATCGGTTACTATGGGGTCGACCCCCGTATAAGCTCAAGTTCTTTATGCACAGCTATTGCATACAAGCATATTTTTGTCAATCAAACAATGTAAATTAAATATGTATAACAAATAAAGGGGATCAGGCAAAAACATACTGGCAAATTAAGTAAGCACATTAACTACAGTAGGCCTACTATCTTTCTAAAAAGGTCAACTTTCACTTGTTTTGCATCAATCTTGATACAGGGTACTTATGCAACCCAGTCTCACGGCATTTCGTGTTCACCAACACGATTTTTAATCTATTGATTCGTGTTCACCAATACGATTTCCCCCTTTTTTTCGTGTTGCACAGCACGATTTTAAAAGCAATGTATTTCTACTGGTAATGTGTTTCGTGCCTGCAGCACGTCTTTTTCTCCGGTCGGGTCGTGGAAGACCGGAAGCTGTGTGGTTCATAAAAACATGTTCTTACTCAATATCAAGCCACAATTATTGCTTTTATTTTAAATCGTATAATTTTGGACTTTTGTTGCCGTCTGTGAGGAAAATAAATGGGGCTCAGAGCCTCAGGATACTGAAATCTGTATTTTTAAATATTTTGTTCCTTCTAATTTGTTATTCTTTTCAAAATAACACACTATTATTTACTCACCAATAACACACAATTATCCTTGCTTTTAATTATTGGTTTAATTCCATAATCTCGGGCTTTTTTGGTGTCCGTCAGGAACTGAATTTCAAAATAAAAATAACCGGAAACAGACGTAGGCCTATAAGGGACATTTCGAGCATCATTGCGATTGTCAACATTTCTGAGTTTAGGATGGCCGAAGACACTAAACTACCCATAATCCCCAGCTATCGTTTAGGACTACAGTCCCGTAAGGTTAAGCAGAGCGTCAAACAGCTGTGTGAAATGGAACGAAACCACGCCAGACTATCCAAAACTGGAATCGAACACCGCCCCAGAACTACACATGCTGGCTATTGTGTTTTGCAAAATTTTCTATGGGACGTCTCTACTGAACGTTTTCGTTTTTCCCACAATTAGAAGTTGCCAGTATTAAACACATTGGTGTTATCAAATGTAAAACATATAATTAATAAATGGGTGAAAATCGCTTGTGTCCATAATGCGCAGCATTAATATATAGCATTAATATATACCCACATGACAGCTCATTGCTACTTTGTAATTCTACTCCACTACAATTCAGAGGTTAACCTGGTATTTTTACTCCACTGCATTTATTTGAGTTACTTTGCAGATTCTGATTAATTATGTGAAATATAAACAACCATTAAATCAGACTTTAGTTACACTGTGACCTGAGTAAAATTCAGGTAAGGTGATTGACAAGTGCCAACAATCAGGAGAGATATTTGATAGTTGGTGCTTGAGAAGACTAAACATGTATCTGCAATTGACATGAATGGAAACAAGTAATAAAGTATATTCATTACTCGTTATTCTCTACTAATAGTTAATTAAGGACTGTATATTATGGCTATTTTGCACATCCCTTTCAAGATTTTCAAAGGTTTATTGACATATCATACACAACTACGGTGTAGTTATGCAATGAATGAAAAACTTGGGTCACAGGTTCCTCAACAGTGCATTACAAGACATCTATCAATATGTGTGTACCTCCACCATTAAACTGTCATATTCTGCACATTTCTTATTCTATCTACATACATAATAGTATAATTCATATGTATAATATCAGTTAAAATAAGTGCTTCAACATAGTTAACATTGCAGAAAAGCAATATATTAGACGTTAAGTACTTTGTCAGGCTTAATATTTATCTGTAGATAGATAGATACTTATTGTAAGTCGCTTTGGATAAAAGCGTCAGCTAAATGCAATGTAATACCCCCAAAGTTTTTTCTTATTTAAAAGAAGACCTTAATCTGTTATTTCATGTTTTAATAAAGGGTAATCCGTTTTTCTGTTTGCACCTCCTCCTATTAATATTTGTGTACATCCTGCACTAAACTGTTTTATTGTAGAGATCACTTATAGTATCTTCTTGATTTTTTATATTCTATATTTCTATATTTATACTTTCCCCCTATGAAAGTATGTACTCTTAATATTTTTTTAATCAAATATAACACATAAAATCAATAATTCAATAACGTGCTTTAACCACTAGGAGGTGCACACAAGGTGCACACAGCCATAATAACTTTGTATTATTAGTGTGTATGTACAACATCTGAAGATGTATAGTTTTATGCATGCTTTCACATAATTTTACAGCATATTGCTATACTATTTCAGACTCAGTATTTACATTCTTACATTAAAAGAAAATCAGTAATATCTTTAAAAACTACAGTCCTTTTATATCAGCTGTGCACCGTTATGGTGTAAATATAACCTATCAATGAATTAGATCAAATGTAAAAGTCAGCCGAATTAGTGTTGATACTGCAAGGAGACGTATTGTGTGAAGAGAAATTGAAGATGTTGTTTAATTGTTGATATATTTATGATCCACGTCAAGTATTCAGTTTCGGCGGCATTTCTTCCAGTTTTTCCAAAGGTCTTCTCATCAGGGCTCTATAAATAAAGAACTACGGCAGATCTGTAATATGTAATGCAGCCGAACCGTGTATTACAATGCCGTTATGTGATGACTTTCAAAGAGAAAAGCAAGAGCACTCGGAATTAAGTATTATTTTATTCTTTTAAAATGTTTTCCGGATTTCATATAATATAAACACCAAATCCCAGCATGCATTGCGGCTAACACATCCAATCAGCGAGCTTAAAACCATAGCTGAGGATCTTGGGTAATCACTCGAAATGCCTACGTCGGTTTCCGGTTATATTTATTTTGAAATTCAGTTCCTGACGGACGCCAAAAAAGCCCGAGATTATGGAATTAAACCAATACATAAAAGCAAGGATAATTGTGTGTTATTGGTGAGTAAATAACAGTGTGTTATTTTGAAAAGAATAACAAATTAGAAGGAAAAAAAGATTTAAAAAATACAGATTTCAGTATCCTGAGGCTCTGAGCCCCATTTATTTTCCTCACAGACGGCAACAAAAGTCCGAAATTATACGATTTAAAATAAAAGCAATAACTGTGGCTTGATATTGAGTAAGAACATGTTTTTATGAACCACACAGCTTCCGGTCTTCCACGACCCGACCGGAGAAAAAGACGTGCTGCAGCCTGCAGGCACGAAACACATTACCAGTAGAAATACATTGCTTTTAAAATCGTGCTGTGCAACACGAAAAAAAGGGGCAAATCGTGTTGGTGAACACGAATCAATAGATTAAAAATCGTGTTGGTGAACACGAAATGCTATGAGACTGGGTTGACTTATTATATGTTATAGTTTGGATTCCTAAAGCTTTTAGTCTACTATCCCATCATTCAAGGGTGGTTAGATTCTGTGTCTTTACGATCATAAACGATGTGTAGGATGTGCACTTAGGATAAGTAATAAGGGAGCTAGGAGTGATTTTCGGTGCAGTAATAGGTTAGCATTTTTCGCTCGGGGCTAATTCAGAGGGTCAGTGTTAGCATTGTGTGTTTTTTTTAAAGAAAAAAATCAGTTAAATTAGTTTTTTCCCGTTATATGGATATAAAATATCCATAGTTTATTAAATATTAAGGTTCCTTAGATGTTGTTTCCTGCAAATCACGCGATTTCGGCCCTGGTACCGGGTCCGTGGGGCTTAAGAGGTTTTAAGCCTTTCCTTTAAGTGCCACTTATTGACTACATTTCAGAGAGGAAATTGTAGGTAACTTTTTACTCCACCACATTTATCTCACAGCATTCAATAGATAACAAATAACAACGCGTTTTAACAATTAACAAGTAAAGGGCCTAATAGGCTAATAGCCTACATGTGTCTCCAAAGGACAAACCCTTACTTATGGAAGGCCTACTAATTTACTACACATATTTCCCTTTTTCTTAAGTCATGTTTTGAATCAAGGACTTTAACTTGTAAAAAAGTGTTTCTATACTGGTATTAGTACTTAATAGATGTATCTTCCACCCATTAGATGTCATGTCACTACACACAGTGACATGCACACTTTTCCCTGTGTTTATCAAATGAGTCGTCAGTTGACCGTTGCTGTCGTCATGTAACCGAGCCAACCAAAGTGGGCGGTCCTTCTCCGGCTTCCCTCTGATTGGTGGAGCTCGCAGCGTCCTTCCTCGTCTGTTCCTCATGGCTGAGCCCATTGAAGGATCGGCTAATGCTAAAGCTGCTGTTAGTGCCTTACCAACGCTTCTCCCAACAGTAAGTACGACAAGTCACACTACTTTTTAAAAGTGTTTTAAACATATATTTTTCAATCATACATTAGTGCTGCAGCTTGTACGGTCACCGCTGAGTGCTTGTGTGTTCACGGACCGGTAACGTTTCTGAATCATGGATGTATATCTGTTGTGCGTGAGGACTTTTTATGCAAGTCGCAAGTTAGGTTTACGCAAAACAAGCCTAATTGCTTGTTTGAAGAATGTATGTATGTAGGTAGGTTTTGTATCGCTCGGTTTTGTGTAGTGTGGCTGGCTCGGGTGATGCAATCCGTGCAAAGGATGTCCATAACAGCCTGTGGTATATTTTGTTTAGGCAGACAGACTGCCCAGTCGCAGGGTCGGCTCTAGAACAAATATAATGGGGGGGGGGGGGGGTCAACAACCAATACACACACATCAACGCAACTTCAATTAAAAAAAAACATGCTGTAAAGTCTATTGTCTTTCAAACACATTGCAGGGGTGTAGTGCTATTTTATAGCGCACCTATGACTTGTGCCTACGTGAACGGTTGTGGCACGACCACCAAAACAGAAACATATGGACATAGGCCACCATATAAAAAGTGTGCAAATGTATTTAGTATCCTATCCATGTGAACATGTTTTAGGTGGGGGTGGACCTAACCTCCTCTTCTAAATATTGAAGTTAAAAGCATCAATCTGGTGCACTTTAAGAGCAACATTAAGAGATCTATGGATACATCTCTCAACACCCATATGAAACAGAACTGTAAACAGATTTACTTTTTCTTTATGGATATTTTACTAATCACTCTCCTTTTAAACTGTATTATTGTGTTACTGTCCTATAGTATTTCAAACCTGAAATGTTTGCACATAGCTATTTCAATCAATGGATGTGTTTGCTGCTTCACTGGATAGAAAACATTCAATGCATACAGGGCTTAGTTTAACAATACCAGTCATGCACTTACAGGGGAAATCTCAGACCTTGTGTTGAACCAACTAACTCAGCTCAGGCCCCTGCTAATGACATTAGTTTCCCCTTCAGATGATTTCCTAAAATAGCCTGATACAACTATGCCATCAGAGTACTGATACTCCTGCTGTGTTTTTTAAAATATGTCTCACATATTGTATTTATTTTTCAGCACAATGGCAACACTTTCAGATATGAAGGAAGTCTTCCGGAGAGCAGATGCTGTCTGTTTCGACGTGGACAGCACAGTCATCAAAGAAGAAGGCATAGATGAACTTGCCAAATTTTGCGGTGTGGGGGATGCAGTCACTGAAATGTATGTGTATAAATGCTGTCAACATCACTTTAATGCGCAATGAAAAGTGCCCCAAAAATGAGATTATACCTGGATTTATTTAAATAATTATGCAAATATATTGCTTCTGTCACATTTTAGGACGCGCAAAGCTATGGGCGGCTCAATGTCATTCAAAACAGCCCTGATTGAGCGTCTATCCATCATCCGATGTTCAAGAGAACAAGTGAACAAACTGTTAACAGACCATCCACCCCAGCTGACTCCAGGTATAAGGTGAGTGTGTGAAGTTTTAATGTACATTAAATAATCAATTTTCCTAATCTATGGTAAAGCACCCTCTCTTAATAAGGTCTCAGTACTTTTTGACTATTTATATAGGGGATTGAAACAAGCATACCTGAAAGGGCTTTACACGTGAAAAAGT
Organism: Pseudochaenichthys georgianus; assembly: GCF_902827115.2. NCBI lineage: Eukaryota > Metazoa > Chordata > Actinopteri > Perciformes > Channichthyidae > Pseudochaenichthys > Pseudochaenichthys georgianus. Next base: position 27,702,924 of record NC_047515.1, read on the forward strand.
TGAACTTCTTACACAGAAATTAACATTTTAACTCTTTTCTGCTCCTTTGTGCACATGCATTTGTGCTTGCTTTACCTACTTAGCAACTCGTTGATGTGTCTGAGTGGTTAATGTCCGAAACTGTCTGGCCACTGTTGATGTAAATTAGGTTTTAGTACTGCCTATTGTTCTAAAGCAGGGGTGGGGAACCTTTTTCCTCTCAAGGGCCATTTCAATTTTTACAATATCTTCAGAGGGCCGTACAAGTTATTGACCTCTGCTTAAAAAAACAAAAATCACAGCCCATTCATTTCATTCTGTGCAAAGAAAAAGCAACCTCTTAATCCAGATATCTCACCATGACTCGTGTATGCATGCACGTGGAGGGTGTGGCATGACCACCAAAACAGAAAGATATGGACACAAGATGTGTGCAAATGTATTTAGTTTCCTATCCATCTGAACATGATTTAAGTGGGGGGGGGACCTAACCTCCTCTACGGGGGTCCGGGGGGCATGCTCCCCTGGGAAGATTTTTTTTAAATGTTGAAGTTAAAAGCATCAATCTGGTGCACTTTGAGAGCAACATTAGGAGATCTATGGACACATCTCTCAACACCCAAACACAACTGTAAGCAGATTTTCTTTTAATTTATGGATATTTGACAAATCACTCCCCTTTCAAACTGTATTCTTCTTTATTAATAACTGTCATATAGTATTTTATACCTGTTTACTTTATTCTATTATTTTTTTTATAACTATAATGATCATATAAAGATGTGCCTTTACCTCACTGGTTGTAGACAAAGCTTCTTATATTCGTTAGCATAGCTAGCTAACGAGATGCTAATGATAACAACACAGTTATTGACTGTCTGATCAGTATGACAGATGAGCAGATCGCCACTGGGCTTTCAACTAAAGACACAGACACGCAGAAACTGCGGCATGTGTATGGACTTATCGGTACTGCAATTTCTGAAGTGCTGGAGTGGCGTTCTGGTGCTCTCCGTCAGAACTGCACCCCTGTCAGTCGAGACATATACCACGTGATGACACGTTCGGCTCGTGTTGTGTTCAAGGACCCTGACCTTGGCCAGGAAAGACAGGCACTCGCTTGTTTAATTTTTTTGCGGTCTAGATTTCTTTCATTTTTTTATTTTTTGCGTGTGTTTTATAAATTACCTCCAGGGCCGTACCAAATTGTCTCGCGGGCCGTATACGGCCCGGAGGCCGGAGGTTCCCCACCCCTGTTCTAAAGTGTACAAAAACAAGGGATGCACAACATGTATATCAAGGCAAATTGTTTTAATTGACTGGCTCAGATAGAGGAAGACAACAAGAGTAAACATTTTTATGTATTGTATTAAAAGTTTAAAACAAATATAAGCATTTAGAGAGAGTATTTGTATTTGTTGTTTCAACACATAATAATAATAATAATAATGTATGTTAGATTTGTTTAGGTCAACGCTATGGAAATTACAGGTTAGGAACTTAAAATGGAAATCTTGTTTCATTTCAAGCCTTTATTTACCCAGGTGTATCCCTTGAGATCATTGATCTCTTTTTCAAGCTACTGTTGATCTTAAAAAAAAGTCTGTTGTTAATACCTATGATCACTCCATCCTTCTAATTTGTGTTTTGACAAATGTCCATACATCTTCCCCCAGTGAGCTTGTGGACCGCCTGCACCAGCGTGGCATCAAGGTGTACCTCATCTCAGGGGGCTTCCGCTGCATCGTTGAACACGTGGCCACTCAGCTAAACATTCCTCTTCATCATGTTTACGCCAACCGGCTCAAGTTCTACTTCAATGGTAACGGCTGACTTTTCTTGTTTTTCATAAGGGCGGAGCATTGTTTGTGTCTTAAAGAGGACCTGTTTGAAATAACGATTACCACTCTATCCAAAAGGTATCGGCCTTGATAAAAGTTGTTGCCATTTCAAATTTGACTCAACCTGTATGACTTTAAGTTACTAAATTAAATCATATGTGTTTTTTAGGAGAGTATGCTGGCTTTGATGAGAGCCAGCCCACTGCTGAGGGTGGTGGAAAAGGGAAAGTCATCAGTATGTTGAAGGAACAAAATGGTTTCGAGAATGTGGTGATGATCGGAGATGGGGCCACAGATCTAGAGGCATGCCCTCCTGCTGTAAGTGAAAACTCTCCAGTTTCATTTGTGTGCAAGTGCCTGCTTGATTAGTGATTGATGTTATTTTGAAAACACATTGTGACTAGTGTTCTCTTTCGTCCTCAGAACGCCTTCATTGGATTTGGTGGTAATGTCATCAGGCCGCAGGTTAAGGAGAAGTCCTTGTGGTACGTGACAAGTTTTAGGGAGCTGCTAAAGGAACTAGAACATATTTAAACAAGCTAAAAAGTGTACTGTAGGGTGCTCTTCTGTTTTTATCTCATGCACACGTTTCCTTCTACTCGATAGATTTTTATATTGAATGAAAATGTTTACACTATAAAGTCCAGTTTTTCCTTCATAGGGATGCTGCCCTATTGATTTGTATTAGTTACTAAAGGATTAATCTAGCACTTTTTATGTGAAGGTAAAAAGATCTTATTGTCATGCACTTTTTGCATTCAAGTCTCTAGTCGAGCTAACACAACTCGTGCATTTTATGAAATGTGCAATGAGTAATAGAAATGTTTTAGTTCAGTATGAATATAACGAGCTGTAACTACACTACGTCAATGAGTCCTGTAAAGCACATCAGTATTAAAAACGAGAACATGTTGTCAACAACATTGTTGAAACTGCTTTATTCTGTTTTGGCCTTCTCGTCTTTTCCCTCCACACCGTTTCCTGTGACTGATGAACAAAAGACAAGATAAACATGCTTCCTTTAACAATAACATCTGATATTACAATAAGCAGCAGCGAGAGTACCTCAGCCACTGACAGATATCATTTGTTTTATGAGTGTATCATACATGATAGCGATGCCTCGTTTAAACATGTTGGATGAAAACTGTTTCTGAAACCTGGCATGCTGTCTTCACGTGAAAAAAGCAGTAGCTACAAACACAGCACCATGAAACCGCAACATAACCATAACAGACAACCTAGGAACATCCAAAGAGGCAACAGAAAGGAGTAGTTTGCCAATTTTTTTGTTGAATATTAGGACCACAATTAACGTACATGTTACACCATTTTATACTTTAGTTTTATCATGATATGCAACAGAAATACAGTTTTCTTGAAAGATGAAGACGTTTTCACTTCACTCTGCAATGTCAAAGTGCCACTCCCCAGCACGCCAATATAACCGCTCCAAATTTACATTAAATAAATAAATAGCTCCTGCATTGTGCAGTGAGCTTCAGCAACACTATTCTTTCTATCTGTCAACACAGCTGCACGTCTTTAAGTAACTTTGGTTGTTTCTAAACTTAGAAATGAGCTCTCTGCACGGCCCAGATTTAATGTGGCTTCGGACATCGTGAGCATCAGGAGGTTTAAATCGGCCAAATGTACTCATCCTGCACCTGAACTAAAAAAAAAAATGGGATGGTGTGCATCTGTCGGTGGTTTCGAATATTTCAACGGCTGATAAATGGTGGGCATTGTTGCCTCCTCTGTCCTGGTGACATTTTGAAATAACAAAGGAGGGAGAAGGGACGTTGTTCGGCAGCACTGATGGGAGGTGGAAACCACGATAGTGATGCTCTGGATGGATGTAACATTCGGAGGGGTGGGGTGCCCCTGGATTTCCGCTTCCAGCTCACTTTACTTCAACGGGGAAGCCTTAGTCGGGATCATAATCCTGGAATCCATGTGTTGAATGAGAGGAACTGGAGAAAGGTGATAAGATTTAAATCAGTGTCCACATCGTTTAAACAAGGCTCCTACAACTAAAAGCAAGTTAGATTAAATACAACTTGGCAAATCAATGTTTAGATGTTAGATCTTAGTGTTGTCTTTATATTGCAACAGAAAACAACTATTCATCCCACTTTCCATGTCTTTTAAAACGTTTGAAAGATTTAGAAATGTTAATAACAAATGTGGCCATATTTTCTAATGCCTTACAACATTTTAAAAAGATCTACTGTTAAAGGTCATGTGATATTGATCAGGTTCAGCATAATCTACAAAGTCAACATGTTGTTACTCAAGACAGCCTTAAAACATGTGAAATAAAAGCTACAGACATACAATATGACATTTCCTCACCACGTTGTGTTTAGAAACCTATTTCTTTGTGCTCACCTGTGTAATATACCACCTCGTCCCAGCCCTCCTGCTGCCAGGCGCCGTTCCTCGTCTCTTCTCTGGTCTGAAGGTCTTTGTAAGCTGCAACAAACCACACATTATAGCACTGATGAGCGCTTATAGTCACTGTAAAGTCTGTTGCAGTTATTAAGGATTAAAGAGTATTTTATAGAATATAGATGAATCTAGTAGTTTTTTTAAATTGTTGAATTTGAACAGATTTTTCTTAAAACGAAACAAGGGACTAAAACTCTGCTGAGAAACTGCGGAATGGAGTGATATTTATAACCGGGTTCTTCACTACATCTGAACCAAACTACATAAAGTCATTAGATACACTGTTAAAAAATATAAATGAGTGCAGTGGAGTTAATAAATAAATGAAAGTTGACCAGGTGACTACTTCGAAAATATGTTTGTGCTCCAAAACAAACTCCCTGTCTGTGTAACACAAACAGCCAAATTGACAATAAGGTTGCCTTTGACTCAAATTATTTACAATAATATAGAACAATTTCTTTGTCAGTCGTTGTCAAAACTTGATTTTCTGTCGAACTAAAGATTTCCGGATTAGCTTGATCGTCTACTCTGACACTGTCGGTGTGTAATTCCTAGGGATGTAACGATACCAAAAACTCACGGTACGATAATATCGCGATAACAAGTACACGGTATGGTATTTATCGCGATATTGAATAATAAAGAAATATTTTTTTTTTCTTTATTACATAATAAATCTGATTTGTAAAGCATTTTAGTAGGATAGCAGTATTTTAAAAACAAAGTGACAGTAACAGATTGGAACCAGAAAACCATTGTTTTTGTACCTACTAGTACTAATAAACAAAGTAGGCATTTTCTTTGTGCCACTGCATCTCACAAATAAACAAGGACATTTAATAATCAGACCCTGCAATAAAATAAATCAAGTTTCACTTTAGTTTTTCAAGTAACTCAACTCAAACTCACTTGTCACTCACTCAGCATCATCAGACAGGTTTTTAGGAATATGAGAATGTCCACATTTCCAGGTATTTATAAGCTGGGATGTTTGGGCATTTACAATATCCCCTGCTCTGGAAAAAACTCTCGCTTGGTACTGATGTTGCTGGGACAGCAGTGGTCGCGTTAACCGAATATTTTATTTATCAATGACGGAAAAATCTGAAAGCAGTCTGTCATTTTGACGGATTAGACCAAACTCGGAACAGCGCCAACGTTTCCCCGCAGCGAGGCTCTGGTGTTATGCCGTGTTATGCATGCCCTCCAAAAGGAAATGATATAGTTTCCAAACCGTACTTTGCCGTACAGATCAACACATGTCTGGGAGGTTTTGCTTTACGCTGTGTGCGCTCCCGCGAGGTGCATGCACACACGGCATAACACCGCCCCCCCCGTTGACAGTTCACGAGCGTGCTCTCTTGTGAACTGTTCAGACCCGACGGGTAATAAGGGATTATGACGCACATTTTACGATCCTGCCTGTCAAAATGACGGACAGCGAAAAAGTCTAACGCCACCTCAGTGGGACGGAGAGATATGCTTTGGCCATGGGTGACAGCAGTGGGTCAAACTGTGCATTGTCTCTCTACCACTTCAAAAACAATACAGTTTTTGCCACGAAGGTGAGGCTTATTGACAGGGCGAGATATAAATATACTGTTGGTACTTGTCAATGTCTCTAGGTGTGTAAATGTAGCCCTGTAAATACGATGTCCTTTTGTGTTCTGTTGTTTTATGTTCATGTTGTAACCTACTTGCTGCCATGTTGGACAGGTCTCTCTTGAAAAAGAGATCGATGATCTCAATGGGACCATCTGGTTAAATAAAGGTTTAACAAAAAGAAAGAAGTGTTTTTAAAAAAAAAACATTTACATTTTTTTTTTTATTAAAAAAAGAAAATCGTGGTAGATTTTGTCAGTCTCACGACGGTATTGGGACGTTTATTTACCGCGATATTCGGTATATCGTTACATCCCTAGTAATTCCCCCTCAAGCTAGGGTGTGTCCGTACCCCAGAGGTGATGAACCATGTAGAGGTTTCCGATCTGTGAGAAGAACCCCCCCACAGCCTCACTGTTGTGCTGGCGATATCCGATGGCTCTGGCCCTGCAGACAAAAACAACTCCAGTCAGAAAAAGAATGTCAAGGCTACATCTGGCATGACAACAGCAGAACTGCAAGAGACATTTGATATCCCACGCCATCTTTGAATACATTATGGACTGTTTTTCATTTACACGGTTGGATTGACCCACTTTTGCTAACATGACAATCGTTTCCTTAGCTGTGATTATCCATTGCAACATCACATCTTTTTTAAATCTTAACGCTGGCCAATTCCATGTGAAATGAGTGCTCTGGTGAGAGTTGAATATTTTAAATCGATTTCCCCCCAAAGCAAACATATAGTTATTTAAATCATAATGACGGTTTGGATACAAAACCTTAAAGTTTCCATTCCTTATGTTGTTGTAACCTGAAGACATTTAAGCCTTCAACTACACAAATTATATTAAAATTGCTTTAATGACATCATCTTCTTGACTATAGGGGTTTATTAAAATGCAGCCTGGATAAATAATTACAAGAATAGTAGCTTTAGGAAAATATGACCATGTCCCAGCTTGATCTCTTGTCTTATGGTCATTTAAATGTGCTGTAATAGAATGAAAGTCAGAGTAAAGCCTCAGAGCAGAAAAGGCTGGGCGTTATTAAAGTGTTTCAAGTTAAGTTAACATGTGAAAGCACACAGACATAAGTAAAGAATTATTCTAAATGTGCCAACTGGAAAAAGGTGCAGAAGATTTGACAAAACAGGCTTTGAAATGTAATGAAGTAGGTTTAGAAAGCAAAGCAGTCTGACAAGTACAAAGACTAAGAGAAAACTCAGTAGTGGTCCAATCAGCTAGTAAAAAATGAAAACTAAGGCGAGTTCAGAAAGTCTTCATTTAAATCAATTGCAATCGGCCGCATTGCTAGAACTGATGAATGTTGACCTTTTGATCTGCTCGAGAAAATGATCATTATTCTGAACCGTAGTGTACAGAGAACTCCACCTGTATTTAAATATTGGCTTGAAAGCACGACAGTTCGTCTTCAAAATGGTGCCTCCCTGTGGAATATCCTGTATTAATGAGGAAGGTTCCATGTAGTGCAACTGCTCTGTGACTACAGTTCAGTGTATCAAATTGAATTCAAGTTGCCTTACCAGTAATTACCCCACTCGATCATGGTTCCTGGCTGAAAGAAAGAAAACACAATATTCTTTATTACAATTCATCAACTTTCCAAAGTAGAAATTAATGTCCCACCTGCGTCTGATCTCCAGAGAATGCCCATTACTACAGACAAATGATAAAGATGTATCAAAGGTATTTCATCATTGTGAAGATAAGCTGCAACAGCAACTCCACCCAAAGGCTTCTTCAATCATATTTTGGAGCTTAAGCAAACAAACGCCCTGCTGTTCCTCGGATGTAATCCCGGTCAGTGATGAGGGATAATATCTTGCTGATCTAAAGTTATTGCTGGCAGATCAGGAGAAACGACTTCATCTGCAGGGCGTGATGTGTGTCGAACATAATGCGAGTCAAGACTGCCTTCAATATAACCGTTGAGACACTGGATTTCATTTGAATGGATGCGTAGAAAATAAGTTACAGATGGGGGGGCACAAATGGGGGCTCTTTAATCACCACTGTCATCCTAAATGCTGAAGACACTACATGATTTACAAAAGTTATGTTAAGTCCAGGAGAAGCTTCTAGTGGTGATCATGTAAAAAGTGAGTGTTAAGGCAACTGTCAACACACTGGTTATTAAACTCAAGTCATTTTTAATAATATCTCAAACCTTTGTAAAAAAGCAAGCTTTCAGTTGAAAATACCACTGTTCTTTCTTTCTACTCTGCACACACAACAGACACTGTATTTCATGTCAGTTCTTTAATATAAGTAATTACTCTCCTGTTGTGCAACTCATAGTTTTTCTTTTTATCTGCAAATTATTTTCACATTTAATTGTTTAGTCTGTAAAATGTCAGAATATATTATACAACGTCCATCCCAGTTTCAAAAGATTAAAAGGGAAGTCTTTAAATGTTTGACTTGTCATTGTAAAACCCAAAGTTATTTAGTCTAATAAAAGCAGCACATCTCATTATTAATAAGCCTGAAAACAGCATTTTCCTGAAAAATTCTGCATGAAAAATGACTAATTAGGGAATAATCGAGTATCAAAATAGTTGCCGATTCTTTTTCTGTCTGTAAAAACAGAAGTATATAACATCAGGTCAGACTGGGCTCACACTTTCAAACTCTCCATCACAACATCTTTAGCACAACTAAAGCCCTGCTGAGCCCTCCGGTGTGTTACCCACCCTGAGCTGGTAGGACCGCAGCTCGTAGATGTTGGGGCCCTCTCGGGGGACGGGCTCGTTCCAGAAGCTGAACTCTAGCAGAAGCTGGTTCCTGCGAGACATCAGCATCTTGCCCCGCTCCTTCCTGTACTCTGTGAACTCCTGACAACGAACAGACACCGGTCAATAAGCTTTACTTCGACTGATGGCTACACTGGGTTATTAGCACATTATTAGAACACTAAAGAGGGTGGACACAGACTAGATGCATCAGGATGTTTACCTTGTTCTGCTTCAGCTTGCTCATCACATCCGTCAGAGCCGGGTATCCCCCTCTGTAACGCCACAGATGAACTGGGAAAAGGGTAGAAAAATATATATAATGGGTGCAAAATGGCAAAATCTAGAGAAACAGTCAACTGGTTCGAAGCATCATTACATGATATTACTACAATAATATTCCTCCAGCTATAAAACATGTAACCTTTGACATAGTTCCTCTCCCTTTGTGAAGGGTTAAAACTATACAGGTCAGGAGGGTTCTGAACTGTACATGTTTTTGTGAAAATGCCATATATTTCCATCAGATTAAAATAAACTCCATTCTGATGATGAAAGATCATTAGCCGTTAAGACTACACCAAATTAAAAATACTGTGTGTTCGTCTGTACAGGTCATATATACGAATAGCTAATAATGGACTGAATTATTTGCCATTCAGATTTTTGAGTACCACCAAGCCAACAATTCAATATTTCATTATACAAATAATTGAGTTGTAGAATGAGAACAGTACGAAATTGAGACCATGGAAAAGAGGAATGAGGAGGTACTATTGCGTCTCTATGTTTAAAAACAACATGACAGTAAACATACATACATGCATTCAAGAGTGTGGATCTGCAGTGTGACATGCCGGCTGATCTGTACTGTGCAGACCACAGACATGTGGCACTGCAGATCTCCGTGTGTTGATATTAATATTCCTACCAGCCTGGTCTTGTTCTCCATACCAGGTGTTCCAGGTGCCCACCAGCTCACAGGGGTAGTACTTATCAGCGTGGATGGAGGGCAAAACCTCCTCACTGTAAGGAATAAGAAACACCAACCAAATACAGCTTAACTGAAGGCAACATTCTATTTTAAATAACATAATTTGAATAACAATCCCATGTTTATCTAGTCATGTGACCTCTGTTTAATGTCACAAGTCTAAAATTAGCCTCCAACTACAAGACGGCCTCCACTCACCTAAGGCATGAGCAAGGTTGGTCTTTAAAGAACTGAAGTCATGCCAGCTTGTCAATCACTACAGGAATAGACTGCTCAGAGTTATTTTTAAAACAGTGTACTAGGTTGTCCCGGTCCTAGTATTACTATTGCTGTCACCACTTTTGTTTAAGTACAGCTATTGACAGTATGCAACTTATATAGAAAAATAACACTCACCAGAGTTTGTTGTATGCATCCAGGCACTCTGGCTTGACATTATGGACTGAAAAAAGAACATAATAATTAAGAATAATGTCATCATTACTTCAGGATAATGTGTTTTTATTAAGTGCAAATACTGTTAAGTGAACTTACACTGAATTTTGTACAGGTTGCTTTCCTCATTTTTGGTCAGTAGGTTAGCGTGTGCATCTTTCCTGGGATCCACTTTCCTCACAAACAGTGATTTAAACCAGCTGTCCTGACTGTTTCTGCTGCTTGACGTTTCAAATCCCCTGCAAACACAGATGAGTCATGATGAACAGGATTACATATTGGATCGCATGCTAGATTTGCACTCGCATAAAGATGTTATTTTAGCTGAGCCGACATGCAAGAGTATCCACCCGGAAAGTAAATACATTTAGGTAGAGTAGATAAATTCAAATTGGACGTATTTACATTGTCTGCTACATTATAATTATTCTCAACATCTCAGAGGGAAATATTGTACTCTTTACTTCACTACATTTGTGTGATACCTTTAGTTATGAGTTACTGCAAATTGATACTAATAATACACAATATAACCTACAAATATGATGTGTTGTTAGAGGCTCAAATAAAACCAGACTCTTTTGATTGGAATTCACAAGCCCACAGCAAGGCAAGGCACGTTTATTTATATAGCACCTTTCCACACAAGGGAATTGAAAAACAGCATATATAAAGCTTCACCTATACCAGCTGCAACATGGAAGGGATGTAGAAAGTAATGTATTAATAGTACTCCAACTATAAAATACACACTAATCTCAAATTGGGCGTTGTGCAAAACAAATATTTCCTAGTTTTGATGCTACTCAAATCTAAAATGCATGACAATCACTTGCACAGTATTTGCATTAACGTCATTGCAAAGAGCTTGCATTGAGCCTTTGTTTATTGTATTTATAAGCACTACACACTGTTTACAGCAGAGTAGTGAGGCAGAAACATCTCATGTTTACAACCAACTACCAAATTGACCTTGAGCGTTTGATATTCTAAATAACAAAATATGACAGAAACTTGTATTATTTCCGCTTCACCTGCAAACACACGCAGTTTTAGCGTTAAATATCCCGGCATTAACTATTTAAAAAGGTGTTGCAGCTGTCCTGTGAGTCCCAGCTGAAGGCCACAGAGGACTGGCTAACGGGCTAGCTTGCCCGAGCTCATCGTCGCCACCACAGGAGAAAACTAGAGAAATAAATGAGTCGACAGCTGACTACAGACACTCCAGAGACGACGACTGAACATGAACACCGAAGGCTGCCCTACCTGCTCAACACGACGAGCTGTCCCGCTGTCGGTGCCCTGTTTTTAGCCCGACCCAGGCTCCCGCAAACTCTGTGAAGGACTCCAGTCGCCATCTTCAACTGTCCTCATGCACTCACAGCCGCAGGTCCGCGGTCTCACCAGCAGGGGGCGCTGCAGCCCACAGCCTCTGGCACCTGACATTATGACCATTATGACCCCGAGACAGGTGTTGTAGACAGCAGTGGTGTGTAAAGTAACTAAGTACATTTAATAATAATAATAATAATAATAATAATAATAATAATAATAATAATAATAATAATAATAATACATTTAATTTCAAAGTGCTTTTTCAGGTGCTCAAAGACACAGTGGTAATACAAAGGAAATAAAAATAAAAATAAAAACATAAAAACAGCAACACAACAATTCACACATTAAAAGCCAGTCTGAAGAGGTGTGTTTTGGTCAGTGTTTTAAGTAATGAATACTTAAATAAGACTTTAGTTGGAGTATCTGGATAAAACTCACATACCCTGCAGCAAACAAAGTAATTACTAGCTGCACCTTTACCAGCTTTGATAACACTTTAATGCATCAATAATTATAATCAAAACATATAATATATATTATTCTGAACTCATCTCTGAATATATTTAGTACATTTCTGCACAGCCCTCCACTTTAAAATACAATACACTGCAGTTTATCAAATATTGTCATACATTCATTGTACCAAGCTTTTTAGTTTATTTTGTATATTTAAATTTGGTGTAAATACTTATCTTATAGTTTTTATTACATTTTCTTTTTATAATTATATTTTTTAGGTTTGACCTTTCCTTAAAACTTGTTTTCTTATGTTGTTTGTGTTTGCACCCACCATTCACCCAAGCAAATTCTTTGTATGTGTAAACGTACCTGGCAATAAACTTGATTCTGAAGAAATGTAATGTATAGTGTGCTGCAGATTCTTAAGTTAAAATACTTATACCCAGTTGTTCAGAAAAATAATCTCCTAGGCCAATACCTTTGACCCAATTTAACACGTTCAAACCCCTGGCAGAGCACTGGCCTGCGACCTTGGGGTGCTACCCTCGCTGTGAGAGCTTTAAGTGCTTTACAAGAGCATAGTTTTGTCTCCTTATTCCTGCCTGTTGGCATAAATTGATACAGGATGCTTTGCAGGCTAGTCTAGGGACATCTGGTAGTCCATGTTATCGGAAATGTGTCTCTCCTTTGGCATGTATTTATATCTAGGGACATATAGTGCTTTGCTTGTCATGTGGTAATGCAGAATGTCCATTATTCTCTCAGAACTAGCTAAAAACTCAGGACTTGGTGAGAAAGCTTCAGAATGGGTTGGGAATAAGCTCTATCACTTTGTTGTTTGCAACAAATGTCTTTGTCAATTCCCTGGATAGATGGACAGTAACTAGGCCTTCATGCACTTTAGTACTGTACTTAAAGCAATTCTTATTCTTTCCTAGAGGATTTCATTGCTAATACTTTAAACTTCTACTCCACTACAATTCACAGGCAAACATTGTACCTTACTCAACTACATGTATCTGTTAGTTACTTTGAAGAGTCTGATGGTTAATAAAACATGTAATTAACAAATAATCACAATGTATTATTATAGGTTAAGATAATAATTACATTTATGAAACCCATGGTGTACTGTATATAGTAAAAAAAAGAAAGAAGCTCTATTAGTGCTGTAACATTAAGTCATTGTGACCTATATTCTATAGAATCTGTGGACATTTCTATAGAACTTATTTGAAGAATACTTTAGAAAGTTTGCAGATATTCTATAGAATTTACCTATGGATTTTACTATAGATTCTGCAAAAATAATCTATAGACAAATCTATTGATGTTTCTATAGAATTTCTGTAGAATATACTGCAGGATATTGGCAAATATTCTATAGAATTCACCTATGGATTCTATATAGATATATACAAAATAATCTATAGAAATATATATTAAGATTCTATAGAATTTCTCTGTAAAAATCCATTGTCTTAAAATGTTACATTCTGATGAGAAAAACATTTTTTACATTTTTTTTAATTACATTTGTATGATCAAACACTAAAATAAATACAGAACCTAAAGTTCTACAGAATGATATACAAAATCTACAGATTATTAAATGTGTTTCATAACATTTTGTGGATCACTGTTTTTCTCAATAGAATTCTATAGAATACTGTATCATAGAAACTTGTTTAGATAGGTTACATAATTTAATTGGGCACATAATCCAGTATACAGTTGTACAGATTTCAAAGGCAGCTCAGTTCCACAAAATGATGTAGATTACTATGATTTTCTCTATTCCAATTTAAAGACGAGTTTTATATCATTCATTATAGAATTCTATAGAATTGAATATAGGTTGCATCAGAGAGAACATTTCATGCATGTTTTCTTTGAATGCTATACATTTCTACAGATTTCTATAGATTTCTACAGATATGCCATGAGTCGGTTCTGTCCTATATAATTCATTAGATTGTTATAGTTTTAATTATAGAAGTTTATAGAAAAGTACAAATGTATAGTATTCTACAGAATGATTTAGAGATTTCTATAGTATTCTATAGAATTCTTTAGCATGGCTTAAAAATACGACTATGTTCTATAACATGCTATAGATTTCTACAAGATTCTATAGATTTTTTTGCTAAGGGGGGGTATGTAATTTTGGAGAAACCAGCTCGAGTGCGCTAGAATTTGAAAGTACACAACCGGAAAAAATCTGCCTCTTCCTTCAGACTTCCTTACAGAGCCCCTCCTCCAACACACACGAATGGACACGAGATAAGTTTGTGCACAGATGGAAGGCTGACAGGCAGGTAGGCCTTCCAGTTATTTTAGCCGCGCTGGCTAAAATGATTGGTCGTGCTTTTTACAGTACTACGGCTTCCACAGATGAAATTTGTTATGGATTTTTTGTCAAAGCACTTAAGATATTCATTGCTATCGGGATGTTAAGAGCACTCCATGGAATATAACAAAAAGTGTATCTCGAGCCGGTTTCTCAAACTTGCCTACCCCACCTTTAATCTTGCATAAATGCCCTCTGGTGTCATTAGTAGTAAATATTTCTAAAGCATGCTTTGGTTGAACAGCTGGGGGCGCTACAATTCAATCCATAAACCATCAACTGAGATTTCAAGTGCACTACTAAATCCACTGTCCAGATAGATACACAGTTTGAACACCATCAGACTCCATCATTTTATTCAGTCTTTGACATCTTATGAAACTCATCACATCATGCTCAAAGTTTAAGCCTGCCTTATATCATTGCATTATAAACTCCACTGGGTTTGTTAGACCTTTGACAATATGTGGCATATAGCTCGTAAAAACAGTTGTCCATCATTGATGGAGAGGGGGATTGGGGTTGCAAACATGAAGGAATTCAGTAAAGATGAGATTGATTTATTATTTGACAGGGTGATGATGAAGCTAACAGAGACCATATTGCAAAAGCCTACTTGGCTTTTGGAGAAAGACTTACCACCAGTGGAATTCAGAAACTATGGAGGGATTTGTTTTAAGTTCAAAGACATGAATCATAAGGGAGTGATTTCAACGTGAAGCATTTCTAAATAACAAATGGAAAAATGTAGATATGTCTGGGAATTTTAAGTATGATTGTATCCACTGAAATTTTGCTCTTTTGTAAGCATATTTATTAAGGTGATTTGTTTTGGGAAGGTTTACCTCAGTGCATGGGCATTGGTTACTACTAATATCCAACATTTGTATGTGTTGGACTTTTTTCAGCAGCCATGAATATCACTATACATATAATGTAATGTCCACTAGTGCTTGTCTCCATCAATAAAGTTCCTAATGTCAGTTTTAATCTGTGTTTTAATGATCTTAGTTGGATGGGAATACTTTCACAAAGGGCATATTTTATTAATGGAAGAAATTAGATCAGCTTCTTACAAATAACTCCAGCCTCACGACACCAGACGTAAAAAAAAAAAGTATACCTCATATAGTATAGTAAAAAGTATTTTGTTGGGTCGTATCGCCATGTTGACGTAATGTTTGTATAATTGTTTTGTGTTTTTCTTTTCACATCAAATGCAGAAAATCTCCTAGTTCTATTTTCCCAGAAATAGCAGTGTTTGACAGGGTAGCTCCAGTGTTTTAAAATGAGTTTTTAAAAAACTGTCTCAGATCCTTATTCCCAAGACCCTAATGTGTCAAACATCTTGATTTTATCACTGGTGTGCGTATATTTTTCCTGTTGTATGCTTCACCAGAGCAAGATACTTGTATTGTACTGCTAGCAATTAACACCTTATAATGTCATCCCACCAGTTAACAATTAACTGTGTTTATTTCTCACCTTTTATAACGTAAAATGCAGCTCCAAGTACTTTACAAGATAAATAAATAATTGTTAATATCACAGTTTGCATCAGCAGACTGAGTTCAGTTGTCATAGAGATCCAGTAGATCTGTTGACAAGTAAACTCAGTAACTCTTAAGTTTTCATGGGACTTTTGGGACTTCTTGTTTCATTGGCTTTATACTGAAGCATGGAAGTTCTTTTTTGAACTTGGGTATATAACTTTGAGAAAACAATCCCAGCTCAGGGTCCATTTGCTATTTGCAGGTATTTACAAATCAATCAGAAGGCAACAGAGCCATTGAACAGCTGTTGTATGTATTTTTGTGATCCATGTTTTTCATTTATATTGTAAAAGACAATGCTGGTGCCGGTTTGGTGCCTGTCTGCATTCCCAAAATCTCTTACACTATACTCAGATTTAGCTTTTGGATACAATGAGTGTCTCTAAACCAATGCTTGAGAAGAACAGCTGTGAAAACAGCTGATATGAATCCTGCACTAATGCACCCGAAAATCATAGATGCTATTTATCAGATAAGAAGATACAAAAGGGTAACTCTCTTGAACCCTCACGGATAAACTTCTCACTCCAGCCTCTTGTAGGGGCATACAGTGTGTTCTGACTGAATCTTCAGACAATTAAATACCTCCAAAGCAATTATCTCATTGGCTGTATTAGCAGTTTCCCTCTCCCTCTTATTATGTTTGGCTTCATAACCAATATTCAAGTTTTTCAAGAAATGCTGTCTGACTTGTGAGCAAAATATTTTGGCCATATAGTCTTCACTCCTTATCTTGTCTTGAGTGCAGCAGTGAGTGAATGCAGCACTACTGCACTCAGTGGCACTAAAGCATTTATAATGGCTGGTTTGAGCAGATTTGAATATGCTCGTGTTTTCATTTAAACTGTGTAATATTGATAAGAAAATTAATGCTGCTTGTGCCAAATCTAACAACACACTCTCACTCCCTAAGCGTCCAATAGCGACGTTTGGTCAGTGTCCGTGGCGTCCAATTTTGACGCTCCTAGTCTCCTTCAGCGTCATAAAGGGACGCAAATAGCTTTCAACTGATTGCAATGTATTCCCATCTGCGTCGGGATTTGACGCTCATGGAAGCACGGCATTCGTTTATGCCGGCTGCCCTTAAAGGCAATGTGAGCATCCATTCCCATTGGATAACGGAGAATTTTACACCCGGAAGTAAGTACTCCTCTTACTGTCGATTGATTTTACAGTGATATCTGCACTACTCATCGACTACAAAACACCAGATTATCCTTGTTAATTACACAACATTGATTGGTTTAAATTTGTATTTTTCCCCTTCGATTCGGAGAAACAAATATGTTTTCTGAGTAAAGAATGGCAGAAGACACTACACTACCCAGAATCCCCAGCTATCGTTTGGCCTACACCATGTGCTCTGTTTGACAAACCCCGTTTTTTTTCACCATTCATTCCGATGGCTGGCGTCTATGTCACGTGATCTTCAAATTTCTCCCTGCAGAAAAAGAAAACATGGCCGAAATTCGTTTTATTCTGGGTGTAAAATGCCTATTTTAAAGTTAGTTTGGCCATTAAAATGCGTTTTGATGTCATTTGATGCGAGAAATATGAGTTGTTATTTCAGATTATGTGTGCAGTGGATGTACATGATCTTTAGTTTGCTAGTTATTACGAAGATTACTTCAGGAAATCGCGACGTTTTCATTGTTACCAAGGTGGTTGCTAGGGACGCTGCTATCGATATTATTTCTGTTATGTTGTGTAACTGTTTAATGGTGTTATCTTTATTGCTACCCCCTTCCCCGTCAATGTATAGTGTTGGTCCACAGCCTAAACATATTAGTTTAACAAAATCCGCATCTAAAGATAGCCTACGTTATTTCCCCCCTGTGCAATTCCAGTCTCACATCTCAGAGCACATCGTCATTAACAAATACCGGAAACAGATCAAAATAATAATAATACCTTATTCCGAGTGTGCTTGCTTTTCTCTTTGAAAGTCATCACATAACGGCATTGTAATACACGGTTCGGCTGCATTACATATTACATATCTGCCGTAGTTCTGTATTTATAGAGCCCTGATGAGAAGACAAACATGAGGAACTGAAAACGTGACGTGGATCATAAATATATCAGCCATTAAACAACATCTTACATTTCTTTTCACACAATACGTCTCCTTGCAGTATCAACACTAATTCGGCTCACTTTTATATTTGATCCAATTGGTAGATAGGCTGTATTTACACCATAAAGGTGCACAGCTGATATCAAGGGACACCTGGTGGTTAAAGCATGTTATTGAATTTCAATATTTTTATTATTAGATATTAATACGATCCCTATAAAGTATATTCATTACTCGTTATTCTCTACTAATTGTTAATTAAAGACTGTATGTAATGACTATTTTGCACATCCCGTTCAAGATTTCAAGATTTTCTAAGGTTTATTGACATATCACATAGGCCTACACAACTGTGGTGTAGTTCTGCACTGAATGAAAGACTTGGGTTGCAGGTTCCTCAATCGTGCATTACAAGACATCTATCAATATTTGTGCATACCTCCAGCAATGTTAACTATGTTGAAGCACTTATTTTAACTGATATTATACATAATGTATTACTCTTATAAGATGTATGTAGATATTTCATCTCCGGCCTTGTCAGGTATTGAACAATCAATAAATAAAGAACACAGAATTGTTGAATATAAAACACAGAATTTATGTGATTATACTAAATGATTTTCAAATAAACACAACTGCATATTTAACTGTTACACATGCTGATGTAACGCAAATGTTCCAACTTGGGATCAATAAAGTATATCTTATCTTAAGCTGATCGATGGCTACTGCCATATTTGCAAAATGTGCCTCTGAACCTTGACAAGTGCATGTTTCAGGCTTATCAATTAATGTAATGTAATGTTATCACATGGGTCACACACATAAGACCAGCTGTTAAATAAAGCTCTTCTGACCTTAGCTGGCATGTGGGTATATATATTAATACTGCCCATATTGGGCACAAGCAATTTTCACCCATTTATTAATTATATGTTTTAAATGTGAGTGTTTCCTGTCCCCTAAACCTCCAGGGATGTACACAGTTTAATACTGGCAACTTCTTATTATGGGAAATACGAAAACGTCTTTTAAAA
Organism: Pseudochaenichthys georgianus; assembly: GCF_902827115.2. Taxonomy (NCBI): domain Eukaryota; kingdom Metazoa; phylum Chordata; class Actinopteri; order Perciformes; family Channichthyidae; genus Pseudochaenichthys; species Pseudochaenichthys georgianus. Next base: position 27,721,804 of record NC_047515.1, read on the forward strand.
CTACAACTCCCAGTAGAGACGTGCCATAGAGAACATGTTGCGAAACAGAATAGCCAGCATGTGTAGTTCTGGGGACGGGGTGGGGGAGGGGGGACGCGGTGGACCCGTTAAAATCCAGTTTTGGACAGTCTGCCGTGGTTCCATCCCATTTCAAGTGCTGTTCGAGAATCGGCTTAACCCTCGGAGCACACTCTCCAATCACAGAGCTTGAGGACTATCACGGGGTTTGTCAAGAGCACATGGTGTAGTCCAAACCATAGCTGGGGATTCTGGGTAGTGTAGTGTCTTCTGCCATCCTTTACTCCTGGGAATGGACACTCACATTACCTTTAAGGGCAGCCGACATAAACGAATGCCGTGCTTCCATGAGCGTCAAATCCCGACGCAGATGGGAATACATTGCAATCAGTTGAAAGCTATTTGCGTCCCTTTATGACGCTGAAGGAGCCTAGGAGCGTCACAATTGGACGCCATGGACACTGACCAAACGTCGCTATTGGACGCTTAGGGAGTGAGAGTGTGTTGAATCTAAAGACTTCTAGAGTGATACATTGATTGTTGATGGACCACTGTGACTCAAGCTTTCAGCAACAATGGACAGACAACTGGGGGGTATACTGCGAAGCAGGATTTTCGCTTAGCCGGCTAAATTCAGGGAAAACTCCGGCTTTCCGGTCCTACGAAGCTGGTTCTCTTTTTAGCAGGCTAGATCTCCATGGTAATATATGCTAAGCAGCTAACCTGGTCGGGACCAGGGGCCTATACTGCGAACCTGGTTCAACCTAACCTGGATATGTTTGAGTTAGCCGGTTGGCTTAATCCAAAACATACGCGCTCTCGCTAAACTGTCCTACGACGCTGGTTATCAAGTGGATCGCTCAAGCCAGCCGTGTCCTATCTAGTTAGGTGCGCGTTCACATGAAAGGGGTGGTATCTGGAGCATTCGACCAATCACAAACATGGAGTAGCATACTGACAGCGCAGCGTCATACTTCCTGAATGAAAAGTGAACTTTAATACTAGTCAAAAATGAAGAAGTTAAACTTTAAACATCCATGACTTAAACACTTTATCCGGGATAAAAGCCACATAGCTGCACCTGCAAGGTGAATACAGCTGGGAACAGAACAAGTGTTTGAATGCGTACATTAACAGGTTTATGATATCACTGCCCCGTCTAAAACACGATCTGACTTCAATTACATTTGTCTCGAGTGTTTCGTCAACTTAATGTGGTGCTTAAAATAATACTTCTGCATACAGTATGTGACACTGTGAGTGTTGCACGGCCAGATACGGCTCAGCTGACTCAGATAATAAAATATATGATACATTATGAAGTGATATGCCGCGGACTGTACTTAATGTACTCTGATCCGGTTACTTATGTTGTGGCCGATATTTAAGTAAGCTTTCTTAACGCTAATGTTATAATAGTCAGATTGCTCTGAAGATGGGAGGTGATATTCTATTAATGTTCACGTTCACACAGTCGGTGATTTTTGCCGGCCGTCTTTCCTGCGACGGCAGCTTTTCTGTATTTCCTTTCTCCTGTAATATGACTTGATCGCTTTAAACTCCGCACACTGAGCTCTGATTGGTCAGCAGGCGGTGCTTTCACTGAGTTGAGCTCTTAGCCTGCAACCTAACCTGGTCCCGACCAGGTTAGCTGCTTAGCATATATTACCATGGAGATCTAGCCTGCTAAAAAGAGAACCAGCTTCGTAGGACCGGAAAGCCGGAGTTTTCCCTGAATTTAGCCGGCTAAGCGAAAATCCTGCTTCGCAGTATACCCCCCAGGTTAGGTTGCAGGCTAAGAGCTCAACTAAGTGAAAGCACCGCCTGCTGACCAATCAGAGCTCAGTGTGCGGAGTTTAAAGCGATCAAGTCATATTACAGGAGAAAGGAAATACAGAAAAGCTGCCGTCGCAGAAAAGACGGCCGGCAGAAATCACCGACTGTGTGAACGTGAACATTAATAGAATATCACCTCCCATCTTCAGAGCAATCTGACTATTATAACATTAGCGTTAAGAAAGCTTACTTAAATATCGGCCACAACATAAGTAACCGGATCAGAGTACATTAAGTACAGTCCGCGGCATATCACTTCATAATGTATCATATATTTCCTTATCTGAGTCAGCTGAGCCGTATCTGGCCGTCAGTGTTGGGAAAGTTCACTTTCTACATGAACTAGTTCAGTTCACAGTTCACATATTTTAAAATGAACTAGTTCAGTTCATAGTTCATAATTCAAAATGTTGAACTAAAGTTCATGGTTTCAAAAATGAACTAATTTATAGTTTATAGTTCTTTTTTCAATACGTTGCTGCGAGCTATTATTTGTCTCCTGTACGATGTTAATGGGCCATTGCAATGTTTACAATATCCTCAGAGGGCCGTACAAGTTATTGACCTCTGCTTAAAAAAACTAAAATCACAGCCCATTCATTTCATTCTGTGCAAAGAAAAAGCAACCTCCTAATCCAGATATCTCACCATGACTCGCGTATGCATGCACGTGCAGGGTGTGGCGTGACCACCAACACAGAAAGTTATGGACACAAGATGTGTGCAAATGTATTTAGTTTCCTATCCATGTGAACATGGTTTAAGTGGGGGGGACCTAACCTCCTCTAGAGGGGTCCGGGGGGCATGCTCCCCTGGGAAGATTTGTTGCACTTTGAGAGCAACATTAGGAGATCTATGGACACATCTCTCAACACCCAAACACAACTGTAAGCAGATTTTCTTTTAATGTATGGATATTTGACAAATCACTCCCCTTTCAAACTGTATTCTTCTTTATTAATAACTGTCATATAGTATTTTATACCTGTTTACTTTATTCTCTTATTTTTTTTATAACTTTAAAAATGATCATATAAAGATGTGCCTTTACCTCACTGGTTGTAGACAAAGCTTCTTATATTCGTTAGCATAGCTAGCTTACCAGATGCTAATGATAACAACACAGTTATTGACTGTCTGATCAGAATGACAGATGAGCAGATCGCCACTGGGCTTTCAACTAAAGACACAGACACGCAGAAACTGCGGCATGTGTATGGACTTATCGGTACTGCAATTTCTGAAGTGCTGGAGTGGCGTTCTGGTGCTCTCCGTCAGAACTGCACCCCTGTCAGTCAAGACATATACCACGTGATGACACGTTAGGCTCGTGTTGTGTTCAAGGACCCTGACCTTGGCCAGGAAAAACAGGCACTCGCTTGTTTAATTTTTTTGCGGTCTAGATTTCTTTCATTTTTTTATTTTTTGCGTGTGTTTATAAATTACCTCGAGGGCCGTACCAAATTGTCTCGCGGGCCGTATACGGACGGAGGCCGGAGGTTCCCCACCCCTGCCATAGAGTCTCACTCTGAGCGAGTGCTGCTGCAGCTGCTCTCGGCTTCGTCCATACTAATTCATTAATTCATTCATTCAATGCTCGCCGGTTCCGCGGTTCCACATTGTTTGTTGTGAGGAGTCTGATATATTTAGTATATTTATATTTTAGTGCGATAGCCAGGGGTGACAGGCGCGTACGCGTCACAGGCAGCTTGCTGTTGCCAGATTGGGTGGTTTTCCGCATTATTTTGAAGCCTGTTTACGGTGTGTTTTAACTGGGTTTTCGGCTGAAAGGCATATGAAATCTGGCACACTTTTGAACGCCGTTATAATACAGTGCTGAGAATGAACGCACTTTTGAACGCCGTTATACAGCGCTGAGAATGAACGCGTTCTCAATTACGTTCATCTAGCGGAAATACAGTACGTTCAGTTCACGTTCGCCCAAAATATGAACGCGTTCATGAACGATCGTTCATTGAACGCGTTCAGGTACATCACTGCTGGCCGTGCAACACTCACAGTGTCACATACTGTATGCAGAAGTATTATTTTAAGCAACACATAAGTTGACGAAACACTCGAGACAAATGTAATTGAAGTCAGATCGTGTTTTAGACGGGGCAGTGATATCATAAACCTGTTAATGTACGCATTCAAACACTTTTTCTTTTACCAGCTGTATTCACCTTGCAGGTGCAGCTATGTGGCTTTTATCCTGGATAAAGTGTTTAAGTCATGGATGTTTAAAGTTTAACTTCTTCATTTTTGACTCGTATTAAAGTTCACTTTTCATTCAGGAAGTATGACGCTGCGCTGTCAGTGCGCTTCTCCATGTTTGTGATTGGTCGAATGCTCCAGATACCACCCCTTTCATGTGAACGCGCACCTAACTAGATAGGACACGGCTGGCTTGAGCGATCCACTTGATAACCAGCGTCGTAGGACAGTTTAGCGAGAGCGCCGTATGTTTTGGATTAAGCCAACCGGCTAACTCAAACATATCCAGGTTAGGTTGAACCAGGTTCGCAGTATAGGCCCCTGGACTCTAACAAAGATGTTTGTTTAAGCATTACTTCATTCAAGATTAAACACTGACAAATAAAGATAATGTGATGATCAACATTCATCAGTGCCTCATGGACCTACATATGGTATCTATTTTTTCTTAAGTCTAACAAGACACTATACATTCTGAATGTGTCTTTTTATGTTGTTAATACTCTCTAACTGGTTGTGCTACAGTACGACAATATAAATACTCTTGCAGTGAATATGTACCCTGACTATCAAAAGTAAAATCACTTATGACAGAAAACTGTTCCCAATGTCACAAAGTTGAGTATCATATCAATGAATTATTATTACTGATGCACTAATGTGTAAGTAGCTTTTTTGTATTTAAAATCTTAAATAAGGCAAAAGTACATAAAAGTTGTGCGATACTTTAATACATTTACTTACTTACATCCCAATACTTTACACAAAAGTATCAACAGTCCAATAGAGAAACAATGTAGAAAAGAAAGAAAGGTTTGATTGAAATACAAAAAGACCTTGCACTTACAATTTAAGGTTAAGGTAACTTAATGTTCGATTAAATGTTGACAAGAGATTGAGCAACATCCTGTTATCTTTATGTAGGTTTTAAAAAACGTCTTTAAATCCAGTGGTTACAGACAACATGATATCACAGCTGCTGTGCTACTGCCCTGTGGGCCAGCTCTGCACATTCATATGTTATCACAGCCAAGCAGCTCACTGAAAGACTGGTATTATTTGACACAACCGAATGAGTGAGGAAAAGGGCCATTACCTATGAAGGTAGACGAGGGGACATCAATTTAAATGTAGGTCAAGCAAGGGCAGACAAGCATGAATTATTGTAACACAAATGTGAAATTATGATAAACAATGTGCAAACTGAGATCAATTACTTAAGTTGCTGTAAACTACCATTCTGAGTCAAATTACCTTTTTCAATGTGAAATGACTTGCCTGGTCCTGTTCAAAGTGCTGCTTTTCCATTCGTCAAGAAACATTCTTCAGTTTGTAAGATTTATTACCAATATATGAATCATACCATTGTGAAAGGGAACTGAGGGTTAACCTTTGTATTGGACAGTCAAGTTACCCTGTTATACAGCATGGGCCTGCGCTCTCTGGCTTGTCGATGTGTTTTTTCATCCTAAATAATCACTCAAACAGCCTTTGAGGATGGACAAAGTAGTCTCTTGAGAAATAAATCAATCCTCTGTTCTTACTCTGGTATTTCATGACGTTGGTCTTTATTTCTTAAACATAAGGTCACAGGTGTGAATGAAAAATTAAGTGGTCAGTGCTCATAAAAACAAGATGTTTCAGTGGGCGGGAACATACTTCATGTCTTCTTTCACCTATGAGATGTTTGCCTGGAAGCAATTTAGCCTTTACATCTCAAACACAAAAAAGGATATCTACAGATGAATGATGTTGTTGATCTCATATATCACAGGCCCCGAGGTCGATCCACTGCATGTTTTTCTTTTTAAATGACAGAAATAGAGCATGGGCTGCCATCCCAACAGTGGGCATGTGTGAAAGTTCGTGCTTGTGATGGATGACTTATTGAATAGAATGCTGCTATTTCAGACCACGTTTTCTTGTAATTATGTCATCCGGAAAATTGCAATTGGATAACTAGTAGTATATGTAACAAATACAAAGGTGTTGTTTTCTTATTCAATTTAATAAAAGTTAACTATAACAAATGTATATAAGGTGATATGTACAATTCTTACAGTTGAGCATGCTGGTTTTCTTTCCCCTCAGGGAAATTGATCTGCAGCTTTACCGGCTGTCATTCATTCATTTTCCATATTTTTTAATTTTAATCTTTAGGGTTACAGAGGGCTGAAGGCTATTACTTGTATTACTGAAATGACCTGATATCCCCATTAGGATAAGTATCCATCCGAACAAATATAATATTTTGGCAAAAGTATCTGGATGGCTCATCATGTGATATTGAGACTATTGAGTCGGTTATTTCATCCGACTTCTTGCCACTTCCAACATTAAATGTTATGGAAAAGTAATATTGATTTTTGATATAGCTCTGTTAACAGGGATTGCACTTGTCGAAAGCTACCTCAGATACATGATTAATTAAGGGGGGGAGGATATATCCAGTCTCTGATAGAGTTACGTTATTATGAGAGTGCTATTCCCTGCAGTGGGACAAATATATGATTCTCATTATGAATAGGGTGCAGTGGCATTTTCTTATTCCGAATAAAAAAATATACTTTCAATGTTAATACAAAAATGCAAGTGGATACTTTTGTTCAAATAGACTAATAAAGCTTGTTTATTGACAGTGGAGGATTTCCCAGAATCCCCCTGACAGGGGTCTGAGGTCCTAATGTGTTTATTAACTGGCCCTTGGCCCACTGTCATTTCACAAAAGGGGCCCCAGGCAAAGCAGGTTGAGAATCCTTGCTTAAGAGCTATAGCTGTAATAAACTGCAGACATCTGGTATGTGTGTAACTATTTTTTACAACGGTATGTCCAGCACTTTTAGATACAGGGTCGAATGTTGAAATGACAAATACCTAATTCTGCGTTCCTTATTGTAAGTACCATCCACTTTTATCAACATCTTTTTCAGATGCCATGTTGCCTTTCTGTCATGGTTTTGGATTTATGTTTTCCACCTTTGTTTTGAAATGTTTTCCTCTTTGTATAATGTCTGGTCCCTCTCCCTGTGTTTTTCCTCCCTGTCGTTAGTTTCCCTGGTGTGTCTAATTGTCTGAGTGTGTTCACCTGTTGCCCTTGTGTTTCTCCGCCCCTGCCCAGCTGTGTCTTGTCCTGTGATTACCCTTCTGTGTATTTAGTCTTGTCTTCCCCTGTGCTCCATGTCTGTGCGTCGTCATTTCATGTCACTGTCACCCATGCTTGTCCGTGGCTCCTGCCTGTTCCCGTATGTAAGTTTGTTCCTGTCTGTCGTGCTCCCCGGTTTTGTTTCCGTTAATTAGTTTCTTGTTTTTTCATGCTTCGGCTTTTTATAATAAAGTTCGCTTTTTGTTAACGAACCTTTTTTTGTATTTTTAACTGCACTTGGCTCCTATTTTCCCCAATCCTGACACTTTCACTCAGCCAAATGTTTGCAGTATTAGGTTACTTGCAGTAGTTCGCTCAAGAACATTGAGCCAGACTGCACATCTGAATATTATTATTATTAAACACTGTTTCCATGAATGAAATTGAAATGCATAGGCTGGTATGTCAAGTTGCATTTTTAAACCAAAATCAAGTAGATGTTTATCGTGGTAGCTTTAGAGGAAGCTCAAAGTTGATTCATACAGGGCAAATAACAGGGTTATCACAAATACAATGTTGTTTTCATAAAATGAAAAAGATCAGACTGGATTTAAGCAAGTGTATTTGGCAAAGATGCAAGAGTGCAAAACGTGTCACCAATACCTTACATTTAGGGATGTTGTCAGAGGGTCTATTCTTTGTAGAAGATAACACCAGATGGTTCAACTGGAAGTGGAAATCCTGTAGGGTTTATTTCTGTGGCTATGGACATTGTTGATACTATTCTCATGGTGGTTAGTGTTTATTATGCAGATACACACATCTCCAAACCAGCAGGGTGTTCCAGCTAAATTATGAGAAGTTCCTCCAAAAGAGATGATTCTGACAATATCATGGAAAGATATTTTGACAGAATGTGGAAAACATCCATATATCCATATGAGAGTGATTTCCTGCTTATGTTCATAGTCAATAACGTCAGAAAATAAAGATTCCGAAGAATACAATGAAGCATGTCTTCCTCTCGGTTTAGGTGTAGTGCAGATTGGTAGGAATATGTCAAATGCTGTCCTTTTGATTTAAGGCTGGTAAGACGAACCTTATGACATGAAATGCTCTGATTTCATTGGAACCGAGCTTTGAGAAACAAAACCGCGTCTGATGACCACATAGTTTGGAACCGCTCTTGTCTGTGCTTATAATTTTCCTCATTGTTAGCAGAGAATAATTGATAAAATATGATGTGTATGAGACATCCAAGAGCGCTTTCTAGAATAGAAGTTTTTAACCAAACCTAGAGATGCAGATGGTATGCATTAACAGTGCTACAACACTTCTTTGTTAACATTACATGTTACTTGTTCAACGCCTAACATTGTTCCTGTTCCATTTAACCTCTTTTTCTACACTTTGTTTTCTAGCAATTATGAAAAACAATAATTCCATGTTGGTGTTTTATGGGAAAGCTAAACCCCTGACGATGATGTGCAGCATGTGTGTGCTCTGCAATAATTCAACAAAGTTGATACTTGAGGGAAAAAGTCACTGAAGTGGGATTTAAGATTTTTATGGCTAAAGTTAGGGAAATCATCACTGCAGATCTTTTTTGAAGCTGCACTTGATTTGTAAAATTGTTTTCCAAAATTGTTATTTATTGGGCAAAAAGTAAAACCCATGGCAATCCTGTTTAGTCCTCACGGATTGTCAGTATTCCCAAGACATAAAGATTTATGGCAACCTCCAAGCCATGTTTTCTTTTACAGTAATCTATTTAATTCACACACATCTGAGTGAGTCCTTGAACTGCGGCTTCAAAAATACTTTCGTATGTTTCTCTGGCAGAAAGGTGCTGGCAGGGTGCTGGGCAGAGCATCCTCAAAGCTTTAAAAAAGTGCCTGAAGATACTTGCTTTCACACTTTGAAGGAATGAACCTTACCACTCAGTCTGATAGCTTTAAGCCAGGAGGACGATATACGTACGACAATAACAGTACACCACTCACTGACAGTACATCTAGGGTCCGACCGTTCGATTTGCTCCGACAAATGGGCTTTTCGGTCTTTGTTATGAAAGTTTTCCAATTCTCAAAATGTCTATAATTATGTCACACAAGCACAAAAATGGCGGCATGCTGGATGCAGTGCTTTTCCTGGGGCCGTTTGCATGCGCTCTGACCTCATTGGGAATAATTGAAAAAACTATCTGGCCACATGTGGACCCAGGCCCTAACTCTTCATCAAACTAGATTAGATTGTAAATAATTCCAGAGTGATTGTCGAGAAACTCACACCAACCAGGAAATGTACTTCATATCGAACCCTTCTGTTGTCACTTTAGTAGTCATCAAGACGGCCAATAGACGAGTGTTGCAGTGTGCTCATGTTGGGCTTTAATACTAGGGCTGTAATCGTTCCATGACTGCAATCGTAAGCACGAAGTTGCAGTGTGATTTGTCAACACATAACATTCTTTAGCCATACTGTTCCTGGATGTTATTTGACCGTGTATCGGGCATTAGACACTGCCAATCTGGCTTTGATGCAATTTCAACATCTGAAAGAACAAACACACTCAGATGTAATCATTTGGTGCATTGTATGCCAACATGACTGTAATTAAGCAGGATTGATTCAGTCTTTTGAATTTTGATTCTTCCCAGATGTGAATCATTTTTGTGTCAACAGGGCCTTATTCACCAGAAAATACAAATTGACATGAGCGTGTTTGTCTGTTTTCTCATTAACATGATGAATGTTTTTTGTTGGTGGTGTTGCACAAAAAAGTTAGATTAGCTATTGTTTCTGGTATCAACATTTATTTTCATCATATCTAGTGTTGTCCAGCAAACATGCAGATTTGTATTCAGTGGATGCATTTATTGTAAACACTTAGATATTTTTGTAATTTGTTATGGTTTTGGTTATGTATTCAATCTAAATGAGATGGCAAAGTATGGTTTATATACAGTCAGTTGAACTGCAGATAGCTGTTTCCTTTTTTTCTCGATTGAATTGAATAGACAGGCTCTTCTCAAGACAGCTTGTTCTCTTGACAGCTAATTTTCGTTTGACTTTCTGATAGGAAATCTCCATTTACAGTATGTAACTCAAGTGTATTTAGAAAGGTTCATTGTTTCCTTTTTGAATAGAAAACCTGAGGAACAATAGTTCATATACATTTGGTCAGGCATTTGGGTGTTTTTAATTGATGATAAGCTGCCGATGATCTGTGTAATAAACGTACACTTGCCATTGACTAAAGAGCAACACCACCTTTCATTTGTCCCGTAACACTTGCACAGCTGAACCAACAACCAGAGACCTCAACAAACGGGTATTAATTTTATTTAACAGAAAAGCAGTAACACCTTACTTAACATACATGTATATCAATGCAGACTACTAGCTGAGGGACTGTATGACCCTTTTATGTAAAATGATCTTTTTAGGCCTGTTTTTTAGGAAAGATCCAAACAATGAAATATCTTCCTTGACAAAAATGTGACCCCACCGGTGCTTTCTAGAAAGAAAGTGCAACATATTTTGTACAGTCCCATTGTGCATTTCTGACAGTGACAAATAACATGGGTTGTTTATTTGAATGTGATCTCATATATCTGGCTCTGTAGTCATCGTCTGCTTCACTGTTTTCCCTGGAAATTACATTAGGTTGGCTGTTTGAAGAAAAATTGCAATTTCAATTACAAAGCAGACATACACCTGTTATTTGATCTGGTGATATTTTCTTGTGTTAAATAAAGAGTGTTAAGTGTCTTTTTAAAAGGGTAATATTTATAGAGCGGTTAGCTATGGTGGTACTTTTGTCGAAAGAGCCTAAATAAAATACTATTTGGAACACTATTTAATATTTTGCATAGGTTTGACTCAAAACCGTTGGTTTATGTTGATGAAAAAGTAATTACACTTTCAGAATATAACATACACGAATAAATGCCACAACATTATAAGTTGCCTCATGCATATGATAAAGATTGACACATAAGGTGTACGACAAACTGTTTCTAAATGCTTGTTTACTCCATCAATTAAATGTTGATTAAAATTCCCTGAAACATTTCAAACAGTTTGCCGAGGCATGAACAGAACCCTAAAGGTTTCCATCTGTTGTAAGGACAGAAAACAGGTGACAAAGATGACACCCTAAGCTGTGCACATGTACTGTTGTTTCCCACTCGGCTCGCTGTGTTGACCGAGCTTTCACAGATTCTTACCTCCAGCATTAGGCATCACATTAACACAATTGAACACAGCATGGTTTCACAGACTGTGTTAATAATGTCAAACCCATAAGTAAGTTCAAAATGAATTCAAAAGCTCAGTGCCTCAAGGCTTGTAAACTACATCTACATTTTATACAGAAAGTATGAGGAAAGTTGCACATTTAAAAATGACTGGAAATGAATATGACTGTCTTACTCACATCAGATGTGTTGAAACTGTAACCCTTTGAATACATATTCCCACAATTTTAGGAGACAGAAACAAATGTTAACATAAACTTAATGTAATCTTTAATTTGTGACTTGGCTTTCCCACAGCATATACCCTTATTTGTTTTGTTCTGTCTGGTTTTAACACGGTTAGATCCAAATGTGGATTGTTGTCCACTAGTGGAGGGGAAGGGGGTAGTATGACGTATCACATGACACACTCGATGTCAGCCTCTTCTATACACTTTATGTGGATGTTAACAGCCTCAAATATCCTTGCTCTTCGTAAAGCAAATGACATGTGATGATGTTAACCTCCTCTCCCATCCTATTCTTCAATATCAATTCCAGATAGTGATAAACTCAACCTCATTTTTGAAAGTTGTTTCAGATGTTTGGCAATTTACGATTTTATTTTCAAGACATCTCTTTAGAGTTAAAATGAGTCTTTATGTGCATATTTAAATATTTCCCAGGGTGAGCTACTTTGCCAGCATGGTGACATATCCTCCTGGGACCCGAGGAAAAAAAGTGTCTTCCAATTTCCTTTTTTTTTTTTTGTGATTTCCTTCCTATTTAGGGTTAAAAAAACATCTTGCAATTTAGACTTTTTTATTTTATTTTAAAATGTTACTGTAGAGGACGTCGGGACCATATTAGTTTGAAAAGACAGCCAAAATTAACAGATGGACTATGTAACGTATTATGGTTATCGAGTGATATTAATACAATAATACATTCACCTTTATTTAAAACATGAATAAGTAATTGATCTGAACATTGCTGTTTATTTGGTTAATACAAAACTAGCTTGTTTTTTGGTGAATCTTTCCAGATCTTCAAAGACTTTGTAGTCAATGTAGTGGGAAAGTACCTCATTGACTCCAGTCAGCACGGGCTGTAGGGTCACCTTGACTAGTTTTATGGATGTGGTCTCCATTTGACCATGCTCATAGAAACAAAGCTTGCATTCCTGAGGCAATTCTCATTTTTCATGGCTCCACTTAAAATAAAAACAACAATAAGACATACGTGCTACTCTTGGCCCACAGGGGGCCATGTCTTTCCAGCTCATCCCTATCTGTCTCTGTCTGTAGCTGTGCGCTCATGGAGCCTCCTGCATCTTCCCCCCCTTCTTCTTGACCCTCTTCTATCCCAGGTGTGAAAGCCTCATCTCTCTCATCATCTGAGAGCTCAACATCTGAATGTCCCTGAACTATCTGGTACAGAAAATGTCTGCTTCAGTTCCGTCTCCTGCAACAATATTGAGTCATAAAGTCCATGAAGATAGTCCTAACGTCTACTAGAATGGACATTTATAAAAGGGCTCTTATTTGAAAATTTTAATTGTTTAATTGCTTTCAGAACTAATTGTATAGTTCCTCACATGTTAATAAACAAGAATATATATGATTTTCATGGTAAAAATGACAATTATTCAACAATATTTGACTTCTCCTACTGCTTCTATACAATTTTGTTTTTCGTATGCCAGCCATTTTGGATGAAAAGAAAGAGGAACTTCCCAGCATGCAATTTTAACCAATGACATATCACTGGAAAGACCAGGATGTCCTCTGTACAGTACATTAGGGATTGATAGAGTAGCTCAAGAGTAAAAGGAAATGCATGTTAACAAAATGTCCACAACAGTGGACATTTTCAATGGGCTGGGTCCCAGGAGGATATGGGATACTCTGCAGCACAGCTCAAAGCTTATCGCTTTATTGTTTTTGTTGAATTTTGCTACCCAGGATTGCTTTTCTCAGAATTCTATTGAGTGATTAATTATCTTCTAAACTTGAGGTCATGTGAAATGTCTGCAGCCTGCCACCTTCTGATACCTCTCTCGTTCCTTTTTAGAGTGAAGCAAAAATGGTTTCGTATAATTAAACTGTAGAATGATCATATAATGATGCAATACTTGATTATCAATTAAGCATGATCAATTACTTTATGTTCTGAAGACGACTGCTGAAATATCTCATGCTGATAAACCTTTATTCTTACCAGTCTTAAAACATGAATGATGTAATGTCACATATTGTCAAATGAAAGCCTTAAAACACGGACATTTCTATATTTCTTGTTATAAAAAACAAAGTATCATACCACATCAACCCATTCGGAATTATTTGTGAATACATACTGGCATGTGCATGTAGATAACAATCTCAATAAAAAAATCCTGTGGCAGTCCAATTGATTTGATTTGCCCAGACTAGGTTCCCTTTGAAATAAGTTTCATAAGTCTAGTCGTTACAAAGAAAGCATGACAATGAAAACAAATTGCATCACCTCTCTGACCATTTCATGCTGCGAGTTTGCAATATGATAGGACTGCCTGACATTCCTGGTCTGCTTGTGTTGGTCTCTTACAAAAAACATCCATTGTTACTGGTCTCCATGTGTTCTGTCGGTGACAAGTGATGATTTGTTTAATTAAATGCACCTGTCAATTGATTAACTGCATTTATAATTATTGGCAATCAGTGGTTAATATAAAAAGTTTGACGTGGTCCCAAGTCATCACATTCATTACTCGTGTTACATGTTGGCGCTGTTCGGTGTATAACCACTGATGTCTCAATGCAATATTAAAATTCAAATACAACATTTTAACTTTCTTGGCTCAAAAAACCCTCCCTGTTAGAGCCTTCTGCTGACATACAGATAACCGGTCCAACCGCTAAATATTTGCAGATTGGAAAGCTAATTTATTGTTTGTATAAAATAAGCTGTTTCATATGTTTTATTTGGAGCTCTGCACTCCCATTTCATTAATTAACATTTAGATTGAACATATGAAGAAGTCATTGTTTGACTACATTAAACATTGGTCTAGATTTTGTATTCAGCCAAAGCTGCTGTACCAGGACCAAAATGTCAGATTTTAGAAGGTCTTCATTTAAACTTTGATTTCATTGTGTGTCTGTTATTGGACATGTTTTTTATTTATTTTTAATTTTCTTGAGAAAGGTTGTGGACACGGCACACCAATCCACACTGAACATGTAGCATACCTAATAAAGGGTGATAGATTTAGAGTCTGCCTATTTCAGATTTTTGAGACCAGAATCACAATGTAAGTTATATAGCAGTCTGAGCACTCTTTATATAGCTTTGTGTTCTGTCTAAGTTGATTATGTTGTAAAAGAAGATGTGAGGTTATGGGGGGGGTTTGCTGGTTTTTGTGATCGTGCTGTGCTGTGTCGTGGCCCCTATTGGCTAGAAAGCTTTTAAAGGGTGCTCTGGCTGGTCATGGTGTGCCTGAGGAGGGGAGTGTGACATTGAGGGATATTGAAAACCACTTTATAGGATGTGGTTATTAAACATGTTTGGAATAAAGATCCATGTTGGTTGTGACCGGCACATGATTGATACAAATAGCTTTGGTACAAAAATGTAGTTGTAAGAAAGGAAACTGTATAGCAACTCTATGGAAAAGGTTATGTTCTTTTTGTCCACCTTCCATCTTAGACTGAATCACCAAAGTCATAAATTATGATTGTATAACCAATGGTGTTTCCGCCCATTTTTATCACTATTAGAATTTCATCACCCCAACTATTTTCACTTTTAAACAGAACCAAATGTTGGGATGCTAGCTTTGGGACAGTCATCCAAAGGACATGCATTTAGTTCTTTAACCGTAACTACACATGTGCAAATATCAAACATGCTTGTTTAAAATCTGCATCCAAGTGTCCCCACACTTAATTCTGAACTGTCAGAAATACTGCAGTATTTTTACATGATAGTCAATCAGGAGTCAAACGATTGTCAAGTCTCATCAAACCTTTACCTCCGTGCCATCAGTTTGATCTAACAAAAAGTCCAAGAGGTGTGCTGCACCATGCCATAGTAGTAAAATAGCATTTCCCCCCCTTGGCAGGGTCTGTGGAAAATGGTTGTTCTGTGCTCTTACTGCTTTTAAGAGTAACACAGTTTGTCTTGCCCGTCAAAACTCTTGACAGGCAAGACATTTATTCTACTCTGATGATTTATGAAGCGATGACACATCATCTTGATAGATATGTTTGGGCTTTGATGTGATATCACATCTCTAAGGTTATAATGGCCAGCTAAAGTGGGCCTTACTTTGTGATTAATGAGTTTAAGGCGGAGTCACGCTGTGGCAGACATGCCGTAGAGTCCCTTGGATTTTCCATTTATGTTTTATATTTTTAGGCTAGTTCAGTATCCTACCACATAAGTAGTTTTTCCTTTTTACAACATTTGCAAATTGTTAATGATGAAACTGAAGGAGCTGAAATATTTTGTTAACATGCATGGCTTTATAATTTATTTCTCATGATCATATTAGCAAAAAACAAAACAAACAAGCCTTTATGGCAGACAGCTTGTATGTTTTCCTTGCTACATATACTGGCAGGGTTTGCACTGATCCAGCACCATGTGCAGTCATCTGTCCGCCAACACATCCTTCACTCTGTCTCAAGCTTGCACGGCCTCATAGAGCTAAGCAGTCTTGACAGATCAAGCCACAGAGACATAGGGCACTGATTAGAGGAAAAGGTCAGTGATAGCATCGTACGTGAGTGTGGGATAAAGCAGGGTGAGCGCAGCAAAGCAAGCCAACAAATAATGAAGTCAATGGGCCTGCCTGAGTGGGACATAACAGTAGACAATAACCCTTGTCAGAGTCCATTGTGAACCTGATTGAAGCCTTGAGATACTGCTGAACTTCCTCCTCTTGCCTTAAATACATAGGATTATAGATAAATAGTTTTGTGCCACGTCATATCAAAGGTTAATATATCAGTATTGTGGTATTGTGCTCAGATATAGTCATGAAACCCCTGTGAAGCCTGTGAAGTATGCTGGGTACAAATATGATGATTACATGACGTCTTTAATTGTTCATGGTTCAGTTCATTGTTGCATGTGTTAGTCCAAATGTGTTGTATTGACCATGTTGTGCTTGGTTTCTTATCTGGTTTGTTCCTGAAATGGAGAAGGAAAGTCTTGAAATAGATTGTATAGATTAATGTATGTATCACTGAAGTTCCAGGTGCCGTGGTTTCCTTCCAAAATCCAGAGATATAAATATTAAGTAGACTTGAAATTCATAATTACTCATAGGTATTGTTGTGTGTTTGTCTGATGGTGCTGTGGTGGACATGCCAGTTTGAGATCTTTTCATGTCTCTGCTAAGTAATCTACTATCACACACAATACTTGTCCATTGATAAGTATATTCAATATATTTCTGTCCAGTTGCATTCTTTTATTTCATGCAAACAGTCTTGTGGATTTCCTTCAATGCTTATTGCACAACACAAGAAGATTTAATTGTATCCATAATATGCCTATCAAACATTATTTGTTGAAGAAGACATTGCCAGGAAATGAGTCACTCTGAGATGCAACTCAATGACTTACTCTTTGTTAGATAGACATAAAATTCCTATGTTCGTATTTTAAAATATGGCACAGTTCAGGCAACATGAATACCTTGCAAGGCGGAATATCATTCTTAAGGATTACATTGACATAATTATTTCTATGGACTACAATAGAAGTTGAATAAATAGTGATATAAATACAAATACATAAATATGTGTAGGCTTTCCATATCCAAGTTGTTGTTATAGTTAAAACTGCATTCTTAAACCACGGTGAATATTTGGGAAAAGCTCCATTTGAGCTGTGGAAAGTCATAATTATTCATAATTATTCTCCACGATAGCAGCTTCCAATACATTACAAAACACTGACCCTTTGCATGCTGTGAGTATAGCCAGACCCAACTGAGGCCCAGCGGTGCTCCAGGCCACCCAGCACCCGTTAGATTAGATGAAAAGAACAGGAGCAGCATCACGGCAGGGATCCTGAGCTGCTCCGGCTACAGCTTCACTGTTCAAGCTGCAGACCGACACGATGATGATGGATGATTCTAAAGCTGGTGTCCATTAATACTGCATTTTTATTACTTTCTCAGCTTGCCCCTGATTGGCTTAGGGTGATGTCAAACAGGGCGATTGTCAATTGTCAAAAATCAGACGGCAATAGCATCCAGCTGGAAGGCGATAGTGATAACAAGAATGATCAGATGCTCAACCAAAAACACTCCATGTTCATATCTGGATATAATTTTGGAAATGACTTCAGTTAGCGTGATGCTCCTACAGCATATCTAGCTGAGTTCCTGTCTAATGATGCACCTTGTGCCCCATTATCCTCACCGCCATTAGAACCGTTGTCTTTGTGCTGCTTGACTGCACACAATCATGTTTACATTTTTAAAGTGAGACCAGATCCTCGGCTGATATGGCGATGTGGATCAATTGAGTCTGTCACTTGCATCACAACTGTCTAAGGTAGCATCACTTTTTATAGCTTCTTGAAAACAGCTGAACATAGAATAAAGAAATGAGTTCCTTATGCAGCCTCCGACCAAATATATTGTGCATTTTCTCCGGTTTTCCAACTTACCACCCTTTGAGTGCTGTGAAGTTGCAGGAGACTTTCTAAAGCAGGACTTAAAGTAAGAAACACATTCTTGTACTACATACTGAGAATCCAGAGTTTCCAGAGAAGTTATGACCTAGATACAGTGAACTACACTTTGATGAAATATGAGGGTAAATTATACTGTCTCTTGTGGCACAACATAGAGTTTGATAAAACTACATTATTTAAATGGAAGAAGGACATTTTACTTCTCAAGTCTCCTTTCTCCAGAATTTTAAATAAAAACATGACTTACTGATTACTTGCTTTTATGTTGCTAGAATGACATTATTTATAATCTTGATATTGAATGCACATTTCATTGACGTCACTAGCTCCTTATTTTTTATTATGTTGTCAATATAAGGATCAGCTGTGTAATACAAACTGTGTTATTTCACTGGATCATAAACAGACTGTTTG
The DNA here is from genome assembly GCF_902827115.2 of Pseudochaenichthys georgianus. NCBI lineage: Eukaryota > Metazoa > Chordata > Actinopteri > Perciformes > Channichthyidae > Pseudochaenichthys > Pseudochaenichthys georgianus. Next base: position 27,740,308 of record NC_047515.1, read on the forward strand.
TTGGTAACTGAAGTCGGTTACTGCAGGTTTTTAATCTCTTAAATGCGACCTTTGAACGGTGTGTTAAACAGTGAGTAGAACAATGTAATGTGTTTCACCTGCAACATCAGTCTGGTGCTCATAACAAGAGATATGACCGTTTTTAGAATATGGAGAAGGAAGCAGCAACAACAAACATCAGTTACTTTAAAACAAAAAAAACTGGCACCCTGGGCACAACTTAGTTCACATTTTCCTCTCGTCATTCCCTCCCAGGCAAGTACAGCTGCTGGAAACCAAGAGAACAAGAACCACTTCAGGAGTAACAGAGAATAGAGGCTGTTTTTGTTTCCCTAGTGTCTACAATCTGACCAAGCTGGCAGTGCTTACTTAATTGGCTCACATACAGAACAATAATGCCAATCCCTTCCTGAGCATGCTGGGAAGTAAGACATATCACAGACATTACGCACTGGTTTTGCACCATTAAGCATCCATACTTCCATGCCAAGAACCACATCCAGAAATTAACAGACCGCTATATGAATGTGTGACAACTGCAACAATGTGCCAAAGGGATTGTCAGGAAAAGGCCACTACTGTTGAATAGTGCATCTGTTTCAGGAGGAAATGTTCACTCTCAAGCCTTTCCTTTCACTGCCACTCTGTGAACATAACTGATGTTTGTGGAAACAACAGAGCCAGTGCTGTGTCTTTTCAAATGTTGGTTACGTTTATGTATTTTGTCTGTCATTTCCTGTTTTATTTTGTATTTACCTCTTTCATTTCAGGCCCTGTTTCTTCCTCCTCTTGTGTGTTTTTCCCGCCATCATCAGTGTCTGTCCGCCCCTGATTGTTTCCACCTGCTCCCACTCACCTCATGTTGAAATAGTCCTGTCTCTCCCCTGTCCTGTGTCAGTCTTGTTTGTTTCCTCTAATGGTCGTGTCAAGCCTCAGCTCTGAAAGGATCGCTTTTCACTCATGTCAGGTGTTATTATGTTTGTTTATTTTTGTTGGCTTAAAGTTTTTACTAAGTCCTCTCTTTGTTACGCTAGTTTCTTCCTCCTTGTGAGCGCTTTATGTTATTTCCACCACCTACTCTGTTAAGAGGAATTACCTGAACTGTGAAAACAAATACACTTGTTTATTACATTCAAGACTTTGTCTCTGGGTCGTGCTTTTGGGTTCATCAGTTTGTGTCGAGGTCCTGACAGCCAGTCAGTATTGGCCAAATTGTCCGCTTAGAAAATAAACTATTAAAACATTTTTAAACCCGGCCTCACAGTGTTGCGGCTACAGTACCATTCTGATTATGAGGCACCTTAGGTCATGTTTCATTCAACAAGCTTGCTTCTGTATTGAAAATGGACTTAACCACAAAAGGTGAACCACAAAAGCTCCCTAAACAATACATTGTTCATTGCCATATCTACAATGTAGTTACTGTGCACATGACAATAAAGCCTTGAGTCTGAATCTTGAATAAATTAACAATTAAAATAATTAATTAATTAAAAATAACAGTAAATCATAGAATTAGCCATGTTAAAAGTAATGTTGTTTGTTTGCATTGAAAATGTCTCATAAGGTCTCAGTTCCCAAGTCTCAAGAAGATTTTGTTAAAACTGCAATACAACTTTTTTAGTTCTTTGAGTGTGAGTGCTTGCTTACCTGACCGGACAATGCCAACAGGCACAGGTTTACGGAGTGTTCAGACCAGAGCCCCGTGGGTGTTGGATGGCCCCACAGAGAGGAACAATAGATCTGCTTGTCTCATCCCTGCAAATTCAATATAATGTTGTAAGCCTGGCCTTGTCTCCACGTTAGGCGAGCTGGAGTGCTACATTTACTAGAGAAAAAAATGATGAAAATGATTGCTTCCTGTCAATCACTAATAAACAGAAGTAGATATGAAACATTTGTAATAAAACAAATGGGATATAATGAATGATGTGGTTTTTTGTCTGAGCTGCAGAGAACAAGAAAAAGCACAATTTAGCTATGCTTTTTATAAAAGAATAAGAGTTCAGGGATTACATGGGCAGATACCACACATTATTTAGATCATCACTCTTATGAAAATAAACTGGAAAGTAAAAGTAATACTTTATGAATTAAACTAGTCAGAAATTGGAAAGCACTGAGTAATATGTCTGATACATATTCTTAAAATGTTAATCCAAACATTCGGCACGCTAGATGTTGCACAGCACGCTCTTCTTCTTGAACACTGTGTAAATTACTCCCAGCGTCTCATGGGGAGATTTGGAGACAGAAGTCATAATTAAAAAGTGCTGCTGAATGAGTTTTAGGCTGCATGTTCCCCAATGTTAAGCTGGGAAATTGGAATTATTTCAAGACTAAAATTGGAATTAGATTTGTGGCGCCTTGGAGGATCACACATAAGCTGCTTCCTGACTTGACCACTCTCCATGAATTTCATGTAGTTTTGATCATTTCGATGAACTTACTATATGTTATTGTGTTGTCGGGGGTATCAATCAACAGAAAATGACTGACCATAGCATCCAAAGATATTAAACTGGTTTAGATATGTGATCAGAATTTCATATCAGAAAATGTATTAATTATCCAGTCTCTCCACACTTAAAATACATCCTGTTGTTCTATAACCATAATGTAGCACAATGTACTTTTGAAGAAATAGAGCCAAAGACAAGCTTAGCCACCAGGGTCAGGTTAAGAGTTAGATGCAACAAAGAAAATAGATTTATGTTGAACAACATGATCTGTTTTGGTGGCTTTGTTTTGGAATATTTCTTCCCCCTAGTGGTCAAATTGTTGTTGCTTGGGATTTTTTCCCAGGTGTCTCCATAAAACATTAACTGAGATGTTGCTGCTTTTGTGATACTTGTAACTGAACTACTTGGCATGCATATCCTAGTCCCACACATACGGTCATTTGTACTCTGTTTCTCTAAGTACTTAACATAGTGTCAAAAAGTTAGTGTAGAGAATTAAAGACAAAAACTGAGTGAATAAAAAAAGTGAGTTCCCCAAATAAATGTAATGGTAGTAATCCATGTCTTAAAACCTCACCAAGGCCCTGCTCATCCTTTTGATTGTTCTAAACAAGCAACGTTTTGGAAAGCGTCCACTCTGATGGTGTGACCCTTTAGACTTTGTGTGAGAACTTGCTGGCTTATCTTTAGTTTGTGTACATTTTTCACAGCCTTTCTACAGTATGCCATTGATTCATTTTCATCCACTAAGAACACACACATTGAGTAAACTAAGGTACTTAGTTCTTATCACATTAGGGGAACTCCCTTATGTTGTCCTTAGAGCTGGCCCCAAGAGGTCCGTTATCGGTGCCATAGGGAAGTTATAACAATGTAAAGGAAGTGTGTTGGTGTGCCTGTCGGAAATGTGACTGCACTTAACCAAGCCCTTGGAAATGGGGTCAAATTAACTTCAACCAAATTTCAACTATGTGTTGTTTTTTCATAAATGATTCGAATCTGTGGAAGCAGGAAATGTCAATGTTTTTTCTTCTTTTATTTAGCTTTTTAAATTTGGAAACATTGGTGAAATGTGTGGGAGTGTTGTCAATGTTGGCCTCCAGCAGTTTCCCATGTCTTGGGTAAAACATCTTAGTTAAGGGTTCTTTTGCTGGAAGACATCTGATGTGATGAAACGTTATTTCATCAGCATTTTATATTGCCAATGAATTCTGCGGCCTAATCTGACTCTTTAGTGGCACATTGCCGGACTATCCTGCCCCAGAGTCCAAAAGAAAGCCTGAGAAATACTCTGATAAGCTGATAATAAAACATTCTGATAATATTTCAAAATTGCTGTGAATTATGTCATTGCGTTACGCTGTCAGCACTGTTTATAGTTTTTGAGAGAGAAAAGGGATAACCTTTGGTTGGCACAAATTTTTTAATTGACTAATGTGATAAAAAAAAATTAACTATTTAAAGGAATACAATTTTTAAAAAAGATTAACTATCCTAATAATTGTGTCAAGTGCAGCTTCTGAATCTCCATAATGCTGTCGGCGTTATGGAGATTCAGAAGCTGCACTTGACACAATTATTAGGATAGTTATTTTTTTTCATTGCTTTTACGAAAACTATAGGTTACTTACGTAACCCCAGACCTCAGAGTAACATGAAGTGAGATGTCTCACTATGGGATGCGCCTCATCGCGGAGCAAACAGAAGCATCAATCTCATTACGCCAATCCTGATTGGCCGGTGATTCTTGACGTCAACGTCAGGGGAAATCACCCCCTATAAGTAGCCTGCGCCACGACGCATGCGTCATTCAAAATAAGCACCTCTTCTCGCTTCACCATAGCAAGGAGGGCCGTCTGGTGAGACATCTCACTTCATGTTACTCTGAGGCTGGGGTTACGTAAGTAACCTATAGTTCTCATTCATAACACTCCGTTCGATGTCTCACTATGGGATATTGTAGCTCCCGTATTGCCAGACGAGCTTATCTCGAAGATCACCGATCAACCAGAATTTAACAGGTGGAGTCCCGACTCAACAAGGTGCCCAGCACTGCTCGGGCCACGCTTGGAGCGGAGACGTCCAGTCTGTAAAAGCGGACAAAAGTGAGTGGCGAAGACCAGCTTGCCGCTGCACAGATGTCTTGGATGGAAACACCCTTGAACAAAGCCCAGGATGTAGCCAGGCCCCGAGTCGAGTGAGCCCGCAGACCCATAGGTGCTCGCAGATTCTGACTCGTATAGGCCAAAGCAATCGCCTCCACGATCCAGTGGGATAGTCGTTGCTTAGTAACAGGCTTACCCTTGTGAGGTTTAGCCCAGGACACGAAGAGTTGGTCATTAAGACGAAGCTCTTTTGATCTGTCCATATATGTGTGTAAAGCCCGGACTGGACACAATAAATCCTGCTGCTGCTCCCCCGAGGAAACCAGCTGCGGAGGAAATGCCTCAATGTCAATCGGGGTACACGAACCAACCACCTTTGGTGTAAAGGCAGGGTTGGGTTTCAACAACACTCTCGTTTGCCCTGGGGCGAACTGAGTGCATGAAGGATGTACAGACAGTGCATGAATATCACTGACCCGCTTGGCGGATGCCAGGGCCAGTAACAGCACTGTCTTGAGTGACAGATGTTTCATGTCAGCTCCTTCCAGGGGTTCAAATGGGGTCATTTTGAGCCCATTTAAAACCACTGCCAGGTCCCATAAGGGCACCAGCGACCTGGAGACAGGGAGGAGCCTGCGCGCTCCCTTCATAAAACGGCAAACCAAAGGATGTTGGCTAGCCGTCTTACCCTCAAAGCCCACATGGCATGCAGCAATAGCAGCCAGGTACACCTTGATCGTGGAAAAAGCTCTGTGTTTATCGATCAAGTCCTGTAGAAATGATAAAATCACCCCGACAGGACATTGAAAAGAGATGTGTCCTTCTTGAAGGCACCACTCCTCAAACACCCTCCACTTACAGTCGTAAAGAGACCTGGTGGAGGAAGCTCTCGCACTCTGAATAGTGTTTATCACCTTCTGAGGGAGTCCCACTGTATTCAGATTGTACCACTCACGGGTCAGGCCCATAGTGCCCCGCGCTCTGGGCGTGGGTGAAGGATCGCCCTCCCCGCCTGAGACAATCTGTCCGTGCGTGGTGGGGGCTGCCACGGCTGCCCGCACAACAGCTGATATATCCCCGCCAGCCCGTATATTGCGGGCTAGGGTGGAAACATCAGAGTACGTGTGTGGCGTTGCTCTTTCACTCTGGCCGGAGTTAAGGGGAACAGAACCAGGGGTGGGAACGTGTACAGAGGACCCGGAGGTCAATCGTGTACGAGTGCGTCCCCGCCTAACGGTGCGTTTAAATCGTGCATTAAAGAGAACAGCTGTCATTGAGCATTTTCTCCCCTTGCGAACAGATTTAACGCGGCTCCGCCGTAACGCACCCACAGCAGACTCTCGATCCTTGGATGAGGAGTCCAGTCGGCATAGAGTGGTGCACCCTTTGACAGTAATTCTGTCCCTAGGTGCATAACTCCCGGTACTTGTGTCGTTCTCAGAGAGAGGAGACGTCTGCCGCTCCAAGGGATCAGTTTGTGTGCCCGTGTGTGTGACTGGAGACAACGCAATCTCCCCTGGCGGTTCATACACGATATTGTGTTGTCTATCCTCACGGGGACATGAAGTCCTCTGAGAGAAGGCAGGAAGCATTTTTGGGTGGGGAACACCGCTAAAAGCTCCGGGTAATTTACGCGTGCCCGCTGGAAGTCTCTGTTCTAGAGACCTCTCACCGGGCGACCTTCGTAAGTCCCCTGTCAGCCCGTCTGACCTGCGTCCGTGGTGACCACCTTCCGTGAAAGGACTGCACCCGTAGGCGCGTCCCGCACTGGAAAAGTCGGGTGTAGTGCCACTACGCATTTCATAATCACCAAAACTCTCCGTAAGCCGTGGCGTTCGGGGTTTAGTTTTATTATGAGGCCCATGTTGAGCGGGTGCTTTACGAGGACATTTTCCTCCGTAATCTGACTCCGCTCGGTGGGCTTTATAGATAAAACCCTTCTTTCTAGGAGAGAGAGAACCTCTCTCTCCAGAATATGGGTTGACTCTCACTGGGTTTGTGAAAACAGATAAATTATAACTGTTTTGAGAAGCCCAGGCAGACATCGTGAGTATCTCCTGCTGTATGCTCCTTAGAGCCAGCTGGGATGTCACTCTTATGGCTCCGACCGGCACTGCGCATATGCGTGACGGAGGTGCCTTTTCAGCTCCAGCCGGTACTGCGCATGTGTGTGCCGGTGGTGCCCTCACGGCTCCAGTCGGCACTACGCCTGCGCGTGCCGGTGGTGCCCTTAAAGCCCTGGCCGGCACTGCGCATCCGTGTGGCGGTGGCTTCACGGACCCGTCAATAATCCGTCCTTTGAGAGATGCCGTAGCTGCTCTTGAAAGGGGAACGATTGACGGGCCGTTCTTTACAGCTCTAGCCGGCACTGCGTACGCATGTGGCGGTAGTGCCCTTAAAGCCCCAACCGGCACTGCGCACGCGCGTGGCGGTGGTGCCTTCACAGACCCGTTTATTAGCCGCCTTTGAGAGAGGCCGTAGCTGCTCTCAGAAGGGGATTTATGGTTAACGGACTGTTTATTGTCTTTCTTTTAATTTTTTTTTTTTTTTAGGCTGTGCCCTTGGCCGGAGCCTGGATGCGTCAGCGGAAAATGGTTTATTCAGACAATAACGATGTGACATGTGTTTTGTGCGGACTTGAGGATGGCGTTGAGGCATCTCTCGAGGCGGCGGGGACACATTTAGAGCCGGGGAAGGAACTTCCAGCTCCGTCATGGAGGGGAGAAGGAGGGGCTGTCAGGCCGCTCGCTTCTTCTTCCTCGCCTGCTGGCCGAAATTCTGGGTCGGCTGCGCCTGGGCTACAGCCGGAGCCGGAGATTTTCTAGACCAACTCGCCCTCGTCTCCTGCCTGGGCTGGGGACTCGGGGCGGGCTGCGCCCTCTGCTGTCCTGGTACTTTGAACCCAGCAGAGCGCGGTGCAGCATGGGCGAAGGGCCGCCGTTGCAAAGGCCGCGGCTGGACCCTTCGAGGGAGACAAAGGTGGAGAGCCTCGTCTTCCTTCTTTTTCGACTCGCACTTCCTTTGCATGGAAGCGAGAGCGGAGCCGAAAATCCCCTCGGGAACGATGGGCATGTCAAGCACATCTTCCTTTTCCCGGTCTGGGAGGTTGGTGAGGTTGAGCCATCTAGCTCTTTCCTGCACCACCATGATCCCCATTACCTTGCCCGTGGCCTGGACGGCGCAGCGTTGGACAAATGTCTGTGACCGCGGCTATCTCGTCCAGAGTGGCCGGTCCAGGATTGCTCGACATATCCTCACAGAGCTCCGCTTGGTATGCGGTTAGCATCGAGGAAACGTTCAGAGCCCTGGCGGACAATGCTGCGGCTCTGTAGGCCCGTTCCCTCATGGTAGACTGGAATCGGTCCGTTTTTGCTGGCAGCGTGGGGTTCCTGCTTGGCGGCTGGCCCATCCTCGGTAGGAGGTGGGCTGCCACCAGCGGTTCCATAGGTGGTATGTGGAGCAGGCCGAGCCTCTCCATACCGTCACAGTCAAGGGAGGAGGCACCCTGGATTGGGGCCTTGTTGCTAAAGGGCCGGTCTCTCCACGAGACCGACACCTCATCCAACATCTCCGGGAAGACCGGGAGGAGTTGCCTCTTTGCCCTCGTTGTTTGGGAAAAAAGACCTGGAGGTCTCCTTGGCCACTTCGGGCCATGGGATGTCTAGTTTGGCCGCAGCGCGCTGACACACGGCTTGTAGGTCCATACTGAGACAGGGCGAAGCTGGTGTGCTGTCGCCCGGGGGAGCAGCCATCGCTCCCGGCTTTGCAGCCTGAGTCGATGACATGAAGATGTTCCTGCTCATCCGAGTCAGACAGGAGGAACTCAGAGGTGTACTCTTCGTCCCCCATGCAGTCTAACTCCAGGACATCTTCCGCGGGTGAAACCATGGTGAGGTCCAGTCGGGAGCCCCAGCTTGGTATAGCGTGGGGCCCCGTTCCCGCGTTTCTTGCCGCCACCGGATCTCGGCCTGATATGGCGCGGGATTCCGGTTCTGCGGGTGCCGCTGTCGGTGAGCCCCAGACCGCAGTGAGGGGCTCCATCTCTGCGGCAGACGTCCCCGTGTCTTGATTGCCGGTCGGCGGATCAGTGGACATGAGGGGGTCCCGTCCCGACAGGTTAACTTGTTGCGCCAACCTTCGGTGGAGGCTCTTCACAGTGAGGCGGGCACAATGTCCGCACGAGCCGGGGTTGTCAATGGCCTCCTGGGCGTGTTCCAGCCCGAGGCAGGACGAACAGATCTGGTGTGAGTCTGTGCCTGACACTTTCAACCCGCAACCGCAGCGCCTCCGAGATCCTGACTCCTCTGGTGTGAGGGGGAGAGGCGTCCATCTCGTTCGCCGTGAGGCGTGGAGAGGGTCCGCTCATGACAGGTACGTTCGAGAAAAAAATGTTTACCGATCTGTCTTTAATCCGGGGGAAAAAAGGACAGCGTGGGTCTTTTTCTCTCAAGGATATTACCTGGTATGGTAATATTCCTGTAATCCTTTTCTCCTCCGTGGAAGAGAGAAGAAAAAAGTGTCCTTGCTACCGTGGTGTCGGTAGTGAGGGAAAAAACACAAGTTAGCAACTGGTGTGTTGCTAACTTGAAGTCAAAACCTTACCTTACTCCAGAGGAAGAACGGCGAGGTTGACTATAATATTCTTCTGAGAGAATCGGGTAGCCGGCTAACGCCCGTCGACCGAAAATTAGTTGGGTTCAGTCTGTGGACTGTTAAGCTAGCCCGGCTACCGTTCGAGATGTGCTCTGAAGCGAGAAGAGGTGTTTGAATGACGCATGCGTCGTGGCGCAGGCTACTTATAGGGGGTGATTTCCCCTGACGTTGACGTCAAGAATCACCGGCCAATCAGGATTGGCGTAATGAGATTGATGCTTCTGTTTGCTCCGCGATGAGGCGCATACCATAGTGAGACATCGAACGGAGTGTTATGAATGAGAACTTACTTTTAGCAAGGGATTTCTTTTGGGTGCTACATTAAGAGAGTCTTGCAGACTTCTGATCGCTTCCCTACAAGAAATGTTACCTGACTTCAAAACTTTCCACTGCTGTTTCTGCCATCAGAATAAAATGTAAACTTCCCAAAGAAGTTATAAGTCAAACATAGATTCAGAAACTTTGAATTGTGTACATTTGCTTATTCATATTTGCCTGTTATGGCACAATGTTATAGTGGCCTCTGCTGTTACTAGAGAAGGACATTATCATTTGTATATCTTGTTTATTCAGGATGTAGCGCTATTGACGATTCTCTTAGACAGTCGTGTTCAGTGTCGTAAATTAAAAAACAAAGATTAGTCCAGTTGAGTCATAGACCTGCTGTACCATGCAGTGGACACATGGCAATAACCTTAAAATTATCACATTTCAATACTAGTGATTTCATGTCAAAAGCTTAAATGTTTCACAGTTACATTTCATTTTTGGAATTGTTGACCAAATATTTGGCATTGACTTTTCCACTACAGAGAGAGTTTACCAAGCTACTTTCAGTTATTTCAATGAACCTCCACATTAATTGAACCAAGCTCTAAAGCCTCAATGCAATCTACGGTAAAATGTAACCAAATGCTTGGGATTAGTGTGGATGCGATTGAAACACATGTAGTAAATGTAATCTTCACTGCAAAGGTTGAAAGAGTAAGGAAAGATAGAGACTTGGATGTTTTACTTGTGTGCATGCAAAGCTCTCTTAAAGTTGGAGTCCTGGAGATTTTAATGCCAAACATGAGTCACCGTGCTGCTGGTCGGGCTCTTACCAGAACTCATCAGTTTCCCCTGGGTGCCTGCACTTGGATCTGATGTTCACTGGAACATGCTTTGTATACGGAGCAATGTTAACTGCAGAGAAACCACATCTGGAGTCTGTTCTGAATGTGTGTTTCACACTTTGGAGACAGGCCAGTCTCCCTGTCTGTGTGTATTGGTGACTCCACAGACCAAGAATGACGTTTGTACTACACTAGGGCACTCTTCATCTACATCTGACTGTGATAGTTCACACTCTCCGGTGTCCCACTGCGAAAATATGAAGATTGCCTCCGTCTGTGGATCTGACCCTTGTGGTTGACACTTTGCATGTTTTTTGGTAGCTGAAAAACAGTAAAGTGTGGAGTGGATGGACATCAAACAAATCTGTACAGTGTCAGCCTTACATCAAAAGAAGATGGAGGAATCTTTGGCATGCCATGATGCATGTTGTGCTAGAACCAGCCAACACAGCTGGCCAACTTTACTTTGTGATTATTGCATGATAACAATCTCAGAGCTGATCCTGTACAGCAACCCACAGCAACATGTGAGTACTTAACCAATGAACAAAGGTTCATTGTACCAATAGTAGTCCATGTGTAGCGGGTTATACAGTAATTCCCCTCCTGATTCAAGAAATACATTCGAAAATCACCCCATCTGTATCAGCATAGTAGTTGTTTGAACATACGACCATCACAGGCAGCACACTCAGTTCAGTTCATTGTGGATGCCACCCAAAAAGTGTTTTCTGTTTAGGTAACAGATGTTGAATGCATGTAACATCATGTCCATAATGGGTTGGGAAAGGAATATGTGAGCCACAGTCTACACAATTTACATATTTAAATACAGTAGAGTGCTGTACACTTGTTGCACATTTCAATCACATTCTCAAAAGTGACCAATAAAAGTATAAGTTTTTCTATAATGTCAATAATTGGTATATTGATTGCACCACTTCTGCACATTAGTGAAGAATAATTAATGGTAAGCTATATATCTTTTTTATACTCTTAATTCTATCTTCTACCGCTTTGACACCCCGGGAGAGGAATCTGCTCCACTCATCCACCCACCTGCTGAGGAGACAACGCTGGTTCTACAGCACCATCAGGTGTGGACCACTCTGAGGAAAATCAGACCTAGCAAAGCTGCAGGCCCAGACGGAGTGCCCGGCCGGGTACTGAAGGCATGTGCGGACCAGCTGACAGAGGTGTTTACTGATATATTCAACCTCTCATTACAACAAGCTACTGTTCCAACATGCCTCAAATCCTCAACCATCATTCCAGTGCCTAAAAAGACATCTGTGAAGTGCCTAAATGACTATCGCCCAGTCGCGCTTACACCAATAGTCATGAAGTGTTTTGAGAAACTGGTGCTTGCCCATATCAGAACAATCATCCCACCTGACCTTGACAAGCATCAGTTTTCCTACAGGCCAAACCGCTCCACAGAAGACGCCATCACCTCAGCCCTCCACACCTCTGACACATCTGGAATTACCAGGCAGTTATGTGAGGATGCTATTTTTGGATTTTAGCTCTGCATTCAACACCGTCATGCCCCACAAACTGGTCAGCAAACTGAATACTCTTGGCTTTGGCTCTTCACTTTGCTCGTGGGTCATGGACTTCCTGACTGACAGACCACAGCAAGTCAGAGTCGGTAAGCACCTATCATCCCCCCTTATACTAAACACAGGAACCCCACAAGGTTGTGTTCTTAGTCCCATGCTCTTCACACTCTTTACCAGCGACTGCACCCCCATCCACACCTCCAACTCCATAGTAAAATGTGCAGACGACACCACAGTAGTCGGTCTTATTACAGACAATAAGGAGACAGCCTACAGGCTCGAGGTGGAACATCTGACTGACTGGTGTAAGGAACACAACCTTGTCCTTAACACCTCCAAAACTAAGGAGCTCATTGTTGATTTCAGGAGGACAAAAAAGGAAGTCCATCTCCCCCTCCACATCCATGGAGAAGCAGTGGAGAGCGTGGAAGACCTACGGTTCCTTGGAGTCAACATCTCCTTTAAATTAACATGGACCTCAAACACCTCAAACCTGGTGAAAAAGGCACAGCAGAGACTGTTTTTCCTGAGGAAACTAAGACAGGCCAGGCTTCCACAAAAACTGCTGGTAAACTTCTATCGGTCGACCATTGAAAGCACCCTGTCCAGCTGCATAACTGTGTGGTACACCAGCTGCACAGCCGCAGAGCGGAAGGACCTGCAACGGGTGGTGAAGGCTGCTCAGCGCATCGTTGGGACTGAGCTGCCCAACCTTGATAACATCTACAAAAGTCGACTGCAGAAGAAAGCCAGCAGTATCATCAGAGACATCACACACCCCGGCCACTCACTGTTCGAACCGCTGCCATCCGGCAGACGGTTCAGGTCAATAAAAGCACGCACCAACAGACTGAAGAACAGCTTCTTTCCCAGAGCTGTGGCCTCCATCACTCCCATCCCTGTCCAACCACAAAACGCACTATAACATGCACACATACAAACACACTACTTCCCATCAAAGACTGCAGCCTAAAATACCATGTTATTTATTTGTATATTTATTAAGTATCAACTGATATTTTTTAGCAACTATTTATATTTAAACATTGTAGCTTTATATATTTTAACATTCTGGTAAAGTGCATATGATGACCCTGATTATTATTGCTACTATCTCTGCTTTATCACTGTTTTTATGGATGTGTTCTTATTTATGTTATGTATTGCATTGAGAGATGCCAACTGAATTTCGTTGCACTGATGTGTGATGACAATAAAGATCTATTCTATTCTATTCTATCTGTCATGTTTTAGAGCAATGCTGTTCTCTTTGGGTTATTTTTAATTGGAATAGCCGACTGACTTTAGTTGTATGTCTGGTTTCAAATTGGTTGCTGAACGACATCATTATGTTTTTGAACAGAGAATTAATTAGTGTATTTCTATAATTGAATGTACTTTTTATACTTGTACCTCAGTGCGTCGACATGGTTGACTTAATTTACTTTCGACCTAAGCCAAAAGCACTTTGACAGTTGACGAGTGTTATGTTGTGATGCTCTGCCAACGGTGCAAAGCCATTAAAGCAAGTGTCTTTTGTAATCCTTAGTTGTTTCCAGGAGAAAACCAAGGATGCATGCAGGTTGCGGCATGTTGGGAAATGAAATGTGACAAAGGCACAAAGAAGGTCCAAACTCACCTAGAAGTTTAGGTGCTTGGAGCACATGATTTCACTGTTATCAGGCACACAATCAGAGGATATGATTGGCAAGTGGCCGAGTATTGGTGACAGAACAACCCTCGATTGTATCGGCACTCGTTTACTGGTTTCTAAACACGAAAAACCCAGACACTTCAACTCCTTCTTCTGTAAAGAAACATAGTTACACTGTCACTGTTATGAGAAAAATAAGACTCGACCAAATACAAAAGCACAACAGGGGTTTCTTCGGCTGGTCGAAATAAAAGGCCTCTTTTGCGTGTTTTATAAGACAAGGCAATGTTGTCGATGTCACACATTTGTGAGAAGACCAGCATGCTGACTGCAGTACTGTATGAGCTGTTACTGAAATGTAGGCAATGTTCATTTCACAAACATAACCGTCTCTATAACTATCTCTCATGTCATTTGTCAGTACTTGAAACAGGCCTCACAACCTCAGACTACATGTAACCATGCCAACCCAGGACCTCCATACCTGGCTTTTTCACCTGCAAGATCATCTTTGCCGAACAGCTGATGCAAAGCTGTTGGTTTGCAAATCAAACGGTCTTTACACAAACGGTCCGAAAATGAATTGTCTTTAGCAGGTTACTTGTTGAGTGGACTGCAGTCAGTCTTCGCTTCCAACTCCAAGTGAGCAAATTCTCACACTTAATGGTGTTTTCACTTTTGACGAAGTTTTCTCACAGATGATAAAATCTGGTTCAAGAAATGCAAAACCACAAAATGCATATCTCTAGCTATAGTCATGTGAAATTCATAATTTAGAGTATACCTAATGAATCAAATGTTGCAAGATAAGCAGGTAATTTTAGAGTAGCCTTATATTGTGACCAGCCCAAGGTACACATGTTATAATCATGCTGTTTAATAAGCTTGAGTTGCAATACCTGTCAGATGGATGAGTTCTCTTGGCTTACCAATTGTAAGCAGTTTTTACAGAGTATTTAATAAAAATAAGTATTTTGTGTGGATGAAAAAAAAAGTGTCCTTATCAATAATGAAAGCCTTTACAGCAACCTAAAGTGTTATAAGGAAACTACAGTGTATAGTTGAATATATAACAGTAAGTACTGTGGGACCCCTCTCCATGTCTCGCCAAAGTCCATGTTCAGCCTCAGCTTTTTTGGCAAAAACACACGCCAAGGAGTACCAGACATGAGCTAAAATAGAAATGTAGACTTTCAAATAAATGGAGAAAAACACTACTCTCGTCCAGAGTACACTTTTGCTTCCCAAACAGACTAGTCAGCTGGGGCCTTTGGTCTTAAATCAAACGATGAAAGAATAGCACCATGCTGGATACAGCATTAGGTCAGTGTCCTCCTGATGTTTGGACTGTAAGTAATGATGTATTGTAATCATAAGAGCTGAGTGCAGTTCAAATTTTTCATCTTATTGACTAATAGATTTGTTGGACTCCATTCAGTGTGTTGTTTGTCATGCATCTGATGAGTTTGTTGAAATCATTATTCCACTATGTATGATAATGGGAAGATTGTTAGCAGTTATACATTGCAATTGGCTTTGAATAAAGAGTTAGGGCACGTTGGTGCAATCGAAGCTCAGGTGTTTAAAGCCATACAACATTAAATTGTTTCAGCTCATTATATTTACTTGTTGGCCCAGTAATTAATCAGGCCAGCGTCTAACATCAAGGTCACATACTCTTCTTAATCTGTCCTTGTACCATCCATCATTTAATGTCATTAATCTTCATTCATTTAGCTCCCATAAATAATGCTTGGCTTTGTTTTTGGCAGTATCTAAATATATATGTTATATATAGATTTCTTCCAAATGACTTGTTTTTGATCAGTTTAAAGGATTGTGAAATTATTCAAAATGTGTTTTTACACAACATGTAAAGAGAAATGGGTAAATGTGAGATACAACTTAAACAGATTTGCATTATTCCCCAGAAATTAGGAGATGGGTCAATATTAATTATAATTCTACTTGAGTAAAAATATGTGTTCCGTAGCCGTACTCTACTTTATGATTTAAGGGAAATTATGCTTTCCCCTCAGTCCAAACAAACAACATTTAACATCTGATATTTTAAGGACCCCTAACCAAACGTAAAGGAAATCAGCATGAGGGAATGAGAACACTAATGGTGGACTTCACTACTGAAGGATACTGTGTTTCTTGGAAAGCTGAACCTATTAGCATGAATGCAACAGCCCAGTCTGTCAGGTTTGTGTCTGAGAGAGTAATGACTTTGGCTGCTGCTCTCGCTAGTAATAAGTACCTCTGCTCAACCTCTTCTACTTGAAATCCCAAAAATGTGTCCCGGGGCAGAACAAAAAATAAAATTGGACAACGACAGCCTTGTCAGCAGTGAGATGTTTTTTAAGTAATGGCTAAATGTAAAGCCAAGATGAATCTGCACACAGATGCCTGGAGAGGATATTTCCTGTTCTGGATCGAACTCCAGTTAAATTCTGCTGTGGACACAAGATCTGTGAAACACTTAATCACTCAGCAACGATGTTTTAAAGTGATTTGTTGATATTATGAAGCTGTAAAACCTTTTTGGGACAGTTGTCTTCTTTTACCAACCCTTCTTTCCCAGTTCATAAACATGCATTTCCCAAAGCTAGATCATGCTGTCAAAATTGTTGTAGAGATAAAGGTCCGATAGCCTGTGTTAGTGTGACGATAATGATGACCCTGCATGTACAGGTGGTATCAGAAGAGAGGAGAATCCTGCTGTGATTGATTCTTCTCAATATGTTGACCTCTGACTTTGGAAGACCGTAGAATAAATATGTAATCCATGTGTGCAATTATGTGATCTATCTCTTTGAAGTTACTTTTAAAAGTACATAGTAAGACTGGTTGTTGAGATACTGTATAGTAAGATGATTGACGCTCCAGGGGTCAAGTCCTCTGTTTTGCAACAAAAAGTACAATTTTAGTTGCTAAAGCTCTCTAAAGTTGAGAGTGGACTAATGTTGGTCCTCCCTTTACTTATGATATCTGTTACAGGACTGACATTGACAATTATGATTATCCTGATGAACCTGCTGTGAGACTGCACAGGCTAGCAGGCTGATGTTTCTCAGGTTCTTTTTTCCTTGTCCTCTATGTGGGATGCAGACAGTTTTCTTTTTTCGTTGCTTACCACTGTGACTGACTTCTCCACATGGACTGCCAGGCACAGTGCACTGCTGTTTCCAGATCATTCCTGCAGCGAGTGAGTTTGTAATGTCTTGTTCGGATATTTTGTAGATGCATGCTGATAGTTGCTGTGTTCTTTTCCCTCTGCTGTTATGCTTTCTGGATCACTTGCTTAAGAGCAACAGCAGAAACATTTTTAACTGCTTGTTTTAAGAACCAACCGGGTGAACATTAGAGCCAATGAGGAAAGACAATTATTAGGGTATTTGGTTTGCTCTTCCTCTGTCTCTCTTTTGACTCTCACAGATAAGTATGCTCAATATCCATGCAAATGTTTGCAGACAGTTCAATTCCTTCTGGATGAGAGGAGGGTGTCTCTGTCTCCCTAATCTGTGTGTGTGTGTGTGTGTGTGTGTGTGTGTGTGTGTGTGTGTGTGTGTGTGTGTGTGTGTGTGTGTGTGTGTGTGTGTGTGTGTGTGTGTGTGTGTGTGTGTGTGTGTGTGTGTGTGTGTGTGTGTGTGTGTGTGTGTGTGTGTGTGTGTGTGTGTGTGTGTGTGTGTGTGTGTGTGTGTGTGTGTGTGTGTGTGTGTGTGTGTGTGTGTGTGTGTGTGTGTGTGTGTGTCTTCCCTTTTCTCTCTCTTTCCTTGCTGGCAGCAGCGTCTGTACTGTTGGCAGGAGTGACCAGAATAAAACAGCAACACCAGACATAGAGGGAAAAAAAGCAAAGTGATCCATTGAACTCTTAATTACGTCGAGTCTCATATCTTTTCCTTTTTTTCACCTTTTCCCTACTCTTATGGGGGCTTGTGGTAATTAGTTTGAAGAGAATAAAACCAGCTGATCGGGAGAGGGGTGGTGCATTTTCCAGCGAGATGGCTAACAGAAACATTCTGTTGCTCTTCTGCGGACTCTTCCTCTTTGCACTGATTCATCCCTCTCTTCAAAGAGGTAAGTGTGCTGCAGGTGAGACATTTATTGGACTGCATCAATCACAGGCTTAGAACAGGTGCAATTTGATTGTGTGCCTCCTCAAAGTGTTGCTTTGTACAGTAGGTACACATATCTATATATACACCATGTATTATTTATCTGTTGCAGTGTAATGTAGTTTAAAGGTATATCAAATAAGAAATATTTTTAGGGCTAACTTTGATTTTTTTAATCTTTGAAATTAAATATTGTCTAGTCTTCTCTATCTTCTGCACATTTCTAAATCCCTGAAATGTGTTGTGAACGTAGAGATTTTTTTCTTTGCATCATATTTGTTATGTCTGTTCCTGCAAATGTAGAGATTCAGCAATGTCCAGAATTTTACCAGATATTTCTGTACGGTAATTATTCTCACTGACAGTAAAACGTTTATCACTCCAGCTTGAATAATAAGAACCAACCCTGCATCATAATTTTTCGTAATGCCCATTCCTACCCAAAGTAACTGTTCATTTCTGTGTCTCTCTTTTTTTGTGTTCTTAAGACGGTTAAGTTGCGTTCTACACACACGCACGTGCGCGCGCACACACACACACACACACACACACACACACACACACACACACACACACACTTATGCATACATAGTATATGTTTACATGGCTGGAGACCATGTCCTATAACGTGTCAGGCAGAGAAGGTTACCCAGCTGGTCCCTCTTTTCACTTAGCCAGAAGTCCCAGTGGACACAGTACATGTGTGTGTCAGGTCTTCTCCTGAAGTTAGAGGACTGTTCTGTCTAGAATCAGTGAAGCAGAAACTTGCAGGTTTGAGCGCCCAGCATCAAGTGCAGTTTAAAGGTACAGCATATCTGTTTCAGACACACAGAGAGATTGTGAGCATGCGTTTCCGCTCCCTCTCATTCGACCCATGATTTTGCTGTTTCTCCCCTTTCTGCATTGCTTTGATTAGGTTTCTGGCCTGCGCTTTTATTTAGATTCTCTAGGTTATTCTGCCTCAATCTGGGCAACATGTTTAGCACCTGGGGCTGGCTGTTCTAGAGTCCATTTTTTTTAAATTGTATTTATTTGATTAAAGATCATAGCTGTTTATGTTACTTATCTTCCTTTTAGATGCATTATGTTTAGCTTGTAAGATGAAAGAAAGATGACATATTGTGTCCATATAAAGTGTCATTCTTGCGTAGCTACTTTATTGGCCTCCTCTAATTTGGTCACATTGACAAAGTTGACCAAGTCTGCTTTGATCAAGTCATAGATTGTATTGAATGTATTTTGCCCATCTTCTCTCTGCCTCATAGCACATTCATCCTTTGTTCTTTGTGCCAGACACATTTCAGTTGAGATTTTGAGGTGAACTGAAGAAAATGATGTGGTAGGTAAAGGAGCCAACATATATCAATATTGGCTTTACAGCACTTTGATCTCAAGTGATTGTTGAATCTGTCTAAACCAAACCTTTCTGTGGCGCTCAAACTCGTTCCATCTGTAACGGCGCACTCTATCTTGAGGGGAAGAATGCTCTCTGCATGGTGCAAGGGTCAATTATCTGTGAGTAACATAAACCCTATTAACACCCAATCCGGTTATTTAATGCCTATGCACAGAAAACACCTCTCAAACCTGCGATATTCAACCCTTGAAATATAGTGTAGTGCAAAGCTTTTCTATCAACAAGGGTATAAGAGTTATGGTTCTAGAGGAACCATCTGAAAAGGAGTATGTTAATAAATATGCCGTCTGTCATGGTAACCTATAACGCTGTTCAGGTACTTTAGTTACTTTTGCTGGAACTTCCTAGTATAATGGAGTAGGCAGACTACGCTTAAAATTTCCGAACAAACATTTGTTACATGTTGCATGTTATTTTGACCTCTATTTTCTTATTGCTGCATTTGATAACGTAATCAAACCCAGACCTAGATAGTTGATAACATTCTTGGAATAGATTTCTCAACTTAGGAATGTATTCAAGTTTGTTTGCCTTTGCCACTAACTTAATAAAAGGAAGACTGATAATCTCATACAGTATTTGCACATTTTTGTGAAAGGATACCAATGTTTATTACTTTCTTTTACTTTAAAAACTCCCAAGTACCAAGTATCCTTTACAGGTATTAACTTGGCAACAACCAACTGGTGGACTTGAGCCAAAGTAATTGATTAAGTTCATTCTGACAGGCCAGTGGAAGATGAATAGGGGGAAATAGCTCCTCTTCTTTTGTTGCAGTCTTAAAGGTTGTGGGATGTCTTCTTTAGTCCTGGTGAAAGCCAGTTTGCCTCGTTTGGCATTGGTCAAGTTAAGCCCTGAGACATCGTAGGAATTCAACATTAATACTTGACACCTGCCTTGCTGTTGGTGAAGTTAAATGAAAACAGTGCAGATTGGATGGCATGACTATGTTGTCATAAAACACTTGTGATAAATTGCAGCTTTACTCCGGCTTTGCTGGTAGATACCCAAACTGATAGTGTTGAATCCTCAAGCAAGTGGTGCTTCAGCCTTTATTTGTATTGTGTAACAAACAACTCTCTGGTTTTAATCCCTCTTCTGGCAAAGCTCAGTGCAAACCATAGCATACTGGATTAACGTGAGACACATCAAGTGGGCATTCCAGTTCCCAACAACTTCACTCTGTAATTAAAGAAATCGACCTGTCTGAAGCCTTGAAGGTTTTTCTTGAGTTGAGTTTTTTTTTTGTTCAATTTCTTCAACTTCCTTAATGTTGGACCCACAAAGGCATTTTCATTTGATGATGTCGAGGGTTTTTGTGCAATTTGTAGTGAGGTGACCTCATTCAGTAACATTTTGGGAAGGAGCCTTTTGGTTACAAGGACTGACTGTTTAAGGTTTGCGATTGTGAAAGAACTGTTATTCGATATCTTTGTTTTTTAGTCTTGCACACATTCTGGGAAAGTGTTAAGGGTTTATTGGACAATTCAATCCTCGGTGTGCATTTTACATTTAAGCTTGTTGGCTGACACTGAACACATTTTCTTTTTCAAAGCTCCTAGCTAAGCCATTACTAACTGTAACTACTACCAAGTGCAGTTTAAGGATTCAACTGTATGTCTGGGTTGTTTTTAAAAGACATGTTATTCAACTGACTGTACTTTTAATGGGTCAACTCCATGCACCATACAGTGTATACAAGAAGTGGACGTAGTCGCTATGACAATGTCCATGAGTTTGTGGACTGAGGTAATAAATCAACTGAGAAGTGTGATCATTTTTTAATTGACTTCTACACAACAGACCATTGGAGTTGCCCCCTGCTGACCAATACAAATGTTAGGTTTAACATACACTGAGGTTGTCTCTTGCACTATACTCAACATTGTTACTGTCTGTAGTCATACATTTGTAAACCTCATGGACTGTATGATGCCAATTCCATCATAAATGGATGGCTCAGTTGAATCACAAATCAGTTGATTGAATGCCAACATACGTAGATATATACTGTACAGCATGTGTACATTTGCTGTAAGGGTAATCACATAGTATTGAGTCCTTGTTATAGCTAGAAACAGTTAATACTTTGTTAAGTTCTAACTTTTACTCTGGTTGTGGAAGAAGTTCAGTCCTAGCATCTCCCAGTCAGATGTTAGAAGCACATTAACTCCGATGATTCATTCCAGCCACTCTGCAGGCAGACCTCACCGGGCTGTGAGCTCTCTCTGGGCCAGCACACTGAAAGGGCTTCTGTCACAATGTTTTCCTCTTGACCCCCCACTGCCTACTGATTTCCAAGATATTATAGGTTTGCAAACAATATGACAACATGAGCAAAACATTAGTATTAAAGAAACGTTTTTTCAATTCAAAGCCAGAACTGATGATAAACTGATTAGAGAAAATGCTAATAAAATCAATCTGACTAAACGCATTACGTCAATATAATCAAATCCTCGGGCATGAAAACATTCTATGCTGTGTTATATTAGTTTTAGTGGGATTTCTTTTTGTGAAAGAGGGTGGGAGTAAACATGGCAGCTTTAGGCCTTTGGCATCAATACATTGGGCTAAACCAAACAAAACAGCATTTTGGAAGTGTTTGTTGGGTTTTAGTAACAAAACTACTGGAGAACATGTCCAGTTCCCACATACTCTTTATAAATTCACTGCAGACTCAACAGGATGGTCCTGAATTTCTCATTCACATAAATCTAATATTTTATGCTCTCCCTGTCCAACTTTGTAAACTTATTTTCTCATTGCCAGTATAAAAGTTGAACAGTCAATATCTTGCTCAAACATTTTATTTGATTCCTTCTCTCATTCGTGTTCCTTCTCATATTTCAGATGTTGCGCCTCAACATTACATTCCTAAGTGCAATTTCATTTTTGGAAACCTAAACTTTATGACTATTTCAGCAGTTACTACTACTCAGTCATTTTGCTGCTATTGGCAGATATTGCGTCAGATCTTTTTTGGTTTAAAAGCTTCAGATAGAGGGAAAGGAGAGAAGGCACACTGTAATTTGTATCTAATTTATCACATCTGACACAATAACAGACGAGGCTAATGATTGTGTTCAATCACTGCTTATCTTTTCACAAAGTCCAGTTATGAAATACCTAAACAGAAAGTCCACATCTGTTACAGACTCAATTTGTTGTTTTAAAAGGCACATCTTATCTAATTATGTAACGATGTTCTGCCAGTTGGTAGACGATACTTCAGACACTCAAAAGCCACATTCAATAAGAACAGGGTGAGAATCAGATCTTCTTAGGGGTTCAAATATGGTCGATAATGGGCTGTGAATTTGTTTGCTGGTATATACCTGCCATACTTCACACCAATGTCCTACTTCAGGGTAATTTCACTGTCAAGGTTTGGCCTTGTAGAAAGCGACGGTGGAGTTAGGTTGAGGTCTGTTACCAGAAAAAGATGGACCAATTTATTTAAATGTTTTGAAGCTCTCCACTCTCTTTCTCTTGCCTACAACATGCTGTGGAAAATAGACGAGGGCTGACTGATAGTGGGCCAGCTGTCATATGTCTGATAACAGGATATTTGAAAGTGCCTGCAACCACAGTGTTTGCTTCACTACTCTGTTGCTCTGGGTTTCAGTATGAGAGCTTTCCATAGACCAAGAGACCAAACCTTCTCTTCTGGGATATTTCAAAACACAGCAAACAGTTTTCTAGTTTGCCAACATTTTATTTTAATTTCATGTCAGGTGGTCAGTGTTGATATAAACACATTATAGTCTGAAGGACTTCCCAAACAATTTAGAGTGCAGCTCTGTGATCATAAATGGTATGGTCCGTACATCTTTGGAAACATTTGGGGATTGTCGTATTTAGCATTAGTAAGGCTGCATGTGTTGGTGTTTTTAATCATAGCACCTTGAAAATGTTCCATCAACTCATAAATTAAATTTGTATGTAAAAAAAACTGTTATTAGACCATCTCAGCGTAGTGTTACTTTTTCAACTTAGACTGGATAATATTCATCTAACACTTTCTGTGGGCTCCATTGCCTGCATTGATATTGAAAATACTTGAAACATGTCAATTCATACTTTCTAGGCCAGCGTACAGAACAGGACATGATGCAAAACTAAACCAAACATGTGCTGGAAACAGTTCTTTCTACCTGCTTGCTTGTGTCTGGTGGATTACGTCATTTTATCAAAATTCTATACAAGGTAATTGGAGAGACCAAAACCAAAACATATGCATATGTTGTTTACGTTAATGATTTTCTTCTAATGCTAAGCCCTTGATCTGCTCACTGTCATTTTTGTGTTGTATACAAATACACATTAAAATCCTCTAGAAACCTAAATCTGATTTTGACATTTCTCAGCAATTGCACTGCTTTTTTTGGATTTTGGATTTAATAACCATGTGAAAGTGTCAAGTCTTGACAGGATTTTCCCTTATAAACGAAAAAGTTACCGTAAACTTCTTTGTTGTTACTGGGGTTCTTGGAAATCTCTACGACATCATCATGGGCTGAAAATTGAGCAACCTAACTGCCGCCAAAAAAAATCATCCACCAGTTTCATAGACTGTTTTGATAATAATAATGTGTACAATTATCTCAATCATTTTTCTCCCAATCTTTCAATTTGACTTATCTCCATTTTGCTTAACTGGCTGTATTTCTAATTTACTGATTCACCGTCGACTTTGAGCCTTAAGTTTGGGCAGATTCAAATGCAAAATGGAGTAAAGATAGATTTAAATCACTGTCAGGAATCTTGTTAATGGAATAACATCACCATCGCCTCATAACATAGTTGTCAGAGATGACTTCTAACTTGTCATCCTCTAGTTTGCTTTGCTTAACACATTCGGCTATACAGTATTTGACATTCTTATCTTTCAATAGTTAAGCCATTGTTTCAGCACGATCCCTATTAAAAAAACTCACCACTCGGTAATAATTTCAAATCTTCTTTCCAAGGATTTTTTATTAACCACCATTAATCATATCACTAACAGTCAGAGTGAACTCTTGACTGTCGACTGTGCAATTCGTTTTGCCTCATCTATTCCCTTGAGCTCTGCAAGTCAATATTGTCCATCACACACATTCCAGCACATTCCCACGACCTGGTGGAGTTCACAAGATGCGTACGCACGTGGTGATGATGATGATAATAATTAAGGAAAATTACTTTTATTTTTATATTAATGTAGGGAAGGTCACCTGGCAAATGTCGGTGTGTGACTATGACTGCACAATCGCAGTGAACCTGATGCTCTCTAGCATTTGTATTGTAACATGATGGAATTGAGCGAAAGGAAAACTGGAGCAGACATTCTCCCTTTGCCCCGCTTGCTGTGTCGAGACAGGAAATCCTCTTTTTGATTGTTAAATGAAGAGCTCAATTCCAACAATCACTCAATCCCAGGCGTGTGCTGCCTGCACCTGAGATCTGAAGCCAGTGGCATGGACAAACTGACAGAGACACAAGCACATGCATACACATTACTTGCAGTGACTTAGCCATTTGATGATCAAGTACATAACCCTGGACTTTCTTATGTTTTCCTCATTTTTATTTGACCCTGTAGGATTGTACCTTCTCTGCAGTAAGTCCTCAGTTTTACAAGGCCAGATCCCAGGAAAACTGATTAGTTCTGCCATCGTCCATGTCCCAGACCTGGATACATTAGTTTAATCTCTTCTGTCCATTCGTTCATTCATGGAATAATTTTGTGTCCAAAGCCACAGCTGCCACCATAACGTATACTGCTTCACGAAAAAACTTAAATGATGGAATATTCGCCTACATTTCTCATGACCATACTCTAAAACCCTTGTTGGCTTTCAGAATCTGCAGTGTCGTTTCAGATTGTCTATCCAAAAAGACAAACTCTTGCTCAATTTCTTTGCTAGTCATTCCACACCTGATGGTTCTTAGCATTGGGTATATGATTACATCTCTTTACAACCCTTCCAACAGTTGATTTTTGGAGTTTCCTGCTGGATAATGCATATCATGAGTTTGTTTCATCAATCAGCGCTGAAGTACAATAGCACAAACCAATTAAATATGTCACAGCTTGTTAGTTAAAAGGTTAAAGCATTTTTCAGTGCATTTGAGTAATATGTAGGCACACCTAATTCCCAACATTTGCCTCCTTAGGTGACAAGCTGGTAATGTTTTCCCCCCAGTGTCTACACTCAGTGGGCAGAACAAAGCTCAGTGTTCACATTTGCTAATAAAACATTATCGCCTTTGACATGTGGTTTAAATTAATTGGCCTCCCACCGCATGTAATTGCCATTAAACGTAATCATAGTGATCCTGTAGCCCTGTTCTCTCCTCTGCGTTTTGTTTTTATTGATATGAACCAGGTTTTTCCCTCAAATAAATTGGTATTTCTGGCCTCAGCTCACCAGTCTCGTAGGGTTTAGCTTTTAGTCATCCCATAACAACTAGAGGGAATTTTTAATTCTCCCGTTATTTTATTTCATTGCTGTTTCTTGCACACATGAGGCCACCATGTCTGGGATCCAGAACGACCCTCTCAGGGGTTTCTCTGCATGGGTTGATTCCAGAAATCTGTCATGAAATGAGGTTAGGGGATGCAGGTGGGGGTGTAGGGTGTCCACAGCACTGCAGCAGCTTTCCAACTGCAATACCTCATCAGTAGGAATACAATTAGAACGTTCTCATGATCAAACCTATACAGTTTAGTTTCTTTGCTTTCACTTTGGCTGGAACTGCTGTGTTCACATTTCAATATGCTGCCCATGGCACATGTTTATGCCAAGACAGATTTCCGTTTTGGTGTCAGAGATGATGGAAGTGTTAGAGAATGTTTACCTAATAAAAGGGGAGTCATTGTTCAGAAATGCTGTTCATTGCAATAAAATAATAATCAAAAAGACATGGACGGCTTAGAACTGATTGGCTACACATTTATCTCAGATAACTTTTAGATGGTGTCATGCGTGTTGTTGATAGAGGATGACCTATGCATTCTCTCTTGTATGTTTCAGGTGTGTATGTACCACCTGGTACTGGGATTGGACCAGGAGGCGCCGGACCAGGAACTGGATTCTTTCCAGGTAACAGAGCCTCTGCTGACTGCTTGGACAGTTTAAAGAGAATAATCCACAACACAGCGACAAACAAAGTCTGTTGGTGTTTAGCAGACGTAGAACAGTTATACCAGTTAAGACCAGAGGTTTTACTGAAAGTTAACACAGATCGGTATAACAAATATCTGAGTGATGTAGTAATTCATTGTTTTACTCAAAAGATAAAATAATTAACACGTTTATTTTTATAAATGTCATGCCTTTAGGATCATGCAACAGTAATACTTCCTACAGTTGCATATAACTCACTTTATTCATTGCAGTATGTATTATGGATAAGTTTAAATAAATAGAATTGTAAAGCTCCTACAAGCTGTATGGAGCTTTGCACTCTCATAGTAAAGAAACAAATGCCGATGTATAAAATGCCACAAGACGCTACAATACGCTCAATCAGGGTGTCCTGTAACAAAGTAGGACTTCGGATGGTGTAATATTAAATTGCTTAGCCAAAAAACTGTACATTACATCACTAGATGTACGCATACCATAACTATATACTTTGTATGATTATTATTTTACAAGGGTCTGCTGGAGGAGTCCCTGCGGGCTATAAACCAGCAAAAGCTGCAGGTGAGTAGTAGAGACATTAGATTTATGATCCTTTCCCCCATCTCCTGTATAAGAATCGTATCTGGTTAATCGTGCACTGGTGCACTTCTGTTTCGCTGCTTGGATATAAAAAGGGAACACTGTTTATTAGTAGGGAATTATATTGTCAAATATTTAGAAATCTGTATTACTTACATTACTACATGTTGTATAGCCAGGAGTACTAAAGGAGTACTAAAGCCATTACTGCAGGAAGTACTGAACTTCAAGAAGAAATAATTGTATAAAACCAAATCCCTCAGCTTCGGTCTGGTCCGACCTGCATGGCGGTAACACATGCACACACTTCCTTGTCACAATACCACAAGCTTATAATTAAATGCTCAGAACATTGCTGTAGCAATAAACAATTTGTGTTGAGCCAACCACTGTTATTGAGTCATTTTATTGGAAAACATTTTGAGGTTTGAGGTCTGCAAATGTGTGGCCGGTTACATATTTTACAAGCTGAGGGGTGAGTAATGGTTATCATAATCTTAGCAATGGAAAGCCTAAGTAATGACGATTACAACATGACCACAAGGCAAGAACATTATTAGCAGATGATAGCAATGCATTTTGACAACAATAATGACAATATGATCACAATCGCTGTGTTTGACCCTGACAGTTGGAGGTTATGGAGGTGGGGGCCGTGGAGTAGGACCAGGGGGTCTGGTGCCAGGAGGCGTTGGGCACGGTGGCTTGGGCGTTGGAGGACTGGGAGCAGGTAAGAAGATGACAATTAAAACTTGTTGTCACTAATAGTTTGCCTTTAATATCTTAATTGGCCTTTTAAATTGAGTTTTTAAATCATATTAACACACGTTTTTAATTATTGGTAACAGAAAATGATTATTGTCATACACGGTATATACTGTACACAAGAATATATGACAATATGGACAGTTTTGATAAAGGGCAAACGTGTAGCCTCACATGTGTTTTTACTTGTTTTCGCCCAACAGGACAAGGTGGAAAGCCCCCAAAACCAGGTTAGTTAACAACAGTTTTGTGGTCTAACTTAATAGAAAATGTACTTTGTATTTTGTATGTGCATATATTAAAATGGAAACATTTATATTCATTTATATAAATATGTTAGATTTGAAAACGTATTCCTAACCATGTGTTGTTACAGTACACTAAATTAAAGTTCAATGAGGTAAAAGCTATAAAGCCGTAAAGGTGAACAGATTGTTGAATGGAATACTCCTTTGCAATACTTGCACTTTTAAAGAAAGGAAATGTATTTGTATAGGGTGGAAAATGTTTATTTAATGTATAAACCACAATAAGTGCACACACCAATAGAATAGGGAGACATGCACGGATGCAGGGAAGGGGCTACAGGGTCTTTTGATGGGTTGTCACCAAGTTTTCTTATCACAAAGTTGCTTGGCAGCTGTGGGGCGTCCTGACAGGGTGGGTTGATGCAGATATTTCCAGGAACATTACACCTCTGCTGTATGGGGGGTGGTGATTGGCAAACGGGCATCAACGCCTGACTAACAATGATGCCAGGGCACTGATTAATGTTATTGTAATGTTAGACCCCTACAATATCTGGAAACCCCCGTGTTGAAATTGACCGTGGCCCTTCTCTCCGATACCATACAGTAAATATTTTCCTTTGCTGTATCCCAGTCTGCGCTGCATTGCTGTGTGAGCAATGTTTAGCCATAGCTGAATTTCCGTAAGCATTGCTGATACTATCTTGGCTTACCTCTACGTGTCGACAAAGATAAGGAAACAAGCAACCGTTTTATAGACTCTGGAGTGCCACACCTTCGCCCTTAAGAGCAGTTAGAGGGGAGCCATTTTGTGTAAATGACCTAATATCAAGTATTTGGTAGAGGTTTGTTTTGGCTGGTGGCAACAGAGCTGTGTGGGAAATATTGCCCTGGCTTTTGTATGTATTTAAGTTCTTTCTCTAGTGTGTGGCACAGGATGTTAAAGGCAGTTCCTTGTGTTTTTTTAAGTAAGTGCTGTTTGGATCTAGGTGTTCCCTCCATTACAAATCTCTTAAGACAGCGCTATGGGTCATTTCAGGTTTTCTTAAAGGTAACAAAGGGCTTAAAATCCCTAAGGGGTTGTAATAGTGTATGTAATATATATTGTTTTTGTAGTTTTGGTCTGTAATCCGTGAATTTCCCTTTCCAATAGCGTTTACTTTTCATTTTGGCCTTATTGCATTCCATCAGATATGAAGCTATCCACATTTGGATATGACAACTTTTTGCATATCTTACAAGTAATATCTCTATTACTATTCAAATGCACGTCCACAGTACAGCAGCAGGTAAGACTCTTAATGGCAGGTTAAATCTATCTGCATTAGTTAGTCAGTCTTTGGCTTATGTTGCAGAACACATACCATAAGAATTTATATTCTACAAGCTCATGAACATCTTCGACCCCTTTATTAACTATTAGTATATAAAGCACGATTCTGGACACACAAATGCAAACAACTATCTTAGATGCACAGTCACACACACATTAAGAGAGCTGCCATTCATTCTTATGTGGAAGCCTTGCAGGGACATTCCACAGATATGCACCTTGCTTGGCCAGTAATGGAGAACAGCAGCTGGCTATGTGAGTAGCGTGACTGCAGTGCATTGCAGCCCAGCTAATGCAAGATCTTGTAAATGTCACACTAATTGTGAAGGCTGTCAGCATACAGCTTTTGACAATACACTGAAAGTTGGAAAGAGGAACTTCCTCTTTATGAACAGCTGTTGGACACCCTCTCCTTTCCTGTGTTCAGTTAAAGGTGGGCTCAGTCCTCATGATGTGATTGCCAAACCTGGCTTTTTTATGCTAGCCTCTTTCAGACAGTGTTAAGGCAGTTTATAACGGACAAAGAGGTTTTTGCTCTCGGTGTAGTTTTACTCTACCATTAAAACACTCTGTTTTAGGTTGAGAGAGAATGTGTCTAGGAGGGATACCTACAGTATATTTCTAAAATCTCAGAGAGCAATACATGTATATACAATACACAAATATAATCACATGTTGTAAGTAAATATACATGTATATTTTATTAATATTTTGTCTATCCTTCAAAGTGTCAAAGCACTTCGAGATTTGTCTTGGCAGATGAGATAGCGCTATATAAATTAAATATATTATCCTTTTTATCAATGAGGATCTACATGATTACACAAATCTTTCATTGGTGTTTTTTAAGTGTCTGGCCATATACAGTTTGTGGGAGATGTGTGTGAAAAACATTAAGTCTGTCAATTATGTCTGACTAAAGTAATGAATTTGACGGCTAGCTGGCAGTGTGTTGTTTGCAGCTTGCCTGAAGTTGGTATCATCAGCTAGCCAGAGGCTTTGCTGTAAAGTGTCTCTACTGTAGGCTATTTTTATTATATGTACAGCACTTTGGCTCCACCAAAAATCGTTTATAAATGTGCTATATAAATAAAACTTGATTTGATTTGAGGCGCCTAACAAAAAGGTGGCATTCGTAGAAGTTATTGCACTAGTTTATGTGATTTTTGCACTTGCGGAAATTGACAATGTCAGCTTAATAATATGAGCATACAACATAACATTGTAATGCAATACATCTCAGCAGCACCACAAACCACAGCCTGCTTCAATTAAAGTAGGATTTATTGCAGGGTATACTGCATGATATTTAGATAAGTATTACAAATAAACTGAAGGCTGAGTTTATATTGTTCTCACTACTTATCTCACCTTTATTTTGGCTCTTCCCTGCCACTGAGTTATCATAACAATGTAAAGTAATGGAAAATAGTCCCCGCAATTAGATACAAGATAAAATCGCGCTTAAAGATGGAAATATCTATATACTTTAAGATGATGGATTACATTGGTCAATAACACAACAGGTCTACAAGTTCTGCAATCTTGGATCCTTCTGTGACTACAGACAAGCCTGCAGAGAGTATACCTATACAAATACCTGTAATTAATGATTTGAAGTTTGTATAGCCTGTGGCCAACACAAACGATTGCTCACTTAAAGGCTGTATCTAGAAATATTCCTCTTTTGTAGGTAATCAAGAACATTGTTATAGCACCCCTACCCTCTCATTTCAACTGCACTGTTTGGATCGCTTACAATAATATGTGAATCCAATATGCAATTTAAAACGCACAGCCTTTCAGTACACCTGGTTCTTCTATTTTCAAAACCTTCAAACCCTCTGGAACATATCAAGGTCATTGTTTAAAGTAACGTTGAGTGTCCTCGGAAATGCATGGAAATGGAAAGATGGAAGGGATATTGGGAGGACAGAGAAGAGACAGGGCTGAAGCGAGGAGGACGGGAACAACCAATAACTCTTGAGAACAAACCGTATACTATATATGTATATACACATACCACACACATTATATGCATATTCATTTACATAACACACATGCATAGAGAGCTTGATGAAAGGAAGGACACTGATGGATTGAGGTGAGGATGAAAGTGTTTAGCCAAAAGAAGGTGAACTTGGAGGAGGTTTAGTCTCCTGGAACACATGTGCTTCTCATTACTGGAGCTCAGACCTGTCCTCTGCTTTCAGAGACTGCAAGCATCTGCCTGTAAATGCGTATAATGCAGTGTTCAAAACATGGACACAGACATACAAAGACACACACCACAAGTTACTTTAACTGTTGGTTATTCAGACACTATACATATGTGAAAGGCCTTTTCCTCTCTTCTTTCCTCCACAATTCCCTAATGTGTCCTTAAAAAAAAGTCTCAGTTCCAAGTGTTAAATATCTTGGAAGCTAGACTGTCTGCAGAGGACATTAGAATTAGCCCACCCAATATACACACAGCAATTACTGTGTATATTCACATTGGAAATGCCTGTAGCTACCCAAATCGTTTTTTTTTGGATGATGTCACAAGATGTTGTTAGTGTCTTTTAATAATCTCCTTAATTTTTTCCAAAGAATAAAATGAAATTGGCATAAAGCAAGAGTAAGATAAGGCTTTATTAGTTTTAAATTGTGTCTAATCACTCACGCTAATTGCAATTTCTAACTTCCCAAATTGAACCAATGCTTTCACTATGACTCCATAACAGCATCCTGGCCTTTCACCAGCCTGTTCTGTTTGCATGATAGTTTTCCTGTGACTATGTTACCACCGGTCTAATTTCTTTCCATGTTCGCTGTGTTGGTTGATGAGCCATCCCGTCGCATCGCATGCTCTCACGGCCTCTCCCCTGCTCCGTTGGCCAGGAGGCCTGGATCATGGAGCGCTATCGTTATCCATCTGGCAGCACAGCCTGAGTGTTGTTTATGTAGTGATGGAGAAAGAGTCCAGGAAGACAGATCACCAGTTGAAGGACCTTCTTGTAGTTATTGTAAATCGAAGTCTGTTAAACCCTGATTTCAAAAGTGCTGATTCTCTGTCTGTTACTTTAGATGAAAATAAGGAGCTACCCCCCACACCCCTCTGAGAAATATTTGGTTAAAAAGAACACAATGGTGCTCTAGGAGGAGATGCAGGTGATAAGGGGGGGGGGGGGGTTACCTTGGTTGGTTATTGGCTAATGGTTACACAAGCCAAAACATTGTTATGACATCATAAAGTGGCCGAAATCTGATCAGCTCATTTTCAGACAGGTTTTTATAGAAATGGATCAGGACAAAAAGAGAGAGAATCTTTTTTCCTGAAACTTTCAAAAGGGGACACATGTTTATGTATAAAAT
Source organism: Pseudochaenichthys georgianus (assembly GCF_902827115.2). Classification (NCBI taxonomy): domain Eukaryota; kingdom Metazoa; phylum Chordata; class Actinopteri; order Perciformes; family Channichthyidae; genus Pseudochaenichthys; species Pseudochaenichthys georgianus. Next base: position 27,772,815 of record NC_047515.1, read on the forward strand.
ACATGAAAACGTGGATTTTTTATAATAGTTGACTTTTAAAGCGTTGGTTTATTTATTTTTCAGTACATTTGTAATGATGTGAGTCGCCTATCATATCACCTTAGTGAAATGTTCTGGATATCTGGATTATCCAATACATCATAAAGTGGCCGAAATCTGATCAGCTCATTTTCAGACAGGTTTTTATAGAAATGGATCAGGACAAAAAGAGAGAGAATCTTTTTTCCTGAAACTTTCAAAAGGGGACACATGTTTATGTATAAAATACATGAAAACGTGGATTTTTTATAATAGTTGACTTTTAAAGCAAGGCTTTTGAAACGTTGGTTTATTTATTTTTCAGTACATTTGTAATGATGTGAGTCGCCTATCATATCACCTTAGTGAAATGTTCTGGATATCTGGATTATCCAATACTTCCCCAGATTCAGTGCTGTATTAAATGACTTCAGCGTTGGCCTTATATAGTATCTCTACATACATGTAATGTACAACTTGGTAACAGCGATCCAACTGTCAGTGACAATGTATCTATAGCTCACTTTTTCTTTTTAAAGTATCCCATATGTTTGTAATAGTGAAATGCTTTAGATGACTGCACAATGATCACAGGCTTTATAATGACTCAAGAACTTTGAAAATCGTTTTGAGGCTATCCCATGAACCTAATATCAGTGGTTCAATATGCATGATTTAAGCCGAGCCGTCCTGTAGAGCACTGGTCTAAACCATGAGTTGTCAGAAAAGTATTCAGCAGAATAGCAGTTACATGCATATGTGGAACATCTGGAGGAGGAAACACACTTCGCAAACTTTACATACCATTGTAGCTGTGTTTGTTTACTGGTTATCACACCCTATCAAATATTCACATAATGAACTTCTCTAGACATAAAACTGCAGCAGATTTTTCAAAATTGGATTCTTTGGGTTTTACTGTATACGCCAATGCTTGCAGTTTGTTTCTGCTGTGTCTGAATGGCTTTCCAGAACATGCTGTGTGTGTGTGTGTGTGTGTGTGTGTGTGTGTGTGTGTGTGTGTGTGTGTGTGTGTGTGTGTGTGTGTGTGTGTGTGTGTGTGTGTGTGTGTGTGTGTGTGTGTGTGTGTGTGTGTGTGTGTGTGTGTGTGTGTGTGTGTGTGTGTGTGTGTGTGTGTGTGTGTGTGTGTGTGTGTGTGTGTGTGTGTGTGTGTGTGTGTGTGTGTGTGTGTGTGTGTGTGTGTGTGTGTGTGTGTGTGTGTGTGTGTGTGCCAAGCTAAAATGGGTAACGGTATAAGCACCGGCTTAGGGATACTCTTCAGACATACTCAGAGGCTCAGTGTTGGCAGAGTAACTGTGACATTCCTTTAAAAGTGGTTAAAAGTGGTACAGAAGAGGATCTCAACTCTCACAGAAACTGCAACAAGAGACAAGTCTTGGTGAAAACTAATAGCATATCTTGTTCTGCTCTGTACAACTTGTGGCAAAAATTACATCACAAACTCAGAGAATGTGTTGTAATGCATGGTGTACAAATTAGCACAGTTTGAATTAAGGAACAGCAGTAATGGTCTTTGAACAGATGTGTTTGAACTGAGGCATGTGTGTGTGGGGGTGAGAGACTCCCAAGGACTGGTGAGATCAGACCGCCACAGACGCCATTGGGCAAAGCAGCCAAGTTTGGCACAGTGGCACTGCTTGTAATCCTCATAGCGTGTAATGGGGACTTTCACAGTAAACCCTAATTTTGTAATATGCCTGAGAGATCATGTTACTTGACGACAAAATGTGGGGGTTGATGAGATCCTCAAGTGTATTCATCATTGTTAGTGAAACAAAGAACAGTCTCTTCTTTAGTTTAGATTTACAAAGATCACCTACTGATTTTAACCTGAAGGCTGCCCCCTCCTGTTGGATAATGAGGCATCCTTTCACTGTTTGTCTCTAGAAGCTCTGAGAGTTTTGCACTTGGGGTCATCTGGCAACGAGGGAGGCTGTGGCTTTGGGACCTCTCATAGTGTCAATGACTCCATGGAAAAGGAAATAGAAAACAATAAAAGGCTTGCCGCCAAAGTCGGCTGGCTCCAAACCAGCCAGAGGTGAAGAGAGTTTGTTTGTAGTGGTGTGACTGTTTGAATGCCTGATTAGTCCAACATGCGACCGGTCCAGCTTCTCGCAGTTGGTTCCTGTGACTGACAGCACAGAGAACCTGGAAGTGACAAGGAGCAGGGGAGGTCATGAGAGCGTTAGGGTGTCCACTTGTCTCACGCGATATGGAATCACTACAGCACCTCGCACCATTGTGCTCTCATCCTTGTCCTGCGTCAACTCAAAAGAATGCAATCTATCCAGCAACTTGGAGGTGGAACAGTGTGATAATTTGACACTGATTTAAATGTGGTGTCATGACTGCGAAGGACATAATAATGGACTTTGCTCTTAAAGTTAAAATGTTTATGGGACCACAGCCGGAGAACAGAATTTCAGAGTCAGTCAGAGTGGACTGCTTCTCTGGCGACCTCCACAGAGCCTTTGAAGATAAAGTTATCATGACATTTGGGAAAATTGCAGCATTAGCATGACCAAAGAATGCCTCTGTGCTTCTTACCACTTTTATTTTACTCTTTGTGTTTATGGTTTACTGGTTTGTTGAAGAATCACAATTGATAATTTGTTTGTGTCCTGCCCGACTTCTTTCTCACCAACAGTATTTTTAAAAGGTTAAGGTAGACATAAAATACATTTTTCTGTCTCCTGGTTTTTTACTAAATAAATATTTGTTCTTAGAACTTGTCCCTGATTAAATATGAGCTAAAATAAAGACTATGGTGAAAAACAAATACTCCTAATTTCCTGGACCTTCCAGAGCTCAAGCCCCAACATTTGCTTTCTGAGCGTCTGCTGTCAGTTACCGTGGATCTCTGCCATGGAATTCCTTGCTCTCTTAAATTAAACCCTTCACCAGGCCCAGCTGGTTCACAAGGTAGGGAGAAGGGGAGATGGAATGGAGCGAGTAAATCCATCTTTCACTTCTCCAGTTTGGCAACCTCTGCTTTTTGCCATTAACACTTCATGTCTGGTCGGCGCAACTCCTGAGACGTCTTTTGGAGAGGAGAGAAAAGGACACAGAAATTGGGAGAACAAGTAAGAGAGAGGAACTAAGAGCTGAAGACAATGTTTTGATTAATGTCTCTTGTATTCCCCTGGTCTGAAACAGAGGATTACCTTACCTAACCCCAGTGGAGCATGTGCAAAACAAATTGCCGTTTTGAGATTGAACCCAGATATATCTGTGCTCACTGGCTCACATCCATCACTTGTACTGGACCCAAGTTCGACAACATGACTGGTGACTGAAAGAACCAGCCATACTGTCTGGCCAGTTTTGTTCCAGTGTCAGTCTTCAGTGTAAATACCAACGCACAAGACATGGTACGGCAGGAGGCGATGAATATTACAGCTTGTCCTCAACACATTTTCATTTCACATTCCTTCATTGTCAGAGAATGTCAAGACTTACTTGTGTACCCTTGCTGAGGTCATACCTTAACCTGCCGCCACAAATGAATCACCATTGTAGGGTGATGCTAAATTATTCACTGACACGTCATCCTACATTTCACCTCAATAACCTTCAGGTGCACTGCACAGCTGGGAAAGCCAGTGGTCTTTTCTGAATGGAAACTGGTTAGTAAGCCATGTGTCTATCACCTTCTTTTTTTTTTTTTAAATGAAGGAAACTATGATGCATCGCAGTACTGCATCACTTACCTTCCAATATCCTTGGCCCTGAATCCTCCCTCCTGTGTAGTATTTGGTTTCGGTATTTCGAGTATTGACCTTTTCTAGGATTCCTTTGTCCAAAGCCCAAGACAGTTGGGGGTTTCAAATGGTCTCTGTGGCTTTTTCCTATAATGCCTTGATGATCACAAAGAAAATAAGACACTACATAAGTCTACAGAAATCCTTCAGCTTGTCAGCAATCAAGAAATACTGGGAGCAGGACCAAAGAAACGAGATGAAATGATATCACGGCCATGGTGCAGACTTTCGATGTGTGTGGTTCAAGAAAACAAACAACATTGCTGTAGACTTCCAATAATATGTGAGCTAAAACAGGTCTATTTGTGTGAACTGACATGTTGCAACAATAATAGTTTAACAAAAGAACAGAGAGCTCTTGTATAAAAACTCTACCCCAGTTATAGCAAATATACAATCGGTAGATGCCAAAGTAACAGTGGTCCAGATTTGTTAGCATGTCCACTCACTTCCACCCTTATAATTCCCAATCTCCAGGGTAGAATTTGTTACTTTGGAGCGTATTATTTGCCCAGTGTTGTGATGTCAGAACTACACACGATACACCTTGCATCTATCAAGGCCTGCACTCATGGTCGCACACACGGACACACACCCTCTGAGGCTGACTTCTGCGTGTCTGCATCGTGTCTCCTGATCTCAAATCAGAGAGTTGAGCTCAACGTGGCAGGTGCTGGCCCTGAGGAGGGCTGCCAGAGCCAGTTGGGGTGATGCACAGGTTGGCCAGATGATGGATGACTAACCGAAACGTCTCTGCTCTCTCTTCAAGTATCGTCTCCCATTAACATACATAATCTCTGTTGCGCAGACTATGCTGTATATATTCCAACACTCACGATGACAAACATAAACCACATTGGACATTCTGTAATCCGAAGGCCAGACCAGACAGAACTTTTTTTTAAAGAAAAATAAAATTTTACAGACATCCTGTAACGATCTTGTTTTTTTCCTGACTGATAAAAAAAAGATGGACAAATGAGACAGATTCCTTGTGTCAATGCAAGATGCACTGGATAAATGAAAGCCCAATATCAGACTGATTTATATAAGAATTGATTACTGTTGTTATTACTTTGAGGTGTGTCTTGGGATGGTTGAGCAATCGAGGCGTATAGAGCAGAAAGCTTTGAAGGAGATGGATTATTAAAAGGATTCATAGTTTAGTGTTTGGGCTTAATCTGGCAAGGCCAGTGCCCACATTTGTTTTGACTAAGTCATGAAACTCCACACTTCTAACTTTATATCCGTGTCTCCCTGCACATTCCTGATCTTCGTCAGTATCATTACCTGCACCTTGCCCTCCAGTCTGACCCCCCCACTCCTCACCTCCTTCCCTCAGCTGGTTTCCCATGCTCAGTTGCACTCATCCTAGATTTAGTTGGCTTAAACATATTGATGAAAACAAGATCCTTGGTGGAATTGCTTGCTGGCAGCTTTCAAATGTCCTCTTGTTTAAAAAAACAGTCATTACTCCAACATGTTTTTCTCTGATTGGGGAAAAAACAGTTCACAGCCTCTTTTAATACAACTCGTATTTTTGTGTGTATACATTTAACAAATGTTAAGCATGAATTTGAACATTTGTTTTACATGTCAATCCTATACAATGTTTTTCCCCCCTATTTCATATCAGCCACTTAACCCAAGCAGTGCAATAATTCACTTATAAGTATTTCCAAATGTTTTATCTTCTCATGACAATTTTACATGTGCATGTTTTAAGATTTATGGCCACGATAAAATACAATTGAGTTTGAAATTCAATATGTGTATCGTCTGTGGTTTCACTTTTCTGGGTTTTTTATTTTAAGATTTGGATTTATTTTTCATGAGCAGGTGATGAGCATTTCATTTCATGTCCTTTCCCTCTTTCCAAACGTATTTAGAATTCTCTTTCTTTGTGCTCAATACATTTGCTCTTGTCAGCAACGAGATACCAAAGCTGGGCTATACATTTAATTGTGTGTTAAATCCGGCCAAAAGCTTTAGCTGCCCAGAGATTAGTTTGAAGCTTTTGGTATCAGTAAGAACAGACTGCTCCCTCCAGTGTTTAGATGACAGCATGACCAGATGATCAAGCATATTTCATGTTTGGTCTATCATGTTTCTGACTCACTGGGGGTCAACTCTTTCCCCGCCTGGGTGCAGTTCTTGGCTCTAAAAACATAAATGTTTTCAATCAAACCTAATCAAACACACATGATATTGTGTAATTTTTCATGTGCCTTATTTTTTTAAAATACATTAGGAAGGAGAAATTACAGGTCCTGTAAAATATCTTGATGAAAGATTGCGTGATGTTTTTTATTTAATGATAATTACTGCTGAATATATCACGTTTCTCTTATTATTGCTGTCATCTGCAATGTGTTACAATATTTCTCATGTTGTTCCTTTCTCTTTACTCAACTATATATCATTTTCTCGCCAAGGTTACGGCAATCTAGGAGGCGGTGGAGGTTATGGAGGAGGTGAGTTTGTGTCATTTGGAATTAAAACTGAAATTGCTGGTGTGTGTAACATTTAGTTGAAAGATGGTTATAACACCATATTCTTTATACCACAATAGATTATGAAACTCACTCACCTTCGCCCTTTTGTTTCCTTTAGGTGGTTATGGTGGATATGGTGGAGGAACTGGAGGCTTTTTCCCAGGAGCTGGACAGAAGGCTGCTAAAAGAGGTACAACAGAGGGCAGAACATGTCTGGGTAGATATTAAATATACATCCTATAAGGGACCAGCTAATGGTACCTTATTGATGGGTTGGTATGCTATGTTTAAACAAATAACGGACGGCAGTCAGATTGTCAAACTTTCAGAGTCTCATGAACTTTTTGAGACCCAGCGTGACCTTTAAACTAAAGTATTGCATTAACGTCAACTACTCTATAGCACTCTATTGTAGTTGTACATCAGTAAAAATAGACATTCCCAAATAAATACTTCACCCCAAAAGTGCAGTTTATTCCAAGTCTCATTTGACCAGTCACTGCTTGCGGAGATCATGCATGTGTTTTAGAAATAGTGAGCGTATGACTTGATAAATGGCACTTAGATTATTCTGCAAGCGTTGTGTGAGAGTTTGTAAACACAGTTTTACTATTGTTAATGTTTACTGTTTAAATACTGCCCTCATATACCTCAAGTCACCAAGAATTGTTTTATTTTTTTAAATCTACATCATCATGAAGACATGCATGAAAAAGATTCTTCCAGAATCTAAGGTAACAAGGGATGAGTCATTAGTATAAAACATATTTCTTTAAGTTTATAGCTGCTTTCAGTGTGTTTAACACTTTAACTTTGTTGCTTCAGCTGGTTGTATCATTTACTCAAAAATGATTTTGAACATATTAATTACACTTGAACAACATGACCCCTGATGTTGGTCTATTTCTTAGTAGTTAAAAAACACAAGATAGATTTGTGTATCAATATTTACTCTAGGTTTGAATTCCTTGTGTATTGTAGACACTGATCATATTCCACTTGTCTGTTTTAAGATGTGTGTTTTGATGGCTGCAGTGATAATATGTGGCTTTCCACTTTGTTTCAACCTTTCAGTTTAAATGCCTCAAATTAGAAAGCTTGGTTCTCATATTTCCTTTTTTGGCTTGTAGTAAAAGATCCCTGTAGAGGTGAAATGGAAATTGTGATCTTTTTAAAATGTATATTTGGAACCACAAAGATGATCTCTTCCTTGTGTTGAAAAAACGTAAAGTGTGCTTTGTCTGTGTGCGCACATGACGTGCTTGAAATTATGGAGTCTGATTAAGCATGGACTTGTTGTACCGTGGCGAAGAGCCTGCTATTAAGTATTGTTTGGCAACGACCACACTGCAGACCCTAGAGTCAGTCTGTGCTCCTTTCATGACACTCAAAATAACAATGATTCCTCAAAGCTAAAGAGCGCAGACAATACAAAACATTCCCTTTCCAAATGTTTCCTCATCGAATCTCCCAGAAGACATACTTAAGGCAGTGCGCAATGTCTGTCCGGCAATGTCCGGGGAGTTTAACATGACAAATGGACAAAAAAGTTTCAACAAACAAACCAATGTGTTTTATCCTGCTGCCAAACTCCCTTATGAGTTAAGTTGATGGTTCATTTCCTGCATGGGCCAAATATATGAGGCACTTGATGAGGCAAGGCTAATGCCAGGCATGCTGGCTGACTATACTGATTTGATTTAAACTCAGCCATGTTGCTTTTGAACATAGCATGATGACAGGCGTGTACAGCCCGATTAGCTGCTCTCTAGTATAGCAGTGTTCAGTCCTTCGATGGCTCCCTGCTGAAATGAACCTGGCACAAGTAGCCTGCTCATCCCTCTGCTCAGCACCACAGGGCCCTCCAGTGGCCATGGGATGTAACACTACTGAGTATTTGTTTTGTAAGGTGTGCTTTACTCTTATGTTCACAAAATGTTTGAATGGCTTTATCATCAGACCTGTAAATGTATATCAATATCTTCTTTTTACAGTGGTGCTCAGTAACTAAGTACATTTACTATAGTACTTTGCTGAAGTACAACAGTGACGTACCTTAAGAATTGTCCATGTCTGTTTCTTACTCAAATATTTTACTACATGTGATTACTTTGCTTTAAATATACAAATACAAATACAAATAACTATCATCAGTTACTTTAGGTTAGGATTAACTTTACATCCTTTGGTAGAAAATTGCAGTCAACTGTAAAACTATACTAAAGTAAAACATTTTTTAAATAATTGAAAGCTTTACAATTAACAATAAAGTAATGAACACATTAATAAATCAATAATACAAATTACTCAATAATGGTATGTTTATTATTCTAAAATTGTCTGTTGTACAGAATGAGTACTTTTGGTTTTGGTACTTTAAGTATATTCTGATTTCTCAAGTAACATTTCAATGATCTGACTACTGAGTACTTCGTCCAATTTCGTGTGTTTCTGTCTGTGTACTTTTACTTCAACAGGCGCAGGAACTGGATCCGCAGTACCTGTTGGAGGCAAGACTAACACATCATTATTTTTGATTACATTTTGCACTGTTGATGGTCATAACGTGATTTCTGCCTCCCAAGGACTTCAACAACAATTAGCATTCCTTTTGAAACGGCAATGCTTTAAGAATTCTACAACATTGCAAACCTCAAATTGGCTCTTTGTTCAAGCTTAGTTCTCTGACCGGGAGCAACTTTCGGCTGCAAATATAGTACTAATCCCTAATGTATTTAAGAAACACTTTTTTAGTTAGTAAAGTGTTGAGAGTCCTTGGGAGGCAGAAACCACAGGTACAGTTTGACTCAGCTTCTGGTCAAAGTAGATGCTTATGTTTTTCACCTTTATATAATTGTTGTCAGATGTAGTAACTTTTAATCTTTTTTTCAGGACCTGTTATTCCTCAGATGGGCCTTCCAGGAGGGGGTCTTGGTGGTGGTCTCGGAAAGAAAGCTTCCAAAGTGCCAGGTTTGTTAGACTCAACCACTAACTGAAAAGGCTGAAGTAGGCAGACAGGATGCAATTTAGTAGATGGCAAAACACCATCTAATTATTTTTTCATTCATATATTCATCATGTATTTAGTTTCAAATGTATCCCAAAATATATCCTTTACATAATTGCACTTTTTATTAAAAGGACAGTTGATCTGAGGTGCTTAACAGAGCAAAGACAAGGAAAATAAAAGAAACATACATACATTACATATACATATATACATGTATGTATATGCTAATGTATGAAATGCACATGCAATGAAGCTAAAAAGTAGGTTAGTGTGTATTACATATTTGATTGTGGATACAGAAGTGCAATACTATCCTCTGATTGGCTGTGGCAGGTCTCGGAGTGCCGGGACTTTACCAAGGTGGACTGGTACCTGGACAAGGTTTGTATCTTTCATTGATTTATCTCAGGCAATATTTGTCACCTTTTTCATCAAGTGATTTTTTTTCATCAGAGATTCATGTTTTGTCTTTTGTTTGCTCATCGCTACTTCAGGGTTTGGCGGACGTGGAGTTCTGCCTGGTGTGGCGACAGGAACTGGCCTGAATCCAAAGTCTAGTAAGGGTTCCCTCATGAGTGTTGGGAGTTTTTTTATTTATTTAATGTCCATCGCATGCCACTTTTTTTATTACACTTTGCAACAGAATAAAATCACAGGGAACACAGCTGTGGCGCATAAAACAATAAGATAAACAATACTTCAATAGACAACGCAAATATATATTCAAAGGAACACTAAAGGTAAATAATAAACACATGAACTAAGTCAATTAATTTTGTCAAACGTAGGCTGGTTGTCAAGTACATTATATATCCAACAATGATCATGGTCTGTATGCAGCTTACTGATATATATTTAACTAATATTTAATAGTGTTTGTGTCATTGCTAAAACTCGTCTCATAATTACATTCACACATTCATCTTCTTTCATCTTCGTGTCTGATTGGATTGTTTGATTGTTTTGTTGCAGTTGGAGGGGCAGGACAAGCAGGTCAAGGACCAGGTAACTAGATTTATAATATGCTATATTACAAACATATAATTTATTTTTTTTCAGTATTATTGGTTTTAGATAATCAAGTCTGTACACATGTATTCTGTCACAGGAGGTCGTGGGTACGGTGGCCCGATGCAGCCGGGACTGTTCCACGGATACCCCCTAAAATCACCCAAAGTGCAAGGTGAGATATACTGTATATCCCTGTGGGTCAAAGCAGATGGTTTTTGCTTACATTTTGGATTTTGTTCAAACGTTATATGCTTTTCAATACAAAGAAAAATCTTTTAAAATGTCGGCTGAGTTGCTTATTTATATATCAATGACGTTTGGTAGGGGCACAGAAAATAATCCAAATGATTGAAAGGCACAAGCAATTGCCAAATGTGTCATTACTGGCATTTTAAAATTGAAAAAATCCAATCATGATTAGTTTGAATTTCAACATCTGTAACAGAATCAGAATCAGGGATCTGACGAGCCTTGTTTTTCAGTCGCAAAAAAACCCTTCCTTAATTAAAGTAGGACAGTAATTCAAAACTGAATTTATATTTAAAAATCTTTTAAGACATATACATTGGGTATTATTAAGGACTATGTGTTAGAGGCAAAACAAGCTGCACAGGTTTAGCAGACAGGAGGCAAGTGAATAATCATGTTTCACTTTCATCTATAAATGTCATGGAGAAGGCCAACCATGATTAAGAGAGCACATGCATGAATAACACAATTCATCCCTAAGAGATGTTCTGGTATACATTACACAGAAAAAGAGGACTAACCAAAAGCAGCTGCTTCCACACACACTAACAAGTACAGTTCTACTTCAGCAATGTAATAATGCATTTCATGGAATAACTAATAACATTTACTATAATTAATTAAAAGCTGTTTTTAATGTATTTGAAGCAATCAAGTCAAGTAAATGGCATCATAATTCCACTGCGTTTTAAACTTTCAACCATGTCTCAGAAAATGTATTTTAGACCCTGTTTTTAAGGTTTTGTCAAGCAGCATTATTTTGGCTCATTGTTTGGCTCTCATGTATTTGTCTCACTCCCCTCAGGTGGCTACGGAGCAACATCCGGTGGCAAACAACCTTTAGGTAAGACAAGTTGCAAACATTTGGCATAACCTTGGCATACGTTCACTGGTGAATGATGTTTCACATTACAATGTTTCAGGTTATGGCTTTGGTAATGGCGGCGATGGACTTCCTGGAGGACAGGGTGGTCCTGTGTTGAGGCCTGGATATCCTGTTGGAACTGGTGTGTATTTACGAGTGTACTGACAATTTATATGTTGTAGAATTAAAAATAAAAGACTAAAGAATGATAAATGTTTCTTTTCTTTTTTTCTGCAGGAGTTGGGCCCGGTGGTATCTCCCTTGCTCAGGCTAAAGCTGCCAAATATGGTAGCCTACCTGATTTATTTCGTGCAGTGCCTTTGTAACAACAAATTATTTTACAATTTGTGAAACATTAGTGAAGAAACACATTGTATCTCACTAAAGTTTGTGATTTCTTCTTCAGGTGTTGGCAATCTTGGCAATCTTGGCGGTGCTGGTGGTCTGTATCCAGGCCAGGTGCCAGGAGGTAGGGTATCACGGTGCCATTTTCACACCTTCTTGACCTATACATTTAATCCAAATCTGTCGGATGTTGGAAAAAAACATGTCATGGCATCTCACCTGCTCAGGCTAAAGCTACCAAACATGGTAGCGACTACATGTATTACCTATAATGCTTTTCCAACAAGGAAAACACAAATCAAATGTTGAAACATCAGTAAAGAAACACTGAAGTTTGTGATTTCTTCTTCAGGTGCTGGCGGTGCTGGTGTTCAGTATCCAGGGCCTGTGCCAGGAGGTAGAGTATAACAAAAACAAAAATGTTTGCACCCTCGTGACTTAAAAGTTCATTCCATGTCCGAAAAAACTGTTTTGTTTAATGTTGGAATAATTTTTCACATTTGATAGTTAAGAGGGGATTTATTAAGGAATAAGGAAAAGACAGGCCAGACAATACAATTTGTGAAACATCGGTAAATAAACACATTTGTACCTAACTCAAGGTTTTGATTTTTTCTTCAGGTGTTGGCGGTACTGGTGGTCTGTATCCATGGCAGGTGCCAGGAGGTATGCTATCATGGTGCCTTTTTCACACCCTCATGCCTTAAAAGTTTAATTTATATCAATTGGATATTTAAAAAAAATTATTCTGCCAATATTTGATGGTTAAGTGGAGATAATTATAGAAAAAAGGAAAATGGTCACTGGACACTTTACCACAGACTTCAGCTTTACTAGAACAATAGAAAAGACCAAAGAATGCTGAATGTTTTTTTTCTTTCCGCTGCAGTGGGGACCGGTGGCATCTCACCTGCTCAGGCTAAAGCTGCCAAATATGGTAGTTACCTGATTTACTACCAGCAATGCTTTTGTACCAAGAAAACACAATATAATGTGTGAAACATCATTAAGAAACACATGTGTATGTGTACCTAACTAAAGTTTGTTATCCCTTCTTCAGGTGTTGGCAATGTTGGCGGTGCTGGTGGTCTGTATCCAGGGCAGGTGCCAGGAGGTAGAGTATCATGGTGCAATTTTCACGCCATGCTTTACAATTTAAATCTATTGGATATTTGAGAAACATGTCTGCCTATATTTAATGGTTAAGTGGAGATGATTATAGAAAGGAGGACTGGTAGCATTTCGCCTGCTCAGGCTAAAGCTGCTAAATATTATAGTTACCTGATTTATTACCAGCAATATGTTTGTAGCAAGAAAAGAAAATACAATTTGTGAAACATCAGTAAAGAAACACATTTGTAACTCACTAAGGTTTGTGATTTATTTTCCAGGTGTTGGCGGTGCTGGTGCTGCTGGTGTTCAGTATCCATGGCAGGTGCCAGGAGGTAAAGTAACGAGGACAAACTAAAAAACAACTACAGTGTGCCATTTCCACACCATCAGGAGTTAAAACTGTAATCAACACCCCAATACAGTATTTCTGGATGTTGGACAAAATATATTTCTGCCTATAGTTGATGTTTAAGATGAGACAATTATGGGGGGGGAAAGGGAAAGGGCCACCAGACATTTGACTGCAGCCTACAGCTTTACTAGAACAATAGAGAAGACCAGAGAATCCTGAATGTATTTTTTTTCTTTCTACAGGAGTTGGGACCGGTGGCATCTCCCCTGCTCAGGCTAAAGCTGCCAAATATGGTAGTTACCTGATTTACTACCAGCAATGCTTTTATACCAAGAAAAACACAATATAATGTGTGAAACATCAGTAAAGAAACACATGTGTACTAAACTAACGTTTGTTATTTCTTCTTCAGGTGTTGGCAATGTTGGCGGTGTTGGGGGTGCTGGTGGTCTGTATCCAGGGCAGATGCCAGGAGGTAGAGTATCATGGTGCAATTTACACACCATGCCTTAATTAAAAGTTACATTCAAATCTATTGGATATTTGAGAAACATGTCTGCCTATATTTAATGATTAAGTCGAGATGATTATAGAATGGAGGACCGGGAGCATTTCGCCTGCTCAGGCTAAAGCTGCCAAATATTATAGTTACCTGATTTATTACCAGCAATACGTTTGTAGCAAGAAAAGAAAATACAATTTGTGAAACATCAGTAAAGAAACACATTTGTAACTCACTAAGGTTTGTGATTTATTTTCCAGGCGTTGGCGGTGCTGGTGCTGCTGGTGTTCAGTATCCATGGCAGGTGCCAGGAGGTAAAGTAACGAGGACAAACTAAAAAACAACTAAAGTGTGCCATTTCCACACCCTCATGAGTTAAAACTGTAATCAACACCCCAATACAGTATTTCTGGATGTTGGAAAAAATATATTTCTGCCTATAGTTGATGTTTAAGATGAGACAATTATGGAAGAAAAGGGAAAGGGCCACCAGACATTTGACCGCAGCCTACACCTTTACTAGAACAATAGAGAAGACCAAAGAATCCTGATGTTTTTTTTTTTTTCTACAGGAGTTTGGACCGGTGGCATCTCCCCTGCTCAGGCTAAAGCTGCCAAATATGGTAGTTACGTAATTATTTACCAGCAATGCTTTTGTACCATGAAAAACACAATATAATGTGTGAAACATAATTAAGAAACATGTGTACCTAGCTATAGTTTGTTATCTCTTCTTCAGGTGTTGGCAATGTTGGCAATGTTGGCAATGTTGGCAATGTTGGCAATGTTGGCGGTGTTGGCGGTGCTGGTGTTCAGTATCCATGGCAGGTGCCAGGAGGTAAAGTAACAAGGAACAACAAAAAGATAACTACAGTGTGCCATTTCCACACCATCATGAGATAAAACTGTAATCAACACCCAAATACAGTATTTTGGGATGTTGGAAAAATATATTTCTGCCTATGTTTAAGACGAGACAATTATGGGGGGGGAAAGGGAAAGGGTCACCACACACGTTTGACTGCAGCCTGCAGCTTTACTAGAACAATAGAGAAGACCAGAGAATCCTGAATGTATTTTTTTTTTCTACTGGAGTTGGGACCGGTGGCATCTCCCCTGCTCAGGCTAAAGCTGCCAAATATGGTAGCCTTCCTGATTTATTATCAGCAATGCTTTTGTACTAAGAAAAGACAATACAATTTGTGAAACATCAGTAAAGAAACATATTTGTATCTCACAAGTTAGTTATTTCTTCTTCAGGTGTTGGCAATGTTGGCGGTGCTGGGGGTGCTGGTATTCCATATACAGGGCAGGTGCCAGGAGGTAAAGGCAGATGTTTGACCACAGCCTACAGCTTTACTAGAACAATAGAGAAGACCAGATAACCCCTTTTTTTCTTTCTACAGGAGTTGGGACCGGTGGCATCTCACCTGCTCAGGCTAAAGCTGCCAAATATGGTAGCTACCACATTATTACCTAGAATGCTTTTCCAACCAGAAAACATGTGTTTAACATTAGTACAGAACATATTTGTAAGCTGTGATCTCTGCTCCAGGTGTGGGTGCAGTTGGTGGTGTTGGTGGTGTTGCTGGCACTGGTGGACTGTATCCAGGGCAACGGCCAGGAGGCACTGGTGGACTGTATCCAGGACAACGGCCAGGAGGCACTGGTGGACTGTATCCAGGGCAACGGCCAGGAGGCACTGGTGGACTGTATCCAGGGCAACTGCCAGGAGGCACTGGTGGACAGTATCCAGGGCAACTGCCAGGAGGCACTGGTGGACTGTATCCAGGGCAACTGCCAGGAGGTAAGATACCGTGCAAAAGAAGAAAAAAAAAAGGTTTAAAGCCCTACTAAAGTGAAGTATAGAGCTTCTCAGGATAGTCCTTTGAAAATTCAGTTTGGCAGTGGTTACGAAAGTGAACAATTATTTGTTTCCTACAATTCAAACGAATCAGCTCAACAAATTAAGGGCTTTAGAAAGCTACAGCAAGCTATATTTTTTTTCAAATCCTGCTGACAAAGTGACAGCCTTCTTCTTGGGGAAGAAAGAAATGTGACAAACTTAGCTATGAGCAAACTCAACAAAAAGCCACACTGCTGGCGAACATCTGAACTATTATGGTTGAATTTTTATTTTCCCGTTCTTTCTGAGTAGGTTCTGGAGGCATCTCACCGGCTCAGGCTAAAGCTGCTAAATATGGTAACCTAACACCTTTATTACCTACAATGCTTTTCTATCAAGACAAAACATAAAGTTATGCAACATGATTAAAGAACATGATTGGATCCAAACAGAGTCTGTGCTCTTTGCTGCAGGTTTGGGTGTGGCAGGGGGTGTTGGTGGTGGCGCTGGAGGACAGTATCCAGGGCAACTGCCAGGAGGCACTGGTGCACAGTATCCAGGGCAGGTGCCAGGAGGTATGATCTAGCAAAAGACATAAAAAGCTAAACTGAAAATGTACAGTAATCATTCTTATAACTGAAAAGTGAATAGCATTGTTTTCGTTGTTTTTCCCATTGCTTATTTAAAAAAATGATGCCATATGCTTGTATTTATGTTTCCATTATCCACTCATCTAAGTAACTTAACCTTGAATTCAGTAACAGCATCTCGATAAATGTTGGCTCCAAATAGGATCAAGATTACCAGGAGGTGCACCAGTGTTTGGGGGATACTCACCAGCAGCCAAAGCAGCTAAATATGGTAGTGTATCAATGAATTAGTGTATAACATTTTGTTTGTCTTTGTGTATTTTGTGTATTCACAGGAACATAATAATTTTAGTGGAGTAAGTATTGAATATCATTACGTTTTTTTTCTTGCCCCCTTGGCCCTGCACACTATAGGACAAGGAGGAGCAGGAGGACAATTAGGAACAGGAACACTGGGAGGACAAGGCGGACAATTAGGGACCGGAGGACAGGGAGGACAAGTGGGATATTCTGCTGCTGCAAAAGCTGCTAAATATGGTATTTTTTTCCACCAAATATAAAAATCCAACTAAGTTTAGAACAATCTTTATTGTGTTTGGCTTCACTCAAGTCTCTCTTGCAAAAAAATATCTTGATTTCAATGATAACACGATTAATTAAGGGGAATTTATTTACAGTATCACATGGATGGAGAAGAAGCTGTGTTGCCATGACTATATTGCTATAATTATCTTTGGGACATCACAACCTTAAGAAGTTCTGGTGGTGGTTTGTTTAAAGGCAAAGTTTATTTTACAATACGAGAGACTGCTTTGTATCGCTCTAAGATGCAAAGCCAGTGAAATGGAGTTGATGTTCCAAACTGCTGCATGTTTAGGATGCACAGAAAAAGGAGGAATAGTCATTTGAGTTTCAGTTTTTTCTTTTAAAGTTCTACTATTGATTCTTAGTTGTTTTTCATTGTTATAAATTCTTATATAGATAATTCAATTGCAAGAAAAAACTAATTGTTCCTGCATTTAACCATACCACCAGCTTCACATGGAAATACATTTGTCTTTGACAGGCGTAGGCAGACTAGGAACAGGAGGCTTCGGAGGAGCAGGAGGAGTAGGAACAGGAGGCTTCGGAGGAGCAAGAGGAGTAGGAACAGGAGGCTTCGGAGGAGCAGGAGGCTTCGGAGGAGTAGGAACAGGAGGCTTCGGAGGAGCAGGAGGAGTAGGAACAGGTGTATTAGGTGCAGGAGGAGTAGGAGGAGCAGGAGGATACTCAGCTGCTGCTAAAGCTGCTAAATATGGTAACTCGATTTCAAAATGAATTGCTGACCAGAACTATAGATATTGTAAGTAGTATTTTAAGTGAGTGTGCATGATTAAAATATTATTGTTTTGAATCAAGGTCAAGGCGGTGCAGGGGGTGTCCCAGGTGGTGGTGCAGGTGGAGGAGGAGTTCCTGGACGAGTCCCATTTTTACCAGGATATGGATGTAAGCATGCTCCTTTATCTACATGAGTATTATAAGTTTTTTTTTATTACTGACTAAAATCTCTTCTTCTCTTCTGGGCATATTGTATTGCAGCGCTGGCGGCTGGTGCTAAACCTCCTAAATATGGTGAGAGCGGATATTTGTTCCCATTTTATGTAGTGTCATGATTATCATTTCATAAAGTGTGTCCTCCCAATAATTTTGATGGTGAAGAAATGATTACCTCAATCCAATGAAACAATAACACGTTTTGGTAAATTGTGCCTTGAATGCATTGATAGATTGTATTTGTTTGAAATGGCAATAGCTTACCAATAAATTCTGTCAAATGTAATATTTATTCCTAACATCCCGGAGCAGGCCAAGGAGCAGGCCAAGGAGGCGTAGTTCCAGGTGGAGCAGGACAGCCACTTCCTGGTGTTGGTGCCGGCTATGGTTGTGAGTTTTAAAAAATAAGCGTCGACAAAAAGTTTTGCTGTTTCATTTATGATAATTCAATATGATGCAATGACTTCTAGGTAACAAATATAATGGTGCCTCCCAACAGGGTATGGACCTGGGGCTGGAGTCAAACCCCCAAAGTATGGTAAGATGTTTTCTTTAAAGATGTAATATGTACATTTTCTACTTAAATATTTTTAATAAGACCTACTTAAAAAATCTGTTGAGTTGTTTTATTACCCAAAAACCAAAAGTATATTGAACCTAGAGAAATCTGTAATATGTAAGGTCTTCAAGGTAAACCGTTTTTTTTTCATCTGGTGTCCTTAAGTGTTACGTTAAGCGCTTTGCTTGTCTGCCAAAAGTTGTCCTAAATGTACTTCATCAATGAGTCAAGCCACATTTCTGTAATACTTTTTTTAGATCTTGGTTGTTGTTTTTTACATGATTTATGTTAACCAGATGAAGGATTTTAGTTGAGTTTTTTTAGTATATGCACAGTTGGATCTTAAGTTATCAAGGAAAAAGCAAACGTTAGAGGCAGCTCGGCTCTCAACACTGAACTCAAGACTTCAGAAGTGTAGTCCACAAACCAACTGGTGACCTTTTGTACGGTCCATACCGTAATTAATGATAGAAACGGCACATTTTCCCTTGAATAGGAGTTCCAGGAGGAGCCGGGACAGGGATTGTACCAGGAGCTGGAGGAGTGCCAGCAGGTGCCGGTTATTTACCAGGAGGCGGACAATACTCTGCTGCCGCAAAAGCTGCTAAATATGGTAAATGTAGAAATACTACACATCAGAGACATTTTCTTGTAAATTAGCCCATTCCTATAAGAACAATATCATTTTCAGGAATAGGAGTTGCGGGAGGTGCTGGAGCAGGGTTTGTTCCAGGATGGGGAGGAGCAGGAGCAGTTCCTGGTGCTGTCCCAGGACTGGGAGCTGGACAATACTTAGCTGCCGCAAAAGCTGCTAAATACGGTATAAAACCCAAACTCAGAGACATTCCTTAACGTATTGACTTACAGCAACTCTGCAGTTTTTAGTAATTACACATGTATTTTCTCTTTTTATTTGTCTTTATCTACTTGTTATTACATTTGACCAAACTTATCATGGAACCTGCTTCATTTGCCTTAATTAGGAGTTCAAGGAGGAGCTGGAGTGGGGCTCGTACCAGGAGCAGGAGGAGTACCAGCAGGTACCGGCTACTTACAAGGTGGACAATACTCTGCTGCCGCAAAAGCTGCTAAATATGATAAAATAAATAGCCACACAAACCCCAATCTTAAACATTGAGTTCTGTAAATGTATTCCAATAGAAACTTTAATTTATCCTACTTTTTATTAAATTATATTAATTGGGCCAAAAACTAAATATTCACACTTTTTCATTTGTTGTGTATAAACTGATTTAAATGAGTTGGGCATTGTTTAAGTGTTGATTAAGATAACGATCTCTTTTCCCCTAATCAGGTGTTGGAGGAACAGCTGCAGCAGGCTTAGGAACAGGAGGACAGGGAGGGGCCGGAGGAGGTGGGGCACCTACTTTTTTTGTATTATTTATCTGTCATCTCACAAAGTGATAACATTTGTGTCACAATTCAGATTTTGATGATATTATAGACTTTATTGACTATTGAGTTTATGCAGAACATCCAGGCGGTGTGAAAGCACAAAAACATGATAAAGAGCATCTGGAAACTCTTTCAGTCATTTTTTTTCACCAGTTTTACCAGTAAAAAAGTCCTATTTCCTAAAATCATCTGTTCGACATGTCTGAAACTCTTCCACATGTCCAGGATTAGAGGTTGGAGTAAGTATAAATAAGTATAAACAGGGGGGAAAGCTTTGATCAATTAGCTACAAGAACACCTCAAGTATGGTGGATTAACTTTCTAAATTAACTCCACATGAATTAACTAAACAAAGAGGACCAGTCTAAACATTGCTGACAATTAACTTCATCATAAAACTTACAAAATTGCCTTAAATTACTCTATTTGGGTTTATTGAAAATGCATTCCTTTCACACGTAAAGGTAGCGTTTCCCTTCTGCTAAGATTTAACTCTTTATGTATGTTCATCACAAACTATAAACCTTAAATGTAACAAATTATGTTATACTGTAACAGTAAACACAATTGTTTTTGGGAAGACAGACTCCTATCTAGACGTACTATTTACCAGTGGTATTTGGTCATATTGAGCTAAATACTTTTTTTTAATGAAAAGACAATAATTAATAGATTACAATTTTCATTTGGTTCCTCTACTACAAAGTCCATAATAGAGTATTGATGTATCAAGGAAAAACCAGAAACATCAAGAGCCACTATTTTGAGCCTTTCAGTTGGAGACTTGCACAAAAGCTTTTCGTTTTTTTAATTTAGCATTCAGATAACGGTGGCATGTATTTGCTAACCTTGTGTGCCTCTTGTAGGAGGCGTCACTGGGGTTGGCGTTGAGCGGGGACCAGCTACTCCAGCTCCAGAGGTCGGCGTTGGCACAAATGGTTCTGCTGTTGGGGTGACAGGTGACGTAGAAAATACAGGTTCATATTTCTTACATTTGCCTTTTATAAAAGTGTTGTATTATGAATCAAGTTTTTATTGATCTTATAGCAACGGATGCAAGTGCTGCTGGAACTGTTCAACCAGGTACAGTGAAATGCCAGTACTCTGCATGTGTTAGGAAATCAAATACACACATTCACACATGTATGTTTTTGCAGTAGCTGTATAAATCATATGGGAGGAAAGGGAAGCAGCATTTCCACTTACAGTATATTTTGCAATTGTGCTGTAGCTCTGGGTTACTGCACCGCAATATGCCATCATTTATTAACTCTACATTTTTTTCATCCATTTCTTGCCCACACATGTTTGTATTGCTAGTGCTAGCAGCTAATGACCACCTCTGGCTTACAGCCTCCCAGCTGTGGCAGTATTGCATTCTCCCTCACAGCTTCTGCCTCTTTTAGGCTTTCTAACTCACGCTTTTTTATGGCACAATGGATGACACGTTGCCATGTTGTCTTTTGGCAGAGCCCACGCCTACTGTCGCAGAGGTTCTGCAGCCCAGTAAGACTCGCTGTTTGCATGAAACCTGTGTCTCTAAAATAAAATCTGTGGTATTTATATCTAATTTATTTATTTTTCTCTCTGATAAAGAATAGGATATTCCAATGAGTATTTGTGAATATATTTTCCTAAATAGACACTTTAGAATCTTTAGTTTTGCAGGTCACTGTTTTAATCAGCATTCAGGTGTATCTTTATAATTACATAATCAAATCTTAAGAGCACAATTTGTAAGTGTAGCCACATCACTATATAACCTGTTGGTATATTTGGTTAATGGTTCATTCTTAATGTACATTTCCCCTCAAATAAAGGTATTCTGATTCTGATTCTGAATTGGTTTCTCAGCAGCCTCCACTGGCATATATATTTTTTTATTATATATGTAATCAAACCAAACTGACAAGATTATTGAAATGTTGTTTTGTAAAACACAATTTTACTGATTAATTGTTCTTCTTTTTTTGCACTTCTTACTGGTGTGGTGGCTGTGTGAAAACAGGCGGTGGGTTTAAAACAATTGCATATTTTTAATTCACTTCTGAATCTGTTTTATCTTGTTTTAATCCTTGTTTTTATTCCTGGATGTTTTACAGTTTCTGGTGGTATTCTTCAGCCCAGTGGTAAGTGGTTCTGCATATTGTTTCTTAAACATTCATTTAGAGTAAATACAAACATTAGATGGTTAACTGGTGAACCATTGTTTTTGTTTTATTTCACAGCTGGCACAAGTCTTGGTATGTCAACACTCTCATATTGAAACTACACCAAACAATATGCAACAATATATTATTTTCTGTTCTATTCAGACATTAGATTTTTGACTCCCACCTTTTGTATTTGTTTGTCACAGGTGGAGCAGGTGTTGCAGCACCCTCTGGTGGTAAGAGTGCACAGATCATGAGCCATTTACACTTTTACATTATCATGTTGGAGTTGTATGAAATATAGTGTTTTGTTCCGAATTTATTTATTTGAAAGAGATTGCTCTCTTTTTGTCTGTTAACATGTGTAACATTCACTAACTGAAACCTCTGCTTGTGTTTTAGTTGGTCCAACTGCCCAAGGCCAGCCTGGTAAGTGTAAACAACCTCTGTTTGGGTCTGAGATTGACTGAAATGTAACAAATATAAGAGTTAGGTCCCGATATGATACCACACCGACCTCAAAGTTCACCTGCTCATGTTACTTTCATACTTCAATAACAGCTGAATTATTTTATCTAATCAAATATTTAAACAAATACATTATTATGTTAAAAATGTGGGTACAAATCTATTTTCTTATAGCAATCAAAATCATATAGCTACAGTTGAGTCTTAAAAATATCAGATATTATCTAAACCGTTTTTTAGTATTAAAACGTTATGCACAAGGTTTGAATTTGTATTTTTGGTGTTCTATATATTTATTTCCTTGTTGGCTTTTTAAACTATTTGCTGCCGATATGACATAATATCGGACATGTGGGCTGGCTTTACACCCACGGCCTCAATTATTATTATTATTATTATTATTTTAATGCTACGGACTCAGAATCAGCACTACTCTAACAGGGCTGAAACGGAGGGATATGAGGCATGGCTAGTATGGGTGATCTGTTTGGTATTTTGAGCAAAACATTTCATAGACATGTTTTTTATAAATGTTTATATATCTGAGACCTATAATACATGCCTAACAATTGTTCAATAGGAGACCTTTAACGTATACATCTATTTTCTCTTTTAAGTTGCAACCGGAGTTCAACATCCTAGCCAATATTTAAAATGTAATTGGTTCAATAACTCCATGTTGTAATCAGCACTCAAGCTGTATTTTAGTATTGAAAGTTAACGTGATACGATTCATCCTTGTGGCCAAATGATGGCGACATATACAGATTAAACAGCCCTGTCCACACTTGTCTTGGATGTAGTCAGTGAATTTAATCATTTTAAACACTGCTGTTTTCAGGTGTCGGTGTTGGCACAAGTGGCAAAGCACCTAAACCGTACCTACCGGGTAAATATGGCTAATAAATAATTCATCAGAATTTATTTTTGCAATATTGCTGCATTTCTCTATTTTGCCTGCTTTACAATCAACATAAATCAATAGTTCATATGCCGTTAGTAGATCCTGACTATGTGGTATTACTATAAAAAATAAATGCCTCTACTGTATGTAGCTGCAACACAATAAGATGACATTGTTTGATTGAAGATTATTTGTTAAGTTATGCATGCCTTATTACAAGTGTTAATGATAATGTAATTAAGTAGATCATTATGACTTTATATATAATTTAGAATCAGTAATATTTGTGTTTATCAATTTGACACTGCTTAAGTTTGTATTGTGTAATAATTCTCATGTTTCCTTTCATTATTATAATGTTTGTATTATTGTTTTACTCATTCGAAATGAATCTAATCAAATCTAAATCTAAAATGATAATGTTGTCATTTAAGAATGAAAACATCCTAATAATGTTATCAATACACCTTTTATGATTATATTATATGTTACAGATCCTACTTTCACTCACTGTATTTATCTTACTGTGCACATTCTGTCTGGACAGTTAATGACTTAACTCGGATCGATTAAAAGCGGCAGTTAATATATTACTAAAAGCTGCATCAGGTCTTTCTCTGCCCAATTACACCGCCAAAAGACTGAAGAGTCATCACTTTTATCCCTCTGTGGGTTTGCAGTAATTTCTGCCTTTCTGCACTATTTTACCTGTGATGGACTTGAGACCAAATGCAAAATGATTTTTCTGCATTACTTTTAGTCCAAATCTTGTTGTCCCTGAGAGGGAAACTTAGTTGGCTCCATATAAGACTATAACACAAACTAGAAACATTGAACGCTAATGATAAAACATTCAGTATTGGGTGAACATACATTTACCTACCTGAGTTTACAATTCAATATCCAGTTACATGTTTAATTCATCTCTGTTTAAGTGTTAACATTTTTTAATCATTTTAGAAACAAATCCCTGAGCTCACAAATGTGTGTAGTGTTTTTAACTATTCATGGAGGTGGGGTAGGTAAGTTTGTGAAACCGGCTCGAGATACACTTTTTGTTATATTTCATGGAGTGCTCTTAACATCCCGATAGCAATGAATATCTGAGGTGCTTTGACAAAAAATCCATTACAAAATGTAATCTGTGGAAGTCGGAGTACTGTAAAAAGCACGACCAATCATTTTAGCCGGCCCGGCTAAAATAACTGGATGGCCTACCTGCCTGTCAGCCTTCCATCTGTGCACAAACTTATCTCCTGCCCTCATTGGTCATGTGCACGTTTGTGCTGGAGGAGGGGCTCTGTAAGGAAGTGACAGATTTTTTCCGGCTGTGTATTTTCAAATTCTAGCGCACTCGAGCTGGTTTCTCCAAAATGACCTACCCCACCTTTAACTAGTCATTGAATCTAATCTAACAGCAATTGTTCAATCTTCTGACTTTACCCCTCCAATCTTCTAACACATTTGCTCCATCGGTTCAGTTGCAGGTGTTGGTCAAGCCGGAGGTGGATATCCTTATTGGGGAAACTATGGAGGCAAGTTCTTTTTTAATTATACAAACATTTACAGGCTTGGATTAAAATGTGGCTACTTTAACTTCTATTATTTTTGCTTTGCAGTTCCTTATGGTGCTGGTACCGGAGCAGCCACTCTGCCTGGAGCAAGGCCTTTGAATCCTCCAGGTATGTAGGAGACATTTCACAAACATCTCCATCTAGTTATATCACATATTTATGTTTTGGCATTTTGCTTGTTAAGGCTCAGACATTGTTTTGTTGTGCTTGTTGTAGCTGTTGGCGGAGCAGGAGGAGCAGGGATCCCACTGGCAGCAGGAGGCTATCAAGGTCAGAACCCATAAACATATTTATTTCAGGTGTTAAAACATGCTTTTTCGGTGAACCCTACAAACATCGACAAAAGTGTCAGTTTAGGGACACATGGATTCTTTAAATGTGGTTTGTATTAGGTATTTATTCAGAGTCAACATATTCCCTACAGTAGATGCATAGTTCGGCACGTTCCCATGTAAAGAACATCATTTAGCATGGGCCTGTCTGTTTCTCCAAGCTCTTGAAAAAAAATCCAGATTATTCCTTTAATTTGGATTCATAAAACACAATTTCGTCCTTATTCAATTTATAGGGCTTAAATTATAACCTCTTTTTTTAGCATGTTTTTTTTTATTATTAACATTTCTCCGATGAGCCCGTCCCTGACATAAACTGGAAGAGGTGAGTTGAGCCACCAGAAAATAATGCTACTTTTCTCTGTCGTCACGATTCAGGGGGATACAGGCCATATCAACATGGTTATGGCCAGGGTATGTATGAGAGGAGAGGAGGCCGACAGCACTTTTACACATGTCCCTCCAATAAAAACAAAAACATAAACAAACTAAAACGTTCTGCTCGGTGCTCAAAGTGACAGTTGGTCAGGAGATGGCATCACATCCCACTTCCTGTGCAGGAAACTGACCGACATGCTGATAAGTTTCTGTAGGGGGGGGGGGGGGGGGGAACTTTGATGAAGAAAATCCTCTGGTGTTGGCGGCAGTAATTACAGTGGTTGAAGCCAGTTTACAATCCTGTGCCAGCGAGGTTAACGTAATCAAATCTAAGCCAGTTCTCTTTGTCTTGTGACAGGTGGGCTACAGTATCCCGCTGCAGGTGGACTGGGAGGTGCTGGAGGTGGAGCTAAACCACCCAAACCAGGTAGAGTAACAGGCCTGTAACTGTTAAAGCAAACATCATTTAAATGTCAAATAGCTTGGAAAAGTGGAGCCGATGTAGGCATATACTGTATGAGGTTCATATGTGTTCATACTCAATATGCCACCCTGCTTCCTCCTTCTCAGTAATACTCAGTAATAGTAAATTAGTTAAAGTAGGATTTATTTCTTTAGGACTTGGGTGATTATCAAATACTGTTTTCTTTCCTTTGATTGTGACAAAGCTCCTGCTGAAGAAATTAGATTAAACGTTTTACTGCATTAAAATCAATCCGGTATGAACATAATCTATTCAGTGTTTTTTTGGAGAAACTGATGAGTTCCAAGAAAAATGCATGTGTTAGTGAATACATAAAAGCTGCCATGTTAGTTATATTTCCCTTTTTAAAATTATAATAAGAGGACAATCCCCTTGAGATGCACCATCTCGTCCTCAGGCAAAACACATGAAGTTAACAAACATTTATGCAGACTGTAGATAATAAATTAGGCAATCAAAATTGTAACATCAACAAGGGCTTGAGAACATACAGGGGATCCTTTTTTTCATCCCAAACCACACCAATATAACAAATAATGCACACAATTAAAAAGTAGTGCACTGTATATGAAGATAAATAAAATCAAAAACAAGAGTAGGCTTAGTATAAACAAGCAAATAACTCTGCTCCCTGCAGTGTTACAGTGCCGTTAGGAGTTTGTAAATGAAGCAAGTCAACAACATAACATTTCCTGATGGGGACTGATTACTGTTAGTGAAGCTGTGTGCAACATCAAAGTGTGACTGTTGGAACATAACACAAACCCCCGGAGAATTGCACTGTAATAGCAAAACTCTGCCAGAGGACGTTTGGATGATGTTGTTGCTGCAACCTCAGCTGAGCCACTGGCTTCACCTCAGGGGGACAAACAACAACAGATATAGGAACCAAACAAATATAACAGGTCATACTCACTGTTAAATCCTAAGAATGGACTCATTATTGAGATTTGTTGGTCTTCTTTTCAGGCTACGGTCATCTTGGAGGTGGCGGTTTTTATCAGCCAGGTGAGGAAAAACCATATGTTTGTTTACTATCTTATGCTAGGACGCAGTATTGGGGCCTTTATGGATCAAAGTAAATAAATGATGGAGCTGGAATATATCCAAGAGAAAACTCAAACTATGGTGTTTGAAATTGGACTTGTCTCTTCAATGTTTGCATGCTTATGATAATGTTATTTTCCATATTTCTGAATCCAAATGCACAGTAAAATAACATTAAGTCCTCCGCTGCAGGCATTAAACAGAGCCTGTGGTATGATGACGTGGATCCAACTTCAACGGTTTTTATTTTTCATGTACAATGGTCCTCATACGCCGTTTTTAGGTACTATCTTATTTTACTGTTTTTTAATCATCAACAAAAAACAATAGTGGCTAATATGGGACACATTTCAAATCAGCTGTCCACCACACTCTCCACGCTTTGTGCAGAGTAGCCTCTGGTCCTCTCCTCCTCCTCTGGTCACCAGTGAGGGATGAGTGTAATCTCACAGCAGCAGCTCCTCTCTCGGCCTCACAGACCCCGACCAGGCTGCTCTTTAAAACCCATTCCCCTAATCCCCCTCCCAAAGGCCAGAGAGATACACGTCTGTGTGAAATGCTTCCACAGATGGTTTAATAACTTTTCTTGTTCGCCAATAGCTTTTTCCAACAGAAGGGTTTGCCAAATAATGAATAATAATTGGCTTCTATAAAAATATATCAAGATATCAAACTCACAGTACATACTGTCCAGCATGTGAACAGATAGACCTCGAAGGGGGCTCAGTCACCTAGAGTTGGGCCTCCACGAATCCTTTTTTTTGGTTTTTAAATAAATACATGAATTCCTATTCGGAACAGCCTGCCCTGCCAAACAGACACCAGGCAATTATTGATTGAAATGATTATAAACAATATATTCATAAAAACAATAATATAAATGACTAACGTCTTGACGTCCCTAAAACTGAATGTGTCACTCAAAGTTGTTACTAGGTAGTTTTTTCACAACTTGCATGATCATATCACAACAGTTTGACTATCAAAGTTAATGATTATATTGTATGATGAATATTGTCGGTTACCAATAGGATAGGATGTTATTTTTCTGTCTATGCCTCTTCTCCATGGTACACTAAGTAAAGCTTTTTAATGTTACAGGTGCAGTTCCTGTGGCTCCTGTGGTCCCTGGTTATGGAGGAGGTTACCCCCAACAGTACTACCAAAGTATGACAACTGCTCTCTCTGCATGTCTGTGTCTGTGCACGATGTAAATGTAAGATAGGTGTTAAACAGCGTGCTGTGCAGTAACCTGCAGGTTATAAATCAGTGGAAAGGACCCAACAGATGACATAATAGGAACATTTATCTTAATAGGAGGGGGCAAGAGAAGAAGCCAGCTTACCATTTTTTCTTCAGTATAGATACAGAAAGGTTCATTTGTATGTTGTTTCTGTCATTATTGTTTTTCACTGCTACTTAAAGTCAAACATATACCAGAATATGCTGGCCAAACTTCTTCCCGTAGAAGAGGATTTAGTGCGCAGTAGTTTTTAACTTTTCATCATTGTTTCTGGATGAAAAGGTGGATTAATGCGCAACTGCCATCAGGGAAGGTAACACAGCTGGATGGATGAAAGAACAGGAACACTGACTCATCGTTTTCCCCTTTAGAGCTGAGGGCATTTAGAAAGGGAGAGGAGAACCAAAGCAGAATGACCACTCTTATGGTTATTGCTCAATAGCCCTGGATGTGGACAATGTATCTTTTCTCCCTCCCTTTAATCTGGACAATTTAAACACAATGCAACTACAACTTCTGCTCATATCCACTATGGGGGTTTCCATGGAATCTCGCATAAGAAAACAAGAATTATTACCGTTTTACTAGTGGACGTACAGTAGAGAGCATGCAATCTCAATTAAATCTCTGATCAAATTTAGAATAGAAAATCTGAATGTTAGTCACAAAATTAAAACATTTGATCATATAGACGCATGGTTTGAATGACATACTATTATTATAGAAAATATTCATATTACTTGTATTTATTTACCTCGTGAAGGCAGAAAGGGCGGGTTTAACTTTTAACATAATTTCATTTCTAATATCTATCACTCGTTTTTTTACACACATGGGAGGCTGAGTTTACCTCAGGGTATTACATTGTACACATTAATGACAACCTGCCCTTTTCTTTTCTGAGAACCTAATTACACAAAGATTAATTGGATTACTACTGACAGTAGAGCAAATTGAAATGTTAATGATGTTTGTAGTCTTCTTCCCATTTTGCAAAACACATCAGAAGAAAATTGGTTGGTGTCAGAGCTCACTTTATTCAAATTCCAGCAGCTTAATAGGCAAAACCTTAAGCACCTTCTCTCTTGTTAGCTTTAATTTATTTTAAATACAAAACACAGACAGGAGAACACATTGTCTGTACACACTGGTTACTTGAATACACTGAGAGCGTCTCTGGATCAGACGTGCCTCTCATGTGATATTATACTAATGTCAAGTCTCCTCACCACATCCTGGCCGGGACACATAAATCATCCACTGTGACCGATCCATAGTGGTTATATATCAGCGTTAGTCTTATGGCACCATGTTTTATCTCATTTGTCTTTGATTTTGTTTAGATGGATATGTGCCGGCCCCACTGACTCCTCAACAAGGTACAAACCCCCTCCTCACATCTCAGCATTCACACACATCTCCACACCAGGAAGCAATAAGAAAAGATAAAGCTTTATAATAAATATCAAGTCTCTCTGCTCCTGGTCAAATTGTTTGGAAAGTGTTTCAGTGATTCCGTGTGTGCTATCGGTGCAGATGGCACGGCACAGTGTGATGATAATCTGCATTTTCCTGAACATCAGAGATTACGGATTATTTCAAGGAGAACACGTCTGGTTTCTTTCAGTCTATAGTTTGATCTCTGAATGAATGAGTGAAATTAGATTACTTTGGATTCAACAGTTTCCTCCCACAGTCTGTTTCATGCATGTCAGTTTCTCAGCAACTCTTGCCGGCTCATGATTAACTACAGCCCCCCACGACCTTCCATACAATGAGTGGTTTTATGTCATTGCCTCTTTGGTATTGTTCATATAAATAAACAAGTTTGTTTATAATTTTATTACCAAGAAATCCAATCATTGGAATTGTAAATCAAGGATAAAGTATGATACACAGTTAAGTTGTCCTGTTGCCAAATGAATAAAGGATATCATTATATAAATGTACAGACATTACATTATGGTCTAACTCATCTGTGTAATAATAGATGTCACATGGATGATGCGTGTGTTGCTACGTGAACACTCAGTTAACACTGATGTAATTTTCTGTAGGCCAGTGATGTTTACAGTCTGGTTTGTTTTTGTAAAAATCATAAATCACAATGCATTCTTATATCTTAGGACAGCCCTTCCCTTTACACACCATCCACATCACTCATTGTATTTCAGTCTAGAGTTATACATATTCCCAAACATTTAACAACATCATCTTAGTTCAAATTATACTAGTTTTCTTTGTTGAGGTTGTGAGGTGGATCATACGTGTTTATAGTAAAGTCCAACTACTATTTCCAAGGCTAAAATAAAATTCCACACATTGACTGTGGTCTGGCGGATATAAAATAAACTGTATACAAATTCCTAAACTGGCAGGTGTTTTCCTCCTTCTGGTTGGTTGGTACAGAATAGTAGCTGTATGGATGCTGTGGTCACACATTTATCAACCTAAACTTCACTCAGACATTACAGCAGAGAAACAAGACTTTTTGGGAAACATGTAAAGGCATTAAAACATTTGTTTAGCATTGTTATTCAAAGTAAATTAGTAATTTGGTTGTCCTTTTTTCTGCAGCCAAAGCAGCGAAGTACGGCCCATTGCAGGGCTTCCTTGGTGCAGGAAGAGGGGGAGTTGGAGGAGGAGGAGGAGTCTACAGAGGTAAACACTTTTACCAACTTCAGTCAGCTTAACAACTACAACGACAGCCATTAAAGTTAAAACTAATATTATCAATGGCAAAGCAGGGAGGGGGGTAATATTCCTAGAAAAAATCCTCCAAATTTACCAGAAAGAAAAACTTGAAGCAGTGCACACATTTGTAAGGATAATTTGTCGGTTGAGGTTGATGTTTTCTACCAAATGACTTTATAATTTCAGGAAAAACCAAGGATTTTATTTCTTCTGTAAATCTCCATCGGCTCTGTAATTCAAAAACTATTTTAAAAATACAATGACCCTATTACATCGTCCTCAACGGCAGATGCCGTTGTAGCCTGCTACATAAAAAAGCTGATGTGTGTGTGAATGTCTCTGGGGTATTCTTAGAAGAGATTAAAGTATAATCCTGATGTTTTTGCTGCAGGTGGCGTTGCGGGATGCCAGGGCAAATTCTGTGGGAGGAGGAAGTAGAGCTCACCAGTGTGACCTCAACAAACCACGGTGCTACTGCATGATCTAGAATGTACATTTTATATGCAAAGAAACCCCATTAAGAAAACATGTATAGATGTTTTTTTGTTTTGTTTTTTGTTTGTTTTTTGATACAAAAAACCCACCGACCCAGAATTTTGTACACGCTCTGATGTGACGCTTGTTATTGATAGTGCCTTTAATCAATAATGTGTCCAAGGTAACCAGCTTTAATCCCCCGTATTGAACCAGCCTACTTAAAATACAAAGAGTATGTTTGTGTCAGCACGTGTTGTTCTTGTGTTTGAATGTGTGTGTGGTTTGTATTGTTGTGTGAAAGACTGGCTGAACCATCGGCTGCAATTTTGACCTATGAATGATTTCGGTTTTAATTCTGAAGCAAGGTGAACTGTCCTCAGTGTTGCAGTCTCACCTCGCTGCGTCGTCTCTCTGACATGTCAGATGGGTCGGGTTGGTCTTAGCTCGTCCAAAAAATGTATGAAATCTGGCCAATCTCAGCCTGCGGGGCCTGCGGGGTGTCGAGCAGCGGGCATTGGCAGCCCATCTGCTCTGTAACTTTGCTGATTCTAGTTGCTACACAGTTCAGTTTTCTCAGCATTTCTAATGTTGCCAAACTTGTGATGCAGTTGGTGCTCTGAGGAGCGACATGCCGCTGAAAATCAAAAGATCCATTACAGGATGTTTAAAAACCTTAGGATAAAACGGCGAGGCCTTTTAGTTCCAGGTATATTAAAATGTAACGCAGAGACTGCTCTCACATGTGCATTATGTATGTGTCAATGTTTCACGCTCTAGTCTGCTTTACATGTTTAGTGTCATTGCAGCAGTTATTTACATTTATATTATGTTCAAGATGTGTTTGCTTTTACTCATAGCTTTATTTTGTGTGTACATAAAACACATGTATTCACTGTTTTGAATTGTAATACAGAATACGACTTTGTTTAACAGGAGAGCCAAAGTGTTTTTGTGAGGCTTAAGCTCTCATTGTTCTTCATTTACTTGAGCTGCTTTAAAAAAGGCTTACTGTCCAAAGGTTAATGAACGCCATTGCCCAGTGACTCCATCTCTTCCTGTAATCGTGTACTGTATTTTGTACTAATCTGATATTTGCTGGCTTGGGTTCCTTCACTCGGTGCTGTGTAAGAACTGTCTTTGAGCCTCGCTGGGTCAGACTTTGTCTTATGTGCCTGGGGATACTCTTCATCTTTATTTAAAACTGTTTTCATAAGGAGGAACAGTGTGGTTTTGCACTTTTTATATTTCCACAACACACTTGTGAGTTATTCCCAGAATCCAGCATTGAATTTGCTTCCTTAAGTAACATAATAAAATGTGTTAAAATACCTGTTGTTTATATTATTCTCTTCTGTATGAGTACATTCCTCAGAAACAGTGGTTTGTCCTGAGTGCTGATTGTAAGGGAAACCTCTGCTTCAATGGAGAGTCAGGACTCAGAGAGACACGGGACGAGCAGGAGTTCTGATGTCAAACACTGGTAGTTTATTACAAGCATCGGCCGGAGAATTCATATCACAAGTCACAGCAGCAAAAGGTTCTGACTGCACGGGTGGGTTGTCATGTCAATTCTCATCAGCCTATCTCTTGATAGACCTTTTAAACTAGTTTACAGAGAGCTAATCAGCATATTGGGGGAAGGTATACGTGAACACCTGGAGACACTGAATCACTTATCAGACTCTATGGCTCTTGTGACCGAGAGTTGACCGGTCATAAAATTGATAATGTCAGCAATAGCTGAGACTTCCCATTCCTTAAGACAGATAACAGACTTAGGCTTCGTCGTAAAGGTCAACAGGCAGAAAGGTTAAATATCTAGGAGTAAAGACAACATTATTCCCTCACAGCCTTCATCATCAACTGATTCACCTGCCAGTAATGCTCCAAAACACAATGATGGACCACATCACAGGTAAATGTGCACTGTTGAGACATGAGGTAGTAATTCCACAGTGTCACACTCAGAGACTAGACCTTGTCTGACACCATGTCGTGATAGGAGGAGGTTGTGTGTTGAGGATAATGCAGCGTCAAGACAGTAATGGGCGGTAAATGTTGAAACTTTGCAGCCATAATTGTGGAGCAATGAGTGTAATTTTCCGCTGTAAGTGGCATGTAGCTTACATTAGATATGATATAGCACTGCCTATACTTACTTACTCATAGTCAGCACGAGACAGCGTATACTCAGTTTTACTAAGTTAAGATGGGATCAGTAAGTTTTGCAGAATAATTTTAACTCTACTAAATTGGCAATAGTATAGACTATACGTATAACTTTACATTCTATAACAGACTGCTATCCTGTATTTCAATTAAATTACCTTATAATACAATTTACAGTTGCATTCTCAATTAGATTTGAAGGTACATGTATTTGCTCTCAGATTATGGTAGCAGTTTTTGTGCAAAAATGCAACAAAAAAACTTGTTTACATTTAATAAAACATCATGGTTTTGGTTTCAAATGAATAGATCTGTTACTGATTTAAGGTACGGACATATTTAACCTCTTAAGCCCTGAGCCTGTTTTTCCAACACACTCTCACTCCCTAAGCGTCCAGGAGTGACGTTTGGTCAGTGTCCGTGGCGTGCAGTTGTGACGCTCCTAGGCTCCTTCAGCGTCATAAAGGGACGCAAATAGCTTTCAACTGATTGCAATGTATTCCCATCTGCGGCGGGGTTTGACGCTCATGGAAGCACGGCATTCGTTTGTGTCGGCTGCCCTTAAAGGCAATGTGAGCGTCCATTCCCATTGGATAACGGAGAATTGTACACCCGGAAGTAAGTATTCCTCTTACTGTCGATTGATTTTACAGTGATATCTGCACTACTCATCGACTAAAAAACACCAGATTATCCTTGTTAATTACACAACATTGATTGGTTTAAATTGTGTGCAATGCTTTTGTATTTTTCCTCTTCGATTTGGAGAAACAAATATTTTTTCGGAAGTAAAGGATGGCAGAAGACACTACACTACCCAGAATCCCCAGCTATCGTTTGGACAAACCCCGTTTTTTTTCACCATTCATTCCAATGGCTGGCGTCTGTCACGTGATCTTCAAATTTCTCCCTGCAGAAAAAGAAAACATGGCCGAACTTCGTTTTATTCTCGGTGGAAAATGTCTATTTTAAAGTTAGTTTGGTCATTAAAATGCGTTTTGATGTCATTTGAGTTGTTATTTCAGATTATGTGTGCAGTGGATGTACATGATCTTTAGTTTTCTAGTTATTACGAAGATTACTTCAGGAAATCGCGACGTTTTCATTGTTACCAAGGTGGTTGCTAGGGACGCTGTTATCGATATTATTTCTGTTATGTTGTGTAACTGTTTAATGGTGTTATCTTTATTGCTACCCCCTTCCCCGTCAATGTATAGTGTTGGTCCACAGCGCAAACATATTAGTTTAACAAAATCCGCATCTAAAGATAGCCTACGTTATTTTCCCCTGTGCAATTCCAGTCTCACATCTCACAGCACATCGTCATTAACAAATACTGGAAACAGACCGAAAACATTTAAAAAAAGTCATCACATAACGGCATTGTAATACACGGTTCGGCTGCATTAAATATCTGCCGTAGTTCTGTATTTATAGAGCCCTGATGAGAAGACTTCTAGACAAACATGAGGAACTGAAAACGTGACGTGGATCATAAATATATCAGCCATGAAACAACATCTTACATTTCTTTTCACACAATACGTCTCCTTGCAGTATCAACACTAATTCGGCTGACTTTTATATTTGATCCAATTGTTAGATAGGCTGTATTTACACCATAAAGGGACACCTAGTGGTTAAAGCATGTTATTGAATTTCATTATTTTTATTATTAGGATCCCTATAAAGTATATTCATTACTCGTTATTCTCTACTAATAGTTAATTAAAGACTGTATGTAATTACTATTTTGCACATCCCTTTCAAGATTTGCTAAGGTTTATTGACATATCATATAGGCCTACACAACTATGGTGTAGTTCTGCATCGAATTAAAAACTTGGGTTGCAGGTTCCTCAATAGTGCATTACAAGACATCTATCAATATTTGTGCATACCTCCAGCAATGTTAAAGCACTTATTTTAACTGGTATTATACTCTTATAAGATGGATGTAGATATTTAATCTCCGGCCTTGTCAGGTATTGAACAATCAATAAAGAACACAGAATTTGTGTGATCATACTAAATGATTTACAAATATGCTGATGTAACGCAAATGTTCCAACTTGGGATCAATAAAGTATATCTTATCTTAAGCTGATCGATGGCTACTGCCATATTTGCTAAATTTGCCTCTGAACCTTGACAAGTGCATGTTTCAGGCTTATCAATTAACAACAGGGGTCATAAACATAAGACCAGCTGTTAAATAAAGCTCGTCTGACCTTAGCTGGCATGTGTGTATATATATATTAATGCTGCCCATTATGGGCACAAGCAATTTTCACCCATTTATTAATTATATGTTTTACATTTGAGTGTTTCCTATCCCCTAAACCTCCAGGGATGTACACAGTTTAATACTGGCAACTTCTTATTATGGGAAATACGAAAACGTCTTTTAAAACTACAACTCCCAGTAGAGACGTGCCATAGATAGAGAACATGTTGCGAAACAGAATAGCCAGCATGTGTAGTTCTGGGGACGGGGTGGAGGAGGGGGGGACGCGGTGGACCCGTTCAAATCCAGTTTTGGACAGTCTGCCGTGGTTCCATCCCATTTCAAGTGCTGTTCGAGGCTTGGCGTAACCCTCAGAGCACACTCTCCAATCACAGAGCTTGAGGACTATCACGGGGTCTGTCAAACAGAGCACATGGTGTAGTCCAAACGATAGCTGGGGATTCTGGGTAGTGTAAAAATACAAAAGCATTGCACACAATTTAAACCAATCAATGTTGTGTAATTAACAAGGATAATCTGGTGTTTTTTAGTCGATGAGTAGTGCAGATATCACTGTAAAATCAATCGACAGTAAGAAGAATACTTACTTCCGGGTGTACAATTCTCCGTTATCCAATGGGAATGGACGCTCACGTTGCTTTTAAGGGCAGCCGACACAAACGAATGCCGTGCTTCCATGAGCGTCAAATCCCGCCGCAGATGGGAATACATTGCAATCAGTTGAAAGCTATTTGCTTCCCTTTATGACACTGAATGAGCCTAGTGTAAAGGAGGGGGGAGGGGTAATAATTTAAGGAGAGGGAAAGGGTTCTTTTAAATCAGGTGGAGAGCAAAACTGGGCAATCAAGGAGCCAACTACTAAGTTTAAAACACAATAATTTATTCAGTAGAACATAACATTTTTACTAAGAAAACTATAATCAGAGCTGTCTAAAATATAATCTCAGTAAAAAGATAGTCTAAAACTATGTTAAAATACAATTAAACGTAGTTAAAACAATACAAAGAATTCAAATGTTAAAAGGGTTAAAAGTATTTTCTCAAAACCAGTCTTTCCAGGGCTGTAAAGGTGCTCCGTCGACCCTCTCTCGGACTGCCGTGTCTTTTAATCCCTTTGTTGCATGTGCCTCTGCTCCTGGTGCGTTCTGCTTCTGCCTCTCTCAGTTTCCGTCTCTGCTCCTGGTGCGCTCTGCCTCTGCTGCCCTTCTCCTTCCCTTTATAGGCGTGTAAATTGGCTCCAGGTGTGGTCACTCATTGTCAATCAACATGGCAAGGCCAATCCAAACCTTTCAAAATAAAAGCATGCAGCAGGAAGTTAAAACCAGTTAAAAAGGCAAACACATTTCAGAGTAAAATCACACAATACAAATGTATAAAACACACTACACTTAAAGCCATGCAATAATGAATAATTCAAATACATTGCCATGTGACGTCCTCCCACTCTTTAATGTTGCCAGTCCCTGCAACCATTAGTCTCTGTAACGCACCGGTGGTTGACCAAGATTAGTCCGTGTGGAGCGTCGTGGGTCATTTGCTTGTTCTACTTCTGGAGGTAGTACAGCTACTGCAGCAGGTAGGAACCCATAGAACATTGGTTCTGGCAGTCTCTGAAACTCTGTGGCAGGTTCTTTGACAGGAGAGAGAACATCTGCTGGGGGAGCTGTACACACTTTTAGAGCATTTCTATGCAAGGTTTGTTCACGGCCCCCAGTCTCTGGCTGAACCCTATACACCACCCCAGTGTTTCCCACCTGTTCCAAAATCACATAAGGTTTAGAATCCCACCATGTACACAATTTACCTCTTCCCGTTCTGTTCCTGTCACGCACCCACACTCTCTCCCCAGGTAACAGTGGTAAGGCTCTAGCTCTCTTGTCATACTGTTGTTTGTGTTGGGAGGCTGCATTACCCATCTTTTGTTTAGCCCAGCTATATGCTAGTGAGAGCCTCTGTTGATGGTCCTTCACCCACCCATTAAGGTCATGCCGAGGCTGTTGATAGGCCACCCCTAATCCTACAGGTGTCTGCCAAACATCAGGAAAGATGGGGCATAACTGGTTGCACTATGTGTTGTGTTATTATATGCATGCACCAACTCAGGCAAGTACTCATGCCAGCGGTTTTGCTTCTCAGTCTCAAGGGTGCGAAGCATGTTCAGCAAGGTCTGGTTAAACCGCTCTGCACTACCATTCCCTGCAGGGTGATAAACTGTGGTGCGACTTTTGGTAATACCATAGGTCTCGCACAGCTGTTTCATTAGTGCCGAATCGAAATTTGGTCCACGATCTGAATGAAATCTGGCTGGACAACCAAATGGCTAAATTACATGCGTCCACAAAGCTTTAACAGTTGTGTGTGCTGTCTGGTCATCTGGTAGTGTACTTCATGGGTGTGCTGGTCAATCACCTTACGACACAGTTTATTTTCCTTTACTTGCAATTTCTTCCATTGTTGCAATATTTTCTGTGTTTTGCAGGACAAGGCTTGGCGTTCAGGTCCTTTGGGTGCCAGCCGGTTTTTCACATACCTCCTAACTGTCTGGATGTCGGGGTCATTACTTTGTGCCTCCTCCCAGTCACTGCTGGCGAACTCATCCTGTCCTCCAGGTGTTAACTCAATGGCTGCTGTGGTTGCAGCTGTTCCTATAACACCCTCTTCGTCTGGAGCCCTAGAAGACAAGGAGGCAACTGGGCATCTTGATAATGCGTCTGCATTAGCGTTGCTCTTACCCGAGCGAAACTTTATCTCGTAGTTGAAAGAGGCAAGTTGTGCAACCCAGCGCTGTTCTACGGCACCCAGACAAGCCGTCTGTAGATGAGCAACAGGGTTATTGTCAGTAAAAACAGTGATTTGCGCCCCAGTTAGGTAGTCCTTGAATTTCTCTGTCATTGCCCACTTCAGGGCCAACAGTTCAAGCTTGAATGAGCTGTAGTTGGCATCGTTCCGTTCAGTAGGGTGTAGGCTGCGGCTTGCATAGGCTATCACTCGCTCTTGCCCCTCTTGCACATAACTGCTCCTAAGCCTTGGTTGCTAGCATCTGTGCAGACTATAAATGGCAAGGAATAGTCTGCATATGCCAAAAGAGGTGCTTGCGTCAGTGCAGTCTTTAATGCATCAAATGCTGTTTGACACTCAGAGGACCACTGTACTTTACATGTCTGTGATTTCTTATCAGCTGGGATGCCTGTCAGTAGAGTGTTCAAGGGGCGGGCAATTTTAGCAAAACCAGCAATAAAGCGTCTGTAATAACCAGCAAGTCCTAAAAAGGCTCTTACTTGCCTTATGGTGGAGGTTACTGGCCAGTCGAGTACAGCTGTTACTTTGTTAGGGACAGGTCTTACCCCATCCTTGTCCACCAAATGGCCCAAAAACGTCACCTCGTGTTGGAGGAGCTTACATTTGTCCAGCCGTAGTTTCAATCCATACTGCCACAGCCTTTGGAAAGCCTCATCCAAATGCTGCAGGTGAGAGGAGAAATCAGGTGAGTAAATGATAATGTCATCCAAGTACACTAAAAGGGACTGTGCCAATGGACCATTTAAACACTGTTGCATCAACCGTTGGAATGTTGCAGGCGCATTACAAAGTCCAAAGGGCATTCGCTCAAACTCAAACAGGCCAAGTGGGGTGGAAAAGGCAGTTTTCTCCCGGTCTTGGGGATCCATCTCAAACTGCCAGTAGCCGCTGGCCAGGTCAAGAGTTGTGAACCACTCCGCTCGGGTCAGGTTAGTGAGAGTCTCTTCAATCCTGGGCAGAGGGAAGGCATCTTTATGGGTTACAGCATTCCATTTTCTGTAATCAACACAAAATCTCCAACTACCATCTTTTTTCTTTACCAACACTATAGGTGCTGCCCAGGGACTACAGCTCTCCTTAATCACTCCTTTTTCTAGCATTCCGGCAAG
The DNA here is from genome assembly GCF_902827115.2 of Pseudochaenichthys georgianus. Lineage (NCBI taxonomy): Eukaryota > Metazoa > Chordata > Actinopteri > Perciformes > Channichthyidae > Pseudochaenichthys > Pseudochaenichthys georgianus. The sequence goes on from NC_047515.1 coordinate 27,812,580, forward strand.
TAGAGTCTTCATTTCCTTGTACATCATAGGAGGAAGGGGTCGGTACCTCTCTCTGACAGGTGCTGCACTGCCAGTATGGATACGGTGCTGTACCAGGTCTGTCCGCCCAAAATCCTCCCCATGTGTGGCGAAAACTTTCTCCCATTTGCGCAGCATGGTGCTTAGCTCTTCCTGTTGCGGTTCGGACAGATCAGGTCTGTTGGCTAAGTCTCTCACCTCCTTTGGTAATGCCTGTTTTCCATCTGTAGTTGCGGCATCCACCAAGGTCACTTCCACGACACAGTCGTCATCAAGGGACAGGTTCAGGTCACGGGGTCCATGGACATCAGCCTCGTCTACATGGTACAGCTTTCCAAGCTTCTGGTACCGACCTATAGACAAGCTGTAGGGGTGTGGGTTGTAAACACGTACAGGGACTCTGCCATTTCTCACCACTGCCAGTGTCCTCGCCACTCCCACGTCGCTAGCATCTGGCAGTGCTTCCACCAAGGCACAGTAGTCTGCTCCTTTCGGGCCCATCCGAGCACGACCCCACACCAGCAGCTCACTCTTTGGAGGGACTACAATGTTGTGTCGGCCAGCCGGCCGCACATATCCAAGGAGCCCCTCCTCTGCCATGATGGCCTCGACGCGTCGACAGCTGGCAAAGGCATCTCTCCAAACTCTGTTGTTCAACTGTGGTGGGGGGAAAGCAGACTTTCCGGGCCATTTGAAGAGGGCATTCCAACAGGCAGTTACAACATTCATACCAATTATGAGCGGGTGTGTGCAGTGTTCATCCTTTACTATCACAACCCCCCGCCCTGGTATCTTAACACCTTCCACTTCCAACACAGCATAGCTAGTGTAAGGAATCTCAAGGCCATTGGCAGCTCTCAACTTAAAAACTACAGGGGTCTTCCCAAGCTTAGCCTGGTTGAAATGCTTCTCAAACAAACTCTGTTGCATTAATGTTACTTGAGACCCCGTATCTAGTAGTCCTTGTAGCTTTACCTCTTCAATGGATACAACAATTGTTGGACATTGCCCAATAAATGTGTCAGTGGCCCTTGATTCTTCTGGTGGATTAGCAAGCCCTGCTCCTCGGACCTCAGCAGCAGGGAATGCTAGTTTAAAGCTGACTGGGGGGCAGCTGGCATCCTACAAAACCTTGCAATGTGCCCGGACTGTTTGCATTGACAGCAGATAGGCCTACCTTGCTCATCCCAGTTGTTAGATTGAGATGTTGGTTGTCGTCGCTCTCGCCAAGGCTGAGTTGGTGGTGGGGGTACAGCAGTGACTGGTTGAAGAAGTGGTTTGATTTCCTTTATCAGCTCCTGTGCGAGTCCTTGCATCTGGGATTTCACATCATCCATGATCTCTCTCTTCAGTGTCTCTTTCCAGCCTTCTGCCTGCGGTTGGTTAGGGGGGACTTGTGAGCCACTAACCAAATGGCATGTTCCCTCTGGTTGAGATCTGCCATATTCAGCCTCGAGCAGTAGCGCTTCCTGGCGTATTGCAGCAAAGCCCTCATCAGGGTTTCGCCGGGCGTATACCTTCAGGGGCTAGAGGGCCTTCACACAGCCTGAGCAAGAGCTGGTCCCGCAGGGCATCATCGGAGGGGGCGTCACGTGGGTTATGCCGCCGCAGCCTAGGGATGCAACAACTAATCGACTTAATCGATTAAAATCGATTACCAAATTAGTTGCCAACTAATTCAGTCGTCGATTCGTTGGTGACGTCATCAGGTGCGTTTACGCGCCGTTAAACTACAACGTTATCGGTACTGGGGACATTAAAAAAATATATGTCATGTATTATTGATACAAAAACATTATATCGCAGTCTTAGTGTGGCCAGCTCGTTTCTAATATGCAAAAAGACAAACAAATGCGTCTATGATGTATTTTCGATCAGACGAGATCTCTCTCCCTGGTCTGTGTGGGAGGGGGCGGGGCAGTTTACACACACGCGGCTGCTACATGCAGCAACACACTGCGGAGATGGCGGAGAGAACGCGCTCCGAGGTGTTGTTAAACTTTACCCGTCTCGATGCTCGTTGCCAATAGTGCAATAAGAGTTTAACATGTAAGGGCGGTAACACGATCAATTTATCTAAACATTTAGCAAAAGTGCTCCACATCCAGACGGAGGAATGCACCGGGTTCCACTGTCTTTCTAGTAGCTCTGTAGCCCCGTCCACGAGCAACGTTTTCACGTCAGGTGTTCTGTATGCTAGCAGCAACACACGGAGTTAACTCCATTATACAAACATGGGTTAATGATTAGAGGAAACTGAGTTAGTTAGTTTGTTAAAGTTTCAGCTATTCTGTTTACAGTTCTGTCATCACATTATTTATTATTTGCTAAAACACTGTCGTTTCTTTTGATGTGAAATATTATTTATTTAATTTAAATGAAAAGCCATGTTCATTTTGTAAACAATTTGTTTAGTTAATTTAATAATATGTATTTTTTAATCAAGTATTCATCTTTATTGTCTTTATTGTTAGTTTCCACATGCCTAAAACAACCTCAAGCTAAATCTAAAAGTTGATGGCTAAATAAGAGCGCTTGAGAAATTGTGCAAGGCGTAATAGTCCGAATAGTCGATTAATCGTTTCATTAATCGATAGATTAATCGACTATCAAATTAGTCGTTTGTTGCAGCCCTACCGCAGCCTGCAACATAGTTCTCTCAACCTTAGAATAAAGGATGGCACTGTCTCATTTGGTTTCTGTGAAGAGCTAAATAATTGTGACCTCAACACTGGGGTAGGGGTTCTATCGCCATAAAGGGAATCTAAATAACAAAATATCTGGCGGACCTCATTCTTCTCATTGTCCTCAAGGACACTCACCTGGCGTTTAGTTTCCCCAGCAAGCGCTCCCAACACAATACCAACTTTATTAGCTTCAGCTAATTCTTGTGAGCCCAACAAACCTTGCATTTGTGCCTTCCAATCTTGGTATTTTAAGTCATCACCTGACCCATTGAATTTAGGGAGCCAAGGGGCACCGGGATACACAGGCATCATCATGGTTAAAAACTCAAATGTGCTTAAAAGCTATGCTAAAAATGGTGCTAAAACTATGATACAAGCTAGGCTCCTGATTACCACAGCTGCTCTCAAACCCAATCCTGCCGACAACGCCACTTTATGTAAAGGAGGGGGAGGGGTAATCATTTAAGGAGAGGGAAAGGGTTCTTTTAAATCAGGTGGAGAGCAAAACTGGGCAATCAAGGAGCCAACTACTAAGTTTAAAACACAATCATTTATTCAGTAGAACATAACATTTTTACTAAGAAAACTATAATCGGAGCTGTCTAAAATATAATCTCAGTAAAAAGATAGTCTAAAACTATGTTAAAATACAATTAAACGTAGTTAAAACAATACAAAGAATTCAAATGTTAAAAGGGTTAAAAGTATTTTCTCAAAACCAGTCTTTCCAGGGCTGTAAAGGTGCTCCGTCGACCCTCTCTCGGACTGCCGTGTCTTTTAATCACTTTGTTGCATGTGCCTCTGCTCCTGGTGCGTTCTGCTTCTGCTGTCTCCTTCAGTCTCAGTCCCAGTTTCCGTCTCTGCTCCTGGTGCGCTCTGCCTCTGCTGTGCCCTTCAGCCTCTCTCAGTTTCAGCCTCTGCTCCTGGTGCGCTCTGCCTCTGCTGCCCTTCTTCTTCCCTTTATAGGCGTGTAAATTGGCTCCAGGTGTGGTCAATCAACATGGCAAGGCCAATCCAAACATTTCAAAATAAAAGCATGCAGCAGGAAGTTAAAACCAGTTAAAAAGGCAAACACATTTCAGAGTAAAATCACACAATAAAAAGGTATAAAACACACTACATTTAAAGCCATGCAATAATGAATAATTAAAATACATTGCCATGTGACACTAGGAGCGTCACAACTGGACGCCACGGACACTGACCAAACGTCGCTCCTGGACGCTTAGGGAGTGAGAGTGTGTTGGTTTTTCAGGTTTCAGGCTCGAAAATGCCACTAACACAACAAAGACTATATCTTCCCTTCTAAAAGGGGTAAATTAATAATCCTTTCTCTCAAAGCAAGGTTACATCTGTGAGTTGGATGTAGAAGTGTCAGAATCAATATAGATGTTTTTATTTTAAACTAAATTCAGATGGAACACAGTAAAAACATGTAAATTCTAATGTCCGCCTAAAAAAACAACATTACTTATAGTGAAAACCACCCTTGAATGATGGGCTAGTAGACTAAAAGCTTTAGGAATCCAAACTATAACATATAATAAGTACCCTGTATCAAGATTGATGCAAAACAAGTGAAATTTGATCTTTTTAGAGAGGTTTAGAAAAATAAAGTCCAAGCCAACCTGATCTCACCAGAATGCGTGACTCCACCACGACTCCTTAACACCACAATGCGTGGTGGAGTCACGAACTTTGTTACATTTGCGTGTCGGCACCACGCAAACAACCCCAATGTAAAGTGAATGAGGCTCCTTTGTCGTGGTGCACACACGCATTTCTACAACGTGCATTGTGTGTAATGCAACTGTTAATTTTATTAAATTAGTTTGTTTTTAAGGAAGGCCAGAGCTTCAGCTGTGTCAAATAGATTGTTCCCTTTAGTTAACGTTATTTAAAAGATAATGATCATGTCCCCTGTATTGTATTACGAGCGTCCATTCCCATTGGATAACGGAGAATTTTACACCCGGAAGTAAGTAGCCTATTCTCCTTACTGTCGATTGGTTTTACAGTGATATCTGCACTACTCATCGACTAAAAAACACCAAATTGTCCTTGTTAATTACACAACATTGATTGGTTTGAATTGTGTGCAATGCTTTTGTATTTTCCCCCTTCAATTCGGAGAAACAAATATTTTTTCGGAGTTTTTGGACGGCAGAAGACACTACACTACCCAGAATCCTCAGCTATCGTTTGGGACTACACCATGAACCCCGTGATCAGTCCTCAAGCTCTGTGATTGGTTGACCTCCAACTGCATTCCATATGAAAAAAAAGGTTTCGTAAAAGAGAAAATCATACTTTATTCAGCAGTGCTTGCTTTACTCTTTGAAAGTCATCACATGAATGCATTGTAATAAATGGTTTGGCTGCATTAAATATTACACATCTGTCTTAGTTCTTTCTTTATCTACAGAGATCGGGCATCAGAATACACCGGAAACTATTCTTTTACCGTTCTGTTTTAATTTCACAATAAAGTTAGTAGTAATATTTTGTTTTGATATTATTGTTTTTTATTAACTACTAGACGACTGGGTCATGTTAAGACCATCTTTTTTTGGTTGCTATGGGTTTTTTCCATCGCTTTTGTGTTACAAATATCAAAACAATAACAAAATAATATTCGTCGTAAACTAAACCGGAAACAGCAGTATATTTTATTTTGTTAACACTGTAAACTTGACAGCCTTTTAACCTATGCTTTTAACCCAAACCACCTACTGGTTAAAGCACGTTATTACACGTTTAGAGTAATTGCAATGCAGGAAGATTGTGTTGCTTTTTAATGACTGTTTAAAATGCCTTTTTCTTAATGTCTTTCATTTTTGTAACGCACTTTTGAATGTGTTATATTTTATGAAAACATTCAAATATTAAGAGTACATACAAAATAGTGGGAAAGTAGAAGGTCAATTATATAAATATAGAATAGAAAATATCAAGAAGATACTCAAATGATATCTAGAGTAAAACAGTTTAGTGCCTGATAGGAGGATGTGCTAACTAATAAGGCTTTAATTAAAGAAATGTGCAGAATACGACAGTGTAATGGTGGAAGTATACACACACATTGATAGATGTCTTGTAATGCACTGTTGATGAACCTGTGACCCAAGTTTTTCATTCATTGCATAACTACACTGTTGTGTATATGATATGTCAATAAACCTTAGAAAATCTTGAAATCTTGAAAGGGATGTGCAAAATAGCAATTATATACAGTCTTTAATGAACTATTAGAGAATAACGAGTAATGAACATGCTTTAAACGGATCTGCAGATAAATATTTAGTCTTCTCAAGCAACCAACTATCAAATATCTCGCCTGATTGTTGGCACTTGACAATCACCTTCACTGAATTTCATTCAGGTGTAACTAAAGTCTGATTTAAGGGTTGTTTATATTTCACATCATTAATCCAAATCTGTAAAGTAACTAAAATAAATGTAGTGGATTAAAAATACCAGGTTAACCTTAAAGAAAGCCCTCAGGATTATAAAAGACCCCCATCACCCCAGCCACAAACGGTTCTGTCTGCTGCAGTCTGGCAGGCGGTACCACAGCATTCGGACTAAAACCACCAGACACAGGGACAGCTTCATCCCACAGGCTATACGATTATTAAACACCTGAATTTAGAAATAGCATTCATCTGGCAGCTACTTAGAAATTATTTATCTAATATATCATATTCCAATCACTTGTATATAGACTCTTATTGCACTATTTCACTATTTTTTCTGTGTATCTGTTTTATTGCGTAGCACTGTTGGAGGAGCCTGTGACCTAAGGGGGGGAGGGGGTAGGACACGTTCGATTCCTGTTTTGAATAGTGTGCCGTCGATGGGTTTCATTCCATTTCAAAGTCCTTTTGGACGCTCTGTGTAAACGTCGCGCATCCAATCACAGAGGTTGAGGACTGATCACGGGGTTTGTCAAGCTAAGCACATGGTGTAGTCCCAAACGATAGCTGAGGATTCTGGGTAGTGTAGTGTCTTCTGCCGTCCAAAAACTCCGAAAATATATTTGTTTCTCCGAATCGAAGGGGGAAAATACAAAAGCATTGTACACAATTCAAACCAATCAATGTGTAATTAACAAGGACAATTTGGTGTTTTTTAGTCGATGAGTAGTGCAGATATCACTGTAAAACCAATCGACAGTAAGGAGAATAGGCTACTTACTTCCGGGTGTAAAATTCTCCGTTATCCAATGGGAATGGACGCTCGTAATACAATACAGGGGACATGATCATTATCTTTTAAATAACGTTAACTGAAGGGAACAATCTATTTGACACAGCTGAAGCTCTGGCCTTCCTTAAAAACTAACTAATTTAATAAAAATAACAGTTGCATTACACACAATGCACGTTGTAGAAATGCGTGTGTGCACCACGACAAAGGAGCCTCATTCACTTTAATTGGGGTTGTTTGCGTGGTGCCGACACGCAAATGTAACAAAGTTCGTGACTCCACCACGCATTGTGGTGTTAAGGAGTCGTGGTGGAGTCACGCATTCTGGTGAGATCAGGTTGTCCAAGCGGACTCACCTCTGGGTAATTTGGGAACCATCAGTTCCATTTGAACTTTTTCACTGTAAAAATCATTTTATTACTTTGAATTTATCACTATAGGTATTCATTCCATCCAAATACAACTGTTGTGAAAAAAATAAAATAAAATAAAACAAAACATAGGCCTACTCTGTTATCCTCTTACAGTGAGCCTCTGAATTAGCCCCGAGCGGAAAATGCTAACCTATTACTGCACCGAAAATCACTCCTAGCTCTCTTATTACTTATCCTAGCTGCACATCCAACACATTGTTTATGATCGTAAAGACACAGAATCTAACGGTGCCCACCTCAACAGTGAAAGATACAAACTCGCGACGTTATCAACAAAAACGTACATCAAAACAAGTGGCGCTAGCGCTAATGCACTAGGCTAACATGGCTCACCTTCCTCTTTGTCTGGTCTAAACTGGTCTTCAATGGCATTAAAACGATAAAAACGATGATGTAGTTAATCCCAACCCAGTCTCACGGCATTTCGTGTTCACCAACACGATTTTTAATCTATTGATTCGTGTTCACCAACACGATTTGCCCCTTTTTTTCGTGTTGCACAGCACGATTTTAAAAGCAATGTATTTCTACTGCCTGCAGCACGTCTTTTTCTCCGGTCGGGTCGAGGAAGACCGGAAGCTGTGTGGTTCATAAAAACATGTTCTTACTCAATATCAAGCCACAGTTATTGCTTTTATTTGAAATCGTATAATTTCGGACTTTTGTTGCCGTCTGTGAGGAAAATAAATGGGGCTCAGAGCCTCAGGATACTGAAATCTGTATTTTTTAAATCTTTTTTTCCTTCTAATTTGTTATTCTTTTCAAAATAACACACTGTTATTTACTCACCAATAACACTCAATTATCCTTGCTTTTATTTATTGGTTTAATTCCATAATCTTGGGCTTTTTTGGCGTCCGTCAGGAACTGAATTTCAAAATAAAAATAACCGGAAACAGACGTAGGCATTTTGAGCGATTACCCAAGATCCTCAGCTATGGTTTTAAGCTAGCTTATTGGATGTTTTAGCCGCAATGCATGCTGGGATTTGGTGTTTATATGATATGAAATCCGGAAAACATTTTAAAAGAATAAAATAATACTTAATTCCGAGTGTTCTTGCTTTTCTCTTTGAAAGTCATCACATAACGGCATTGTAATACACGGTTCGGCTGCATTGTATATTACAGATCTGCCGTAGTTCTTTATTTATAGAGCCCTGATGAGAAGACCTTTGGAAAAACTGAGAAAATGCCGCCGAAACTGAATACTTGACGTGGATCATAAATATATTCAACAATTAAACAACATCTTCAATTTCTCTTCACACAATACGTCTCCTTGCAGTATCAACACTAATTCGGCTGACTTTTACATTTGATCTAATTCACAGATAGGTTATATTTACACCATAACGGTGCACAGCTGATATAAAAGGACTGTAGTTTTTAAAGATATTACTGATTTTCTTTGAATGTAAGAATGTAAATACTGAGTCTGAAATAGTATAGCAATATGCTGTAAAATTATGTGAAAGCATGAATAAAACGTATCCTACACTAATAATACAAAGTTATTATGGTTGTGTGTACCTTGTGTGCACCGCCTAGTGGTTAAAGCACGTTATTGAATTATTGTTTTTATGTGTTATAATATAACACATAAAAACAATAATGTACTCATAATATTTTTTTCATCAAATATTATTTGAATAAAAATATGAAGAGTACATACTTTCATAGGGGGAAAGTAGAAGGTCTGTGATAGAAATATAGAATATAAAAAATCAAGAAGATACTATAAGTGATCTCTACAATAAAACAGTTTAGTGCAGAATGTACAAAGATATTAATAGGAGGAGGTGCAAAACAGAAAAACGAATTAACCTTTATTTAAACATTAAATAACAGATTAAGGTCTTCTTTTAAATAAGAAAAAAACGTTGGGGGTATCTATCTACAGATAAATATTAAGCCTGACAAAGTACTTAACGTCTAATATATTGCTTTCCTGCAATGTTAACTATGTTGAAGCACTTATTTTAACTGATATTATACATATGAATTATACTCTTATGTATGTAGATAGAATAAGAAATGTGCAGAATATGAATATGTTTAATGGTGGAGGTACACACATATTGATAGATGTCTTGTAATGCACTGTTGAGGAACCTGTGACCCAAGTGTTTCATTCATTGCATAACTACACCGTAGTTGTGTATATGATATATATAGATGCGCTGCGAATAAAATTAGACTCTGTTGCTCCTTTGAAAAAGAAGAAAATAAAACAACATAGATTAGCTCCATGGCATAATGCCGAAACCCGCAAAATAAAGCAAAAGTCTAGACAACTTGAAAGGATATGGCGTTCCACTAAACTTGAAGAATCTCGTTTAATTTGGCATATTACTCTCAATGAATATAAGAAAGCACTGCGTAAAGCGAGAGCAGCCTACTACTCTTCATCAATAGATGAGAATAAGAATAATGCAAGATTTCTTTTCAGCACTGTAGCCAGGCTGACAGAGAGCCACAGCTCCATTGAGCCTTCTATTCCCATAGCACTCAGTAGTAATGATTTTATGTGCTTTTTTAACGATAAAATTGTTACTCTTAGAAACAAAATTAATGACCTCTTGCCTTTGACCAGTATAGTGTTATCAACAGCTCCCGGAAACGTAAGTTCTAATAGTACACTAGATAGTAAACTAGAATGCTTTTCAGCCATAAACCTTGAACAATTACATTCAATGATTCTCTCTTCTAAACCATCAACGTGCATGTTAGACCCAATTCCAACTAAGCTGTTGAAGGAAGTTTTTCCATTAATTAGCACTTCTTTATTAAATATTATGAATATGTCTTTATTATCAGGCTATGTTCCACAATCATTCAAAGTAGCAGTGATAAAACCGCTTCTTAAAAAGCACAACCTCGATCCAGAGCGTTTAGCCAACTATAGACCTATTTCTAATCTTCCGTTCCTCTCAAAGATTCTTGAGAAAACGGTCGCAAAACAGTTGTGTGATTTATGATTTATTTGAAGATTTTCAGTCTGGCTTTAGAACACATCATAGCACAGAGACAGCTCTGGTTAAAGTCACAAATGACATTCTAATAGCCTCAGACAAAGGACTTGTCTCTATTCTTGTTTTGCTCGATCTCAGTGCTGCATTTGATACTATCGACCATGATATCCTATTGCAAAGACTAGAGCACTTAGTTGGCATACAGGGAACTGATTTAGGCTGGTTTAGGTCCTATCTATCTGAACGCTCTCAGTTTGTACGTGTTAACGATGAATCTTCCACGCAAACCAAAGTTAGCCATGGAGTGCCACAGGGCTCAGTGCTTGGACCTATTTTGTTCACATTATATATGCTTCTGTTAGGCAATATTATAAGGAATCATTCTGTAAACTTTCATTGTTATGCGGATGATACTCAACTATATTTATCAATCAAGCCTGATGAAATTAATCATATAAATAAAATTCAAGACTGCCTTAAGGACTTAAAAACGTGGATGACCTTAAACTTTTTGATGTTAAACACGACCAAAACTGAAGTTATTGTACTTGGCCCGAAGAATCTACGAAACAAATTATCTAAAGATATACTAACTATGGATGGCATTAATTTGGCCTCCAGTGAGACTGTAAGGAATCTTGGTGTTATATTTGATCAGGATTTATCCTTTAACGCCCACATAAAATCAATTTCAAGGACCGCCTACTTCCATCTACGTAACATTGCAACAATCAGGCATATCTTGCCTCAAAACGATGCAGAGAAACTAGTCAATGCATTTGTTACTTCTAGGCTGGATTATTGTAACTCTTTATTATCAGGGAGTACCAAGAAGTCAGTCAAGTCGCTTCAGCTGATTCAAAATGCTGCGGCTCGTGTACTAACCAGAGTTAGGAAAAGGGACCACATTACTCCTGTTCTGGCTGCCTTACACTGGCTCCCTATAGAACACAGGATAGAATTTAAAATTCTTCTTCTCGCCTACAAAGCCCTTAATGGGCAGGCGCCATCTTACCTTAAAGAACTCATTATACCCTACTGTCCTACTAGGGCATTGCGTTCCAAGAATGCAGGGTTGTTGGTTGTTCCTAGAATCTCTAAAAGTACAATGGGAGCCAGAGCCTTTTCTTATCAAGCTCCACATTTGTGGAATCAGCTTCCAGTTTGTGTTCGGGCGGCAGACACCCTATCCGTTTTTAAGAGTGCGCTTAAGACCTTCCTTTTTGATAAAGCTTATAGTTAGGGCTGATTAGATTCAGCCCCTAGTTTTGCGGACATCTTACTTCTTCCTTCTCTCTGTCTATACCTGTGTACTCTCATGTTCCGATTAACCCAGCTTCCCCACATTTCTTTCTTTTTGGTGTCTATATACGCTGGGATCCGGAGTCATCGATGATCCTGCGGTCCTGTGTCCTGGATCGCGAGCGCTGGATCTTGAGTCGTGGCTGTGGTCCTGGATCATCGGTCCTGGATGGATATCCTCGTGGATTCATCTTCCTATTATACACACATGCATTTCCAAACATTTGGACTACCTATGTTGCAAATGTATTATCTTTTCAATTTACACACGGCATCTATTGCACGTCTGTCCGTCCTGGGAGAGGGATCCCTCCTCTGTTGCTCTCCCTGAGGTTTCTCCTATTTTTCCCTTTAAACTGGGTTTTCTCCAGAAGTGTTTCCTTGTACGATGTGAGGGTCTAAGCACAGAGGGTGTCGTATTGTCATACTGATATTCTGTACACACTGTGAAGACCACTGAGACAAATGTAACATTTGTGATATTGGGCTATATAAATAAACATTGATTGATTGATATGTCAATAAACCTTTGAAAATCTTGAAAGGGATGTGCAAAATAGCCATAATATACAGTCTTTAATTAACTATTAGTAGAGAATAACGAGTAATGAATATACTTTATTACTCGTTTCCATTCATGTCAATTGCAGATACATGTTTAGTCTTCTCAAGCACCAACTATCAAATATCTCTCCTGATTGTTGGCACTTGACAATCACTTTACCTGAATTTTACTCAGGTGTAACTAAAGTCTGATTTAAGGGTTGTTTATATTTCACATAATTAATCAGACTCTGCAAAGTAACTCAAATAAATGCAGTGGAGTAAAAATACCAGGTTAACCTCTGAATTGTCGTGGAGTAGAATTACAAAGTAACAATGAGCTGTCATGTGGGTATATATTAATGCTGCGCATTATGGACACAAGCAATTTTCACCCATTTATTAATTATATGTTTTACATTTGATAACACCAATGTGTTTAATGGCAACTTCTAATTGTGGGAAAAACGAAAACGTTCAGTAGAGACGTCCCATAGAACATTTTGCGAAACACAATAGCCAGCATGTGTAGTTCTGGGGGGGCGTTCGATTCCAGTTTTGGATAGTCTGGCGTGGTTTCGTTCCATTTCACACAGCTGTTTGACGCTCTGCGTAACCTTACGGGGACTGTAGTCCTAAACGATAGCTGGGATTATGGGTAGTGTAGTGTCTTCGGCCATCCTAAACTCAGAAATGTTGACAATCGCAATGATGCTCGAAATGTCCCTTATCGGCCTACGTCTGTTTCCGGTTATTTTTATTTTGAAATTCAGTTCCTGACGGACGCCAAAAAAGCCCGAGATTATGGAATTAAACCAATAAATAAAAGCAAGGATAATTGTGTGTTATTGGTGAGCAAATAACAGTGTGTTATTTTGAAAAGAATAACGAATTAGAAGGAAAAAAATATTTAAAAATACAGATTTCCGTATTCTGAGTCTCTGAGCCCCATTTATTGTCTGAGCCCCATTTATTTTCCTCACAGACGGCAACACAAATCTGAAATTATACGATTTAAAATAAAAGCAATAATTGTGGCTTGATATTGAGTAAGAACATGTTTTTATAAACCACACAGCTTCCGGTCTCCCATGACCTGACCGGAGAAAAAGACGTGCTGCAGGCAGTAGAAATACATTGCTTTTAAAATCGTGCTGTGCAACACGAAAAGAAGGGGCAAATCGTGTTGGTTAACACGAATCAATAGATTAAAAATCGTGTTGGTGAACAGGAAATGCAGTGAGACTGGGTTGTTAATCCGTATGTTAATATCCAATGTGGCTGTGTCCCCTTTGAAATGTTCTGATAATCTATAAGCAATAAAACTGCAATTCCGTTATCTGCTGTCCGGTCTGTGCTCCATGCGCTCTGGGTCCTGCAATTCCTGCTTCCTTACGTGGTAAACAATAAGTAAAGTCTGCTGCGTAATGTACTTAAACTGGCTGGCATTCTTTATACTTTACGCAGGACCATATCTCTGGAACCCATTGGTCGATTTGGGTGATTTACACCTTTTTCTTAACCATTACATCCAATACAATCGATGGGCAGTTCCCAAATCCACGTAAACATTACCAGTGCGGACGTAATAGAGAAGCAAACGAAACATATCTGAAAGTACAAGCCTGGACGGCAAAACTTTATATCCAGTATATTGCCATAAATATGATGATGGATTATCAGTACAAATTGCTACGTGACACAAAGACATTGGATTAACCTTGAGCGGCGTTTTTATTCCGTTGAACACAACTTTTGATCACAAATCAAAAAAGGTAAGACGTAATTATTGTAATATTTTTTAAACTGGATGTTGTTTACTTTCTCTTTTCTGGCTGAAAGCTCAAGGAATTCGAGGTCGTACAGTGATGACATTACATGTGTGGAATCTGTGGAGTCTCAGCTTTAAATTGTATATCTTGTTTGTGCAGTTAAGATAGTAATAAGGGCATTTCTACCTTGAGTTCTGTGTAAAAAAGCGTTAGCATTAGTTAGCATTTTTTCGCTCAATGCTAATTCAAAGGCTTGGTATTACTCGTGTTTTTTTTAGCTAACAATTGTTCTTATTGTCAGTTAGGGGAGTTTCTTACCTTTAAAAGGGTATGAAACATTAATAGTTTAATAAATGTTAAGAAGCCCTGAGACATAGTCTCGTAAAAAAATGGTGGGAGGGGTCCACTGGGGGGACCTTCGGGCTTAAAGAGCCTGTGACACGGGTTTCCCCCATCATCCAAACCCATCAATTTGAGTAAATATTGTCCCCTTGAAAATCGTTACTGAACTGATTTTGGATATTTGTACTTTGATAACCATTAATCTGCCCTTCAATGTTGACCATATTCTGGATCTTCTCGGGGATTCTTCAAGTCCCGCCAAATGATGTGTGACGTCATTGCGGGCACAGCGCTCCAGCTGCACCGTTCAGGATCCCAGCATCTGCATGTAAACGCACAACGGCACACACAGCAGCAAGCTCAGACAGCGATGACAGTTTAATTTTGAACGTGTCTGAGAGCTCATGAGGCTGAAGGATCGGTTTATGTTGTATCTGTTAGAAGTTTAAGAATGAGGTGCGTCAATATGGGCGATCATACGGTCATGTAGCCAGTGGTGGACTGGGACTAAAAATCATCCCGGGACTCTCGACCGGCCCACTTCGGTACCGCTAGTAAATTGTCAACGGGGGGAGTGGGGATGTCAGGGGTGGCGGGTGCTGTAGATAGTAAATGTAAAATGTAAATATTTGTGTTACTGCATCCTGGTAAAATACAAATATAATGTATAATGTCTGTGTATTTGACCTTAGCGCTGCTAGCCACCTGTGCCCTGTACTACGAAGCCAGTTCAACAGACCCTGGATATGTTTGAGTAACAAACAAACTAACAACAACAAACTAACAAACGAGATCTCGCTAAGCGGTCCTACGACGCAGGTTATCAACTCGGTAAATCAAGCCAGGGTTTCTCTCTCCAGCTGAGAGCGAGTTCACTAAGACACGAGTGGATCTGACTTTAATTACATTTGACTCGAGTGTTTCGTCAACATAATGTGTTGCTTAAAATAATACTTCTGCATACAGTAAGTGACACTGTAAGTGTTGCACGGCCAGATACGGCTGGAGAAACTGACTCAGATAAGGAAATATATGATATATTATGATATTATATGATCGATGATCTGATTGATGATGTAATATGAATGATAAGTGCGACACGTCGGCGTCTTCTCTGCATACGGCAGTTTAAACTGTATTTCCTTTATCCTGTAATATGACTTGAGAGATTTAAACTCCGCACACTGAGTTGATCTCTTTTCTATAGACGCCGAAGGCGGGCAGCGTCAGGTAAAAGAAGTTATTTAGCCTTCCCAAACCTGAGCCTCACGCGCCGCCTATGGGGGATGTGCTAGTGACTTATCCGACCGGCCCACTTCGGTACAGGCCCATCGGGATTCGTCCCGATGGCCAGTCCGCCACTGCACCCAGCCCACGTAAACTGTCAACGGGGGGAGCCTCGCTGCGGGGAAACGGTGGACCTAGTGTCCCGATTAGAGTGGGAATAATAATAATAATAATCCGTGCATTTTATCCATTAATTTCCCCAACATTGTGGTAAAAAAAACACACGTTTAATCCATGTTGGTGTACTACAACTACAAAAAGCACCGGTTTATTTTCTCATCAGGAAATGTAGACCGGCACAAACAAACGATTTTTAATCATCATTCTCACGATCATTTAATCTATCATATGTTCGCCGAATTGACATGAAAGCACTAATAAATGTAGTTTCATCCACTTGAGTTTACAACTACAAAAATAATCGATTTGTTTTTATATTACATCCTACGGGAGGAAATTCAGTAGCTCTCACTACCGATTTTTAATCCTAATGTAATCATCTTCACCACGATCATTTATGTTTATGTTCGTCGAATTGACGTGAAAGCACTGACACATATGAATATACTGTAGTCAACTTCATGAAAACGTTATTAACGTGCCTAAACTCAGTAATTCACCATTTCTACGCATGACAACACACTTTGTCCGTGTTTGGCTCTCTCGCCACACAGTGAAGCGTTCCCGCATTGACGTCACTTCCGGCTTCCCCCAAAACTTCAAAATAAGTCGAAGGAATTTCCCCGCGATGTTCGAAATTATTGATATTTAACGGAACGGTATCGCTTTTTCTTTTTTAAACTGACGGTTCGAGATTACTAGTAGCCCAATATTTCATTGCACAACAGTTGTTGGGATGCTGTCACAGGCTCTTTAAGAGGTTAAATAAGTTCCTCTTTGACGGGTCACATACACTGGTCTCCCGGGAGGAAATCATGTGTTTGATCGACCCACCCATCATCTAGGAGATTATCCTTATGCTGATTCAATTAGCAAAGTATAATTATTATGTCAAATACATATGAGGGGAAATTATTCAAATTGAACACAGTTACAATTCTATGTCAAGTATGCTATACAGTCAGACCACAGTCTTAAGGAGAGTAATAAAAGGCAAACTAAAAGGATAATGAGCAAATATTGGGTAAAAATATAGGTAACTAAAAAGAAGATGGATATAATGAATTGAGAAGGGAAGGGAAAACACAAAAAGGTAAAAAGCTGCATACAAAGAGATGGAAGGGGAATGAGAGTGTCAAAAGGGAATATATACGGTAGAAGGAGAAGGCACAGTACATCTCCTGAGATTTAATAGCAGCATCCTGCCCTTGCCATAGATCCTCCTGCCTACGACTCAATGAGGCACCATCTGTCACAAGCTTGTTACATGCAACCCTGCTTAAAAAAACACAGAAGAGGGGAACAGGAAACTTTGCAGGAGTTGTCCCATTGACATTCAAATGAGGATGGGTCAAAGTGAAGACTGACAGCTGAAGAGTAAGGGCTCCTGTGCTGCTGACCTGAACAGTATCAACTCTGATCAGCAGTTATATGTTGGTGTCCAAAGGTTTACTTTCTACTTTTGCTCTCCTACACTGGCCAGACGACAGAAGAGATTCTAAACCCTTCACTTCACAGCAGCCCGAAAACACAATCGTATTCAAGCGGCTTCTGAAACATGAGACACAGAGACATGTTTCTGCCTACTGGCAACACATCGGCAGTGAAATAGCACCTGTTCCGAGCATTTTAGAATCGAACAATCCTAAAAATACTGAGTTGTTTGTTACCATTTATAATGAATATTTTCACTCTTCTTGGTCTGCTGGCAAAGTCTCAGAACAATCATTCCTGCCCTGATTAATGGCTTGCTCTAAGCACTGATGCATGTCAAGAAAGATGGAGGGGCTTCATGGAGGGAGAATTATATCAGGATTTGTGGCTGGTTGGGGGCTTTGAAGCAAGGAGGATAAATCGACTGAGCAAGAAAGGTTACTAAAGTCTATTCTGATACTATTACGTCACCAGGGATCTCCCTCCAGGGTTAGGGGAGGGAGGGATGAGTTCCACTGACTGAAGTGATTATAGCGACTGATGGCAGGCCTTGAAGAAGTTAAATTGTTAAACAGTTGGCAGGCCTTGAAGAAGTTAAATTGTTAAACAGTTGTCCAGGGCCGTATCCAGGATTTCCTAAATGCCGAGGTCCAAACATGCTAGGGGGGTTCGGGATTTTGGGGATTTTCATGATCTACTTAGGTGCTTTTTCAGTCCTGTGGGGGGTCACACATTGGATACTATATTGATTTCAAACCATGTCAGTGGGCTGACAATGTCAGCATCAATTATTTTTGAAAGTGTAATGCATACGAATCAGTTGATTGTTACTATTAATGATCTGGACATGCAGAAGAGGCTAAAGTGATCACAAAACATTGTCAACATTCATTTTCCATGTCTCTCTCCCTTCCATAACCTGCAGCCTCTCTTCCATCTTCTTGAGTCTCTCTGTCTTCTTCCTGTGCACTACTCTCTCTCTCCTCTACTCTTTCTCTTTGTTCAATCTCTCCCTCGTTGTTCACTGTTTTCTCCTCCTCACCTGTCTCCTCCTCACTTGTCTCCTCCTCACTTGTTGCTCCTGCCAGTGAATTAAAAGCAATTCAGCCATTTAGTTAATTTCACTTGTTTGTTTGCACTTTTTGTTTTATTTAAATCTGTTTTGTTTGATTCTCAAAAGCAAATTGTGTTTTATAAAATGGTATGTTATGACATCATAACTGCAATATATGTATGTTGTTTTACAATTATGCCTATTGTAAATGAAGACTATTGTGATATATAGATAGATAGATAGATGGATAGATGGATAGATAGATAGATAGATAGATGGATAGATAGATAGATAGATAGATAGATAGATAGATAGATAGATAGATAGATAGATAGATAGATAGATAGATGGGGTTATTAAGCCTACATTCTTTTGTGTGACTGTACCTGCAGTTCCTCCCTGATTTCCATCACTTTCTCTCTCTCCGTCCTGTCTCTTCCTTACCTGAGCTTCGACTGACGTAGTCTTTTCATTATATCTGAGTCAGTGTAAAAAGAAAACAATACAATGTTATATCTTCAATGTTTTACTCAAATTGAAATGAAAGAAAAGCATTACAACGTTTGTTAAAAGGTAATCCTTCTGACATTGGATGAACGTTATTAACTTTAGCTCTCTAGCTAGTTTATTCACGCAATTTAAACCAAAGTATAGCCTGTAGCTGCAATATAAGTTAGTGTGCATGTTGTCGGACGTCCACTGACTAACATAAAGCGTTTACACAGGATCTGCTGGTCATATGATGTCCTAATGAACAGAAACACAAGCAGCCCGCTGGACTCACATCTCTAGATACCTCATCACTCCTTCGCTGCTCCAGTTCAAGTCCGGGCTGCGGAGGTTTGTTGATACATGTCGTCGTCTTCTGTTTGCTTTAATCGAGGCTACGTAGTTATGCAGCGCCCCCTTCGTCAGTAAATGGAAGTACTACAAAGAATCCCGTTTAGTGCAATTATTTCACAAGTTTTGTTACACAGCTCGAAAAATATTACCGAGGTCCGGACCTCGGTGACCTCAATGGTGGATACGGCTATGCAGTTGTCTATATTTTCCCTATTTGTCTAAGGTTCAAAGTCATAGGAAGACAGAGAACATTTGACCAGTTTAAAGGCCCTGACACACCAACCCGATTTTGGGAGTCAGAGGCCGTCAGAGGCTGTCGGGCATTCGCGGCGCCGTAGTCAGGTTGGTGTGTCCCGCACCGTCGACCGTGACACGCCTTATTTGGACTGCCAGACCCGATGCATGGCCGATTCAACATGTTGAATCGGCCATGAATCGGGTCTGGCAGTCGGACCAAATAATCACTTGGCAAATCAGTGCATGAGAAGCGAAGCGGAAGTGAGGGATGTAAACAAACGATTTAAGAAGGCACACACAGACTGCTATTCATTTTCATCTCATCATGGCGATCTGGAATGATGCAAACGAAGACCTGCTCATCACCTTGATCCAGGAGAGGCCAGCTCTGTATGATATTACGGAGAAAAGATACTCTTCTTCTTCTCTGTCTTCCGGTTGTTGCCTCTTTTGAATGACGAATACACACTACCGCCGCCTGCTGGTAAGGAGAGTTATTGCCACTCACGCACTGAAGTCGGTGCGGTGTGTTCCCGTGCGACACATGGCCAAAACGCAGGAGAACACGGCCAGGCAACAGCCGACTTCAGCGTCGGCTAGTCCTCTGGTGACTGCTTGGTGTGTCAGGGCCTTAACAGACAGTCTTTTTGGTGTCTGCATGGCCAACTGTTTTTTCAGCTTTGATTAAAATCTTTATTAATAAGAGTTGTCAGGTTATCACCCTAAACATATCACCCTCATCTTTCCTCTCTTTAAATACTTCAGTAATCCTGCAAAGGGAATTTCACAGACAAGCTTCAAACAATTAGCAACTGCCTTCTGAAAACACAATAATTAATTAGAGCTGTTTGACACCTGTGCGAAAAGGCCTAACAAAGATGTGATCTGCTGATTGATAATCAACAGCTTTTTTGTATGTGAATTGGCAAGTGGAAGAATTGGATCTTGTTGCCTTTTCATTTTAAATATAAAAAGGTGAATTGGCGTTGCATCAGATAAATGCTTTGTTTTGCTAAGCTCTCTCCAGCGGGATGAACTTAGATCTTACCGGAAATACTGTACATTAATGCTCCACAGAGAAAATCTGGGGCAAGAAACTCCTTTGAGAACTATATAGGAATGACCTGGCTTTGATTTAGTATGCAGGTTTAGCTTTGCTTCTGTGCAATGGCTTACTCTCCCTCTTTTCTTTGTGTCGCTTCTTTCTGTGGCCTGTCTTTTATTTTATTTTGCTGTCTGTTAGTGTATCTCATTGGCAATCCATTTGCCTACCCTCTGTACCCCCTGCCATATACATCTAAAACAACACAGACAGATAAATGACAATCAAGCTTCAGCGGCATTTGGGATGGAGTGAGGCAGTTTTTGATCAAACAGACACAGTGCCGATCTTGCCTTTAATCTTTATTGATTGCTGAAACAAGTTGGTTGTTTGAAGAATAATTAGAGAATACTTCAGATGCTCTCTGCATGGCAGATAGAGTATTTGATGCAGAACACATGGATATTTGCAGCATTACGTGAGTTAACACTAAAGCAAACAGATATTGTTCTAAACTGTATTAAAGTAAACAGGTATTATCTTGAACTGTATTGAAGTAAACATGTATTATTTGGGACTGTTTTAAAGTAATCCTATATATATATAAACCTTCTTACTTACACTCCATGACCCAGACACCAGGCCACACACACATACACTCCCTGACCCAGAATATCAACACACACACACACACACACACACACACACACACACACACACACACACACACACACACACACACGTCCTCTCACCAGCACACACACATACACTCCCTGACCCAGAAATCAACACACACACACACACACACACATTCTTTTCAAGGTTCTTTCTGGGGCCAATATAATCTCAAGCACCAATATATCTGTGTACAATGTTTGATTGTTTGGGAAAGAATAGTTTGTGTGAAACCTTCCTTGGGAAATTAAAGGGGTGGAGTCCGGTGGAAGATAAGAAGTGACTCTCCGCCCCAAATATGTCCATATATACTGATGTTTATTCATGCACGAGGCCCCCCTGTTTCTGACTGGCTGGTCCCGATATCTGTATCGCACGGCAGTAGAGCGGGGAGCCCGGAGTGCTCTGTTACAGGGCACTCTGTATTTCATATTGTGTTTTTTACCATTAAAATCAGATTATTGTTATAACTTTTATGCCGGTGTTTTGAACTCCTTATTTTATTAATCCGACCAGGCTCATCTAACGGATGGCGCGGAGCAGGTGGGCTTGAAGCCACCACTACTGTGATTGCTCCTACAAGTTGGTGACCCCGATGTGATGATTGCTGGTCCATAGGAGGACCATCGACAGCTAGCGGACGGAATTCAGTCCATAGGAGGACACCTGGACACCACTGACAACTACACCAGGGCGTCCTACATGATACAAAGGTAAAACAGATACCTGTTGATTACCAAAATCTGTGATTTGGCTTTGCTACAAACATTTTAGAGTTGTCAGCGGCGTTTTCAGTGTTCTTAGTCACGGTAAAAAATACAATACTGTAGAAAGTAAGAAAGTGCTTAGTCAGGTAGGACATTCCGGAACTAAGGCACTGAGTTATAGTTAAAGGCAGTGTTTGTAGAGTCAGGTAAAGCAGTCCAGACCTATAGGGCACTGAGTGTTTGTAAGAGTCTGGTTGTGCATTCCAGTACCTTAACTCACTAAAGAAAGTAAAGTGAACCAGCGAGGTCTCCGTGGGGTACTAGTCCTGCACGGCTCACTAACTGGGAAAATTCTGTAATAAACTGTGTGACTTTTTACGTCGAATCTGTGTAATAATTGAGAAAAGAGAGCATAGTGACATAGTGATCGGAGACAGTTTTGCAGAGCTGAGAGCTTCATCAGACAGAGGAAGCTCATTTGTGGTCAGCTGCTGCCCTCTGGTGGCGAACAGGGTGTGTAACAATATTCTGGGTTGTTTCACGCTGGAAAACTTTGAATTCCGACTGTGTGCACGTCTGAATTAACAGGACATTCAAATAATAGAATAAGGACATTAAGAGTAATGACAAGATTTGTCCAGTGTATTAATAAATACAAGTGAACACATATCAACCTAGTCAGATAATAGATACGAAGTCAATTATGGAAGAAGAGTTTGAAAAGAGTGATTTAGTCGTTCCAATTCCCAGAAGCTTCCGCGAACAATGGGAACAGACTGAGAGATTGATTCTCAGTGGAATCAAACAGAGAGATAAGAAAAAAGGCTTGTGCAGATCTGAGATTCCTAAAAAATAAAATGATGGAAGAAGACAGAGTAGGAGCCGACGAGACATACGGAAATCTGTTTGTTGATTGTTCTGTCTGTTGGTTGTCATTGTTGATTCGTAAAGACCTTGTTTTATGTTGCTAAATGTTTTGGTATACCAATAGTTTGTTGTTAGTTGTTGAAAGAAGCCCCCTTCTCTTGAAAAGGCAGAGAGCTCCAGCCGGAGCCGGGGTGTCAGTAGTAAGTGATAAGCAGAAGGGTTTTTGAACGCTTGTCAGTCAGAAGGGATCTATTAATGTGTATATGACAGGAGTGCTTATGCCCGCTTCGGTATTCAATGTCCGCCATCACGTTAAAACAGAGGATTGGTGGCATTTTCAGTTCATTGCTTACTTCCACACGCCTTTTCCCCTCCTTGTCTCTTTCATGACTTTATTTAATGCATTAGAACGATTGCTATCGTAACTTTCCGTGTTTCTAGAAGTCAAACTCACTGTTCATATTACGGAGTATATTTCCGGAACGGACTTTCAAAATAAAAGCCACAGGCCGCTGTTCACCAGAGATGCCTTCACAATAAAACAGTAATTAGCTTAACAATATATTTAACTTATATTACGTCATTAAACATTGATTTTAATTCATTACAGTTTTCAAATACGGCGCGTATTGAATACAGTTATTTGTGTATTCTGTTACAACCTCACCATGCTTGTAACACAACTTAGATAAACAATTTCAAAATGAATAGAATAACCAAGTAGATAAAAGATGAATCTATAGTGGTTAGGGAGAGTTTCGGGCCATCAACGTAGTGCCACTGGGTTGCTTGTGTATTATCTCTTATCAGTTGAACACGATTTGCAACGAACACATGAAACCTTCTTGCTTCGTTGTTGATGTATGCAAGCACCACCTGAGAGTCAGTCCAGAAGTATTCTTCGTCAATTTTCATCTCAAGCTCAGTTTTCAACAAAACGCTCATCCTGGCTGAGGTGACCGTGGCTGAGAGTTCAAGTCTGGGAATGCTGGTGATCTTAGTAGGTGCGACTCTTGCCTTTGACATTACGAGGCTGCAATGGATTTCGTCTTTGTCATTCTTGTACCTGAGGTAGGAACATGCACCGTATCCGACATTGCTAGCATCTGAGAAGTGGTGCAGTTCTACTCTCACAATTTTACCAAAGTCTTGAGGGTGGTAGCATCTGGGTATAGTGACTTCCTTTAGCCTTTGAAGACCGTTCTTCCACTCCTCCCACCGTGAACGTAAGTTCTCAGGAAGTGGATCATCCCATCCGATGCCTCTGCGGCACAGCTCTTGCAGAATGCACTTTCCCGTCAGGGCGAAGGGAGAAACAAAACCGAGTGGGTCGTAAAGAGAGGCAACGACTGACAGAAGGCCACGGCGGGTTGGTGGCTGGTCCTTTGGTTCGATGTTGGTCATTTTCCATTGACCACTGAATGCCACGAATGTGTCCTTCTGTTGTTGCATCAGGGTTAAGATTGAGAGGGTCAGTGGTTACTGCTCTGTCTAAGGGGGCTATGCAGGACAGTGCTTCCTTTTGATTTGAGTTGAACTTGTGAAGACGTAAGCCTGCATTTTTGCACAGTTCCTACGCTTGGACTATCAGTCCTGTTGCCTCTTCGACTGATGGAACACTGGTTAGCCCATCGTCCACGTAGAAGTTATATCTCTCACAGGCTCCGCCCTCTACTGGACTGACTCTCTTACCCCGCAAGCATTCTCCCACTGAGACTTCTATAGACGTAGCCGGCCCTGGGCGGGCCTACCTGAATGCGCGCGCATCACACCGTATAAAAGGAGGCCTCGCCTCCTGACTATCATCCTTTTCTCTTCAGCAAGCGGAAGTGTTTTTCACGGAGCTTAGAAAGACGGAACATTTAGAGATAATGGAGTCAGTTCTTGACCACAGGACCTGCCCGAAATGTCCAAACCTGATCGCGGGAGCGGATCCACACCCCTCCTGTGTTTTGTGTATGGGGCCTAACCACGCTGTGAGCGGTATGGGCCCGACGCTGGCATGCTCAGCCTGCCAGATGCTTCCTCGGCTCACGCGTGAGCATCGTGGGCAGCATTTCCTGTCAGCATAGACTCCGCAGGAGGAGGTGGAGGATTCGGATCTCGACGTCGTCGAGATGGGCGAGTCAGGAGAGGAGGAAGTGCCGTTCCGATTCTCCCTTCCGTGGGGCCAGACAACCCCGATTCCGGAGGAGGAGGACTAGGACGCCTCGGTGTCGGGAGGTCCGACTCTCAGGTCTGCATGTTTGGATTTCCCAGCCTGGCAGCGGAGCGCGTAGGCCTACCGCTCCCACCACCGCTGCCACCGAGGCCTATAAGCCGCCTGAGACAGGGGTTTTACGGCCCGGTGCATCCAGCGCAACCAACCTTCGTTTCGCCCCAACTGCCTGATATATGGCGGTGTGTGGAGGCGACATGGCAGCAGCCATTTAAGACGAAGGCCCCAGTAGCCGCTATGGCAGGCATCATCAAGGTGGAGGGCCGCTCGGACACAGCGTGTGCGGGGGTGCCCCCCCTTGATGAGAGCCTGGCGGCCCATCTGCTTCCGCGGGCGGCTGGTTGGGCGGAGGGTAAGCGACCCCTGCCCCCGCTGCCCCGGGACCGAGACACTCTGGAATATCTGGACAAGATGTTCAAGCTCGGTACGCAGATGGCGGCTGCAGCCAATAATCTCGGCGTGTTGGGCGTCTCCCTGATCACCCCTCAGGCAGCCGCCCCGCCCTCCTGTCACAAGAGGGGAGCGATTATCCGGACCGCGCTATAGGTCAGATGAATAATCGGATTCATAGCGTGGCCGCTGCAGCAGGGCGGGTGATTTCCTTGGCCACAGTGGCGTCTCGTCACGTGTGGTTGGGACTCACTGCCCTATCTAGAAAAGACTGAGAAGATCTCCTCGGAGCCCCCGTGTCCACGGAGGGGCTCTTTGGGTCAATCTCCTCGGTCACTCAGCGCTTCAGCCGGCTGGAGGAGGAAAGGGTCCAGCTTAGCAATATGCTACCGCTGGCCCCGCCTCCGGCCCCGCTACGCGCTCCGGCGAGGGAGCGCAATGCGACAGTGAAGCGGAGGGAGAGGCGCCGGCACGGGGAAGGGCTGCCCGACCTCGGCAGGCTCATCAGCAGCAGAGAGCGGCCGGGTGGGGTGCACCGTCTGCCCGAAGCTGACTGGCGGGGGGAGGTAGCGTCTCGGCGGGGGGAGGAAATCTCTTCGCCCGGGAGGCGAGGGTGAATCCCGCCTCCTCCCTATTCGATGCACAGATTCCTTTAACAAAATTTAAAAATAAAGAAAAAGTTGATCTGTATCCAAGTCTAAGTTTCCTTTGTTTCCACAATGCTACACTTACACGTGATGTCTGTACAGATTCCCCACTCGCCGCCCCAGCCATAGCTCCTGTAAGGGAGGAGGCTAATGGGAGTGCGCAGATGAGAGTGATGAAACGTAAACAAAGCTATCGTAATGTTACAGTATACGGGTACAGAGGCATTATGGCCGGCATATTGCTGTTGGGGAACACACTAAGCCTGGGGTTAAGACTCCAATGAATGCAGGTTACCAGAATTGCATTATGGCAGCGCCCGCACTCATAGAAGAGCGCGTGGCGGTGCGTTCAGGGACCTTAGTAGACCGCACTACTCCTATGAGGACTCCGATTAATGATGTTCACCGTAAGGGTGAAAACAGCATTTTGAGGGAGCGCGCGCTCACACATGAGCGTGCGGCGGTGCGTTCAGGGTCCTCAGTAAATAATCGGCCCTTTCTGTGTCGACCCTCCATGGGCGAATCTTCCCTTCACGGGGAGTTTTGCGGCGGGACGGGTCGCCAGAGAGTACCACAGCTTTATAGCTGCGGCCCCACAGCTGAGGGCATGCCCTTTAACACAGTGTTATGGGGAAGGGAAACTCAGCTGTGTACTATCAAGGTGGATGGACAGGACGCTGAAACGGGGCTATTCACTCCAGTTCTGCAGCGTCCCACCCCCTTTTATGGGCATGCGAGAGGTGAAGCTATCCTCTCGAGAGGGGATGAGTTTCCTCTCAGCAGAGAATCAGGCTCTGGTGCAGAAACAGGCTGTGTCTGTTGTGCACCCTCAACGCAGGGAAGAGGGTCTTTATTCCATATACTTCCTGGTTCCCAAGAAGACAGGGGAATTCAGACCTATTCTAGATCTCCGCGGCCTGAATCGCCACTTTTCCCGCAGGAAATTCTGCATGCTAACTATGAAACAGTTACTGAGGCTGGTGCAGCCAGGCGATTGGTTCACCACCATCGACCTGAAAGACGCGTACTTTCATGTAGAAATTGCTCCAAAGCACAGAAAGTATCTGCGTTTTGCCTTCCAGGGAATAGCCTACGAGTACAACAGGCTGCCGTTCGGCTATCCCCACGCACATTCAGCAAATGTGTGGCCACAGCGCTTCAACCGCTGCGCGCACACGGCATGAGAGTTTTATTTTACATAGACGACCTCATAGTCATGGCTGGGTCACGGGAACAGGCAATGTTTTGTACAGCACAATTGATCACACACCTAACCAGATTAGGCGTTGCGATCAATTGGAAAAAGAGCACCCCCATACCTCACCAACGGGCGTTGTATTTGGGTGTGGTGCTCGATGCAGGCACGTTGCGCGCCACCCTGTCAGAGAGCAGACGTGCGTCCCTTCTTCAGGGAGTACGCAGACTGCGACAGGGGGCAACAGTGACAGCTTTTACTGTCATGCAGACGCTGGGTCTCATGGCGGCTGCTCACATGATGGTCCCGTTAGGGTTACTACATATGCGCCGCCTGCAGAGGTGGTTCTCCAGCCTACGCTTGGATCCCAAGAGGCACAAGTGGCGGCTGGTGACCATACCCCCCTCAGTGAGGGGCAACCTCCGGTTTTGGGGGTCCCCGGATCACCTCCGGAGGGGGTCTCCACTGGGACGGGTGACCTCCTACATCACAGTGTTCACGGATGCATCCGGAACAGGATGGGGAGGGACCTGCCTGAAGAGGGCTATAGGTGGGCGCTGGGCTCTAACAGAGTCTCGACACAGCAACCTCCTAGAGCTACGGGCGGTAGTGTTAGTCCTCCGGCATTTCAGGCCCCTAATTCAGGGGGAACATGTAATGGTCAGGAGCGACAACAGCACCACAGTGGCTTATATCAACAAGCAGGGCGGAGTTCGATCCGCCGCCTTGTTGACCACAGCGGAGGAACTGTGGTTATGGGCTTCAGAGGTGGTGTTATCTCTGAGAGCCCTCCATATTCCGGGACTGGAGAACGGGGGAGCCGACCTCATGTCGAGGGGCGGCCCCCTGCCAGGCGAGTGGGTGCTTCACCCGAAGGTGGTGAAGCAGATCTGGGCCCAGTTCGGGAGAGCGGAAGTGGATCTGTTCGCCAGCCGGCGAAACAGCCACTGTGCCCTGTGGTTCTCCGTGGCTCGGAGCGACGACCCACCCTTGGGGGTGGACGCGTTTGCACACGAGCCATGGCCAAGGAAGCTGCTATACGCCTTTCCACCGCTGCGTCTCATTCTCCCCCTCCTGAGGAGAGTGAGGCGAGAACGTCTGTCAGTCATCCTAGTGGCTCCGGATCGCGTTGGGGCGCCGTGGTACTCAGAGATGACACAGATGAAGGTGGGCCAGCCCTGGGCGGTTCCCCAGTTCTGGGGGGCGATGTCTCAAGTGGCAGGTGCAATCGGGGCGTTACCCACTCTCGGCCGTCCTCTCCAGGTTTGGCTCCTGAGAGGGACAGGTTGAGACAGGGTGGATTGTCTGATAGTGTTATTCAGTCTATCCAGGCAGCTAGAGCTGGATCCACCACAGCCTGTTACAGGCCAAAGTGGCTAGGATTCCAGCGATGGTGTGAGGAGCGGAGAATAGAGCCCCTATCTTGTGAGTTAGGCTCTATTTTATCCTTCTTACAGTTACTGGTCGACAGAGGGCTTGCGCATTCAACAGTGAAAGTGTATGCAGCAGCCATCTCGGCCTGCCATGAGGGATTTGGCGGCAGGTCAGCCTTTAGTCAACCACTGATGTCGCGGTTTTTACAGGGGGTCAGGAGGCTGCGCCCAGTAGTGCACGCCTCCACCCCACAGTGGGACCTGCCCCTGGTGCTCGAGGCTCTGGCCTCGGGGTCGTTTGAGCCTCTGGAGCTCTCCTCTCTGAAAGCATTGTCGTGGAAAACAGCTTTGCTTCTTGCCTTAACGTCAGCCAAAAGAGTGTCCGAGTTAACTGCTCTGTCGGTGCACCCGAGCTGTTTACAGATTCGGGGTGACCGGAGCGGCGCGACACTCAGACCGAACCTCTCCTTTGTGCCCAAGAGCCTAAGGAGTGCATTCAGGTCAAGGGCTATTCAGTTAGGGGGTTTTAGTCTTCCCCCCCATGGTGGGGACAGGGAAGCTAAACTGCACCTCCTCTGCCCGGTGCGCACGGCTGCCCTTAGACGCACCGAACAGCTGTTCGTGTGCTTCGGGGGCGGGGTGATCGGGAAAGCTCTGTCCAAGAAACGCCTGGCAGGCTGGCTCTGCGAGTGCATTGCACATGCCTACGGACAGGCAGGGAGAGCCTGCCCCACGGGGGTTCATGCACACTCCACACGGGCTGTGGCTGCGTCAACAGCCTTATTCAACGGTGTGAGTGTGGAGGATATATGCACAGCGGCGTCTTGGTCGACGCCAGGCCCCTTCATAAGGTTTTATCTCTTGGACATGTCGGGCTCTTTCTCCTCGTCTGTACTTGCGGGGGCAACACAGGACTGGTAGGGGGGAGGGGGGTTGTGGGTCAGTTGGCATCTGAGGGGGGCTCTCCCCATCCAGGGGTGGGGGGGTCCCCCGGCTCTGTCAGCCACAGCCCAGATTTCTCCTCGGTTACAACCGGGTTAAAGGAGAAGGTGGGGCAGCAGCTGCTGACCATAATAGCCGGTCAGGGGCAGTAGGGTGGAATATTGTTGGACGACAGTGCGCGTATACATCGCGGCTCCACCCACTGTACCCATAGAGTCCAGTAGAGGGCGGAGCCTGTGAGAGATATAACGTTGGGTTACGTAGTGTAACCCTTGTGATATTAGCACAGGCGGAGCCCTCTACTCGGGGCACTGTCTGTCCTATTCTGCTCGCTGAAGAGAGGTGTAGGATGATAATCAGGAGGCGAGGCCTCCTTTTATACGGTGTGATGCACGCGCATTCAGGTAGGCCCGCCCAGGGCCGGCTACGTCTATAGAAGTCTCAGTGGGAGAATGCTTGCGGGGTAAGAGAGTACCCATAGAGTCCAGTAGAGCGCGGAGCCTGTGCTAATACAACAAGGGTTACACTACGTAACCCAACGTTATTCTCGATGAAAGCTGATGCTAATGGGTAGTCACTTTTGTGGTGCTGAGCCAGGTATTTAAGTCCAAAGTTGGCACATCCAGGGGATGAGGAGGCACCAAAGAGGTGGACTGTCATTCTATACTCTTGCGGTTCTGTTTCCAGCTGTCCGCCCTCCCACCAAAGGAACCTCAGGTAGTTGCGGGCTTCAGGTGATACGTGGAATTGGTGAAACATCCTTTCGATGTCACAGATCACTGCCACTGCTTCCCTTCTAAGGCGACAAAGGACTCCCACCAGTGAGTTGATTAGGTCGGGACCTGTGAGTAGAGTATCGTTTAGAGAGATACCGCTAAACTTTGCTGAACAGTCGAAAACAACTCTTAGTTTGCCTGGCTTCTTGGGATGGTATACCCGTGATAAGGAATGTACCAAACTGTCTCTCCTTCGGGAGCTGTGGATGCTAGCTCTGCATCGCCTTTGCTAATTATTTCTTTCATGAAGGCAGTATAATGATCGTAATAGTTTTTGTTGGCTTTTAACTTTTTCTTAAGGTGTTGCAGCCGGATAGTCGCCAGCTTCTTATTGTTTGGTAGTGATGGTGGACTAATGTCCTTGAAAGGAAGAGGCATCTCGTAGTGTCCGTCTTCCTTCTGCCTAATGTTGTCACTAAGGAGTTGCATGAAGCGAACATCATCTTGGGACACATACTTGTCTTCGTAGCATTTTTCATTGAAGTCTGATTCCAAGACTTTCAGCACGTCGGTGGCTAATGGTGTTGGCATCACTTTCACTGTGACTCGATGTACGAAGCTTTGGTGTCCCTGTCTATCCAAATGGGGATTGGCTGAGCCAATGATGCTCCATCCAAGCACGGTTCTTTGTGCGAAAGGTTCGTTTTCGCAGTGCTGCATAAACATGGTTGAGTCTTTTCATCTGTAAACTCCCTCAACGGGGCCGCTCGCTCTCTTTTGTTGATCACCCTCTCACGGGTGAACAGTTCAATGTCCCGCTTCATTGTAGGAATTCTGCCATGTCTCTACCACTTTAGTTTGACCATCTCTGTTACTAAGTTATGGAATACTAAATAAATAAGTAATTAGATACCTTACCGTTACTG
Source organism: Pseudochaenichthys georgianus (assembly GCF_902827115.2). NCBI lineage: Eukaryota > Metazoa > Chordata > Actinopteri > Perciformes > Channichthyidae > Pseudochaenichthys > Pseudochaenichthys georgianus. Next base: position 27,843,534 of record NC_047515.1, read on the forward strand.
CGCTCATAAAGAATGATAAGAATAATGCGTCTTGAACTGGTTTCATTAATTAGTATCTTGACATTTCACAGACTGTGAGCTTGTTGTGGTAGACTGGTAGCCTATTTTAGAGCATATAAAAAGAAAGACTTGTGTTATGTCTTCCTTAATGCAATAGTAATTGGGGGTGCAAGTGGAGTCTCACAGAGGCAAAACTGTGGCGCGCTTACACTGTAGGTACGCCGCAGTCTGCGTGATCTGCCTGTAGGGAGGGGTGGGCCGGCCCTGCGAGTAAAGTAACGTGTAAAGTAACAAGTAAAGCAACGAGTTACTTTATGTAGAGAGTAACGAAGTAGTGTAATATATTACTTTTTTTTAAAGTAATATGTAATATGTAATATATTACTTTTTTTTAGTAACGACCCCATCTCTGGGCATGAGTGTGTGTCCAAATGTGTGTGTCTGTATGTGCGCATATCTTCGCCTCTAAAGTCTGGGCAAACTGACCTTTTAACAATTATCATGGGACAATCAGAACCTTTCAGCTGTGCCTGTGAAACCATCTATCCACTGTGGTCGCCCCTCGCCTCTTCCCATCTTCACAACCCCTTCCTCCTTTCTTCTACCCCTGCACACCCCTCACACTTTAGCATCTTGGACCACCTCTTATCTGTGCTGTTGCTGAGGTATTTTGTTTCTTCCTCTCACAGTAACCATGGAGCTATATGGAGAGGAAGATAGAAAGATTAATGCAGGGGAATTGAAAGCCATGTACAGCGAAGTGCAGATTAGCAATGGCTATCATTAATTCTAGATATCGGCAGTCTGTCTGGCTCTTCTGATACAGCACCATAATCACACCCACATATAGTACATATTATTGCTTGTATTGCCACCAGCAATTGAGTTCAGACTACATTCTCTTCGCAAGATGATCCTTCCTTACCCGTCTGAAAAAAAAGCAGGTTATGAACGATCAATAAAGCTTCCATTCGCAATAGTATCCTGCGTTAACAATCGGAATTAGGAACTGGCTCAAATAACCAGAGGATAACAGGGGAGCCCTTTGCATTCAAAGAAATTGTAGTGGTTGCAGGTTGCATGTATTTACATTCAAATAGGCTCTGACATTTAAATGAAATGAAATATGAATGACTTGCAATAAAATCCTCTTCCTTCTCCTGGTATCAGGATTACATTTCTCGGTTCTACGCTAACGTTGGGATGACAAACTCCACACTACGAAGAGCTGTTCAGAGCAATTTCAGTCAGGATCTACAGGCCATGCAGGCTTTCTTTGGCCTGGAGGTAATTACAATGAATGAAAGCTATGACTTCCTGTAATCCAAAAAATTATGAGTGCTCAAAATTGGCTAATGGTTTAATTTAGAAATGTCTGTATGGGATAATATATTTGTGTTTACTATTTCATACCACCATCCGTCTTTAGGTGACTGGAGTCATGAGTAATGTAATGAGACTACGACTGTAATGAAGGAGCCCAGGTGTGGTGTGTCTGATATCAGCCGATATGTACGGTAGCCCTGAGAGGCCAGGGTGCTGCAAATAAAAGAACGCTGCAAATAAAAAAAACGCTGCAAATAAAAAGAAACAAAAACGCCGCGCAAATAAAAACGCCGCGATGCAAATAAAAAAGCCACAACGGAAGTGAATTACCGGGGACTATTATTGCTGATGCACATGCGGTTTTTTATGCGAGAGAAGAAGAAGGCTGGGGGATCTCCAGGAAACATCTCATGGGTAAGTTTATAATGTTAAAGTTACACAGGATGTAGATAATATCTGTCGCTGCCGTATTTATGACTTTAAATGACGTTATTTTGTGTGTGGGAGCAGATTATGTGTGTAGTGTATAATCATCAATCAATCAATCAATGTTTATTTATATAGCCCAATATCACAAATGTTACATTTGTCTCAGTGGTCTTCACAGTGTGTACAGAATATCAGTATGACAATACGACACCCTCTGTCCTTAGACCCTCACATCGTACAAGGAAAAACTTCAAAGAAAACCCAGTTTAAAGGGAAAAATGGGAGAAACCTCAGGGAGAGCAACAGAGGAGGGATCCCTCTCCCAGGACGGACAGACGTGCAATAGATGCCGTGTGTAAATTGAAAAGATAATACATTTGCAACATAGGTAGTCCAAATGTTTGGAGATGCATGTGTGTATAATAGGAAGATGAATCCACGAGGATATCCATCCAGGACCACAGCCATGACTCAAGATCCAGCGGTCGCGATCCAGGACACAGGACCGCAGGATCATCATAATGTTAGTAGAACATAGATACTTTTATCTGCTAACGTTAGCTGTTTTCTAACCAAACGGATCTGAGCCGAACGGGACTAAGACACACAAAGTAAGTTGAATATGCCTTTATTCAACAGACGAGCTCGGGTCCTCTCCTCAACATGCTCTGAATGAACAACTTTTACTGAATTAGAGCTTGGAAAATTAACGCGTTATTAACGCGTTAATCGCAGGATACACGATTACAACTTTTAATCGTTGCCCAGCCCTATATTGAATACTTACAAGTATAGATCTTCACTAACATCCTGTAGTCATCTAAATATGCCTGTCTAGAGATAAATGAGGGTCTCTTATCCTGCGTAGAGATAGAGAAGGGTCTCTATCCTATCCAAGACGTGCTTCCTTTGGCTGGCTTTAAATCTTTCTTTTTTCTTTTTTAATGTATTTTGACATTGTAGATGGATGCATGGTTCAGATATTAAGTGATTGTAGCTGATATCTGCTGTTAAATTAGTGTCAGCTGTTTGCAGGTAACATTACCTGCTGCAATAGCTTACCAAGTAGCTGTTACTTCATTGCAAATGAATAACATTCACATTGCTCCTTTTCCACAGGCAATGTATTGTCCATATTGTGGGACTGGTGGGTATTTTGGGAGATTTTGCGGTTCCTGTGGCAGCAACATTGAACATTGGGAATTTGGCTCCCTTTCTCGAAGATGGTAAGCTCCTCCTTAAAAGTCAAGAATTTCACCAGTACAGTGATAATGTCTTATTTGTATATGATTTGTTGCCATTTTAATATATGCTATACACATATTATTGTCAGTCATGGCAATTTCAACATGATTTAGAACTACTGATTAAAAAAAATGCCAACAAGTACAAAAAATCAGGTGAAATACCAAAGTTGACCAATTATGTGCTCCTTCATGTGCTGAGGGTTGAGCCTTCTGATGCGTTTATGCACAAATACAGGCATTAAAAGGGTACCTTTTTGTTTGCTACCTCTAGATTGATATGTATTTTTATCCTTAGCAATTATGTAAGTATCCCAATATGTTGTCCTTTGCCTGTTTATTTCTCTTATTTGTTGCTCCTCATGTCTGGAATTGTTCACGCATTGAACATACTGAAAACATACACTTATGCATCAAACAGTTCATGTATTTTCCTCATTACTGATACATTTTCATTTTTTTCTTAATAGGTTTTTTGTTATTAAGTTTCATTCCTAATGACACTGTTGTCTTTTCCCTTCAGTCACAGAATCTAATGAAGGAATCGAGGCAGGCCTCATCCACAAGTACTTCACGGAGGGACACGCTTATGAAGTGATACTTGATTTTCTAGAAAAAAAACACAAAATTTGTCTTAGTCTGAGGACCTTAAAGAGGAGGCTACAGAATGCTGGCTTAACAAGAAGGACAGACTACACTCCCATTGGCACTGTACACCAAACTGTTGCACATGAACTGAGAGGCTCGGGTCGGCTGTTGGGTTACAGAGCTATGTGGCAGACATTGCAACAAAAGTATCATCTTACAGTAAAAAGGGAGGATGTTAGACAGATGATTTCCAGACTGGATCCATCTGGTGTTCAACTTCGTACCAGGCGAAGGTTTGTCCGAAGAGGATACGTCACAGCAGGACCAAACCAAGTGTGGCACGCTGATGGATATGATAAACTTAAACCCTTTGGTATTGCCATCAGTGGCTGCATCGACGGCTTTTCAAGGAAAGTTATGTGGCTCAGGAGTGGCAGCACTAACAACGATCCGGCATCATTGCGCAGTATTACCTGCAGTGTGTATCGGAGTTTGGACTACTTCCAGCCCGCCTTCGCACTGACTGTGGAACTGAAAATGGCACTATGGCAGCCATTAACTGCACATTACGATCTCAACACACAGATGATTTTGCAGGAGCCCTCAGTCACATGTATGGTACCTCAACTGCAAACCAGCGCATCGAGAGTTGGTGGTCTTTCTTCAGAAAGCAAAGGTATAGCCTTTTAAGGTCAGGTCCAAGAATGTGTGTGTGTGTGTGTATATAGTACAGAGGTGCCCAAATACTTTAAATCTATCTGGATGAAAAAAATTGTGAAATTACATTAGAGCTATACACTAACATTTTCCCAAGGAAGTTTATGTGCTCCCAAATGAAATAATTTAGGAGCGCACCAAGAAATGTACAACATTTCTAGAAATATTGTGACTTTTTACTTGACGTTGTCTTTTTTTTCATGAAATACAAAAGTTTTGAATTCCACCATTAGGACTCAGTTCTGGATCGAGCTCTTCAGTGACCTTAGAGAGAGGCACCTCTTCAATGGGAGCCATGAGCACAAGTGTCTGCTGCGATATGTGTTTTTGGGCATCATACAAAAAGACCTCGATGAGTACAGACAGCTGTGGAACCACCACACCATCCGGCCTGTTCGCCTGTCTCAGTGTCCATCAGGCAAACCTGATGCCATGTACCACCTGCCTCACAGGTTTGTATTGAAATTGTTTGGTAATATTACTTTAAAATATATCTGACTTCATATAATCTGGTGTATCAGCCCAATATGACAAGTTTGTCACTTGATAAATAACGTGATTCATTTAGTCTGAAAACTCATTATTTAAAAATGTCTCAAACGACTAAAAATGGATTCCAACACAAAACCTAAATCACAAAATGTCCAAAGCTATTCTGTCGATTTATCTTACTCAATTCCAAAAAGTACCTTGTGTTAGAAAGTGAGTAGAATGACCATATTTGACTGAAAGAGCTGCTGTCAACCTGACATTAACTTCTCAAGTCAAAGCTCTTTGTTTAGGAATTAATTAACGAAGAACTGACTCAATGGAGTCTTAGTTATAATGCTTATCTAGCATGTTTGGGGGGTTAAATGATCCATTTGTAATCACTTGACTCATTATGTTTCAATGTATGACTGGTCTTAGGTTTGGGGGAAGGGAGTGTGGATTTCCAGTGTCCTGGGAAGCCCTACACCACTTTGATGGCATCATGCAAGCATCATCTCAGTACAATTTGTGTGGTGATGAGAATCTGGAGATGCATTTTGTGGACTTGCAAAGAAGGAGTGGGTTGGCTCCACCAGGGAACTGGACAGCTGCTGTTCAGAATTACATTTCTATGAAAAACATGTCTGGAGTGTAGAACACATTGCCCCACCAGACCCCCAGAACTTTTTGTGTGTACAAGTTGATGAATCAACAATAACATTCATTGCATCAGTCACATATGCTACTGTTATTTCTGTTTTCACAGTGGGTCTGAGAATAAAATCTTGTGAACCAGCTACAGCCGTGTCATCTTTGTAGCGAGTGTGTAACATATATGCTATACGTAGAAAAACAAGTCCTTACGTTAAAATAAAACCCTTTTAAACCATTTAATGAAGAGTCATTCAGCTTTACTATTTCACAAAGTCCATGTAAAAACATGATAACATGGCCAAAACAAAATTGGCACATTTGCACGACAAGGTGCCTTTTGCAGTCTTTATTTACTGTTTATGTAAATATTTGTAAAACATCTTAACACATGTTCTGAACTCTTGATTTAACCACGGTCTACCTTACCTACCTAACGAGAATACAATAACAATACAATACAAATGTGTGGTGTTGTTCACATATTAGATATGAAATAGGACAAATCTGCCATGAAAAATACTCACATCTCTCTTACGTCACAACATTTTAGTCTGACAGACCGCAACATTAAAACAATGGACTGTGTACTGTGTGTGGCAACATTAACTTTAACACAAGTTATTTAATTGTTTAAATGCACCCAAATCCGGGGGAATTATTAATGCCAAAGTTCATGTTGGCTTTGAAGGCATCATAAGTCTCCAAAAGAGGAAGCTTTAAAATGTTGGCACAGGTATTTGCCATTGGGAATGTTGACGTTGTAGAACATAGGAACTGAAGGCGTGGCAGAGGACTCATACCAGCAGGAGGCACACATGGCACACCTGTAGCGAACATTAACACCTCCTCCAAGGTCACTGAGCTGTCATTTTCTAAAAAGTAGAGAACATTGGAATCAATTGACAGTAAATACTATCTACATCAACACCGGCATTTTTTATAATCTGTGTGTATACAAATCAGACAAGAGCAAATTGACTAACCTTCACAATCGAGAAGATAGTCTGCCCAGTAACTCATAGCGTTCTCTTCCTGAGCCCTTCTGTTGCTTCCCTGTTGACTAAATTCAGGCTGGAACAGATTTTCCATCTCTGCAGCAGACAGCTTCACATCGGCATGACAGAGAGCAGGGGTCAGGACCGTCGGATGCTGCTGCAGAGCTGTCAGAAACTGCAAACTTTCAAGTCCAGCCTTGAATCTAAAATACAATTAAAAGATGCATGCAAAGATACATGTGCATCATGTAGAAGTAAGTAAGCAAGAAACTGGGACAACAGCAACACGTTTTTCATAATTATTTTAGCAATAACAATGAAATACAAAAACCTACCTTTCGATTGCAGTGTTGTTCCTGTGGATTATGTACCACTTCAGGTAATCCTCTACAATCGTTTTTTTTTCTTCACATGACCTGACATGTCTGAAGCACCCAGCAGTCTGCAACATGGCACTGTTCCGTATCATTAAGTCCTGAAGGATCTCCACTGAGGGTGAATTCTGAATCTAAAAGAAGAGATAACAGAGTCCCATACATTTCAAAATATGACACGTAATTATAAAAAATGGTAATGCCAGAAGTATATCTTGAAAGAATGGTTTAAGTGGACAAAACTCTCTCTTTACCTATTCTAGAATGTCACACCCTTCTCATACCTCTTGTAGGACTCTCCCTATCTCCTCATCTGTAATGTCTCCAACAGATGCCTTGAAACTGCTCTGCCCTGAGATGTAGCTGACCAGATCCTCTGACAGAACATTAGGACCAGGTCCACCATGCACAATGGACACCGCAATCATCTTCCCTGCTAAATAATACTCATCCTCTCTGATAGCTGTCCAAGATAATGCAGAATAAAGAAATATTAAATCAGTTTCCACATTTGAAAACACTGCAAGGTTGAAATATGGGTTCTTTTAAAACATTATACACAAAACAGAACCTGTTGAATTGTAGACCAGGTAGCGGCTCTCCACAGGTCCATCAAATATGGGCCGTTTGTTCAGCTCTTTCATGAGAAGGGAGAGGAATTCTCTCTTGGGGCCACCTGTATCGAGACCTTCCTCAAACCTCCCTTCATCGTCAGAGAATTTCACCAGGATGTCTTTCTTTTCTGAGAATGTTGCCCTTTTGAATCCTCTGACTGCTCCATCCCAGATGTTCGAGCGACAGATGTTAAATCTGCTGACAGCTCGATGGTCAATCTCTAGGGCCAGGTTTGCAGTTATCTCAGAAAGTGATTGCTGGTCCACCCTGTCATCAGATACATTATGACCATGTTAAATGGTACACCATAGCACACATTTTTGATCAGGAAAAATAACAACCACAGTTGAAGTAAGGGTAACTTTTCTCTTACTTTGTATCCTCTGGAATGTCATGACTGCACTCAACACTGTCTGAGTCATCCTTATCCTCTATCACAATGGGCGCATACAGCTGAGTATATTTGCTGAGAAATTGACATACACAAGTTTACATTGTTGATGTTTTCATATAAAACATACTTGAATTGTAGAAAGGAAAGTATAATACCTATAGCACGCAGTTTCCAGCACACCTCCTGATGTTCCTGGGCCCTCTTGTGAGTCAGAAAATAAGACCTGAATCACAAACCATAACAGGGATAGGACAGGTAAGTTGAAGTATTTTAAATCATGGCTATCAGAGGGCTGATTTAGAAAGAAAAGACTATTCTAATATACACAAACGTGGATCTCTGGGTCAGTGTGACACATTATTTCATGTAGTTTAAGACATTAATTGAGTGACAATATTTTCAGACAAGGCTAAATGTGAACAATAGACAATGTTTAAGAGCCACAATTACCGGAGCTGCTGAATCAGTGCCTGACTCTCCATCTGCAGGTTCCCATATCTGGAAGTAAAAAACAATATATCAGTGTGACACTTCAAATTTGACAGAACTAGAGCTTAACACATTTGAACATAAATATTGAATTATATTATTCTGACTGATAGTGTATGTGATTTGCGAGAGGGGCAATGATCCTTCTTACATTATCACTTTCAGTGAAAAACATACAAATTATTATGGTGTGATTTTGCAGCGATCTGCACTAAATAAAGTTGTTTTCTTAAGTTTGTAAAATATGTGTAGGCCAGGACGCTCAATTACCACAATTTAAAAATGCTATTTTGGGACATGTTTCATCGTAAAAATATGCCGTCTATGTGAAATCTAGAAACATTTTCACTTCCAGATAGAATTTACAATATAAGCGATCTAAGATACAACAAATGTAGTACTCACTAATGTATCAGCTGCATTGAATTCTGCAGAAGTTGGACTCATGATGATCACCTCTGAATTCGATGAGTTGGATTCAGAGCTGGTTTCCTGAGCTGTGAAATACAAGAACAGGTATAAGAGGATTTTAGACTACTCAGAACAACAGAGTGCTTTCCTTGACAAACAAATACATTAAAAAAGCTCTTCTTGGTTGGCAATTCATTTCACAATTACTTACAAGATGTAAAGAAATCTTCAGCTGTACAAATGTACAGTGTGATACGTTGGTAGGCCTTCCCCACTACCTCTTTGTACTCGTTTAGAGTGAAGGGTACTTCTGTTCCTGGTATATTGGTTATCTTTGTACCGTCAGGGTAGAGCAGTACGTAGGGACCGCCATGTAAATTTCTGTCGAAGGTCTTCATTTTTTGCTCAGCAGCTCTCTGCAATTCGTCCGCATCCGACTCTGGTCGTATCAAAAGGGGAAGTACTGTTCCTCTTACAGTCTTCAGTACACCATCTTTCAGCCTCATAAGGCCTACTGAAATCTACAGAGAAACAATGAAATAGGCGAATGTTCAACTAGTTCAGTGACACTATAAATACATGACAGAATGGACTGTCGGGAAATTATTAGTATATCTCAGCAAAAAAAATGTACCTTCACAGTTGTCTTTTGATGGTGTTTTTTTTTTTTCCTAAAACCTGCTCGTCTCTCCTCCTCTTTTACACTCCGGAATGTCCAAAATAACTCCAGTGTGTTTTTTCCTGTAGCCTCTGCTTGAAATAAGAGTCCAATCAATCGTCAATGACAAAGAACAGAGAGACATACAGTGTTCTCACCCATACTCATAATATAGTGTACATTGCCTAGGCCTAATTCAAAAAATTAAAAAATTAAAATTACCTCCACTTGTGCCTGTTTTATCAACATCACACAGGAATTTGATGTCCTTGCCACATGAACAGCAAAAGGCTGATTTAGAAGCCTGCTGCTGTCCACAAAAAGGACAATACATTATGACCTGCAACAAAACAAATAAAGTATCATTAGGTTGCTTTGCGCTTCAATTGCATGAACATCTATCTATCTATATATCTATAAATCAAGACGTGTGTGTGTGTGTGTGTGTGTGTGTGTGTGTGTGTGTGTGTGTGTGTGTGTGTGTGTGTGTGTGTGTGTGTGGTGTGTGTGTGTGTGTGTGTGTGTGTGTGTGTGTGTGTGTGTGTGTGTGTGTGTGTGTGTGTGTGTGTGTGTGTGTGTGTGTGTGTGTGTGTGTGTGTGTGTGTGTGTGTGTGTGTGTGTGTGTGTGTGTGTGTGTGTGTGTGTGTCTGTGGCTCGCATATCTCTCTGACTGTTTGTCAGATCGACCTAAGCTTTCGGATATGGCTTGCGGATTGCACGATGATGTGCATCCTTCATTTAGAATTTTTTGGTCTTAATTTTCCCTAAACCTTTATTTTTTGACGAATCTACGCGCTCCGATCGGGTACGCGAGCAGCAATTATGGGAGCCAAACAATCGGTCCGCTTAGTACGGGCACAAGCTCTGAACGGCCATGCCCCGAACGGGCACTGCACTAGTTTTTAAATAACACTAACACATTTGGAAAGACTAATCAGTACTACTTTCAACGCTGGCTTAATACAAGGAATATCCCAACATGGATTGCAAGTGTGTCTTAATCACGACATTCCCCACTGACAAGGGCAAGACAAGCCTCAGGCAGTTAAACCAACACGTTCTCACTCCCATCCCGTCACATATTGACGGACGGTCAGGGCCCCTCCCCGTCGCTATATTACGTACACGGTACCCCTTTCCCGTCATTTTCTACGGGCAGGGCGTCCCATATATCTATGGTCCCATAGACCTTCATTGCGGACACAGCGGACCCCTTGCCCGTCAGGCTTCTACGGGCAGGGCGTCCATAGACCTTCATTGCGGACACAGCGGACCCCTTGCCCGTCAGGCTTCTACGGGCAGGGCGTCCCATAGACCTTCATAATGCCTATTTTAAGGTTCATTTGGCCATTAAAATGCGTTTTGATCTCATTTTATGCGAGTAATGAGTTTTTATTTCGGATTATTTGTGCAGTACATGTACATGATGTTTAGTTTGCTAGTTATGACGAAGATTACTTCATGAATGTGTACACATTCATGGTTGCTAAGGTGGTTGCTATGGACGCTGCAACAGCTCCCAGACCACGTGATCAACAACAATGGCTGTCCTTCGTGTTATTCTCGGTGGGAAAATGCCTATTTTAAGGTTAATTTGGCCGTTAAAATGCGTTTTGATGTCATTGTATGCGAGTAATGAGTTTTTATTTCTGATTAGTTGTGCAGTACATGTACATGATGTTTAGTTTGCTAGTTATGACGAAGATTACCTTACGTCTGTGAGGAACATGCATGGGGCTCAGAGCCTCGTATTTTTAAAATATTTTTTTCCTTCTAATTTGTTATTCTTTTCAAAATAACACACTGTTATTTACTCACCAATAACATACAATTATCCTTGCTTTTATTTATTGGTTTAATTCCATAATCTCGGTCTTTTTTGGTGTTCGTCAGGAACTGAATTTCAAAATAAAAATAACCGGAAACAGACGTAGGCCTATAAGGGACAGTTCGAGCATCATTGCGATTGTCAAAATGTTTGAGTTTAGGACGGCCGAAGACACTACACTACCCAGAATCCCCAGCTATCGTTGAGGACTACAGTCCCCGTGATTACTCTTCTAGGTCTGGGATTGGATGTTGGAGTGGCAGTGCGCCAAGGTTACAGCGTCAAACAGCTGTGTGAAATGGAACGAAACCACGCCAGACTATCCAAAACTGGAATCGAATGCCCCCCCAGAACTACACACTACACTATTGTGTTTCGCAAAATGTTCTATGGGACGTCTCTACTGAACTTTTTCGTTTTCCCACAATTAGAAGTTGCCAGTATTAAACACATTGGTGTTATCAAATGTAAAACATATAATTAATAAATGGATACAAATCGCTGTCCATAATGCGCAGCATCAATATATAGCATTAATATACCCACATGAAAGCTCATTGATACTTTGTAATTCTACTCCACTACAATTCAGAGGTTAACCTGGTATTTTTACTCCACTGCATTTATTTGAGTTACTT